>NW_027507748.1:91829525-92473025 GCF_037356315.1 Lithobates pipiens | reverse complement strand
TTAATCACCACTGGGGTTTTTATTTTTTGCTAAATAAACAAAAAAAAGACAAAAAAATAAGTTTCATAGTTTCATAAGTTTCTTAGTTTTTTATACATTTTGCAAACAGGTAATGTTTTCTCCTTCATTGATATGCACTGATGAGGCTTTACTTATGGGCGCTGATATGCTGCACTGCACTGATGGGCACTGATGGGCTGCACTGATAGGCACAGCTAAGGCGGCACTGATAGGCACAAGTAAGGCAAAATTGATGGGCACTGATAGGATGGCACTGATAAGGGGACACTGATGGGCCCTGATAGGTGGCACTGATGGGCACTGATAGGTGTCACTGATAGATAGCACTGATGGGCACTGATAGGTGGCACTAATAGCTATATATATATATATATATATATATAAAACTATTTTTTTCCTCAGGTTAGGCTGATACATATTCCTCTACATATTTTTGGTTAAAAAAAAATGCAATAAGCGTATATTGATTGGTTTGCGCAAAAGTTATAGCGTCTACAAAATAGGGGATAGCTTTATGGCATTTTTATTTTAGTTTTTATTAGTAACGGTGGCGATCTGCAATTTTTATCAGGACTGCGACATTATGGCGGACACATTGGACACTTTTGACACTATTTTGGGACCATTGTCCTTTATATACTGTGTAAATGACCACTAGGGGGCGATGAAGGGGTTAAGTGCGTCCTAGGGAGTTATTCTAACTGTGGGGGGGTGGGCTTCAAGTCACATGACAGCCATCACTGCTTCCGATGACAGGGAGCAGTGATCTCAGTCATGACACAAGCCAGAACGGGGAAATGCCTTGTTTACGTAGACACTTCCCCATTCTGAGGCTCCATGACACGATCGCCAGGGGACCGGCGAACATCGAGTCTGCCAGTCCCATGGCCACGGTCACGTGCCTGCTATCCCTGCCTCTTAAAGGAGACGTACATTTGCCCACTGCTGCCATTGTGCCGATGTATATCAGCGTGTAGCAGTCAGCAAGTGGTTAAAGAGTTATGGCTATACATATACTTCAGTATGTGGTACCTCTCAATAGCTGGATCTCCTACTGGAGAATCTGATTTGTGGGAGATAAACCATCTTTTACAGTATGCTTCTTAAAAAAAAGTGATCTCTTAACAATAGTGGGTCAATTGTTAAAAAGAAGCATGAATAAGAAACCTTGGCTAATTACAATAGCAGAATTGATAGGATTCTTAATTCTTAATAGTCATAGAGACTGTTAATTTTAAAGCCTAGATATCTACCAACAAAACAATTAGCTTTGATTTTTTTACCTATCTACCTACCTATGTATCCACTAGTACCTGCCTGATGGAGCTAAACTCACATTTCCCTTTGTGGGATAAGCTTCCTTTACAGGCGGACTGGTGCATCAGGATAAACAGATACTGAAAATGTAAGCAAAGCACTTTCAGAGAAAATGCCACACGCAGGATTGTTAGTCGATGGCCATCTAAGAATATGAGATGAAATTACACCAGGCAAAAAATACTGAATTACAAATTAGTTTGTCTCTCATCAAGGCTTCAGGATACTAAGAGAGTGATCTTCCAACAGGTTTTCTCCAGGAAAGGTAAGTATTTCAGGTCATCTTATTGTATACTTATCAATCCTAGGAACACTACGATAATTTTTTTGTAAATCTTCTAATCTGGAAAAACCAAGATCTATATGGAAGCCACTCACTCTCCAGCCTAATCTCTTCCCGCTGCTGGCATGCATATACGTGGTGACAGGATATGTGGGCCTTGGGACTGTCTTCACCTTTCCAATCCTCTGGCAGGAGGCACCATTAAAGTATTTACATATTCTAAACAAGGGTAATAATATTGTCCTTTGTCCCTTTCTGCAGATATCAGCATTGTGGAGAAATTAATCTTCAGAATAAATTATTTCACAGTTAATGAAGCTAAAGTGAGCGAGGGTTTGTTTAAAACTCTTATATTGCTTGTTAATACCATAAAAATAATGTAACGCCCATAGTTTCATCACAGGCGCACGTTAAATACCTAGGCATAACAAACAAAAACAAATTACAAATAAAGGAAACCAATAATTATCTTAGACCAAGCCTTTGGCCCTTTCCCCAGTTGACCTGGTCTGTGTTTACATTGGAGGGCTGAAAGGCTGCTCCATCACTGCTGTGAGAGAGAGCAGTGTGAACTAAAGCCAGTGAGAAACCAACTATTTTAATTCGTAAAGAATATGTAAATACTAGAATGTCCATTGCTTGGTCACAGGTTCATTTTAAGTCATAATCCGACAATATAAAATTCTGATTTTGTTTCTATTTATTTATGCCGTGTAAACCTAACTCGTATAGTCATCTGGTAAATTTAGGTGCAACAAGCAAGTTATTATATTCATTTTATCACACAATAATGAATCGATAATGATTTTTTTTTTTTTTTTTTTACATACCAAACATTGTCAAATAGAAATGCTGGTTTAAGTAATGTGTTTCTGAGTTTATGAGATAGCCAAGTGAACCAGATTTTAATTTCCTATCATAAAAACTGAGAAATGCAGGGTAAGCAAGATATTGATTATAATTATATTCCTCCTCGCTGTCATAACAACACCATAAAGACAGATTTTTTTTTTCTAAGAGCACAAAGATTTTCAAAGAAAAAAAAATAATAAAGAATAGGAGCTGGCAGCTATTAGTTGTATGCTTTCCTTTCATATATCTGCTTATCTTTAGTGCAGCATTTGCTGATTCTGGGAATTTAGCTTGAAAACAAATAGTTATTTAAGGCCATTTATAAATCATAATATGCAGCAATGTACAGTATTTTAATGTGCTGATCCAGCCATATGTAGGCAATTTCCATAACAACTGCAGGTTGTGTGATGTTATCATAGGTAAAATATGACAATGATGTCATCACACTGTGCCCCACATGCTTCTTTTTATGTTGTATGCAGTGAAGCTACTCATGCCTCTACTTCAGCAAGGACTTTCAGAATCCCCCCAACTGAAACAATTTCAGTTATTATTTCTAAATTCCAGTACATCATCTTAAAGTGGAAATAAGTTCCATAGTACTTACCTTTCACTCAATGGTGCAACGTTGTATGGGTCAGCATCTTCTATCCGATCACCTCCATTTGCTGGACTGTGGCCATCTTCATTGGCTGGACTGGGATGGCATCACTCCTGTGCATGCACAGCTCAATATGCATCCTAAAGTAGACTGTGAGCAGGCAGGTACGTTTCTTTTATTGCAGAAGTGACATTGCATATTTCTTCAGCAATAAAGAGCCTGCCTGCTAGCAGTTTTTGAAAGTTGGACTTTAGGTGCACTTTAAACAGGTTTATTTTCTGGTTTGAGAGTAAGGCTGGATTCACACCTATGCATTTTTGGTGCTTTTTGCATTTTGAAGATGTAACATGGCTTCCTATGGAACTCGTTCTGTAGTGCAAATCTGCAAAATGCAAAAAGCACTTAAAATGCATAGATGTAAATCAAGCCTAAAAGCTCTGTTGATGGCTCACACCTTTTTTCATATCTTTATATCGTCATTGTTGCATACCCCAGCTTATTTGAATTGTGTTTGAAATTTGCTAGGAAATGGCTTAAACTTTATGTTAGGCTATTTTTTCAACTGTATCTATGCCAGTGATGGCGAACCTTGGCACCCCAGATGTTTTGGAACTACATTTCCCATGATGCTCAACTACACTGCAGAGTGCATGAGCATCATGGGAAATGTAGTTCCAAAACATCTGGGGTGCCAAGGTTTGCCATCACTGATCTATGCTATTTATGTGATTTTCCTTAACTTCCATTCTTGTAGTCTCAAGCGAAAATTCAAGGTTATCTTTTCAATAGACAATCATAGACAATTAGTTACTAAGACAAGCAGCCCCATTGGAAGATTTCTTGTTCCAAAGTTTTGGATTTACCATCATTTTCATTTTCAGTGACACTAGTGATCAGGATAATTAGAGAGAGAGCAGCACTCCAATTCTAAAAAGGGGTTTTTGCATTAAGCTATAGTCTAAGGTATTTTATCAAAGTAAAAATGCTGCTTTTAGTCTTCCCACTGCTGTACCCCATGTTTGAAGAGTTGAGTATCAGCCACACCCCACAACACAACAAGTGACATCTGTAGCTCAGTCTTACCCTAGAGCTAATGAGAAGAGCTTCATAGCTGGCTAAGTGGACTAGCATTTAAAATGTAGGGGTAGAATAACTTTTTGTTAGGTGAAAGGTAGTTGGCACCAATTACATTAGAATGTCTCAGAGAGTTTATTAAGGAACAGTATGTCCCTAACAGGGCAGGTTATAACAAGGCTGTGTCTTACACAGATGTCTCTCTCACATGACAGTCTCTGACAGGGAAAGCTCTCCCTATTGGGGCAGTATCTCACGTGGTAGCCTTTTTAAAAACATGTCAGTCTCTATTCCCTCCCCCCTTCAATATGACAGTCTGAAAATACTACCTCTTTCCAACGAGGAAAACTTTCTCTAATATGACAGTCTGTATCTTCCTCCTACTACATCTTATTAAACTCCAGATGTTGGCTGTATGCTAATTAGCATGTCCAAGCACATAATGATCATTACAACCTCGGACTTACACCTTCTACAACCTATTTAGTCTAACTAATGAACACTAATAAACCGCGACCCTTTACTAATGACCACCAATGACCCTAATTTTTATTACACAACAGTACTCCCACAGACACATTTTATTTGGTCATGTTTATAATTCATGAATTTAACACATATCTAGCTATATATATAGATGTATATATATATATATATATATATATATATATATATATATATATATATATATATATATGTGTATATGTATATATATATATATATATATATATATATATATATATATATATATATATATATATATATATATATATATATATATATATATATGTATATATATATATATATATATATATATATATATATATATATACAAATACCAATCAGCCATAACTCTATGACCACTCACTTATGATTGAGTAGGTTCCATTTTTGTCACCAAATTATCCCTGACCTGTCGAGAGAATTGACTCCACTAGATGTCTGAAGATATGCTGTTGTATCTGGAACCAAGCTGTCAGTAGCAGATCCTTTAAGTTCTGTAAGTTGTGAAATGGGAACTCTATGGACTGGACTTGTTTTTCCAGCACAATCTACACATGCACAATAGGATTTAGATCTGGAGAATTTAGAGGCCAAGTTAACCCTTCAAACTTGTTGTGTTCCTCAAACCATTCTTGAACCATATTTGCAGTGTGGCAAGGCACAATATCCTGCTTAAAAAGGGCACTGTCATCAGGGAATACCGGGTTGTACATGGTCAGCAAAGAGTGTTTAAGTAGGTATGTCAAAGTAACATCCACAGAAAAACAGGATCCAAGGTTTTCCCAGGAGAACATTATCCAAAGCATCAGACTGCCTCCAACAATGTTCTTTCTTCCCACAATGGTGTCATCTCTTCTCCAGGTAAGTAACGCACATGCACCCGCCCATTCGCATGGTGTAAAAGAAAATGTGATTTATCAGACCAGGTCGCCTTCTTCCTTTGCTCCGTTGTCCAGTTTCGATGCTCATGCACCCGTTGTAGGCACTTTTGTCTGTGGACACAGGTCAGCATGGTAATCCTCACCAATCTGCAGCTACACAGACCCATAAACAGCAAACTGAGATGTCCATTTTTTTTTTTTCAACACATTAACTTCAGAGAGAATATGTTTACTTACTGACTAATATATACCATCAACTTTCAGATGCCATTGCAAAAGAATAATAAATGTTATAGACATTACCTGTTAGTGGTCATAAAAGTATGACTGATCATTGTACATATATAGTGTATATATATTGAGTATAACAAGAACTTTCCAATATTTAGCTACTTGATCAGAATAATAGTTTTGCCTTTCAACATTTCTCTCCCAATGTGTATACATTTGCTATATTATAATAAGAACAATTTGCTATTATTAGCAAGTGGTACTGAGATGTCACACAGTACATTTTAATAATACCCTGATACTACAGGCATACCCCACTTTTAAGTACAAAATGGGGTTTATTTACTAAAATTGGAAAATACAAAATCAGGCTCACTTCTACATAGAAACTAATGAGCTGCTAACCTCGGCTTGTTCAATTTAGCTTTGGCAATAAAACCTGGAAGCTGATTGGTTTCTATGCAGAAGTGAGCCTGATTTTGCACATTCCAGCTTTAGTAGATAAACCCCATTGTGTACTTAAAAGTGGGGTATGCCTGTATTCATTTAGGTAAGGTGCACAATGGAAAGGTTTGGACAGTATGAAAACGTTGAAGGAAAAATCAAGACTAGATATTAATAAAGACAAAGGAAAAAATACAACCGTGGGTTCTAGAGGAAGAATAATCAGGGCTGGGGCAGCAAGTAAACATTTTAGAACCACATTGTTAGAAAAAAACACTCTACACTAGGGCCCCAAGCAAATAATGTTGCTTGTTTTGATGCATGCTGCAGCAACTGTACTAAAGTTTACTAATGTCCCCTTTGTTAGTGATGTTGATAGTGCAGAAAGACATTAATGTAACAGCTCAAATTATGCTGAGTTTGAATTTCTTTTCTAACCTCTATCTCTCGCTGTCTTCCCCAGACTAAGTGAAACTTTAGTCCAATTGAAAAGGCTCTAATGTGATTGAGAGGAATAACAATTAGCAACTCGTTTTGCCATTTCTGCTTGAAAAATTAAGCTTAATGTCAACAGTACTGCATCGTCGGCTTAACAGAAGAGTGGCTGGACCAAATATGTTCTTGAAATTACTCAGCGTGTTAATTGTTCAGAGATCATTGCTGTCTTGCGATAATGTAGCAGATAGCATTTTAATAAGCTTGGCAAAGTAGACTAGCAACATATGGATGTTCGCATCAAGACAAGCAGTAAAAGTTAGAATGAGGAGGCCTAATGAAGAGGAAACCCCATGATACAGCAACAAAGTGCCTACTGATTTGCTAAAGATGTTGTCAGTTTCACTGGAACTGTACAGAAATCAAAGTCAGAGATAGATTATTATTTTTGGCATATGGCACCCTTGCTTTTTTTTTTCTAAGGAGATTAATATTGTCAATATCTAAAAGCAGTGTATATGTAAGAACCCATATAATGACAATATAAAGACTCCTAGGGTTGTGACTAATGAGTTCTTGCTATTTTAGTTATACTGGGATAATTGCATACAATGTATTTATGGCCCTATCTTTCGAAGCTCATGTTTAGCCTCCACTCTGTAGATGGCTATACACATGTCAGTTTGATATCAATCCTATATAGAAAGGTCTAAGTAGGATAGATGTCAAAATGCTTTGTTTCTACATCTATTAATTCCAGTCTTTTATTTCAATGCACACTACAATCACAATAATCACCACAATTATGATTTTTTTTCAGTAAGTATTCTTGCAACTGATATTTACCCTGTATGTTGTAAGAACCTACTAGAATTGGATAAATGGAGCCTAGTCAGTCACTTTTTGATTTTACCTAATCACTATCAAAGCTGAACTCTAAGCAGGTATATACTGTAAGGCCGCGTACACACGGGCGGACTGTTCGCCCAACCTTGTCCGCTGAACAGTGTTTGGGCGGACAGTCCGCTCGTGTGTGGGCTTTCAGCGGACAGTTTCAGCGGACAGTTGGACGGACAAAGTCTTTCGGAAATTCCGAAAAACTGTCCGCTGAAACTGTGTTTGAGCGAACAGTCCGCCCGTGTGTGGGCCTGTCCGCTGTACTTTCGAAATGAGCGGACTGTTCCCGCTCGGAAAGTCCGCCCATTTCGAGCGCGTGTACAGGTAGGCGGGGCCCGCGAGGGAGACGTCGCGGGCTCCGCCGCCTGGAATGGGCTTAAAGGGGAACCCCAACGCCGAAAAAAATCGGCGTGGGGGTTCCCCCCAAGTCCACACCAGACCCTTGTCCGAGCACGCTACCCGGCCGGCCAGGAAAGGGGGGCGAGCGAGCGCGCCCCCCCTCCTGAGCCGTACCAGGCCGCGTGCCCTCAACATGGGGGGGTGCCTTGGGGAAGGGGGGGCCGCGCGGCCCCCCCACCCCAAAGCACCTTGTCCCCATGTTGATGAGGACAAGGGCCTCTTCCCGACAACCCTGGCCGTTGGTTGTCGGGGTCTGCGGGCGGGGGGCTTATCGGAATCCGGGAGCCCCCTTTAAGAAGGGGGCCCCCGGATACCGGCCCCCCACCCTATGTGAATGAGTATGGGGTACAATGTACCCCTACCCATTCACCTGTGGAATAAAGTACAAAAAAAACACAACACATGGAAAAAGTATTTTATTGCACAGCTCCGGGGGTCTTCCGTCTTCGGGGGTCTTCTCGCCGGACTCCTCCGCTATGTGTGTGTAGCTCTTTTACTAGCGGAGGAGTCCGGCTTTCTTCCTCCCCGCCGCCGGCCTCTTCTCCCGACTTCGGGGGTCTTGTCCCCCTCTTCGGTTCTTCTGCCGGGCCACCGCGCCTGGTCCGGTGGCCCGGTCTTCTGTCGCCGTCTTCCGTTCTTCTGTCGCCGCCTTCGGTTCTTCTGCCGGGCCACCGCGCCTTCTTGTAGCTCTTTTACAGGCGGTGGCCCGGTCTTCTGTCGCCGTCGCCGCCGCCGCCTTCCGTTCTTGTTCTTCTTCTTGTTCTTCTTCTTCTTCTCCTGGAGATGTTGACTCGACGATCTCTCCGGCCGGAATGCCAGGGACACGCTCCGCTGCCACTTATATAGTGACAATGGGGCGGTGTCACATGGTATATGTCACATGGGTTGGTCACATGGGTTGATGTCACATGGGGACTATGACATCGTAAGGGGGCGGGGTCACCATGTGACCAACCCATGTGACATATACCATGTGACACCGCCCCATTGTCACTATATAAGTGACCGCACAGCGCGGCTCTGGCATTCCGGCCGGAGAGATCGTCGAGTCAACATCTCCAGGAGAAGAACAAGAAGAAGAACAAGAAGAACAAGAACGGAAGGCGGCGGCGGCGGCGACGACAGCGGCGACAGAAGACCGGGCCACCGCCTGTAAAAGAGCTACAAGAAGGCGCGGTGGCCCGGCAGAAGAACCGAAGGCGGCGACAGAAGAACGGAAGACGGCGACAGAAGACCGGGCCACCGGACCAGGCGCGGTGGCCCGGCAGAAGAACCGAAGAGGGGGACAAGACCCCCGAAGTCGGGAGAAGAGGCCGGCGGCGGGGAGGAAGAAAGCCGGACTCCTCCGCTAGTAAAAGAGCTACACACACATAGCGGAGGAGTCCGGCGAGAAGACCCCCGAAGACGGAAGACCCCCGGAGCTGTGCAATAAAATACTTTTTCCATGTGTTGTGTTTTTTTTTGTACTTTATTTCACAGGTGAATGGGTAGGGGTACATTGTACCCCATACTCATTCACATAGGGTGGGGGGCCGGTATCCGGGGGCCCCCTTCTTAAAGGGGGCTCCCGGATTCCGATAAGCCCCCCGCCCGCAGACCCCGACAACCAACGGCCAGGGTTGTCGGGAAGAGGCCCTTGTCCTCATCAACATGGGGACAAGGTGCTTTGGGGTGGGGGGGCCGCGCGGCCCCCCCTTCCCCAAGGCACCCCCCCATGTTGAGGGCACGCGGCCTGGTACGGCTCAGGAGGGGGGGCGCGCTCGCTCGCCCCCCTTTCCTGGCCGGCCGGGTAGCGTGCTCGGACAAGGGTCTGGTGTGGACTTGGGGGGAACCCCCACGCCGATTTTTTTCGGCGTTGGGGTTCCCCTTTAAGCCCATTCCAGGCGGCGGAGCCCGCGACGTCTCCTTCGCGGGCCCCGCCTACCTGTACACGCGCTCGAAATGGGCGGATTTGCCTCCTCCTTACGTGGGCGAGTCCGTTCATTTCAAAAGTTGAGCGAACTGTTTGCCCAACCTTGTTCGTCAAACAGTCCGCTCGTGTGTGGGCAAGTCCGCTCATGCAAATTTTGAGCGGACTGTTTGCCCAAACTGTTTGACGAACAAGGTTGGGCAAACAGTCCGCGCGTGTGTACGCGGCCTTAGACACAGACTAATGCAGTTCTGTATGCATTAACATACTATTAAGTGAATTTGTTAAATGCAAGCAGTATGCGTACCTGTATTTAACATAGTATCAGCCTCTTACAGTCCCTGGTTAGCAGAGTTGAAGTGTGAGAGGAACAAGCACTATAAGGTGGCAAATAAGTTCATGTGCTGGCAAGAAGCATGCTGATAGGAGGAGAGGGCACAGTAACAGAGAGATGAGCTCCTCACTGTGTTGCTTCTCCTTTCACTGTTCAATAACAGACTGGAGTGGTCTGGGATAACTCGGCACAGATTAAAGTGGTTGTAAAGTCACATGTATTCATTACTTTGATCCCCTCTGGTTTAGGTCCCTGTTCAGTACAGTGCATGTGTTTTCCTAAAGTTATAATGCTAAATACCTTAGTTGAAGAGCCCTGCTGTGCAGTCATGTGTCCTCCCTTTGCTTTCCTTTCTGATGTAAGTGAGTACAAAGAGAGGGGCTGAGATTCCCCTCTAATAAAGGCAAGCTGGTAGAGGAAGGTCATGTGTCTGCACAGCAGGACATTGCAAAGAAGCTGAGGAGAGAGCAGGATGACAGGGGGGACATAAACTGACCACCATATCATGGATTAACAGCCATGATGAATGTGATCAGTATAAACAGGGGAAGACAGGAACAAGCCGGATCAATAAGGATCAATCAGGTATTGTACAATATAGAATAGGGACAAATTACACTACAGAAACACTATGCTATATATTATGACTATAAGGGACCGGAACATTTTTTTTAGGGTTACAACCACTCTAAACGTTGCGTTACTCAATAATCCCCTAGGAGTTAAATCTGCTGCAGACTTTGTTTCCCGTCTACTGGGTCAGGTAACTCCAAGCACTTGATAAATGAGAAGACAAGCACAGCAGTGTGGACATAGGTGTTGACTTATGCCGCGTACACACGGGCGGACTGTATGGCGTACTTAGTCCGTCGAAACACATTTCAGCGGACAGTCCGCTCGTGTGTGGGCTTCAGCTGACTTTTTCAGCGTGCAGTCCGGCGTACTAAGAATTTCGGATTTTTCGAAATTCTGTCCGTCGTACTTTGGTTTCAGCGGACAATCCGCTCGTCAGTATGCTAGTTCGACGGACTAAGAATGACGCATGCCCAGAAAGGATTTACACGGCGGAAGCGTGCTTTGCTGTGTATTGGACTTCCTATTTCTAGTCCCGTCGTACGTGCTGTACACGTCATTGGGCAAGCTTTCGTCGGACTGTTTGGGTATCCGTGTGTGGTCAAGTCCGTTCAGTGGAAAGTATGACGGACTGTCCGTCGGATTGTATGACGGACTAAGTACGCCATACAGTCCGCTCGTGTGTACGCGGCATTAGACAATAGGCAATTACAGAGGTTAGAGATTACATATTTTTCTCAGTAAATCAAGACTTTGATTTACTGAGTGAGTGGGCCACCCTAGGACAGGAAGTGTGTTATTGGCAGGCTTACCAGGTTAAAATAAAGGATAAATGTTTAAATAATTAAAAACGAATGCAGCCATCACATCTAACCTATGGTAAACGGCAATAGATTTTGTTTTTATTGTCAGGTTTAGCGGGTTTAAAACAAACCAACCATCCAACCTCTTGTTAAATCATGGATTATTAGTGACAGCTAGCTATGATTCATAGAATCAATTGTGACAGTGCAAGGCCCTGCCACAATGTAAAATAAGCCAGGTCTGGTGAAATCTCAGTGCAGTTGCTGCCATTCGTAGACACAGTTGTTGTGTGAAGATAGGGATATGCTCCAGCCAGGAAAGGTGACCTTCTTGGGAGATGAGACCCTATGTTGGGGGGAACTTTGTAAACTGCACGGTCTAGAGAGAGAGAGAGAGAGAGAGAGAGAGAGAGAGAGAGAGAGACACTTTCTGTGAGGTCACTGTCTCAGCTAACACAGCTTCAAATCATTCTTGAGCTGGGAAATTCTGATCTAAGCATTTGCATTATCAAGGTTCTGTTCCACTTCAATGATGGGAGCATTATATGCGGGAAGTGGAGCCAGTGAAGCAAGGACTAAATACCTGGCTTGGGATTTACATTTGGTAATTTCTTTTTTAAATAGTTTTGCTATGAACTTGTAAATACACCAATGATGATAATAATATGCCCACTATGTAGCTGTTAACTACTTCATCCATATTAGCGGTTTCTTAAGCACACTAAAGAACACAATATAAAACTTATAAATAATGAAGTTCTAAAAATCTATAATTATCATCTTGGCCAGAACAGACTGTGCAATGTTCCTCGTTTACAGTAAATCAGTATACTGTCTATAAAGAGAAGCACAACAGCAATAAAGAGACATAAGCACAAGTCCTCGAGAATTCCTTTGGGCCACTCCTGTCCCTGCCGATGCCATTGTAAATGCTGCTTACATGCAAATTCTAACACATCAGCCATTGACTATTCATTAGCCAATAACACAGCACAATTGGAAAAGCACTCAAAGGAAAACGGTATGCAAGGTAGAACAAAGGCACATTTTCAAAAGTGTGTTAACACATCTACAACTGTGACCATATGCATCATTTTGTACTGTAGAAGGTCTGTTAATTTAGATTTTTGTTTTTTAACAGCTCAAGTTAAAATAACCTAAACTGTATTTAAGCAAAACTTGAGAAAAATAACTACACAGATGAAAACATATATCGGAGATGTTCTTCCTGCCAAAGCATTTGTCATTTTGTAAATCAAGTTTTGAAATTCATTATATGATAGAGGTTCCTTCATGTAATAACATAGAGGATCCCTTAAAATTCTACTATCTTACAGTGGAACCTTTGTACTGCTGGTCTTTTGAAGTACTTAGGAGACCTGAAGACTGTATAGCAAGGTCATATTTCAACTTTGGTCAAAACTGCACAGTTTGTTTCAATCTGCAGATACCCCTTACTTGCATACTAAATTTTATGATAAACGCAAACTATGCCTTTAAATCTAACAACAAAAAAATGTAATTTTTTTTTTTTTAAGGAAATCTCTCTATTTGTAGTCTGTTCCACAACACTAGGTCTCTAATAATGTTTCATGTGAAATTGAATTTTCACATGAAAGATCCATAATAACAAGGGATTGCCAACTACTGCCAATCCTCAATTAAAGTAGAACCAAACACTCCTATGCTTTACAGAAAATGAGCTTGTCAAGGAACCTGTCTTTGGTTAGTTGCCATGGTGCTGCACATGTGATCAGTTCTGATATCAGCCATTTGATGGCTTGACAGTTTAGTTGAGAACACAAGCAACAGTGAAAACTATCATTCACAGCATGCTTTGAATGTAACTGTTTTGGGAAACAGTTAAGTTGATGGATTTAGTTTGACTTAAGTAATATTAACTTGTGCTGTCAAAATAATATGTCCATTCTTTAAAAATCCTACCTATCCTTTGCTGATGCCGTCCTCATAATCACACAATACCCCAATGGCCCTCAAAAGTTCCCAGTAAATAATATTTGTCCTGGGTTGGCCTTGGTAAGAGCTAACACAGGCATAGAGCCAACATCACTGGATCGAAAGGAGCTCAGGTAAGGATTAGGGTAGGGTGGCACTGCACACAGAAGACTTTTGACATTCATGCATAGAATGCATGAAGGTAAAAAACCTTCAGCCTCTAGAAACAATTAAACCACCTTCCACCCACCGTATAGACAAATGACGTTGGCGGGGTGGCTCTTCCAGCTGTGTCCAATCAAAAAGAGCTTTCTTTTGGTGGTATTTGATCACCTCTGGCATTTTTATTTTCTGATAAACAAATAAAAAATTTTTGTTTCTGTTACAAAACTTTGTAAATAAGTAAGTTTTCTCCTTCACTAATGGGCACTGATGGTGCTGCACTGATGGGCACTGATAAGGCAGCACTGATGGGCACCAATGAGGTGGCACCAATGAGGTGGCACTGATGATGGGCACTAATATGTGGCACTAATAGGGCGCTGATAGGCAGCATTGATGGGCACTTATAGGTGACACTGATATGCAGCACTGATGGGCACACATAGGTGGCGCTGATGGGCACTGAAAGGTGGCATGGGTGGGCACTGATAGGTGGCACGGATTGGCATGGATGAGCACTGATAGGAGGCACTGTTGTACAATAATGGATAGTACTGGTGGGCATCACTGATTGTCACTAATTATTGTTTGGCACTGATTGGCATCCACTGTGGGCACTGATTGGAATCCCTGATGGCCATGGGTGGCGTACCTGGTGGTGACTAGTGATGGGCATCCCTGATGGTCCTGGTGGTGTCCCTGGTGGTCCAGTGTGGGCATCTTCGGGGGAGGGGGGTGTTGCACTGATAATCAATCAGCACAGACCCCCCTGTCAGAAGAGCAGCCGATCGGCTCTCCTCTACTCGCGTCTGACAGACGCGAGTGAGGAAAAGCTGATAAAAAGCTTTTCCTGTTTACACTGCGATCAGCCGTGATTGGACATGACTGATCACATGGTAAAGAGCCTCCATCAGAGACTCTTTAGCCTAGATCAGAGTTGCAGTGTATCAGACTGGCACGCTGCAACAATGATCTCCGCGATGTGCACCATGGGGGAGCGTAGCAGATTGTTATCCTGAAAGACATCATATGACATTTAGTCAGGATAACACAGCCACTTTGCTGACATAATTTTTCTATATGGTGGGCGACAAGTGGTTGAAAATAAAAGTTGGTCTTTTTTCGTTTTTTTGCAAAAATAAAATAACATTGAAGCAGTTAAACTTGCCATTGCATGGCAGCATTGGAGCTATTTGCTGCTCAGGACCTGGGCACTGCAACTTGGTACAAAGGGAAGAAATGCATGCTCCCCAATACACAATTACCAGAATTTTCACATGGCTCCATTACGCTAACAGGCTGAGCAGATAAGCAGAAGAGTGTATATGTGCAACAATGAAGCTGACGACTATCAGGTTAACCTGTTACTTTTCTATGAATGATCAAAGCATAGAATTGCTTTGATTCAACATGGTATTTTCCAATTTCTATCAATAAATGTTTTTATGTAAGAAACAAATGTCCATATTTTTGCTGTTCATTTTTGCAGGATAGTAACAAGCTGTGATCTGCAGCTGTCGCTGCAAATAAAAACTGTTGCTAAAATTAGCTATTTTTGGGAGGATTTGACTGTTGTTATTATGAACCCATTCAGTCAGTGACCTATGCCCATTTCCTCCAATGTGGATTCATTATTACATTCCTACCTAAGGGAACGCACAGTCCTGTGATATAATGAGAAAGATATTGTGATATGGGATCATATGTTTGTTAAATTTAAATTGATTTACCAAGGCTGTTCACTTTTTAATGGAGTTTTCCCTTCACTTTACAAAGAATACCTAAAAACACTTTAAAAAAAATTGTAGTTTTGTTTGCATATGATTGGACAATGGAAGTCAATAGATCCTAATGCCGCATACACATGATCATAATTCTCGTCGGAAAAAGCTCTGATGGTTTTCCCATCGGAATTCCGACAGTATTCCGCTCAAATTGTCTTGCCTGCACACAGTCACACCAAATTCCGACTGCCAAGAATGCGGTGAAGTACAACATGCACAATGAGAATAGAAAAAGGAAGTTCAATATCTAGTAGACAATAGCTTCCATCTCGTAGTTGAATCTTAGCATGCGTGAGTTTTTGCGCGTCGGAATTGCATACACACGATCGGAATTTCTGATAGAAAGTTTTTCCATCGGGTAAATTGAAAACAATCAAATTTTTGCTGGCGGGAATTCAGCCAGCTAAATTCCAATGGAGCATACACACAGTTGCATTTTCCGATGAAAAGCTCTCATTGGTCCATTGCTGGCCGAAATTCCGATCGTGTGTACGCGGCATAACTGCATTCTGTAAGCAAAGATGTCCTTGCAAATTTACGTTTAGTAAATCAACACCATTGCATCCTCCCAGCTATTAGATTGGTAGCTCTCATCACTATTGACCATTTTCGATTTCATAAAATTGAGAGATCTTCCCCTCGTACACATAAAAAGCCAGTGGTTTGTTAAAGCAACCAGCATCCATTAATACCAGTTCTGGGTGGACTGACCCTTTAACCACTTATCGGCTTGTTGTGATTATACACAGTGAGAGCTGATCGAAGGGTACTGAGGATTCTATGTCCGCCAGCACCCATTGATTATCAGCCAGAAAGGCAGAACTGCAATTCCATTCTGACAAGAGGGAAGGCATGGATCTTGTGTCGTTGCAAAGCAGGGACTAGGATCCATGCCTTCCCCTAGTAAAACCACCTCCCACAGTTTAGTAAAACACTGGATAGGCACACATTTAACATATTTTCTAGCAGAAAATAAAACAATGTTGTCATTGCCATTTTTTTTTTATTTGTTTATAGCGCAGAAAATAAAAAATGCAGAGGTGATAAAATACCACAAAAGAAAGCTCTACTTATGTTAAAAAAATTACATCAATTTTATTTGGGTACAGTGTTACATGACCTCTTAATTGTCAGTTAAAGGGGGTAAAACTTCTGGAGGTCAAAGTGAACCTGCGATCACATTTTTTGTGCTTACCCTTTACAACTTGGGGAGCTCTAATATGCAAAGAGCAACTTCAGTTCCTGAAGTCGTGTTTAGCTTCACCTCCTACGCTTCCACTGAGGTGTGTTTTACATGCCTGCCTAAGGTTAATAACTTTCATTCATTGAACTGACTTACATGTTTATATTTTGGAAGTGAATAAGCACAGGACTAATTTTGAAGCTAGCATCTAATTTTTGCCATTCAGTTTTTTTTTTTTTGTAGATTTATGTAGAATACAAATATGTTGTTTATCAATTAATGGAAAACCTGATGGAAATATTGAGTAATCATGCCAATCTACTTAGTATCAAGGTGAAAACACATGTTTTGTTGAATGTTAGTTTGAATATTTTAGAAGCATATGGTGAGATTATCACATTTTGTTACTGTTCTAAATATGCATCACAGGTGAAAATGGAAGCTAGCTATTAATGTATTCTTATTTCGAATTAAATATATCCGCAAACTGCTGGCAAAAAAGCAAGGCACAGCTTCCACTTGCCGACCGCCATACATATTCATACATTGGGGCTTGCAAGTGGTTTGCCAGGGTTATGGCTGAAGCTATCTGCAAGTCTGCTGTAAGTTCTGGTTCAGTTGTGTTGTGCAATAGTCATCCCACCACAGAGGTCACTGTGACTTGCAGAGCTCTTGTAGACTCACCACTACAACTTTGCTCTTGCTAGAGACATTCCACACAAATTTGCTACAAATTGGAAAAGTATCAACTAGAACTTCAAGTGCTCTGCAAGTGTACAACTTGTCAGTGAAAATGTGCAGCAAGATTTACAATTCAACACTGCCACAAATGTGTGGAAAGTCACACTTGCTATCTGGGAAAGAGACAGCACCATTAGTATTTGTTTACTTTGAGCATGGTATCTCATTTGGAAATATTTTACTTTACTTCCTGTCTGGACAGGAAGTAAAATAATTTCTTCCTAGTCGAGACACACACTACAACATAACTATGTTATTCGGTAATGGGAATGGGAAAATGAATACTACCTCTTTTGCATTATAACTATTATTTGCATCTTTCTGTACAGTGACAACTTTTCTCCATTCTGTTTTATTTTTTATTTTTTTATATGTTTATTCTAAGTTTAAGGTAAAGACAGCACAATAAGGTCAAATAGAATTTGTTTCAACAGTATCAAACAACAATACCATAGCAATAAATGTACAGGAACACCATAAGATGCAATGTAAATAAAACAAGCATTGCAATGTATTGTATAGGCAAAAAATTCCTGCACAATTGTAGTGATACATTTTTTGCTTGGAATATGAAGATTCTTTTTTTAACACTCACAGTAAATTAGGTAAAATCCCCAGAAAGGGTCATGGGCAACAATAAAAACAGAAAAGTATAATTTACTCTCCTTAAGTCTGTCTAAAATAATTTAAAAAATGTGCATTTGGAGCTCTAAATAAAGCATCTACATATTCATTTAACCACTTGAGGTCCAGGCCATAGCCGAATGATGGCTACAGAGCGGACCTTAATTTCTGGGAGGCCGTCATAGGATGTCCTCCCATGTTCACGCACCCTACAGGGCGCAGGGTGTGCGCTGTGATCACTGAGTCACTGAGACTCGGCTGATCACCGATCCCAGTAAGGGGCCAGTCCTGGCCCCTTACCATGTGATTAGCTGTCAGCCAATGACAGCTGATCACATGATGTAAAGAAAAGCTTGGTGATCTTTTTTTTTCTCCTCGCGCTGACAGCGGGAGGAGAAAAAAAAAGCCGATCACCAGCTTATGTTAAAGGGACATCGGTCCCGAAGAGGAAGAAGGCACATCATGATCACCGATCCCAGTAAGGGGCCGGTCCGAAGAGGAAGGAGGCACATCTGCTTCCCCTGTGCCAATCAGTACCCCCTGCCAGTGCCACCTGTCATTGTCACCTGGCAGTGCCCACAGTGCCCATCAGTGCCACCTATCAATGTCCATGAGTACCACCTATCAATGCTCACAAATGGCACCTATCAATGCCCACCAGTGGTGCTAATCAGTGCCACCTAGCAGTGCTGCTTATCAGTGTAAGTAATCAGTGCCCATCACTGCCACCCATCACTGCCAACCATCAGTGCCCATCACTGCCACCCATCGGTGCCCATCACTGCCGCCTCATCAGCGTACATCAATGAAGGAGAAAAATTACCTGTTTGCAAAATTTTATAACTATATATAAATATATATATATATATATATATATATATATATATATATATATATATATATATATATATTTATTTATTTTAAATTCGGTCTTTTTAAAAAAAATTTAACAAAAAATAAAAATCACAGAAGTGATCAAATACCACCAAAATAAATCTCTATTTGTGGGAAAAAATGATAAAAAATTTATTTGGGTACAGTGTTGCATGACCGTGCAATTGTCATTCAAATTGCGACAGCGCTGAAAGCTGAAAATTGGTCTCGAGAGGAGGGGGGTTTAAGTGCTCAATAAGCAAGTGGTTAAAAAATAAATAAATCATTGTGAGCCTATTAATTATTGTGCATTTTGATATAGAAAAACTCAAGCATGTTGCTCCATGAAAATGTATTTCTAGCTGAAGACCCATTTGTGTGGCCGTGTGTAGCTAATTTATTACAGTGTGCTCTTTAGTGTGAAAGTGAAACTATCCCATTCATATGTAGCCATTTGCATTCCCTTGGTAGAGAGTGACCAGGTGTTCCAGGATCCACACACCAAGTCAAGACCTGCTGTATGATAGTACATAGCAGTCTCAGCATGGATCTCCTGACAGGCCCACAATGTGTTTCACTCTGCCCACTGGAGCCCAATAATTCCCATGAGTAAACTCTGGTGCACAAAGTGAAACATGTTAGGGGCATGGCCTGGCAGAGGTCCAGGCGGAGACTACCATTCACTATCATGCAACAGGTCTTGACTTGATGTACAGCTCCTGGGACACCTAGTTATCTCTACCATTGCCTGGAGCTGAGATGAGCTCCCTGCTGAACCAGCACCCACAGCGATGGGCACAGGGTTTTAGTCCCATACAGCATGAGCGGGTCACACACACATATCCTTGGTTCACATTTGTGTTCCCTTGCCACATGTCCTGCATGCACATGGAAATTCAGCATTAATATATTCTAAATGCGACAAGAATATCTGCATTTGATTTGACTTTGGCCTCACATACAGCATAACTCAAGCTTGGAGAAGGATTGTGAGCCAACCAAGCTTTGCTATAGTGCATACGACCAGTAACCTGGCTTAGAGTGTCCCCTAGATCTACCAAGCAACAACAGAGACATGCTTGGACAGAAGCATTTACTGGAAAGGGTACTGTTAGATGGACTAGTACTGTAGATCTAAAATGACTTTAGATAAGTGACTAAAAATGTTTACTTTTCTTTTTGGGATAACGTTTTTAAATGCATTTATAAAAGCTGACCATTGTAAGCACCTTTGTTAGTTACTTTTTTTTTGTCTCAACCCTGCCACTTCTGCTTGACAGATTGGCCTGTTAAATGGTACTAATGTTGAAAAAGAAAACACTGCAAACAGGCAGGCTCTTCATTGCAAAGGAGACTTGTCTCTTCTGGAATAAAATATGCTTACCTGCCTGTTTACAATCCCCTGTATAATGTACAACTGAGCTTTGCATGCGCAGTTCAGTTTACATTCTGGCACTTGGCTGTGTGCCACAATGACTGCATTCCTGCACATGTGCATGACCTTATCCTGTGCCAGCCAATCAAGAGGTCACTTAGAAAAAGCCAGGGAAGCATCAGACCATTGGAACTAAGGTAAGCATTTTTGCCTTTTGTTCTGCTTTTAACCCTTTGAGGGCCAAGGGATGTATTTGTCCCATGTTTTTAATTGCCTGTATCATCTGATTAAGAACCTAAAGAGGAGGGCTGGTTTTGAAAAAAAAAATGTAAAAGTCAGAAGCTGCAAACACTGTAGCTGCTGACTTTTAATAAGCACACTTACCTGTCCAGGGCGCCCGCGATGTCGGCCGCCGGAGGCTGACCCGTCCCTCGGTCTCGGGTCCCGGCGCCGCCATTTTGGGTAAGGGAAACAGGCAGTGGAGCCTTGCGGCTTCACTGCCCGTTTCCTACTGCGCATGCGCGAGTCGCGCAGCGCTTAGTGAATGGGACGCTGTGTGATTCTTATCAACAAATGGATCGAACTTTTTGCCAGTTATTTCATGAAATGGCTTAGTTACAGCAACTGAAGTGTACGAACTTAAAAAAAAATTTAAAAAATGACCGTAATCTTATGGTCCTCAAAGGGTTTAAGGAAGTTGAAAAATAAAATAAAAGACTTTCTGCCCGAATCACCAGGTGAAATTAAACATTAGTAAACTGCAATATAAATTTTTCTCTTTTGGGTTTAGATACCAGTTTACGATAAATTGATGATATTATGTTATGTATTATGTGTGGATTTGGAGCCTTGTTTTGTCATTAGGAACATGAAAAACAGGTTTTTCTTAATGAAAACTGGAATAGTCAGAATCTGGAGCAGCTAGCTGTGCATGGCAACCAATCAGCTTCTTTATTTTCATTTTCAAAGCTTAGCTTAACAATAAGATATGGTTGTGATGCACAGCTGCTCCAGATTCTGTCTGCTTCAGATTTGGTAAATTCCCCCCTCAGTGTTTTAGGCATTATCAAGCTCTGTTACACCTTTATGCTTTAGAGGTGTTGCCAGTGTGTCAGGGCTGAATGTTCAAAGAGTACAATAAACATTGTAGAACACAGTACATTTGTAACAGGTCACCTGCCAATAATTCAAGCATGTTTTGCTGGCATTATTTAGCTTGCAAATGTGTGCTCTTTTTTTCTTTTCCCACAGAGAGAAATATCTGGATAGACTTGAAACAGACCAATCATCCCCCATAGAAGCCTACTATGAATGATATGCACAGGGTGTCTATGCTACTACTAACATTCTACAGAGAAGAATGAAATGCTCATATCAGCAACATATAGTGCCTCTTTCTGGCTGACTCTACAACAGAAGGACAGCTAACTGTAGAGATTAAAAACATTTAATTAATTCCACAGTGAGTATCTTTTTATGAAGTTACATATGAAAAGAATATTCCTTGAGCTATAGTTGTAGCTGCCCCACCTATATATTTTTTAATATAGAACTGCAAGTTGTCTCAAGAAACAGGGGCGATAGTGTGAGGCCCTGCCTCTGGAAAAATGAAAGAGAAAATGGCACAGGATTTTCATAAAGACTTAATGTGAGGTTCCAGACTTGTGTCTCTGAGCAGAGGATGCTGTGTTTTTGGCTTTCTCTGGATTCTGTAAACCTGGATTGGAGCTTAAAGGTTTCAAAGTGTCTTGGGTGGGACGGAACCTTCAATCCTATGTTTGGATTTTACTGGATGCAACAGGGGCGATAGTGCAAGGCCCTGCCACTGGAAAAATGAAAGAGAAAATGGCACAGGATTTTAATAAAGACTTAATGTGAGGTTCCAGACTTGTGTCTCTGAGCAGAGGACGCTGTGTTTTTGGTTTTCTCTGGATTCTGTAAACCTGGATTGGGACTTGGAGCTTGAAGGTTCCAAAACCAAACCTTCAATCCCATGTTTGGATTTTACTGGATGCCTGCAGCCTGTGTGAGTACACAGGTGTGCAGGGTTGTTATATACTCAAGCCTGAGGATTGTGCAGGGATACCAGTTTGGAGATAGCTCCTATATTGAGTCAGAGGTATCCCAGCCAGGAGTCAACTGACATGAAGTCTCAACTAGGGGTCAGAGGTGCCCCAGACAGTAGCCAGGAGACAGGAAGTCTCATCCCAGGAGTTAGGTGAGCACCTATCGGGAAGTCAGGAGAACCCCTATCCAGAGGCCAAGAGTGGGCCTAAGTGAGCTGAGAGTACCAGGAGATCTGGGTAACACAGTCAGAGGAACCGGTAAGAAGAGCAGCGGTGCTGCTGACTAACGAGCTCTGAATTTTTGATGTGGAAGAACCCCTGCTTAGGCAACTGATGTTCTTTGTAAACTGTGTTTTTCTAAAAATATACACAGCTCTAGCAGCATGAAACAACTTTCTTTTTAGGTGGCTGCAAGGGTCACATTCTGACAATTATTTTAATGGGGAATATTTGTCCCACTGACCACCAATGTAAAAGGGCATTCTTCTCATTGACATCCAATGAACACATTTTTAGCTAGGGTTCCAAAAACCTAAAAATTATTTCAAGAGCTCCTCAAGGGTAGAGATGAGCCCAATGTTTGAGTCGAACGTAAGTTCAACTCAAACACCGAGAGTTTGTTCATAGAACAAATTAATAAGGGGCGCTCATGGGACTTCACTCGCCGATGAGCACCCTATAATGCACTGCAAGATCACAGTGCATTGAAGGCTGCTGAATGGCCAAAGCATGCACCTGACCTGTATGCTTTGGCCAACCACAGTGCAATGTACAATGAGAGCCATGATTGGCCAAGGCAGGGACTAAGTCCATGCCCCAGACTATGTAAGGCTGCTTACACGGCAATCGTGTATAGTGTTTATGAATGGAGAGAGATTAGGCAGGTTAGTTAGTGGATTGAGCATGCAGTCAGTGTAGTGTATATAATACAGTAAGAGTATATAGTGCAGTCAATGTAGTGTATATAATGCAGTGCAGAGTATATAGTGTGGTCAGTGTAGTGTATATAATGCAGTGCAGAGTATAGAGTGCAGTCAGTGTAGTGTATACTGCAGTCCAGAGTATATAGTACAGTCAGTGTAGTGTATATAACGCAGCGCAGAGTATATTGTGCAGTCAGTGTACTGTGTATAACACAGTGCAGAGTATATAGTGAAGTACAGAGTATATAATACAGTGCAGTGCAGACCATATAATAAAGCACACTGAAGTGGTTAAGGGGAACCCTATGACAGGATTAAGAAAAAAAACGGCATGGGGTCCTCCCCAAAATCCATACCAGACCCTTTGGCTCTAGTATAGGTTTTAAGGGGAACTCCACGCCAAAACAAAAAACTCCATACCAGGCCCTAAGTTTTAAATTTTAAGGGGAACTCCATGCCTGGTTACATCACAGGGTGGCCCCGCCCTTGACTATATAAGAGCAGTCAAAGTGAAGAGAGAGCAGTCAAAGGGAGGCCTCCTATGGAGGCGGTGTTTTTGCAATTTTTAGGGTCCATCGGGCAGTGTGATTGATGGTGGATCTAAATCATAGGACACTTTTTTATTTTTTAATAAAGGATTTGTCAAACTTTTTTGGTGAATGGGTAGGGGTACAATGTACAGGATACCCATTCACATGGGGGACTGGGATCTGGGAACCCTCTCGTTAAAGGGAGCTTCCAGATTCTGATAAGCCCCTTGCCCAAAGACCTGGACAACCACCGGCCAGGGTTGTCGGGAAGAGGCCCTTGTGCCTATCAATATGGGGACAAGGTGCTTTGGGTTTCACCCCAAAGCCCCCTCCCCATGTTGAGGGCAAACAACCTGGTATTGTTCAGGAGGGGGATGCTCACTCAGGTCTGGTATGGATTTTGAGGGGAATCTACCCCACACCATTTTTTTTTTAATTTGGTGTGGAGTTCCCCTTAAATTCTATACCAGGCCCTTCAGGCCTGGTATTGACTGGGGGGGACCCCATGCCATTGTTTTCATTTTTTTTCATTTATATTGCCAGGAGCCAGCAATACATTACAGTCACAAGCAAGTTTAAATGCCATGTTTTCCTTCATAAATGTCATTATTACTGTGGCATGTTCTATACATTGTACAGATGCCCCTAATCCCCACCCCTCTCACAATATTTAAAGGAACATTTCATTTTTATTGTTTCACTTTAAGCATCATTAAAATCACTGCTCCTTCAAAAACTATTTAAATAACTAACTTTAACTTTAACTTTAAGATGTTAAATAAGCCTTTACATGTTCGTGTCCCATAGACTTTCATAGGGTTTGCATATACGCTATAACTTTTTGCCTGTTCGAGAAGTTCTGGGGGGGTGTTCGGCCCATCCCTACTTAGAAGTAAAAAGGTTGATAAAGGCTGGGATAGACACCATTAATATGTGTTGTTTAACACTTTTTTCCTTTAGGTGTTTAAAGTAACATAATGTTCAGGCTGCTTATCACAAAACACTAAGGAGAGCTGTTAAATGTACCATGGAGACATTTATTAAGGGATAAATGTTATCTTTTTGTCCTCACTACTTTCTCATCACACTGGCCTAAATCTTAAAGTTTAAATCTGCTTTTATTGAGAGAAAAACATCCAAGACAGTTTTATTTCTACACCAAGTGTTGAGTGGGAGAGCCTGCCTGGTATGATAATTCTATAAGAAGAGGAAAGTGATTGGGGAAAACAGGAAATTACATGTCTGGGAAGCCTTAAACAAGACAACCAACATGTTCCATGTTTTTTTAAAACCAGCAATATTTAGTTTTTTTTTTTTTTTCATTGTATGCATAAATTTGGTGAACACAGATTGAAATATACATTTTTCATTACAGTAAATACATTTACAGTCAAAAGCTTTATTTCATTTTGGATAGAGTAGGAGAGGATTAGAACCCCTGTTAATTTGTTATTGCAGTCTGTATGTCTTCACTCTGTCGAGATTCAACTTCTCTTTTTATCTTTGTGACCAAAATCACTTGGACTGAAAGTAAGGGAAAAATGTAACATTTTTTGTTGCCACCAGAAAAGGAATAGCGTGAAAGTCTTCCAGTGGGAACAATGGCTTAGATGACAACTGTCTAAGTAGAGATATCCTCACAATTGCTGTTGTGCCTGCAGGACAGGAAGTACGAAGATGGCAAAATAAAAATAAAACTTGTCAGGGATTTCCCTATTCAATGAAAAAAAGTATTGGCTTTAGATAAACTTAAAAATCCAAAATGGCTTGTGTATTATATTTACATTATATCATATTGTGCTTGCTTATGCAGTAAACATAATAGTCACCCAAAATATCCCACATATTTTATGTAACGCTAGGATAAATTCTGAGTTTTTTTTTTGTTTTTTTATTGTACTACATTTATTTTATTTGTTTTCTTCACAGGATGATGGATGTGGTTATTGGAGACCCAATTCAGGCCACCCCCTAGGCAACTGTTCAGCAGCAGATAACTTCTAAAAGTGATTTACTGCTTGCTGCAATCAGCCAACAATAGATCACTATAGCAGTGATCTATTGCTTCTGGGAGAGGCTGGATAGGACTTCTTCAGCTCTGCTGAAGCCTCCATTCTAACAGGAAATGTGATGTAATTTTAGTATCAATGTAAACAAAGCGCGGAAGATCCTATGAAGTACTCAGTGACAGGGGAGGAAGCCTGGGAGCTGACTGATTCAGCTCCTAGGCTCATTGCTGGATCATGGTTGTCACTGATAGTTAATGGTTCAAGTACTGAGCTGCTGTCACAGCTGCTGTCCATCAGCGGGCAGCCTGAAAGCTTGATTAAGGCCTTATGCACACTGGACATTAAAATAACGTTATAAAAACATTTTGCGGTAACTTTTCAACTTTTTCAGCTTTTTTTTAAGTTTTTGCAATATCGTTTTTTAGGGTTATTATCTTTTTTTGCGTTTTTTTGCGGTTTTCTGCGATAGCGGTTTTTAAAAATGTTTTTCAATGGATCAAAAATGTTAAAAATGCTGGTGAATGATGTTTTTGAGCGTTTATCAATGTTTATCAGCGTTGGAGCATTTTTACAGCTGAAAAACATCTCAGAACCCACTAGTTTTGGAGTTTTGTTTTACCGCTCAAAAACTTTACTACCCAAAACTGCTGATAACAGCCTATGTGTGCATGGACACATAGGATAACATGATGGAGAGTTTAAGGACTGTAGAAAAAAGTCTACTGCCAAAAACAGCTGCTGTAAAAACATCCAAAAACATCCAGTGTGTATGAGGTCTAGGTCATTGAGGCTTGATTGCTATGTGCTGGGATATGTTTTGGACTGTGGACTGTGTACACACAACAAAATGTCATATATTACTTTTAAACACAATAAAATAAATGTATGGTACAGTATCTTCTATCGCACCCTTGCAGACCTTTCTTGTTAAGATTCCTAACACTTCATTCATACCTACTGACAGCCTGCAAAAAAATTACTACTTCAGATGACCCCTCTTCTAAATCATTTGGCAGTCTGTGTAATCTCAATAATAATAGTTAATAACAGTAAAGGCCCATTTAGGACTACCCAGCCTGATGCAGTGTTGATGCATGCACATTAACATGCATTATGTAGTGTGTCAGGAAACATTGCATTATGACCGCACATACCCCTGAACTATTGTTCCTGTGTCCCTGAACTATTTTTCCTGTGTAGTTCACCATAATGCATGTTAATGTATTATTATAAGTTGTGGTGCAGTGCAGCACATGTGTGTTGGGGTGCCATTTAAAATGAATGAGCCCTAAGTGTTTAGGATCCTTCAGAAAGCAGATAATCTCCTTGCAACTTGCAACCTGGAATGGTAAAATGAAAAACTTACTGTATAGTTAAAGCTAAATTCCAAATAAGGCAATTTTTATATAGTTACATTGGTCCAAACTACATATAGTATGTACATTTGTTCCATACCCGTAGGGTCCCCCTGAAACGTGGAGAACACTGTAGCAGGCACTACTACTAAAGTGATCTCCAGTGGTTTGCAGGTCCTGTGTCAAGCAGCTGCATTTATTCTTACTTAATACAAGAGGATGCCCACTCAACAAGGGCATCATTCAGAGAGCACTTTGCGTTTTCTCAATGAATGCAAATCATTCTCTGACAAGATGGAGTTCATGACATTACTGCCCTGCCTCTCCATCTTGTCCAGTTAGAGAGCGCTTTGCATTTATTGAGAACATGCTAAATGTTCCCTGAATGGCACTGTGTGTTCAGTAAGCAGAGGTACAGCTATTCAGTAGACATGTGTATGCAAAAAATGTTTGTTTTGTTTTGGATGCATTTGTTCATTGAAGAATTTGTTTCAAATCTTCAGCATTCGTTTTGTATACTCCTTGGTCTGGGTGGTTTTGAAAAATGTAGCAGTTTTTTCCAGAAGAATGCAAAATATTTAGTATATTATGAAACCAAACAGATTTGAATCAAAAGGATTCAGTATTTTCTGACGCTAGTCCAACCCACCCAAAAAAATTGCATGAGCTGATTTGAGAATATCGATTGGCGTCATGTGCATCCGAATTAATCACTTCAGCCCTGGAAGATTTTACCCCTTTCCTCACCAGAGCACTTTTTTCCAATTTTGTGTTGCTTTAACTAGTAATTGCGCGGTCATGCAATGCTTAGTTTACACAAATGAAATGAAATTTGCATCCTTTTTACCCCACAAATAGAGCTTTCTTTTGGTGGTATTTGATCACCTCTGGGGTTTTTATTTTTTGCGCTATTAACAAAGAAAGAGCGACAAATTTTGAAAAAAACACAATATTTTTTTACATTTTGCTATAATAAATATCCCCAAAAATGTTTTTAAAAAACAAATTTCTTCATAAGTTCTCATTATATTTTTCTACATATTCTTGGTAAAAAAAATACTCATATATTGATTGGTTTGCGCAAAAGTTATAGCATCTGCAAACTGTGGGAAAGATTTATGGCATTTTTTTTTTTAATTTTTACTTGTAATGGTGACGATCTGCAATTTTTATTGGGATTGCAACATTGCAGCGAACAGATCAGACACTTTTGACACATTTTTGGGACCATTCACATTTACACAGTGATCAGTGCTATAAAAATGCACTGAGTACTGTGTAAATGTCACTGGTAGGGAAGGAATTAACACTAAGGGGCGATCAAGGGGTTAAATGTGTGTTCCCTCAGTGTGTTCTAACTGTATGGGAAAAGGATTGAATAAGAGAGGAGACATATAATGGTTCCTATTTACTACCTATTATTACCTGACAACACAGAGATATGTGTGTTTACACACACAAATCCCAATGCTGGCGCTTGTGCACATGATCGCATATTGCCAGCAGCAATCGTGCCTGCCGGCCACTCGCTTTGGGTTTTCCTGCCATGCAGCAGGCGCATGCGTGAGCTTTAGGCGGCACACGTGTGCCCTCTGGGGGCTCTTAAAGGGTCGACGTACCCACATGGAATTTTGCCGGTCGGCAAGTAGTTGTAAAAGTTGTAAAGGTAAAAGTTTTTTCACCTTAATGCATTCTATACATTAAGGTGAAAAAACATCTAACAGTGCCGGCTCCCCCAGCCCCCCTGTTTTACTTACCTGGCCCCTCGAAAAGTCCTGCGCTCGCCCCCAACATCTTCTGGCTGGAGTGGATGGATTGAAAGCAATGCAGCCATTGGCTCTCGCTGCTGTCAATCACATCCAATGACGCGGCGCACCAGGGGGCGGGGCCGAGTGATACAGCGAGCGGCTATAGCCACCGGCTATGCAAGGGAGCTCGCATGAACATGAGAAGTACTTGCGGGGGGAAGCAGAGACAGCTGCCGAGGGACCCCAGAAGAGCAGGTTCGGGGCCCCTCTGTGCAAAACTAGCTGCACAGTGGAGGTAAGTATAACATGTTTGTTATTTTTTTTAAAATAAAAAAATTCTCTTTGCAACCCCTTTAAGGAATGGAAAAGAATTTGGATCCATTTGTTATCCGAATCCAAATTATTAAACAAATTCAATTAATAATAATTAATTGATTTCCCCGTGAGCTGAACTACTATTGCATCAAATGCATTTGTTATTATTTGTTATTGTAAATTGCTTTTAGATTCATTGACACTCTTTACTGTGTCCATTTGGAGATTCATATAAATCCTAGCCTCAGAAAATGAAATTTTCATCTGAAAAATTAATTGCAAAGAAATGCATATGTCTATCGTTCAGCATAGGACTCGGACGTTAGTGGAGATTAGACATGTGCATTCGTTTTCGTCCGAATGCATTTTCGTCCGAATTTCAGCTATTTTCGTTTTCGTTTTGACAAACGATAACGAAAGCACAAAATCCGAAAAACGAAAGACGACATAAATAAATGCTTTATTTTCGTTTTCATTGTTACAACAGTTCGATATAGAATAGGAGATTCGACATGACTCTGACAACAATCTGTCTATAGAACCTGTGGTCGAATGTGCCTTACCTCTATTAGTCCAAGATTATATAGAGAAAATATTCGACAGAGAAAAAAGATTTGACAGAGAGAAAAGATTCTGCAAGTTACTGTCCTAAAAAGTGTTTGGGGACCCGGGTCCTGCCCCAGGGGACATGTATCAATGCAAAAAAAAGTTTTAAAAACGGCCGTTTTTTCGGGAGCAGTGATTTTAATAATGATTAAAGTGAAACAATAAAAGTGTAATATTCCTTTAAATTTCGTAGGGGGGGGTTGTCTATAGTGTGCCTGTGAAGGGGCGCATGTTTCCCGTGCTTAGAATTGTCCCTGCACAAAGTGTCATTTATGCAGGAAAAAAAGTCCTTTGAAATCACTCGCAGCTATTATGAATTGTCGGCTCCGTAATACAGAGAACACTCATTGAAAGTCATTGATAAAAAAATAAATAAATAAATAAAAAAAAAAGCGTGGGGGTCCCCCAAATTCAATTACCAGGCCCTTCAGGTCTGGTATGGATATTAAGGGGAACCCTGCCTCAAATTTAAGAAAAAATTTGACGTGGGGTTCCCCCTAAATATCCATAACCAGACCCTTCAGGTCTGGTATGGATTTTAAGGGGAACCCCGCATCAAATTTAAAAAAAAATTGACGTGGGGTTCCCCCTAAAAATCCATACCAGACCCTTTATCCGAGCACGCAACCTGGCAGGCCGCAAAAAAAGAGGGGGGGACGAGAGAGCGCCCCCCCCCCCCTCCCTCCTGAACCGTACCAGGCCACATGCCCTCAACATTGGGAGGATGCTTTGGGGGTCCGTGACCCCTCAAAGCACCTTGTCCCCATGTTGATGAGGACAAGGGCCTCATCCCCACAACCCTGGCCGGTGGTTGTGGAGGTCTGCGGGCGGGGGGCTTATCAGAATCTGGAAGCCCCCTTTAACAAGGGGACCCCCAGATCCCGCCCCCCCCCCTGTTTGAAATGGTAAGGGGGTACAAAAGTACCCCTACCATTTCACAAAGAAAGTGTAAAAAAATGGTTAAATAAAACAAACACACTTTTGAAAAATTCCTTTATTAAAAATAAAAAAATAAAAAAAAGATTCCAGCGGCGGTAATCCACTCTTGCTATCCAGCGACGGACGGTCATCTCTCCAGCGATGTCTCATCTCATCCAGCGCAGCGAATCCTCCGTCCTTCTTCTGTCTCCGTGGAGGAGACACTGCAAGGATTCCGGCGGCTGACGTTTCTTAAATACGGAGGGCGGGGCCACCCGTCACCTGACCCCGCCCCCCTCTGACGCAAGGGGAAACCCGGGGTTCCCTGTGACGTAGGGGTGACCCGCACCCCTCTGATGTAACACAGGCAGGTTTCCGTTACATCAGAGGGGGGCGGGGTCACCCATACGTCACGAGGAACCCCGGGTTTCCCCTTGCGTCAGAGGGGGGCGGGGTCAGGTGACGGGTGGCCCCGCCCTCCGTATTTAAGAAACGTCAGCCGTCGGAATCCTTGCAGTGTCTCCGTGGAGGAGACAGAAGAAGGACGGAGGATTGCTGCGCTGGATGACATGAGACATCGCTGGAGAGATGATCGTCCGTCGCTGGATAGCAAGAGTGGATTACCGCCGCTGGAATCTTTTTTTTATTTTTTTATTTTTAATAAAGGAATTTTTCAAAAGTGTGTTTGTTTTATTTAACCATTTTTTACACTTTCTTTGTGAAATGGTAGGGGTACTTTTGTACCCCCTTACCATTTCAAACAGGGGGGGGGGGGCGGGATCTGGGGGTCCCCTTGTTAAAGGGGGCTTCCAGATTCTGATAAGCCCCCCGCCCACAGACCTCCACAACCACCGGCCAGGGTTGTGGGGATGAGGCCCTTGTCCTCATCAACATGGGGACAAGGTGCTTTGAGGGGTCACGGACCCCCAAAGCATCCTCCCAATGTTGAGGGCATGTGGCCTGGTACGGTTCAGGAGGGAGGGGGGGCCGCTCTCTCGTCCCCCCCTCTTTTCCTGCGGCCTGCCAGGTTGCGTGCTCGGATAAAGGGTCTGGTATGGATTTTTAGGGGGAACCCCACGTCAATTTTTTTTTACATTTGACGCGGGGTTCCCCTTAATATCCATACCAGACCTGAAGGGTCTGGTTATGGATATTTAGGGGGAACCCCACGTCAAATTTTTTCTTAAATTTGAGGCAGGGTTCCCCTTAATATCCATACCAGACCTGAAGGGCCTGGTAATTGAATTTGGGGGACCCCCATGCTTTTTTATTTATTTATTTATTTATTTATTTTTTTATCAATGACTTTCAATGAGTGTTCTCTGTATTACGGAGCCGACAATTCATAATAGCTGCGAGTGATTTTAAAGGACTTTTTTTCCTGCATAAATGACACTTTGTGCTGGGACAGTTCTAAGCACGGGAAACATGCGCCCCTTCACAGGCACACTATAGACAACCCCCCCCTATGAAATTTAAAGGAATATTACACTTTTATTGTTTCACTTTAATCATTATTAAAATAACTGCTCCCGAAAAAATGGCCGTTTTTAAAACTTTTTTTTGCATTGATACATGTCCCCTGGGGCAGGACCCGGGTCCCCAAACACTTTTTAGGACAGTAACTTGCAAATTAGCCTTTAAAATGAGCACTTTAGATTTTGAACGTTGGAGTCCCATAGACTTTAATAGGGTTCTAAAGTATGCTATATAGTTAGCTCCGTCTAATCTTCTTTATACATTCGACAGACACCATAAGCCTTCCAAGACAGATTCGACCGTAATTCATGTGGATTTTCGGACGAATGCAATTTTTGAACGAAAAACGAAATAAATAAAAACGAATTTCGGGAGTAACTAAATAAATTAAGCTTTCGGACGAAAACGAAATTCCGAAACGAAATATTTTACTCTGCACATGTCTAGTGGAGATCACTGTAGTAGCCATGCCTATTACAGTGATTACCAGTTTCTATTTGGATCCCACAGGTATGGCACAAACATACTTGATAAAAAGTCCAAGATGGAACAATGTAATGTAACAATATTTTTTAGTAAAAACTACCATACCTGGAATTCAGCTTTAAATGGTTACCCAAATAAAAGGGGGAAAATTCCCAATATATCTTAATAAATAAATAAATGAAAAAAAAAAAAGAAAAAAACTGTATTTTGATTACTGAAAAATATGTTCGAACATGTTCAGGATACTGACTTTCTAGTTTCAATCTCAAAGCCTTTATTACCTGGAGCACCGTTCATTGTTTCATTTTACTACAGTAAATCAAGTCACAGATGCATTTGTACTGGTTTTGCTTTTCAAAATCACATATAATATCACAATGTTTACATTTTGGAGCAAACAATGCACAAGGTTGTCATGCTATCAATTTAAAGTTTTACTTTAGAATATTCAGTTTGCAAAGGTAAGCAAAATAATGGGCTAAAGTTTCAGGCAGTCCTAAGCATGTTTTTTTCTGGCACTGCAATTATTTAATGCACCTTCCTAATTTATTGGCATGAAGGAAAACAATAATGAATATAAATGTTACATATGTAATTTGCCTCCCGTTTTTTAAATTATGGGGCATATTTTTTTAAAACAGTGAATTTGACATTCAGTGAACATACACTGCAAGTGAATTAATCAATGTATTGGAAAACACACATACCACAAAGATTCACCTGCAGTAAATGTTTGGTGAATGTCACAACTGCTTTATATTTATTGTATACTTCTTTGTGTAATACTGTATCATTTAGTTTGATACCAAACAAAACATAATCTTAAAAGGGTTACTGGTTTATGTTATTACGTGTGGCATTGCCGATTACATGTGGCATTGCCGATTAGATCTATATGTATCTAAAGAAAGTGCTGCTGGGAAGTGCTTAGCTAGTTAAGGCGAACTGCAGGTAACAAAAGCACATCTTTATCTGTCCCACACTAGCTCTAAACCCTTGTACACACAGTCAGATATTCCAATGGAAAATGTCCGATCGGACCATGTTGTCGGATTATCCGACCGTGTGTGGGCTCCATCGGACTGTTTCCGTCGGAATATCCGACCGACAAAGTTTTAGAGCTGGGCTGTAAAATTTTCCGACAACATGATCCGATTGGACTTTGTCCGATCGTTTGTAGAGAATTCTGATCGGACAAAGTGCCACGCATGTTCAGATCAAATTCCTAAACCACAGCTATTGGCTACTAGCCTGAACGTAGTCCCGTCGTAACGAAATAACGTCATCATATTCTGATCGATCGGATTTTCCGACAACTTTGTCCGACTGTGTGTATGCAACACCAGTTTCGGACAAAATCCGATGGATTTGGTTGTTGGAATGTCCGACCATGTGTACAAGGGCTTAGACCAAGAGCTGAGTGATCACCTTATCGTTGATCAGTCAGCTTTTGGTCTACTCTTAGCAGAGTCACTGCACCCCACTGTGCTACTCCAACGCTCACTATGGTCAGCTACACCCTGAAAGGCAGACCCATCTGAGGGACAGGTAGATGGATCCCAACAATATTTTTGAGTTCCTTTCCAAACTTGACGTGGCTCTGCCCCTTCAGCTGATAGCAGGCAATAGCCCACTCTCAACTGACTCTAGGTCAAAGGAGAACAAAAGTAATCCTGTGACGCAAAAGAAAATATCCATTCTCCTCTTAAAATTTCATATTATGGAGAATGCAGAAGGAGAAACAGGAACACTCCAAAATAAAATTAATAATTGAGCTCTCTGTGATTAGGCAGGAACAGAGCCTAGACAGAAAAGTTGAAAACATATCCCTCAAGAAATAAATAAAACAGGGTTATCATTCCCTCAAGTTTCATTTGTAACGGAAATATCTCTTTTGGGTGAAATTACTTTTCAAACTTAAGATTCTCTTCAGATTTCTTATGTATCACCTGACATGTCACAGCCATTGTTTAGCAGAACATTTAGGGACTTGTCGTTAGTCCAGGTTTGAAGGATCTTAAACTACCCAACTCTAATATAAATGAATGCAACAAACACAAATAAAATCATGAACAGTTTCATTCACCTTAGAAAAAATAACAAATCTCTTAGGATATATCATTAAAAACCTTGCAAGGAAATTGTCTCTTTTAAGAACTTCATAGTCTTTGTTAGAGGTTTTAATGGACAGTGTTCTGGTCTTTTGCTCCTTACTCTCTCAAGACGGGAAGCTCTCCTATAGTTGTCTGGTATTCTTTGTCAGTGGTTTAAATACGAGTTTCGAGCTCGCTTTCAAAGTAATACACAAGTTTTTATAGAACATCATTCCTCTTAACATAGAATACTGAGCAACAAAATGAAATTATTACTATAGTTCTCATGTACAAAGACATTTCAAAAGCAGTATTGTGCATGAGGACAGATGGGGATAATAAAAGGTGTGAATTGTATTTGTCAAGTGACTTTGTGCAAGAAATAATTGTGTAGATTTTAAGAAAAAATGTTTTTTTAAAGCTAAGATACAGCTTAACTGTGTCGTCCTTCTGCTTCCATTTGTATGACATTCCTAGCCAAGAACTATCACCCTAAACTGCATGTGTCTGTCTATATGTCTAGGTGCATTCCACAGCATAAAACCCAGTTTACAGAAAGAGTACATTAAAAGTTTATGGTCTGAAGAAAATGTTCATACATATCTATCTAATGTAACATTAAAATGTGGGCCCGCTAGGCTAAAAATCACCCGTCCCCTGCCCCAAATCACCTACCAGTTGCTGAACGCTAGGTCCTAGATTTCTCTGTTGACTGTACTACAGTTTAAAAATACAGCATGGTCCAGGATTATCATTAATTATTTTAGATTTAAGGCCTTTGTGAAGGTCATATACATTTTTTCCCATAAATAGAGATTTCTTTTGGTGGTATTTGATCAACCCTGCATTTTTAATTTTTTTGTGCTTTAGAAAGAAGACCGACAATTTAAAAAACTAAAAAACAACAACATTTTTTACTTTCTTCTACAAAACATATCCAATAAAAAATGAAAAAAATCAATTTAGGCCAATATGTATTCTGCTACACATTTTTGGTAAAAAAAAATCCCAGTAAGGGTATATTGATTGGTTTACACAGATGTTATAGCGTGTATATTTATGGATTTTTTTATACTAGTAATGGGGTTCATCAGCGAATTATAGCGCGACTGAGGTCTTGCGGCAGACAATTGGACACTAAGGTGTTTATTTACTAGAGCTAGAGAGGGAAGAGAAACCAATCAGCGTCCAGGTTTTATTACAATTTTTCAGGACACGCTTTCGGGGTATGTCCCCTTCTTCTAGGTCCAAGCAGTACTGAGAAGAGGTCAAATCCCCCGAAAGCTTGTCCTGAAAAATTGTATGTTAGTGCAAATAAAAAAAGTATCACGGACAGTACTCAATTTTCTCTGTCACAATTGCACTAATACGGCTACAATCACATCAGGTTTTATTACTAAAGCTTAATTAAACAAGCTGAAGTTAGAAGCTTATTGGTTTCTCTGCACAATTGTGACACATTTTGCCCTCTCTAGCTTTAGTCAATAAAACCCTAACTGACACTTTTGACAATTTGCTGGAACTAGTGACACTAATACAGTGATCAGTGCTAAAAAATATGCACTGTCACTGTACTAATGACACTGAATGGAAAAAGGGGTTGAACATCTAGGGCAATCAAATGGTTAACTGTGCCTAGCCGATTTTTTTGTGTATTGTATCTGCTGCTTTTAATAGGGGAAGAGATGGATTTTAGTTCCTACTTTACAGGAACACAAAATTCATCCCTCCCTCCTCCTGTCAGAACTGAACTCTTCTTTACATAAGCAGAGTTCCATTCTGATTCTCTGCCTGATGATCAGTGGGTGCTGGCAGACATTGATTTGCTTCTGCAGGCAGAAGTACAGGGTCACATACAGGGGAGGGCTGGCAGCCTTAGACCTGGGGAGCAAGTCCGGTCAAGTGGCCCATTGAACCACCGAACCAGTTCACCATCCATGTCCACCTGGTTTTATAATGGATATCGATGCTATGAAGCAAGACAAATATGGCATGGCACGACAATCTCAGTAAAGAGCAGATCACGCGGCTCTTTACCCATCTGATCCGCTGTGTCCAATCCCAGCCAATCACATGTAAATGCAGAAGTGACATTTATGGGGTCACCTCACACTGACAGAGCATGAGGAGAGGAGAGCTGATCAGTGGCATCTCCTTGCAGGGGAGACCTGTACACGTAATCAGGGCACTAATTACAATGCAGCCCAAGCAGTGCCCAGCAAATAATGACAGTCTGTGCCCATCAGTGACACCAATCAGTGCTACTTCTCAGTCAAAATCAGTGCCTGTTCATTAGTGCTACCCATCAGTGCTCATCGTGCCACCTATCAGTGCTCATCAGTGTCATCTATCAGTGCCCCCGATCAGTGCCCATCATTGCCACTCATCAGTGCATATCAATGCTGCCTATCAGTGCCCATCAGTGACACCTATCAGTGCCGCCCATCATTGCCACCTATCAGTGCCCATCAGTGCAGAATATTAGTGCCTCCAGATCAGTGACACCTACGCAGTGCCCCTCTGTGCCACCTCATCAGTGAAGAATAAAAATTACTTATTTACAACATTTTCTGACAGAAACTAAGAAAAAATTGTTGGTCTTTTTTCATTTTTTTAAGCAAAAAAAAAAAAACAAAAACCCAGTGGTGATTAAATACCACCAAAAGAAAGCTCTATTTGTGTGAAAAAAATATAGAGATTTCATATGGGCACAACATTGCATGACCACACAATTGGCATTCAAAGTGAGACAGCACTAAAAGCTGAAAATTGGCCTGGGCAGGAAGGGGGTAAAAGTGCCTGGTAGGCAAGTGGTTAAATGATAAGGCTGAAGGAGAGGGAGAGGAATTTGGGAGAGATAGAGTAGGAAGGAAGAGAGGGAGAAGAGGGGAGAGTCTGGTCACAGCTCACTCACTTGCACAGTCCCAGCAGCTGGCACAGTCAGTGGCTTTACGTTTAGGGTGTGGCTGCCAACTTTCAAGTTTCCAGCCCACACATCCCCTTCACAGCACACAAGCTGCATTGAGTGTGGGTGGGCACAGGGAGAGAGGGGCCAATCCATTATCCCATTTGTGTAGAGGAGGGGGAGGGATGTGCTCTGTATGAATGAAACACTCTCAGCCATGTTACAGGTGCCACTAACATCCCTGTGACAAGACACATCACCGGGTCGTAGCTGCAGCACAGGATGGAGGGATTACTGTGTTCTTTCCCTGCTCCTCTAGCGCTAATCCAGCTCTTTTAACCCCCCACCAGAGCCACCTGAGCAGTAGCCCTCAACCAGCTCCGGAACTGCACATGTAAAATTCTGAGATGGCAGCACAGTGACCCTTTTACGGGGAACCAGAGCAGCCTGGGAAATTGCCACTCTGCCCTCTGGCCCTGTACGCCCCTGATCACATATATATACAGCATATATACATAATGCAGTGCAGACCTGCAGCCCTGTAGCAGTAAAACCAGTATAGGACGGTCAGCAAGCATAAAAAAAATTGCTCTCCTAGGTGAGCAGTCTTATGCTGCTTCTGTCCCCCACTGCTTTTAAAAATTAGAATTGAGCAATCAAAGACCACTGATCACTTAATTATCATTTTTCACTGTCAGTCACTGGCTCTCTGCTTTGCTCCTCCAGTGCTCATTGGAGCACTGGGCTGTGGAAGGGGTGGGAGCTCAGTCTCCCAGGGGCTTGCTGAGAGCCAGCTGCCATTCCAGGCATTTGGGTGGATCACAACTGTAAAGTTGGGATCTTTCTCCAGCCTGGAGCGGCTGAGTGAAGTCAGCCCACAGCGGGCTTTAGCCTGCTGTCAACTGAAAATGGGTAACAGGAAGGTACAACAAACAGCACTCCTGTAATCCGTAGTACAGCCAAGCAGAGCCAAAAACTTTAGCCAGACTTCTCCTTCAATACTGCATGAGGTAGGCTCTACAGTTGTGAAAGACATTACAGTGCTAAAGGTACATGAAAAAACAGCTTTGTTACATCATTTTTACATACATAGTTACATAGTTTTAAATAATGCTTAAGCTTCTACATAATCTGATGATTCAGGGGTGGAGTGTCAGGATCCAGACAAGGGGTCTTAAATGCCTGAGCCTAGTAATTCCACGTTTGTCACTTTCACGTTTTGATGAGTAGGGTGTCGGTCCTCGGACCTATCCTGAAAGTCTTGTGGGAGGGTGGACATATGCCTTCTGGCTTGGTCCGCCCTCTATTGGGGGGCCTACCTTCGGGGAAGCCCCATAGTACCTAGTACCTAGGAGGTTCTCTTTCAGCAGACCTCCCGGGGAAAGGAGGTCGTCCAGCTTCGGCTGGATGACCACTAGATGAGTCTGGTACCTCAGTCCCTGTCTGGAGCCTAACGCCCCGGGAGATCAGGGTATGGTCCTTCCTAGGGAGGACATCAGACACCCGTCTGCACTTTTTAGTGTGTCACTCTTTATGTGTGTGCACTTTTTTTATGCACCGGGTGGAAGTTTTTTGGGTGTGTTTTGCACGCCATGGGCTTTTTCAATCGAAAAAAATTCCACTGGCAGATATCAAAACGTAGACATATGCTAGTGTTATTTTAAAATACATTTAATGATCTTGAACACTGAATATATATATATATATATATATTTTTTTTTTTTACTTTACAAGTACCTGGAGTTTTGCTTTAAAGTAATCTTAAAAAATAAAATGCTGAAATTTAGTTGTGATGAATTTATATTAAAAAAAAAAAGTTTTGATACAATTTCGGAAACTTTCTTTCCAGTATAACCTTCTCAAACTGACTTTGCTGGGCATGAAAAACTGATTTGAGTAGAACATGAAAGAAATCATTTTGTTCATCTATGGCTTGAAAATGTGTTTGCAATATGGGAAAGTCAAAATGTGTGCAGTAATGTGCAGAATCTCATTCTCTGTACATTCTACGAAACTGAGTTATATCCAGACACAAATGGCTGTAGCCTATGGACATCAGTAGGTGTCTTACATACTCTTCCTTTGTCAAATAGAAGTAATTATTCACAATACGGTGCATTTTTCATGCTGGTGCCTCTCCACAAGAATAACACAGTAGGACACACTTACATATTCTAATATGCCTTCTGAAAAGTAACTCAGGCAGTCAGTTTGGTTGTCTTTCAGAATCTAAATATTCCCTACCTACTGCAGCTACATACATATTTTAAAGCTACAGGAAAATGCAGAAATATTCTGCTCCTTTAAAAGCCTCCAACCAGGTGGGCAAAATAAAAAAAAACATCATAATGAGGACACCCACCCAGACATTCATATAGAATTCCAAAGACGCTTGAAGTTGGGAGGCCACTGGCATTTGAAATGGCAAGCCTTTCTAATCAAGGTAAATAGCTTCCGTCTTGCATTTTAAAAATTTTGGTGTCTCCGATTAGCTGAAGGTCAGTGTTTTGGTTTTGAGAATCCCAAACACGTTTGTGGCATGACAGAGGGAGAGAGGAATTTCCGAGGCTGAAAGCTATTTTGAGTGGCTTCCAGAGACATCTCTTTGTAAGAGCGTCTTAACTGTGATTTGCTAATCACTATGCAGAAGATTTTGCCGGCTAATTAAAGGATTGGTGCAGTGATGAAGATAAAGAATACAGAGCAGGCCGAGAAACTAATCTAAAAGCAAGACACAGAAGCTACTTGTTAGCTGTAAGGGCATATTTTATCGACAGCTGTGACCAATATGGATAACTTATATAACTAAAGGTTTTATGAAGCCTTCCTGGTATCAGTGCTACCTTTTAGTCAAACGAATTAAGCTTAGAGTAAGACTATCTTTATGAAACATAGAATAAAACAGTACCATCATGAAATACTAGGCGCCATAAGGAGATTATACAAAACTTTCCTTTTGGCAAATGAACTGTTAGAGCCCCAAAAGCCAGACCACGTCCTGTATTCAAATACTGATTTGGTCTCAGTCTAAATTTAGGCATGTTGCCATCTTGCATTCTGAAATTCAATTTAGGTGACTCTTCATAATTTGAGAAAGGGCCTGCATTGCATTGAGGGAGGCAGGGTCATGAATTAAAGGCTAACCACTTCAGCCCCGGACCATTTTGCTGGTCAAATACCAGACCCCTTTTTGCGATTCAGCACTGCGTCGTTTTAACTGACAATTGACCGGTTGTGCGACGTGGCTCCCAAACAAAATTGATGTCCTTTTTTTCCCACAAATAGAGGGAAATAGAATTTCTTTTAGTGGTATTTGATCACCCATGCGGTTTTTATTTTTTGCACTATAAACAAAAATAGAGCGACAATTTTGAAAAAAAAAACTCATTATTTGTAATGTAAAAGTAAAAGTAAAAAAATCGCAATAAGCGATTATTGATTGGTTTGCGCAAAAGTTATAGTGTTTACAAAATAGGGGATAGTTTTATAGCATTTTTATTAATATATTTTTTTTCTAGTAATGGCGCGATCAGCGATTTTTATTGTGACTGCGACATTATGGCGGACAAATTGGACATTTTAAACAAATTTTTGGGACCATTGTCATTTATACAGCAATCACTGCTATATAAATGCAGTGATTCCTGTGTAAATGACACTGGCAGTGAAGGGGTTAACCAGCGGGTGGCAGTGTAGGGGTTAAGTGTTCCTAGGGGTGTGTTACTAACTGTTGGGGGCTGGGCTTTAATTTAGTGAACACTGATCTCTGCTCCAATCACATGGAGCAGAGATCAGCGTCATTAGTTGCTAGGCAGGATGGGGAAATGCTGTTTACAACGGCATTTCTTCGTTCAGCCGCCCCGTGAGACGATCGCGGGTATGCGATCGAGTCTGCGGGACCCGCAACCGGACTCACGGGGGTCCCGACCAGCACGCGATGGCAGGGCGGCATTAAAGATTGGACGTACCTGTACGCCAATATGCCTGCCCATGCCATTCTGCCGACGTACATCGTCGTGCGCTGGTCGGGATCCGGCTAACTTGTGTCCTGAATTCTGGGCATTTGGTGCACCATTACATTTACCAAATCTAAAGGATATTTACAAGCACTGTATAATGCCCACTATTACATGTTACAATTGCTATACTTTGTAAATACAGGGTCACTTTACAGTTGAACTCCCTCTGCAGCAGCTAAATGCACAATTAAAATACATATATGGAAGTTGTATTACCTAACAAATGATTGGTATTTCTGCCCATTCAGACAGCTTGGTGACTTGATATTTTACTACAGCAGTTAAGCAACACAGTTGGGTAACTTCCCTGCCATCACTCTATGACCTGATAGCAAAGGAGCAGCAGTAGATTCATAGGGGCTGATTTACTAAAGGGAAATAGACTGTGCACTTTTGAACAATTTGCAAAATTAAAAAAAAAGCATTTTTGCTTGCACGTGCCGACTTCCATCATCATGTGCAAGCAAAAATGCTTTGTTTAAATTTTCCTTGCACATGATTGGACTTTCTTTCCAAAGCAAAGCTTTACTTTAGTAAGCTCTGGAGCAACTGCACTTGAAGAGTGCAATTGCATTTTGCAAAGTGTACAGTCTATTTACCTTAGTATTAGTACAGTACAGCTTCCTTTTACCATGTTCCTTGACAGCAGATTTGAAGTCCCAACTGGCCACAAATACTGTTCCTCCCTCTCCCAGTGCTACTGTGGAGGGAATTAAAAGAGGCAAAAAAAATGGTCAAATCTGATAGTTATACATAGTTAACCACCTCAATGATCAGGCCATTTTTTGTGATATGGCACTGCATTGCTTTAACTGACAATTGTGCGGTCGTGCGATGTTGTACCCAACATCTTTTGTGACAATTTTGAAAAAAACACAATATCTTTAACTTTTTTGCTATAATAAATATCGCAATGTAAAAAAAAATATTTTTGGTAAAAAAAATTGCAATAAGCGTATATTGATTGGTCTGTGCAAAAGTTATAGCGTTTACAAAATAGGGGATAGATTTATGGCATTTTTTATTATTTATTTATTTTACTAGTAATGGCAGTAATCTGTGATTTTTATCAGGAGTGCAACATTGCAGTGAACAGATTGGACACTTTTGACACATTTTTGAAACCATTGACAATTATACAGTGATCAGTGCTATAAAAATGCACTGATTACTGTATAAATGTCACTGGCAGTGAACACTAGGGGGCAATCAAGAGGTTAACTGTGTTCCCTAGGTGGGTTCTAACTGTAGGGGGGTGGGACTGACTAGGGGAGGAGAGAGATCAGTGTTCATACTTAGTATGAACACATAATCTCTTAGTATGAACACGCAATCTCTCTCTTGTCCCCTGAGAGAACTGGGATTTGTGTGTTTACACACATAGATCCCGGTTCTTGTCACAAGCGATTGCGGGTGCCCGGTGGTCACAGTGCCCACTGGGCACTCGCATCGCCTCTGGGCGCAAGCTGTGGGTGCATGTGCGCCTCCTCCTACAGCTTCTTAAAGGGCTGATGTACAGTTACGGCGACTCGCCCAGGGGAGCCAACCTGCCGCAGCAAAACTACGGCGGCTGGTCGGGAACCAGTTCAATTTAATAGGCAATTCATGTTGTTCAAATAGTTAATAAAGTGCATTTCTGCTGATTGTGATTATCTGCCTAGTGTACATCTGTAAGTTCAAATGTAAGGAGAAATTAGAGAAGGAAATAGATATTCCAAACTGAGTTTGTTTAATTTATGATTCAAGTAAAATTAAACAGTTATTTACAATATGGATTTCAGTTTTAAATTGCAGTTTTTCATTAAAATGTGGATTCACAAAAACCTATTAAAGTGCATTTTTATCTTCAAAAAAAGCATTAAATACTTTCATTTTGTGAGATGTAGCCACAACAGGGAGCCAGAATTTTCTTAAGTCACTTGGTTTTCCTTGAGGAATATTGGAATCCATGTAGTAGAGTAGTAGAATATTCTCATAATGAGTTAATTCACCCAGTAGTGAAGCAGACCCAGCACAGTGACTACAAAGAGTACAACGACCATGTTTTGGTGCACTGACTACATTTCTTTGGAAGAGGTCTAAAGCCAAGCCTTCTCTCCATCATTCCTGGCCTCTTTTATCTGATCAGCAGTCACAATACTGTTAAATGAGTAGTGATTTATTTTTGTTTTATTTATTATTATTATTATTATTATTTATTTATCTCGACCGAGCGATCCCCGCTGAGAAAGCGGATATCCACGGGGCGGATCATTTCAGATCCGCCCTGTGTAAAAGAGCCCTTACTTTTTTTTTCTTTGTAAAGCAGCAGTGCAGTCATACTTACACACAGCTTGAATCACACACAATTGAAGAATATTCTACTAATAACTGACAATTTGTACCCATAAAATGAAAGTCAGAGTGGAATGGTTGCTATGTACAACAGCTCAACAGTGTGCTCATTTTCTTTTCTGCTGTTTTCAGGCATCCTCCCCATACACTCACAATATCCATTCTTGCTCTTGTCATTCGTTCAAAGGGCGGTGCAGTGACTCCCATGTTTTGGATGAATCAGAAAATTAGATAAATGCTAGTTGTTGACAAAAGAGCATGTTAGGAGCACAAGCGGCTAAATTCGACAAGGCTCATAAGCTACCTAAAAGCTTGCTATGAAATTTTACAATTCAAAATCATTTTTTTTGTGTTTGGGTGAAATTATTTTCTAAAAAGCTCAGGGATACTATCACAGGTGATCGATTGTATCAAACACACAGATCAAACAAGTCCAACAGGTGCTTGTTCCCTCAGGCAACATGCAAAAAACAACTTGGTTATAATTGTACAACACCTGTGCTATAGTAGCTTATAATTCTGCCAACATACATAGTACATTTTCATAGTTACACCTTATTACTATCCAACTGTCCCTTTATGGCTTTCTCCAACATGGAAACGTTTTATCCCCATGTTGCTGTTCTCCCTACGAACCATATGTTTTAATTCTCCCTGAATTCTCTACAAAGCTAAACAGTTAATGTGAAACTTTATTTGGTTTTGCACCTGCATTGCTATTTTAAAACTTTTACATATACTGCTAAGTGATGCTCTGTTTTGATAAGCAGAAAGGGCCAATTTGCACATCTGCTGTACTATAGCTTTCTGTTTTTTTTTTGTTTTTTTGTTTTTTGAATGCAATTTGCAATTTAAACCAGATAATTTTCTGGACAATCTTGGCCTCTCTTTATGTAGAGATTTTATATGTTTTCATTTGTTTGTAGAATATCACTGTATGGTTTTAAAGCCTAGGGAAATCCAATTTGCATTTTGAAGAATGTAAATGTCCCGCAGGTCTAAAAGAAGGACTCTGCTAAACACTGTTTACATTTTAATTGGCTACATAACATAACCCTTAAGCAATCTTCAACATGAAAATACTTACTGTATCAAAGGTCTCCGCAGCTCGAGCAATCAAGCACAATTTGAAGGATTTAGGAAAACAAGCCCTGTATGTGGTCACTTCTTTGCTTAGCATGCCATAGTTGAGGAATTCTAAACACATGAAAAAGCTTGTTTTGCCCTTCCTAAGCTGTGTTGTTAGTAAATAAGATTTGGTTCATGACTTTATTGGAGTTTCAAAATGCTGCTTTAATTATAACAGTCAATAAAATGTAAATTGTACCAGGAAATTGAGCAAAGCCACAGTCCTACACATTTGAAGCTGTAACCACACTTTCACCTATCATGTATATGTTTTTTTAATGGAAATGTAAAATGAATCTGCACTTTGTCCACACAAGAAAGAGCAATAGGTTTACTGTAATTTAGCCCTTTCCAGCAGCATATTCTTAACTTTCACCTGCCACTCCATTCAGCCACCAAGAGCAAAAGTCCCACAGAACCTGCAAATCACTGGTGTTAAGATAATTTTGTTATATATAAGGTAACTAAACATATTACCTATATAATTGATGTGTAGTGGGGCAGCATGTATGCTCTTTAACCGCTTCCCAACCGTCACGCAATGATGTACGTCGGCAGAATCGCACGGACAGGCAAATGGGCATTGTCGTGTACCTGGTGGAGATCGTGCTGTGCAGGGGGCTTCTCTTGCACCTACTGTCCAACACTACTAATAGTGATGACAGGGAGTGGAGGACACAAGGCACAAGGGCCGATGTGGCGGATGACTCTGGCCATACTTTGGCAGGAACCAGGTAACTTGAGAGCGCTGGGCCGGAACTGAGGACAGGAGCTCCGGGGCGCTGAATCAGTAGCTGGAAGCATAGCCAAGACGTAAGCCAAGGGTTCATCATCAGCCAGGCAGAGCAGGTACCGAGTCGTGAGGCAGAGGCAAAGATAGGACACAGGCCAGGTTCGAGTACACAGGCGGGCAATGAGGCACAGGGACATCAGGCAGAAGCGGAGTCAAACACAAGCCGGGGTCACAAGTAGGCAGGAAGAGGTCAAGAGGTGGTTCAGGTAAGCCGGGTTGGGATGCAGGGAACTAGTTCAGGATTGGCTAATCAAGCACTAGCTGAAGAACCACTCAGCAAGTTGTGTATGACCACTCAGCAAGTTGAGCATCTCCTGGATTGTCCATGCCTGCGCACCACTGTGCTCTTGTTGCCCGGGTTTCCCTTACAGGTGTACAGGTATGTCCCTTTGCCGTCATGCCATCGCGTGTGCACCGCCGGAAGCGCGTGCATGTGCCAGCCGGGACCCCCGAGAGTCCAACCACGGGTCCCGCGGACTCGATCACTGTGGGGATACCCACGATCATCCCACAAGGAGGAAGAACGGGGAGATGCCGATGTAAACAGCATCTCCCTGTTCTGCCTAGCAACAAGGGAGACTGATCTCTGCTCTCTGTGATTGGAGCAGAGATCAGTGATCTGTAAAACACAGCCACACCCCCACAGTTAGAAACACACCCCTAGGACACACTTAACCCCTAGACTGCCACCTCCTGGTTAACCCCTTCCCTGCCAGTGCCATTTACACAGGAATCAGTGCATCTGTATAGCACTAATTGCTGTGTAAATGACAATGGTCTCAAAAATGTGCCAAAAATGTCTGATGTGTCCGCCATAATGTTACAGTCATGATAAAAATCGCTGATCGCCGCCATTACTAGTAAAAAAAACAAATATTAGTAAAAATGCCATAAAACGATCCCCTATTTTGTAAACGCTATAACTTTTGCACCGACCAATCAATAATCACTTATTGTGATTTTTTTACCAAAAATATGTAGAAGAATATGTATTGGCCTAAACTGAGGGAAAAATAAAATTATATATTTTTTGGGGATATTTATTACAGCAAAAAGTGAAAAATAATGCGTTTTTTTCAAAATTGTCGCTCTTTTTTTGTTTATAGCGCAAAAAATAAAAACCACAGAGGTGATGAAATACCACCAAAAAGCAATCTCTATTTGTGACAAATAAAGGACATCAATTTTGTTTGTGAGCCATGTCGCACGACCGCGCAATTGTCAGTTAAATTGGCGCAGTGCCGAATTGCAAAATGTGCTCTGACCTTAAGCCAGCAAAATGGTCCGGGGGTTAAGTGGTTAACCTGTCCCTGTCCTGATCCAGTGGTAGTGAGCCCCTGTACTAACAGCATACTAAGGGTATAACCCCTCAAGGGAACTATCTTATTCTCAATTTTGTGAAGGGATATCTGCAGGGTGAGCCACCCTGGCTTAACCTGTACCTCTTGACAGTCCTCTCCCCACCTACTTCAGACCTCCTACTAATAGACTCCAGGAGACAATCAGTTTAGAATAGTTCAAATAGTTCTCCCCCTCCTGTTTCTGTGGTTGCTCTTTTGCAGGCTCATTTTTACATATATTCTGGAAGTGTGAGAAGCTGCTACCAACCTTGAAGCAGGTATTTTCCTTGATTAATAAAATAGCGGGTAAAAAAACTTGCTTTACCACTCAAACATTGCCCTCTTTTTGCTAACATCCCAAGGTTTCTAGTTACCTTATGATACTTATTCATACAAGGCATGCAATGGGCAATAGCCCTGAATTGGAAGTCTAGTGTTGTACCATTTCCACAAGTAATTTCTCATATAGACCAGGGGGGTCTGGGAGATAATGGCATATGACTACCTATTCCCCATTAACATTACCGACCTAATTACACAGTACTATACTTTGTTATAATGTCCAACAAAATAAGGAAATGATGGTGCTTCCATACTAAGTAAATTACAATATAAGGTCATCGAATCTTTTACTCCTTGTCTCCCCTACTGATCCCTACTAATTTGTTGAACAGTGACCAGCAAGTGAAGTGCAGGGAGATCGCAATATACTACTATTGAGTTTCCTACACATGCGCAATACAGCAAATCCCATCATATGCTCTTCCAGCTTGCTGTAACTGGTGTTCTGGGATTTGCTCATCATTTATTAATTCTCTTATTGCAATGTGGGCATGGTATATACCAATTTACAGTTAAGAACAAAATAATAACAATTCTACCCTTAGAGGCTTTCATTAAATATTGATAGATCATAACAACACCTAAAATCAGATATTATTCCACCTTTATAAAACAGCATGAGAACAGGAAAAATGCATCTTGTGACTATCTCGCTTCATTATGCAAAATACAAACTTGTTAATCGCATGAACCACTTAGCCATTTGTTGCACTTAGTACCATGTACCAAAAAGTACTACAACATTAATTGAATAAATAAAATAAGGCATTACCTGAGATCCAAAGACCTATAAATAATTAAGCATGCCCAGTAAAGTCTTAGACCTCTGACCAATCTACGCTGACTACTCCGTCCCATTATTTCTGGAGTATTTTCATTATCACGGTCTACTATTAAAATTTTAGGTCTTTTTAGCTTTGAAAATGTGTTCTGCTGAGTTTGTACTCTCAATAATTCTGCAGCGGAATGTGATGAAAAAAGGGCACTCCTGGGAGATTAATGCCCTGTATTGCAGATTGCTGGATTTTCATTACTGCAATCTTTTTAGCCTTTAATGATAGTTATTACACAAAATACTTAATATATATTCAAGGACATCAGGCTCCTTCAAGAGTCTCGATGCAAATAATTAATTTTCTCTGTGCCTTTTTGATGGAAATATAATACAAAGTAAACATTTCTCAAACCGTGTTAGGGGCATGAAACAAAAATAAAAAAATATAATAAATCTTATATATTTCACTTTCATAGAGGCACTTGCAAGTCAACATAGTTTTACACCCAGAATGCCTGCCCAAAATGTTCAACAATGGTACATAAACCAAAGCACAAGAGTTAAATCAGATTTTAGATTTTTTTGTTTACTTACCGTATTTATTGGCGTATAACACGCGCCGGCGTATAACACGCACCCCAAGTTTAGCAGGGAATTGTGTGGAAAAAACTTTTAGGAGGGAAATTTAAGGAAAAAAAACTTGCATTTAAATGCCCATCAATGCAGCCTTATCAGTGTCCATCTGAAGCCTCGTCAGCGTCATTTGCAGCCTTGTCATGCAGCCTGTCCGCATTGCAGCGTTGTCATGCAGCCTGTCCTCATTGCAGCCTTGTCATGCAGCCTCTCCTCATTGCAGCCTTGTCATGCAGCCTGTCCTCATTGCAGCCTTGTCATGCAGCCTGTCCTCATTGCAGCCTGTCCTCATTGCAGCTTGTCCTCATTGCAGCTTGTCTGTCTTAGTGCATTGAGCGCTTATGTTTTTAAAAATGGCGCCGCCGAGATGTCCCGTGTATCACGGCGACACCCGGAAGTTCTTGGCGGCTTTCGGCCGCTCTCGGACCTTCTTGGCGGCTTTCGGCCGCTCTCGGACCTTCTCGGCGGCTTTCGGCCGCTCTCGGGAACTTCTCGGCGGCTTTCGGCCGCTCTCGGAACTTCACGGCGGCTTTCGGCCGCTCTCGGACCTCGGCAGCTTTAGAAAGCCGCCGAGAAGGTCCGAGAGCGGCCGAAAAAATTGTGCTGAAATCGCGGAGTATCGGCGTATAACACGCACCCGCGATTTTCCCCTGATTTTAAGGGGAAAAAAGTGCGTGTTATACGCCGATAAATACGGTACTATAAAAGGTAAGTGCACTTTGTGATAAAAATAAAAATTAAATGCATGTCTTCTATAACCTGGCTAATCCAGTGCCCGAATCATAAAATGGTAACCTCTTTATGGCAAATTCCTTCAATTCAGTGTCAGAAAGGACATGCAAAAAAAAAAGGTAAAACCACAAACAATTGAGCTGACTTCAGGATCCTGAGAGAACACATTTGTGTAATTTCTTATACACAAAATCTAAGTTGTCTTGGAAGGAGGTATATGGGATTCATAAAAAAAATATATATATATAATATTTCCACTGACTGGATCCAAGAAGACATCTCTCAAAGCATAAGAAAATGAAGGAAAAAGGTTACATGTATTTAAATGTGTTTTTATTTTCCATTAATACGTTAACATGCTAGAGTGTTTTAAAGGTGATCATCATCATCATCCTCCAGTGTGAGAATGCCACAATGAGAGATATATGTGTAAAAGTGAGAGGCCTGACAACTCATACTTTTACTATATTTACTCCAGTAGTCATGTATGACGTGTTTTAAAGCAATGTTTATAGGGGTGCAATGGCAGTCTGACAATGGATCATATATTAGCCAAGTACAGGTACCCAACGGGTGGTAAGAATGGCAGAGATACAGATTTTATTTTTCTTTTTTTGGGGAGTGGGGGGTTTTAAAAGTTATACTTAAAGTGACTCTAAAATCAAAATAGTTTTTTTTTTTTTTAACCTTGATGCATTATTTGTATTAAAGTGTTTTTACCTCAACATTTCAAATTCATGATATGTGCCTGCTGTACTGTGTACTCGTATGAAAAAGTATCCTGTTCTCTTTGTATTGCTTCCTCCTGTTGTTGCCAGTCCCTCTGATTTCATAAATCATAACTGACCACCACTAAGCAGGAGAATACACTGTGGTCAGTTCTCTAGCTGCGCTGGGAACTCAGCCTGCTCTCTTTAAATGATGAGACTTGCCCTGACATGCCCCCCACCATCCTTTCACTGTTGTACTGATGCTTTTTCTCCCCCCATCTTGTATGCAGCTGAAAACAGAGGGAACCAAGGGAATGAGATCACTTATGAAAAAGGGGAAGAAAAAGGTATTTTTAATGTTTTTTATATCTATACACAAATGTTTTGACTTTCATGTCCGTGTTAAACTGAATGTTTTTTTTTTACAAGGTGATCATTTACAATAATATCCCACTACCTATCCTACCTACCGATCCCTAAACACTTACCTGACTGAGTCAGTATACAGGCAGTAGCAGGAGTCATAGGCCAAGACTAAACTCCTTTGAGGAGGGTGAGGAGGGTGTGTGTGTGTGTTTGGGGCAGCTGTGTGTGTCTATGGACCGACAGAGCCCAGATCATGAGCATGAATGCTCCCATAGCGCACGGCTAGCTAAGGAGGCACTCAAGGGAGGGAAGAGTGGACAGCACCCGCAGAAGAACACCAAAAAAGTGGTAAGAGACCACTCTGTGCAATACTGTTGCACAAAGCAGGTGAATATATCTTTTTTTTTATTTAAGCCCCCAAAATTGTACATTTAGTATCAATTTATTCATACTAATATTGTCTTTCCAGCACATAAAAATGCAGTTTAGTTAGTATGCATTAATAATCAATGATTTATCACAAAGATACCTAGTTATACGTTATATATAATATTCACTTTAGAAATAAAATATGCAAAGCACATAAACTGTCTGGTCTGCAGCTTGAATACGGTTTTTATAAATGTCCCCCACTAATTAGCAAAGAAAAGTGACACATATGCACAGAACCAGTGCATAATTATTGTGTAATATTATTATCTGCATATTTTGATACATAATTTGTTCTTCAGAAGACTGTGTACACAGATGATTCTGAGCAGCAGCATTGTGGCAGTTTAATTGTTGCTGCTGTAGCACAAGCAGATAAACTGACTTTCAAAAGGGTCATATGAGGACTTGGCACAGTATTACAACAGACTTCATCATGTCAGGCTTGTTGTAATGTATAGTAGCTGTCTTCAGGGTCAGCATTTATGCCAGCTATGCATGCCTCACCTCTATCTAAATATTTCAGTAAAGCTTTTTTTTTTTATTTACATTCTTTATTCTCATTTATACTATAACAATATTTGTATTAAAAAGATAACACAAGGCAAAGCACAACAGTCAGTCATCAATATGCAAAGCAGCTATATCCCTGCGTCTGTTTTTCATTTTATTTTGGATCTGCAACTGAGAATAAAAAATAGTTCAGTATTTTTTGGGCCTGGATTCTGTGGGTTTCAGACATCTACCATGCCATTGTCTGCACTGCAATTTCAGCTAGCAATGAAGCCCCCCACTGCTATTTTCAGCAGTTGAAATTTAAGTTTATAGTAAATTAGGTAAATTATGATGTTCAAATAGTCCATTGGTATTTTCTTGGGTCCTAATAGACCCAGGGCATACCTTTGTAACTGCAATAGGAGAAGCAAAGCATGCCACATTGAAGGTGGGTATAGCTAAAATATGTTTGCACCATTTGAGAGAGAGCATAGTTTAATGGCAATTTGACTGGTATGCAAAAAACATAAAAACTTTCAAAAATATACGGTACTCTTTATTTTTTTTTAAATACAAATACAAATATCTTGGACTCTTTCATTTGACTTTGGTCCAGTGCTCCTTCTTGTATGTCTATGGTTTGAATGGCTGTTGGGTACCCATCAAGGGAAGCATTGATGTGTAAGAGCCACCTTACCATAGCTATTGAGCTTGTTTGAAGTTTTCCTTCATCTGACTCCACATGTAAACCTAACAATTCCAACATCCTATCTGAGTATATTTTTCTGGAGTTCAAAAATACATGTCCAGTTTTCTGGAGGTTACCAGACCCGGAATTAGCAAGATAAGTGTACCATATCACAGACAGTTTTATGCTGGCTAGTCTCATGGACATTTTGTAGCATTGGTGGAAGTTACCTTTCACACCACCCTCTCCCCACAAAAAACTTTGACTTGAAACTGAGCCATCTACAACATTCTTCCATTTTCTTCTTGGTTTCCAGTGGCTTCAAGACGGGAACAAGTGTGGAAATCAGTTGAAAATGCCTATTAGCTAGCTTTGCAGGGATTTACATCAATTCCCACCACAAGTTAATTCAGCTTCTCAGTAGTAAGTATTTTTGCATTATCCATGTAATAAAAGGGAAGACTACTTACTGTGCCATTGCTAGAAAATCTTCTTTATTTAAAAGTTATCACAGAATAAAGACCTCTTACATGCTTCAAGCTACACTCAATGCTTTGTCAAAGGTACCCTTTGACAAAGTGCTGAGTGCAGCATGAAACGCGTAATGGCTTTTTATCCTGTGCTAAGTTCTAAATAAAGAAGATTTTCTAGCAATGACACAGCAAGTGGTCTTCTCTCTTATTACATGGATAATGTGGTGACAGTGGATGTGCCAGACGTTCACTTGTATCCTTTCTTACTGATAAAATAAAAATAGTAGCCACTGAGTCAGATAATAACTAGTGCTAACAATGTGCACATTAACATGGTAATCCACACAACAATATACAGATATACTCCAGGACACTCCAGAGAGTCTACAAAAAGCCTGTTTAAACTTTTTTTGTTCCATACAGTTGCAAATACATGTGAAGCCACCCTGTCATGCTAGGGCACCTTTATAAAGTTTTTTTTATTTTTTACTCTCTTAGTTCCCAATGTGACACCTACATATAGCAATACATATGAGACTAGGCATGCCTTAGCCCTGTACACACGGTTGGACATTCCGACAACAAAATCTGTCGGATTTTGTCCGAAGCTTGTGTTGTATACACACAGTCGGACAAAGTTGTCGGAAAATCCGATCGTACGTAACATGATGATGTTATTTCGTTAGGACGAGACTACGTTCAGGCTAGTAGCCAATAGCTTTGGTCTAGGAATTTGATCTGCGCATGTGTGGCACTTTGTCCGATCGGAATTCTCTACACACAATCGGACAAAGTCGGAAAGTTTTATAGCCCAGCTCTAAAACTTTGTCCGTCGGATATTCTGATGGAAACAGTCTGATGGAGCCCACACACAGTCAGATTATCCGACAACATGGTCCGATCAGACATTTTCCGTCAGAATGTCCAACCATGTGTACAAGGGCTTAGAGGTAGTTCATTTCTCCTTACAGGTACTGTAACACATCAAAAGCCGTGACTTGCTGAAGACCCCTAGTATTTGTACCAAATTCAACAAAGCAAAAATGGCCACTCAGATGAATTTATAACTAGTACAGGATAGGTGCACGTGGGGAGAGAAATTTACAGAGTGATGTATTCTTAATAAAATTTTCATCAGGTACAGAAAATAAATGTGGATCATGTCTAGAAATTAAGTACCCTTGCCACTTCCTGTGAGCTGTACAGGAAGCAAAAAATACTGCTACCGCCACAAAGTAAAAGATCCCCAGTCACTGGTTTTAAACGAACTTTTAGGCCTCATGCACACTGAAAAAAAATCTATTTAAAGGATTTGTGTATTTTTAATGTTGCCCTTTAAAGTGGTTGTAAATCCTTACAGACTACTTTGACCTACGTGTAAACCTAGATTAAGGCTTACCTGTAGGTCCAAGAAATATCTCCTAAAACTGCACAGTTTAGGAGATATTTGCAAAAAGACAGGCAGCGCTGTCTATGGTGCATGCGCTGTAGACAGCATTGCGCAGGCGCACTGAGCATGCCGCTGCTAATGGTGATATGCCATTAGTGGTGGCTTCCGTGTGCATGCGTGGGAGTGATGTCATCGAGGCTCCGGCCAATCACGGTGCTAGAGCCATGATGCCCGGAAAGAAGATGGTGGCTCTGTGGAAGAGGAGACAGCGGCTCCTGTGTCAGGTAAGTGACACATAATGGGCTACTATGTGATGCATAGTAGCCCATTATGCTTTACCTTTGCAGGGAATGAAAGAGGAAGTAAACCCATAAGGGTTTACTTCCTCTTTAAACCATATTAAAAGACCTTCTTGCCCCTGAATGGTATTTTTTAACTTTTTTTTTTGCATTGTACATATCCCCCCATGGGACAAACTTCCAAATTCGCCTTGAATATGACCAGAGTGAATATAATCTATTGTGTAAGTTTACCAACAAAAGTAATAATAATTATACTGGTGATTTCATTTTTGTGGTCCGTTTTTAAACAGAAATATAAAAGTTTACTGTTTTTACTGTCGCTGCAAAGCAAGGTTTTCTAATGAAGCAGCATGATCTACACTGCAGAATGATAAATGATTGCTTTGCTTTGTGCTGAGCTCCCTTACAGCTGTTATTATCACTTTCCACAGTTCACCCCTGGTCCCCTCCTCCTGTCAGATCATTTCAAGCAGCAGTCATTGCTGGGACTGCCAGAAGGGTCATGATTTCATATTTTGTAGAGTTTATAACTTCAGACTTTTACATATAGTGGGAGTCCCAAATAAAACATCTTCTATGCTTCTGTATTATAGTCCATATTTATAGCGATAACAACTTTGTCAGTTAAAGAGACCCTGACACCAGGTCATTAAAGAGGAAGTCTTCCTCTTTAATTGTACCTACAGGTAAGCCGTAATGCTTACCTTATTACCTATAGTTAGTGTAAATATCTCCTAAGCAACAGCGTAGTTTAGGAGATATTTACTGTACATGGAGCTAGTAACATGGGTGGCCGTTCCTTCAGAGCCCTGTGCCGTGGCTATTCACAGAACCGGAGTCCGCAAACCCAGAACCAAGACAGATGAACATTGTATCACTGGAATGCTTAATTTTCAAGTAAATTTCACATATTGTGCTAGTATGCAATGCATACTAGAACATTATGCCTTTGCCTTGCAGGTAAGAAAAAAAAAAAAGTGGAGCGGTTTACAACTGCTTTAAGCAAAACAAGAAATATCTTCCCAGCTGCCATACAATGAATTAACCCTACTCCATGTAAAAGAAAACAAACTGAAAAAATAATATTATTTGCTTTAATCTTAGTCTGCACGATCGCCAGAAGCCATATAAACTTTCCAAGTCAAATGTACAAGTTTCATCAAAAGTACTTAGCCGATGTTAGATAAGGTAAATGTTACAGGAACATCAGCCTTTTCTGAGACGTTTATAGACTAATGAGCACATTTACTTAGCAAGACAAGCTTTCTCTAGATCAATCCAATACAAAGGTAATAGTCCCGGCACAATGGCCTGTACATTCAATTGCACACCCTCCACGGAAACTGCAAAAGTAACATTTAAGATTATTTCTCTTTTTTTTTTCAAGGCTTTATAATTCCTATTTAACAATGTATTACGGGGGATGTGAGAAGAATAGGCACTGGTAAGTTACAATTCAACTAGGCTTCCTGCCCACACAATCAGTAAAGACCGTGTTTACAATTACATGTTTAAATATTGATGCTATAGCAGAAATTCATATCCAGGATATCCTTAAACATTTCAAACCAATTAAGCTATCCGGACAAATATTTAAAAATAATATCCAGTTATGTGTCTTTTGAGTCATATTAGGCAAATGAAGTGGATGTGTATATTTTTGTTTTGCCTCTAGCCTTCTTGATGGAGGTGGCATTTTAAATTAGGTTTATGAAACAGCGTATGCTCCAACCTGATCATAAATGACTGTATAGGCTAACCTTAATAGTGCACAGTCATTATGGTATTTGCTAATCTCCTTAGATTTGCATATTAAAGTGGAACTAAAGAAGAAAAAGAAAACACCATGAGCAGGTATATTTTTTTTTATTGTAGAAGAGACAATTGCAATAAAACAAACTCACAAGTCTGTTCGTAATTTTTCTTAGACTGTACACTGAGCTGCGCATGTGGAATTTAGTGTACATTCTTGGCACACCTTGGTATCATACTCCACTGGCCAATCAAGACATCTGAAGACACAGTACCCAGACGAAGCCAAGAAGATGTTGGTAAAGGTGAGGGATTGAAGGAGGGTGAGTATTTGAGAAAAATGTTTCCGCTTTAATCTGGAACTATGATTCACAATTTGATTATGCATTGTCTCTGTTGTTGCTTTCCCCCATCCTTACTGCAGCTTAGAAGAATAGGAGTTGTTGCAGTAACACACTGTTACTATGGGGTTGTGAGCAGCCTGATTAAGCCTTGTCCACCACTCAGGAGACACACGTTCTGTGTCTTTTGGGAATGACAAAAGCCTGCTGGGAGGAATTGGGGCTGATGGGAGACTTCATTTTCCATGGTGTCTAGGGAGATCAAGCAGAGCAAGAAGGAGCGGAAAGAGAACTAAAAGCCCAGAGTGAAGAAAAGGAAACACGTGGAAAGACAGAGATTGCAGGCATAGACTGAGGCAAAATGCAGAAAAGGATCTCTGGCTTGCTGCTATTGTAGAGAAAGGCCACTAAACACAGCATAGGGATCCAGGCTGCACTCCTGCCTGTGTGAACTGAACTTCTACACAGAGAAGGACTGAAGAGCTGCTATTACTATCCAGGGGTGCTGGTCACCAGGACCTGTGTGCAGCAATGTGGTCAGAAGGGGTGCACAGCGGGACGGGTGCCTTATCCACTTTGGTATGTGTGCCTCCATTCTGCTGGATGCCCACCCTGAGGGACTCTATGTGACACAGCCTCCTGAGACTCAAAAGTGCAAGTTCTTACATCATACACACCCGGAAGTGGGAATCCATCTCCACTCTGGTGGTGTCTGCACTGCGTGTTTGCCATGCAGTTTCGGAGCGTGCACCGGAATTTGTCAATACTTCCGGTTTCCGATTGTCAGTCTGTGTCTCGTGGACCTCTGTTTTTGTGTCCGCGTTGCATCATTGTGGTGTGAAGTCACACGCCATGTTTTGGCTCCAATGGGGGGGGGGGGGGGGTATTTAAACCAGACATGGTGATGCCCATGTCAGTAACCTCTGTGAGCTCAGAAATCAAAGGACTTTTAAAGGTAATTAATGGATTGGTAGAATGACAATTCCCCTACTGAATGATGGAATCTAAATGATAGTCCATGTTTTTTCTTATGCTTTATAAATAGGTACAGGTTTGCTGCCCCTTTACTCCTCTGTTGGTTTGATTTACTGCCTTCTCCTGCCATGTGGGTCCTTATCCCCTTTGGGTCTTGAATGACCACTGGATGTGTGTTTTTCCATAGGAGCACTAGCCCTAATTAAGAACCTTTTAGATGGGTGTAACCCCTAGATACAGCAATACAAGCTGATGCAGTGTCTATTTCTCTCGCTTGAGTTCCCAGTATATTTTCAATCAATTAGCAAGTTAGAGGTGAGTACAGTTTATCTTCCTGGAGCCTGCCTTGGATCTATACTTCCTTTGTTATGATAATTTTTTTTAAATATATATATATATATATATATACATACTGTATATATATATATATATATATATATATATATATATATATATATATATATATATGTAAGAAGGCCAGTGTGGTGGCCTGAATTTATGGGAGGAGCCCGGAGGGTATTTAACCAGCCCGCTCGCCTGTGGTCTTTGTCGGTTTCCGGTGCGCGGCACTACGTCACTAGGCCGACGGCTCGTGTTTCGTTTTCATCCGGACAAAACGTCTCTCTCGTGGTTTTCTTTCCCGTTCGTTTTGTACAACGTCGCCGGCTCTGTACAACGTCGCCAGCTCGACTGCCGCAGGTAAGGGTCTCGATTGACCTTCCTGTACTATTTTTAGTGTCGTTGAAACCTGAAATATCGAATCGTTCGTTATGATACCGGTTGTTATCACTCAATACGCTCCAATTTCGCAGCGCCCTTCATTTCACGGGCGTCATTTCGGTAGATATTGCTGGTAGGAAAAACTGCACTGTTTTAGTACTTGTTATATAGTCTCGTTACTGTGTTCCACAGTCAAAATCGTTGCCAGTCGTGTCTCACGGCACAACGACTCCTACCTCTGCCATAGCTGGCTCACGTAGGTCATTTCATCATTTCACTCATTTCTGTTACGCACGGCGCTCCGGTTCGAATCCAGTCGCATCCGCTAAATGCGCCGATTCATTCCGGTGTGCCCCTAACTGCTTGGCCGCATTTCAGTACATGCTCCAGAGCTCGTTCGTGGCTAATCGATCGGGTCTCTGTCATGGGAATTCATTTCACTGTCACCTAGTACGTTCAAATCGAAACCAGTCGCAGTTCTCGAACGCACAGGTTCGATCGACGTGTCCCAGTTACGTTGGCCTCATTTCGGTACATGCTCCAGAGCTCGCTCGTGGCTAATCGATCGGGTCTCTGTCATGGGAATCATTTCACTGTCACCTAGTACGTTTGAGTCGAAACCAGTCACATTTTTTCAAGAAAACGCACAGGTTCGATCGACGTGTCCCCAGTTACGTTGGCCTCATTTCGGTACATGCTCCAGAGCTCGCTCGTGGCTAATCGATCGGGTCTCTGTCATGGGAATCATTTCACTGTCACCTAGTACGTTCGAGTCGAAACCAGTCACATTTCTCAAGAAAACGCACAGGTTCGATCGACGTGTCCCAGTTGTGTCGGCCTCATTTCAGTACATGCTCCAGAGCCCGCTCGTTGCTAAGCGATCGGGTCTCTGTCATGGGATCATTTCACTGTCACGTATCACGTTCCGATACGAATCCAGTCGCGTCTACGACGCACCAATTCGTGCCGGCGTGCCCCAGGTATTTCGGCCTCATTTCAGTACATGCTCCGGAGCCCCGTTCGTTGTCAGTCGCAATCGCGGCACGACCGATTCGGGCCTCTGTCATGGCAAACTTTTGTCACTCATTTCACTGTCACTTACCGCGCTCCGATTCGAATCTAGTCGCATCCGTGATGCACCGATTCGTTTCGGTGTGCCCCAGTTGGTTACGGCCTCATTTCAGTACATGCTCCAGAGTCAGGATTCATTATTGGTTGCAGGTTTCGGTTCTCTGATTCATGACTCTGTCATGGGAAATCAATTTCACTGTCACGTAGGACGTCCGATACGAATCCAGTCGCATCTACGATGCACCGATTCGTCCCGGCGCGCCCAGGTATTTCAGCCACATTCCAGTACTTGCTTTAGAGCATGCACGATTAACGGATAGTCGCAACAGCGGCACGACCGACTAGTGCCTCTGTCATGGCAATCAAATAAATTTCTCCACCGCGTACCGCGCTCCGTTTCGAATCCAGTTGCATACATGCACCGATTCGTTACGGTGTGCCCCAGTGCTTTAGCCTCATTTCAGTGCATGCTCCAGAGTCCGGTTCGTCATCAGTCACAGTCACGGCATGACCGGCTTATGCCTCTGTCATAACAGGTTTTCATTAAATGGACTTATGGCAATCGTTGCAAGCACGCATTCAAGCATAGACTTCTTGCAATCTTTGCATACACGCGTCCAAGCATGGACGCACACAAGCGTACACTTCTTGCAATCATCGCAAACACGCATCCTAGCATGGACCTCTTGCAATCGTTGCTAGTACGCAGTCAAGCATGGACGTCTTGCAGTTGGTGCGAGCACGCATACAGGCCTGGACTTCTCGCAATCGTTGCAAGCTCGCATTCAAGTGTAGACTTCTTGCAACCGTTGTGAGCACGCATTCAGGCATGGACGTCGTACAGTCGTTGCAAGTTCGCATACAAGCGTAGATTTTTGCAATCGTTGCAAGCACGAATCCAAGCATAGACTTCTTGCAAATCATTGCAAGCACGCATCAAGCATAATCTTCGTGCAATCGTTGCAAGCTCGCATTCAAGCATGGAAGTCTGGCAGTCATAGCAAGCACGCATACAATAATAGACTTCTTGCAATCATTGCAAACACGCATCCATGCGTAGACTTCTTGCAGTCATTACAAGTATGCATCCAAGCGTAGATTTCTTGCAATCGTTGCAGGCACGCATCCAAACATAGACTTCTTGCAATCATTGCAAGCACACATTTAGGCATAGACCTCTGGCAAATCATTGCTAGCACGCATTCGAGCATAAGACCTCTTGCAATCATTGCGAGCAGATGTCCAGGCACAAACTTGTTGCAATCATTGCTAGCAGGCAGTTCCGGCTGGCTCAATAGATTGCTTTGGGAAAACCTGGATACTTTCCTAAATGTACATTGTAACGGGGTGCTTATTTTATAGGTATAGTTGATCCAGGGAAAATCCGATTGCCTCTCGGGGGATCAGGAAGGAATTTTTTCCCTGCTGTAGCAAATTGGGCCATGCTCTGCTGGGTTTTTTTGCCTTCCTCTGGATCAGCTGTGGGTGTAGAATTGGGTGTGTCGGGTTGGGCGATATTCATTTGTTTGATTTGTGGTTAGGACTGGATGGACTTCCGTCTTTTCCGACCTGGCTACCCATGTATCTTACCATAACTTCTTGCGTTCGTTGCAGGCACGCGTCCTGGCATAACTCCTTGAAATCATTGCAGGCACGCATCCTGGCATAACTTCTAGCAATCATTGCACACACGCATCCTAGCATAACATCTTGCAATCATGGCTAGCACGCATCCTGGTGTAACTCCTTGCAATCGTTGCAGGCACGCATCCTAGCACAACATCTTGCAATCGTTGCAAGCACGCATCTTGGCATAACATCTTGCAATCGTTGCAAGCACGCATCTTGGCATAACATCTTGCAATCGTTGCAAGCACGCATCTTGGCATAAACATCTTACAATCGTGGCAAGCATGCACCCAATCACATGTTCAAGCACAACTCCTGCAGTCTTCGCAAAGCACATGCGATAATACGAATTTCTCACAGTCACTATGAACACATTTCCAGTGACAAACTCCCACGCAATTGTCGCAAGCACACGTTTAAATAGGATAGTTGAGTTCAACCTCCATCCAGCACCTGGATCGTGTCGACACACGCAACTGGCTTCTTCCTGTAACACGCTCAGGCTTTACCTAGCCAGCGTTCAGCATTTCTCATCCTTACAGGGCCCGGAGAGCCACCTGTCTTTATGGCTCATACAGCAAGATCCCCACTTCGAGGCATCCAGAGGCATCACCCATAGCCAACGGAAACGCTCGCCCATCACAACTGCCATCTTTAGGGACATGAAATCCTCGCATATTTCCCAGTCTGGTCATCCAAGCGGCCATCTACGTGGCCCTTTGTGGTTTTCCATGGCCTAGCCAATTTATTGTTGGGAGCACTGGCAGCCAGGTTCTACACAGACACTACCTGACGAATGTTCAAATCTGCAATACGGGCCATTCCCCAGGATCGATCTTTATGTCACGCCTCCTGGTCCTCCTCTCACGGACACAGGACCCTTCTCAGATCCTTAATTTAGATGCCGTGGCAATAGCAGACCTGTCAATGTCGGAAGGTTCCTTACTGCATGGATCGATGTATCGGTGTTTAAACCGTCTACGATGCCCCTGTCGCCCCCGGTAGTGACAGATGCCACAGCCTCCACAGGCTTCGCGGGAATTTTTGGCCACCACTGGTTTACAGGACCATGGCATCAGGGATACTCCTAAACCCCGGTTTACCTGGACTTCCTCCCTCTTCAGGCTATACCCGGTCATGACAGCCTCTCGTATCTGGGGTCATGTCAGGACAGGACAGGCGGTGGTTTTCACCACCGACAACTGGGCCGAGGCTCATCTGGTTATTGAAGCCAGGTCTGGACCGCTCTCGGTTGTGTCCTTCCTGCGCAGACTGCTGCAGTTAGCCCGGTGGCACCAGTTTAATGTCCATTGTATGTTCATTCCAGGCCTTTAGCAATCCCGCAGGCCAAGTTCTGCATAGTCGTCACTTGGCTCGCTACCAACTTCATTTCATCCTCCTCCTTGCAGTGTCTAAAACCCAGCAATCTGACTCCAGGATGGACGTCCATTTCTATAGAGAAGCAGGGCTTGGTATCAAGTAACCGTACTCGACTACCTACTGTCACTCCTACCGGAACGCGTAGACTCTTGTTCCCTGTTGCTTTCGTGCCAACACTTGTGTACCTGCCAGTTTCCCGAACACATGGGGTTCTTCTACACAGCCTACACCTCGACCCCGGTCCATACCCTGGACACTCTTAGTGTTTGAGCACCCTTGGCAGCATGTTGGCGTGGGTCCCAAGTCACGTCATTGAAAGACTAAGCAGTTGGGACCCTGCCTACCTCGCCCGGTACATTCCCAATCCTCGGGTGGAAATGGCACAAGCGTTCACCAAACTTGCTCAACTAATTAAGCTAAAACTAATAAACTGCACCCCTACCTGAATGTTTTGCCCCCTTATTTTGGTATACCGACCATCAGATCAGGGCACACTTCAGGTCCATTTCATGTGGTTAATCTTATGGTAGAGGCTACTTGTTCATATCCGTATCGGCCATAGGGCTTTGACCATAAGTAAGAAGGCCAGTGTGGTGGCCTGAATTTATGGGAGGAGCCCGGAGGGTATTTAACCAGCCCGCTCGCCTGTGGTCTTTGTCGGTTTCCGGTGCGCGGCACCCACCCTCCCTTCCCCTTTTCAGGGCATTTCTCAAATTCATTTCTCTTCACACATATTAATTTCTAATCTAGGGTATGCCCCCTTATTTTGGTATACCGACCATCAGATCAGGGCACACTTCAGGTCCATTTCATGTGGTTAATCTTATGGTAGAGGCTACTTGTTCATATCCGTATCGGCCATAGGGCTTTGACCATAAATGTATATATATGTATATATGTATATATATGTATATATATATATATATATATATATATATTGCAGATACTGGTTTTGAATACCAGTTACAACACATCTGTCTTTTTGTGGACTGGAAGTGGGTGAAGGGCTGTGAAGCTGCCCGGGAGGATTTTCCATTTGAATATACTCTCATGCCCCCTTTTTTGAGGTACGGAGGGATTTTCTTCATTTGGTTCTTATCTAATTCATGAATGATCCATAGCCATGTGCGTGCAAATTTGTACTTTAAAGAGCTGTAGTTACACTGCATATTAACACAGTTTTCTTCTATTTTTCTATATACACCTATAGTTGAGTGACATGTACTCCTCTATATTTGTTAATAAAATCTTTACATCCTTTTCCTGATGAAGCCAAACCAGAGAAACATGTTGAAATATTTGGACGTGACACTAATTTGTATTTGACTACAGTATTTCACCGTCAATGATAGACAATGTGTATGTGCCTATGATTGTGATTTAAACTGTACCTTACTTTTTTGTAAATTTTTCAAATAAATAATTTATATTTTTTAATTTAAAATTTGAGTGGTTTCTTACATCATGTACCTTTAACGTCGCATATCTCCAATCTGTTCAATTCCCGTGTGCAGCAATGTTACTGATGTCTCTGAGTAAAGTTCCTGTGTGGTGCTACTGCTATAGACTCCAGGGAGAGAGAAGGCTGTAGCTTCATTCAACACTGGCTTGAGGGGGAAACCCAGCGCATGCAGGATACATCAGAATCACTGGGAGTGACAAGAGGCCCTTTGGTTACTTGTTTAATACTGACTTTGCCGCTGTTATTGCCAAATAAAGGAGAAGTCCAGCCTGGAGTGCAATTCGTTTTGCACTCCTGTGACCCATTTTCAGCAGAGAGAGGTCTAAAGTCCGCTCTCCGCTGACATCACTGCCAACAGTGGAGGCAGTGCATCATCCCGACTTCCCAAGTCTGGATCCGCCAGTTGCCTTTACTGATGGCAGTCTCAGCATCTCTGTGAGCTGCTGAGATGGCCAATCCCTGCCCCTCCACAGCTCAGCGCTCCAATGGGTGTGGAGGAGCAGATGTTTTTTTCCTGTTCATTTAAGCCCATTGAAAGCCACAGGTGTGGGGACTTGGAAACATCAGCATCTTCAGGGGTAAGCACTAAATTAAATTATTCAAACAAAAGTTATATTTTTAAATTGCAAAAGGTTTCATTGGATAGTTCAGTTTGTATACTGCATGTGTTATGTTATCATTATAGCACTGCTTTCTACATATTACCAAAAATATTGCAAGGTTGAGTTCATAAAACTATTGCTATTTTTAAAGTTTTATGAGATGAACTCTTGTAAAAAAAAATAAAGATGTTTGAAAAATAAATAATTATAATAATAATAATAATAATAATAATAATAATAATAATAATAATAATACATCATAAATAATATATAAATACATATTTAAAGTAAAATAAAAATAATAAAATAATAAAGATTTCTCACCAATTCAGTATTTGTTGTAAGATAAAACATTGGTAAAATAATTTAAAAACCCATGGCATCATGGAAACTAAGACATGGGAATCTGTCAGAATCCCTCACCTCATTTAATAATGCAACTTTGACAGTCAATCATTGCCACTCAAGATTAAAGTTGTGGTGATCTTGGCTCCTTCAACTTTAATTTAATAAGAAGTTATGCCTCTTATGGATTAGCTTAAAGCCACAGTCTGGGGTTTTTGAAAAAGAAAAACTCTTGCAGTGAGGTCACCCCTTACTGTAAGGGTTAAATACTCATTAAATCTAGTAAAATTAAAATTGTAAATATTGCCTTTACATATGCTTGATTTACCTCAGAATAAAATGATGGGGGACATTTATGAAGCAAATTAATGACGTATTGGAAATCAGGCTGCCTCCCATTCAGCAACATCTCTGTGACAGGATTACATTGTAATTCTGGGCAGCCAATTGTGACAGTTTGCAAAGGTCTGAGAAAAATGTATTATTGCATTACTAAAACTGTATGATTTCCACTCTGAACAGATGCACAATTAAGAGGTTGTCAGGGTCAGGTTTCATTCTGTTGCAAGGCTACTTTAGAGCGACAGAGGAAGGAATTGATGTCTCAATATGTAACCATGTAGAAAATATGTTGCATAATCTGGTGTGTTGCTGTATGATAGAATTGAAATAAGTTCCCCAATGTTTTTTAATCACTCGTCCATCATTTTACAATAGACCTGGTAGGACTTTCTTCATTTTGGGTGGATGTCATATAAAATCCTCCCAGAATGCATCTCACGTGCTGTGACTCTGCTATGATGAGATCTGTCACCTGCTGTGACCATGGGACACAGCTGATGACTTATCACAGTACCGACCCTCTGCCAGTACCATGTGGTCACTGTTACCAATCACAGCAGATCATATGACAATTGTAAACAATGAATGGCTTCCTTTAATGCCATTCATTTTATAAAATTGTGTGGCTATCTGTGATTGGTCACAGTGATCACATGGTACAGACAAGACCAATCACAGCCCACTGTACCATGTGATTAACTGTAGCCAATCACATCTAATCACAACAATACATATTGAATGAATCTGTTTCATTCAGTAAAAATGGTTGTGTATAATAGTGATATTCACTGGTATAAGCAATCATAATGTGTAAAAAAATAAAACAAAAACTGATCTCTTCTTCAGTACAATGTTACTATGGTGAAACTGTATTGTTCTGGTCACAGGGATAATACAAATTGCAAAAAATAAATAAATATATGAATTCGTTTTTTTTTTTTTTTTTTTTTTTTTAGAACAAAGAAATATAGTAATGGGACTTTTAGATACTGAAACCTCCTTTTGGAATAATATTTGACACAGTGATGTATAAAAAGGATCTTCATTTGGAGTTTGTCTTCCATAGGGAATGTTGCTGTTATTGTGACACCAGGAAGGGAGCTTTTCTTGGTTGGTTTTTTGTTGTTTTCTGCAATGATTGAAGATTTAACATTGTGACCATATCAGCATTTGGAAGCTGCTCACTACCTTTACAGTTGTTTGTGACTATACTGCGGAGATTTCTCCCAGCATGGCAGAACTTTGATCAGTTTAGCTTGGAATCGACATTTCCTGTTTATGGGATTTCTGATGTGCTTTGTGGGACAGCTTTTCTTGGGCTGGTTTCAGACCTACATGACTGAGACAGACCCATTTTGCAGTGCCCCGGTGGGAACATGCAACGCCTCTTTTGAGGTTTTCCAGAACTACTACTTACTGAATCTGCTCTAGTGCACCGACCTCTCTGTCAACGTAATACCCCGAAGAAGCTACCATGCAAAACGCGTTGAGCTGTGTCTCTTTCCTCATACTTTGGTCCTGAGTGCTTATCATGGTTCATGATTACACATATATGTGACTATTAAGGAAATTGTTCACCTTGTTGTAGGGGCTGTTTATGGGTGTATACAGAGTTTGCTGTTTCATATTTTTGTTACACATATCTTAAAAAATATAAGACATTTTATGTATTTAATAAAATGTTGTTATTTTTATACATCACTGTGTCAGATATTATTCCAATAGGAGGTTTCAGCATCTAAAAGTCCCTTTTACTCTATTTCGCTTTGTTCTATTTAATGAGGGATGTGGTGCTGTATTTCGGCTGAGCTATTATAATCATTTTTTTACATTCTGTCACCGGTCAGTGTTCCTGCTCACTGCCACACTAGTTAGGACATGGTAGTGCATTGGTGACAGTATGTGACAGTATGTAAAAAACAAAAAAATACTAAATGTTTTCATTTCTTCACTTTCCAAAAAAGTATGACAAAAAATTACAACTTCAAAAAACTGGCCATTCCTCTTACAATACCTTGAACTGTCTACTTTCCAAAAATAGGTCATTTGGTGGATATTTCTGACATTTTGGGCCTCAAAATATGAGATAGTCCATCACTACATAAGGATTAAACAATTTTTAGGTATATATCACAGTTTGTGGACTCTATAACTTTCCTACAGACTAAATAACACTGATTTGGGTTATTTTCACCAAAGAAATGTAGCAGAATAAATGTTTGTCTAAATTTATGAAGAAAGGTTATATATTTGCAACATTTTATAACAGAAGCAAAGGAAAATACTTAAAAAAAAAAATATGTTTTGGTCTTTTTTTCTTTATTTAGCAAAAAACAAAAAAAACAGTGGTGATTAAATACCACCAAAAGAAATCTGTATTTGTGTGAAAAATGATCAAAATGTAATGTTGGTATAGTGTTACATGACTGCGTAATTGTCATTCAAAATGTGACAGCACTGAAAGCTGAAAATTGGCCTGGGCAGGAAGGGGGTGAATGTGCCAAGTATTGAAGAGTTGAAAATGTAATCTTTTAGAGCCTATATATATGAGCTATTGTTTTAAAGAAATACCTATTTTCCTATGCAGGCCATGGGGAACGCAAAAGCAGATTTAACGAGGTTGAGGCAGCTTAGAAGATGATCAAATACAGGTCAGGCAGCAGGTAAATACATGTGTTCTATGGTCAAAGACATATACTTTCATTTTATACCATCAGTATTGTGATAGCAATACAAACAATAGTCATTTTTGGCAATTCAACATAAATTTACTTGAAAAATCTCCTTTCATGTGAGTGCCGCCTGTCTGCTGGCCATCTCTTTCCACAACTACATATCCCATGGTACCATGCTGCCTGCAGGCTGCCATTTCTGTACTGACTCCACCTCCTATAACTCCTCCTCTCTGCACCTCTGTAGTTCAGAAGGCAGGCTTTGTGAAAACAACACAGCAGTACCTACCCACAGGACATGGAGAATATGTGTCACAGAATTCAAGAAAGTAAATATGTGGGAATCTTCACAAAATACGTTTATTAGCTTCAGGACCATGCAGAGTAATAGGAGTAGGTTAGGAATAATTGAAAAACGGTGTGGAAATCAATATATGATTTCATATTTCAACCATAGATACACTTTAACAGTAAATGATCTCAGCAGGTTGTCAAACTTATCCTAAGCAAGCTTTATTTCCCTGAAACTGTAGAAAACACTGTATGTTTGGGGAAATATAGAAGGAAAAGAAAAGACGCAAGTTATAAATCTATTGATTTGATTAAACATGTTAAAGGGCTCTTCTGGCTTCTGCTGAGATACCCTTTCCTTTACAACATCACAAATCAAGTGTACAGGTCTCTTGATGGCTTCCCTGCAGTGGCGGGTTTAGGGCAAATTCATTTTTTTTCCTTTTTTGCCTCATTAAAGAAAAAAGTGATGACAAAACCAAGTTACTTGAAAAAGAAAGTGACTGAAACTAATAGTTTACATCATAACAACAATGGGAGCATCCCATGTGAGTGTTGAAGGCCTTTTTCTGCCATAATAAGCCCAGAACTTTGCCAGATTGTATTCACTGATACCTAAAAGGTGCACTTATACATCTAGTCTTTTCAAACTTCTAGTCATTTTTAATTTACAGCTTTTGTGAAAATAATACCTGATTATCCTGACATGAAGGTTCTTTTTAGGCACTTTGTGTTATGGGGTAACACCACCCTGCCTCGTTGCACTCAAGTTGCATTTCAGCAAAGATTATGTTGCCTTGCATTTTCTAAAGATTATTGCGGCTATAAAATTACATCTAACATAATTTATGTTTCATCTCTGTTTGACTGACATGCTGCGATTTGATCAGAATAGTTATCTCTTAGCCCTTGTACACACGGTTGTACATTCCAAAAAATGTCCGATCAGACCGTGTTGTCGGATAATCCGACCGTGTGTGGGCTTCATCTGACTTTTTCTGTCGGAATGTCCGACCAACAATGTTTAAGAGCTGGATATAAAAATTTTCCGATAAGATGATCCGATTGGACTTTGTCCGATCATTTGTAGAGAATTCCAATCGGACAAAGTGCCACGCATGCTCAGATCAAATTCCTAGACCAAAGCTATTGGCTACTAGCCTGAACGTAGTCCCATCGTAACTAAATAACATCATCACGTTACGAACGATCAGATTTTCCGACAACTTTGTCTGGCCGTGTGTATGCAACACCAGTTTCGGACAAATCCAATGGATTTTGTTGTCGGAATGTCCGACCGTGTGTACAAGGGCTTACAGCACATGACACATGACAAATCCTAATCCAATTAGATTGGTCTGATATTTGTATTTCCCATATGATAGCCTTTCTTGCCATCAATAGGCAAATGCAAATAACATCATGAATCAGATACACATGATCCACTATTCATTTACAAAAATGGGTTCCTCAAGTGTCTTAAGGCAAAGTTGGTTTAGTATCTATAATAGGGTGTTTTTCACCTCATTATTTACCATTCGGTAAACGTGGAATGTTCCTTCTTTCACCAGCCTGTTGGCCCCATGGGGTTATATTTTTAACAGAATTCCAGTTCTTTAACCTTAAATTGGTATTAAAGGAGAAGTCCAGCCTGAGCTCTTTTGACTGGGCTTCTCCTATGGGTCACAGAGTGCAATTTGTTTTACACTCCTGTAACCCATTTTCAGCAGAGAGTGGACTGAAGTATGCTCTCTGCTGACATCACACAGATCAGTCCAGGCACTGCTTCATCACAACAATAAAGTCTGGAACCACCTGGTGCTTGGACTGATAGCCATCTCAGCCTCTAAGCGAGCCGCTGAGAGCCTGAGACAGCCACTCCCAGCCCCTCCACAGCTCAGGCTCCAGTCAGCACAGAGGGGAAAACCAGAGAGCTCCTGATTGACAGTAAGCAGCTCTCTGATAGGGGGGCTGAGAAAACTGAGTAATCAGCGATGGTCGATCACTTGGTTCTCAGTGCAGAGGTGATACCTAGGTAAGTATGATTCTTGAAAAAAAAAACTTATCTTTTAAAGTTTTTTGTTTAAACATAACAAACATGTCATACTTACCTGCTCTGTGCTGTGGTTTTGCACAGAGACGTCCAGATCCTACTCTTCTCGGTTCCTCGCCGGCATTCCTGACTTCTCCCTCCTGCCAAGTGCCCCCACAGCAAGCAGCTTGCCAATGGCGCCTGCTGCTGTCTCAGCCAATGAGGAAGGAGAGTGCTGAGAGCCGAGAATCTCCTGCAACATTGTTGGACTGAGATGGGGCTCAGGTAAGTATTAGGGGGGCTGGCGGGGGGCTGCTGAACGCAGAAGTTGTTTTATTTTTATCTTAATGCTTAGAATGCATTAAGATAAATAACCTCCTGACTTTACAACCACTTTATGGATAACGAACAATGGCTTTATTTTTAAAGAGTTATATCTATCCATTTTTTGGGAGAAGAGTAGGACCCCTGTTAGATTCTGAAATATTTATCATTATTCTTGTACCCACTGGGAATATTCACCCTCTACATTTTTTCTAGTAACCATTTTCCTCGGGACTGACAACATTTCGAGTTGTGAATGGGTCAAGAATGGAGAGGAAGTCCTCCAATAAGGACACTGGTTCTGATGACAGCAGATGAAAATAGGAATTCCCTTAGACCCCATTCACACCTGAGCGTTTTGTAGCTTGACGCCTGAAGCTACAAAACGCTGGAGGGGAAAAAATCCATTATTCTCAATGGAGATGGTTCACATTTCCATTCCAAGTCGCCTGAAGCCCTACGCCTGAAGCTCAAACAAGTTCCAGACCCTTTTTTGTCACGCGAATCGGGCTGATTTGGGCGTTTTTCTTCTTTTAACATTGGTGACCTTTTGCCCTGCACAAATTTGCGGCAAATCGCGGTAAAAAACGCAGCGCATCGCGGTAAAAAACGCCGCAAATTGCGGTAAAAAACGCTGCAAAAAACGCTTGAAAACGCTACGCTCAGGTGTGAATGCAGCCTTAATAGGAAGAGGTCTCCTCTATTGTGGAGAGTAAAAGTGAGTAAAACTCTCCAATGGCAAACATACAAGTAGTAGTTTTAACCTGTCTCCGCTTTGTCCAAAACGAAACATAAAAGTTTATGCTTTAGATATATTATAATTATTAAAGACATGCGATTATTAAATTAAGCATAGCAATTTACGTGTCATGGCTGGTATTAATACAATACATTTCATTCTACATTTCCTTCTACTGGTATTCAGTAGACCTTAACAATTGTTGTCTCATTCTTTTTGGCTTAATTTGCTAAAATGTGAAGCGAGATGAAATGCAGTGAAGTGAACCTTAAAACATCCAATTTAATAATAGAAAAAAATGTTTTTCCTTACTACTATTTCTTTTAACCATGCAGATGATTAGATGTTTATGCTGAAATCACTTCAGTTCACCTCACTTCCCACTTTAATAAACCAGGCTCACTATATCACATATGCACTTCAATTGTATATTGTATGTACTGTATGTACCTGTACTCCTTTGCCATGTGTATGTCTATACATCCTTCATATATTTATGTCCAATAAAGCAAATAAAAAATAATAATCAGGTTCTACTCTAAAGCTTACTTTACCCAACCTCAGCAGAAGTCCTCAAACTTTATAAAAGCTACAACTGGTAAAAATAGTATAGAGATAAATTTAGTCAGAATTACTGATGGTCTTCATTAAACCTAAAGCATGCTGTCATTTTCATGTAAAATACTAGTCTTTAACATAATCAGAAGAAAACCGCTGATACCTGTCTTTTGTGCTGTCATGACTAAATTGACAAGATAATTTTATTTTATTTTTTTAATGACACATTCTGGCGGCTTTAACTTCTGACAGAATGGCAGCATTTAGAAAACAGATTTGATGGAAAAGATGGAACTTCTAAAAAGTATTTAATGGTGTGGAAGAGCAAAGCAAACAAGTGGTGCATGCAAAATACCGCAGGATGCAAACCACTTAAGCAAGTACAAGTTTGTGTTCTCCTGAATGAATAGCAAAAGCCATAGAGGCAATACTTGAATTGTGCATTGTTTATCTGGCAGTGTTTGCTATTATGGAGGCTGTCATAGAAGGAACGTGCTGAAAAGTTTCATTAGTCATGAATTTAGGGTTGTATCTTAAGCACATTTTGAAAATCCTGGAAATCGGAGAAGAAAGGCAGTCACCAAAAAAAAAAAAAATATATATATATATATATATATATATATATATAATGACTGTATGATAACATCAAAGAACACCTACACTTAAAGTGGTTGTAAATCCTCCCTTCTGACTTTTAACTATAGGTAAGCCTAGAATAAGGCTTACTTACAGGTAGTGGAAATATTTCCTAAACATGCGCCATGATGTAATCGGTGCATGTGCTGTGAAGAAACGAACCGTCATGCCATTTCTTCAGCAGCGCGTACCGTTACTGATGGCTCCCATGCCGTCACGTGGCTCCAACCAGTCACAGAGCCGGAATCTGCGGCCCCCCCGGAAGGATGAATTCGTTTGCAATTAAATGTCACATAATGGACTAGTATGCAATGCATACTAGCCCATTGTGCTTTTAATTTGCAGGCTTTGCAGGGAGCTAAAGAGGAAGTAAAACTCATCAGGGTTTACTTCCGCTTTAAAAACGTAAAATCTATTATTTTATTGGGAACTTGAGAGAGTAAATCTGGTGCAGCTGTACATAGTAGCCAGTTAGCTTCTAACTTCAGCTTGTTAAATTAGGCTTTGACAATAAAACCTGGAAGCTGATTGGTTTCTTTGCAGAGCTGCACCAGAGCAAGAAATGGTAAATCAGTAATGGGAAAAGTTCATTGAGCCCACAGGCAATATTGGTAATTACTCCTTTGCCCTGTGCTTTTTTTTATCTTATTTTTTTAACACTTCCATGTCTTTGGTTAATACTAGTTCTACAGCTGCCATTCTTATACATCGGCTTCCCAACTTTCTAAAAAACTGACCAGTGGTAAATATGCAGATTGAAGTGACATTAAATCTTAATTTTAAAAAAACATACAAATAACAACTATGGTATACTTACCTGCTCTGTGCAATGGTTTTGCATAGAGCAGCCCCAATCCTTTTCTTCCGGAGCTCCAGGCTGCTCCTCTTTGTAAAGCTTTCCATGGGGGCACCTGTGCGGCCTCGCTCCTGAACTGCTCTATTTGCATCTATTTATACAGAATGGGCAGCTTGGCTCACTCGGTACAGTATTTGATTTACATTGGCTCCTGCTGTTATCAATTTGCCTAGGGTGGAGGGAGACAACGGTGAGAGATGCTGCTCTTCTGCACATCTCTGGATCAGGTCCAGATCAGGTAAGTATAAAGGGGGGTGGGGGGGATTCTGTAGTACAAAAGGTTTTCCAAATAGAATGCATTAGGGTGAAAAACCTTAAGGCTTTAGAACCACTTTTAGACTTCACATTGGCTTTTTTATATGTGAATTTTTCCCAGGTTAATGTCTAAAAAATGTAAAAGAGCTCAACAATGATAGATTCCACATTTCTCCTGGGGCAGGCTCCCTTTAACCCAGTCTCCTGATCTGACAAGACACCATAGGAAAATGGAATCTATCTGTTTACTGCAGGGAGCACAATAGTGGAAAGCACCTGGGCTCACTGATCTGATTGTACCATCTGAACACCATAGCAAGCATGTGTTGACAATTATCCTTTGTGAGCACCACTACAAAATTAATGTTTAGTGTGTTCTGATTGTTCCACCTCTTTCCTCCAGTGATTTCCACCATTTTGGGATTCAGGGGCTCCTCACGCTGGCCTCTGATAAACAGCATCCTATGATAGCAATATTACTACAGACTCTCACTCCTGAAGAAGCAATAAGAAAAACATGTAGAGTAATGGCCATAACCATAACCAATGTACTTGCCATTTGATCACTGTATGCCCATACTGAACTTGGGGTTGTAATGGAAATTTGTAGGTTCTGTATATAATTGTATTCTATTTTATATGTATTGCACAATGTCCTCACTGTGCACACGGCACTAACAATGTTTTCAGTACATGTTTTGCATTTTTTGAAGTCCTGATTAGAATTAGCCTGCCTATGTAACGCCCCATGTTACCATAAACGTACAATTGTAATATTAATGTGATACCTACGTAATCATGTGTATAAAAACCTTTACATCCGTTATAATAAAGGAGAACGGTTATTTGGAAAGATGCTGAGCGTATCTTTTGTGTCTGTTCCCTACTGCAGTAGTTATTAATTAGGAACCACTAATCAATATGAGGATAGGAGTTGCCTATCATCAAAATATCCATTTCAGGGTGCTGGGCTTGGAATATTACATTATGTTTGAATGAGTTTAGGAGTTGTTATGGACTGACCAGTAGGGGGTGTTGGTAGCCCTATACAAGGATACAGAAGTCTGTGTTTTCATATTTGTGACCCTAATTTTTATACTATCCATTATTAGGCAATAAAAAAATGTATTTTTAGCAGCTTGTGTGGATTATTATTTCTTGAGCGGTAAGAGCTTTGAAGTCCCACGTTCTGCCTCCTTTTTTTTTTTTTTTTTGCAGATATCAGAAAAAACAGGAAATTGGGTAAAATGTGCCCAACAAGGACACAGACTGCAATTAAAAAACAATTCTAGAATTAACTATATTGAGATCCTCTGTCAGAATATTTTGCTGTATCCCTGTGATGAGGTCTCTCTCACTTTCTGTTCAGGTGGTTGGCTTCAGGCAGAACTGAAAAAAAGAAGACAACTCTCTTTGGAGGAGAAGACAGCATTTAATTTTGTAACTTTTGGAAATGCCAGCAAAAACTTGGCTGTGCCAGTAAATTTTGGATGTTGTGCCAGTAAATTTCAATCTGGTAGGTAAGCAAAATTATTTTGAAGTAATCATCAAGAGCAAAAAGACGTTAATACAACCAAGGGGCTGCCACGGGCTCTCATCAGGAGAATTTGACTATGCCTATCCTTTTCACCAAGCTCCCCATTCATATAAACAGGATCTACAGTAAGTATGAAGCACAAATAGATGATTGATAGCTCTGCCACCTTCATTCATAGATCCCTTTTCATTCATAGATACTGTAGTATGGCTTCTATGAATGGCATAGTTGGGTAAAAGGGGTTCTTTATGAGAACCTGTGACAGCCCATTCCCAGCCGCAACAGAAGATTACAGCAGTTGGGTCATGAGTGGGGGCAGGGACAGAGGAAGATTTTTACCAAAGGAAGAGAGATTCAGCACAAGGGGACTCATCCTATTGACTGTAGTTATGCCCCTTGATATACAAATATTGTTTTTTCATCTTTTAATCTTTAGCTACACTTTATTAGGTTTTTAATAGAGGTTTTAACTCCCCCCCCCCCCCCCCCCACTCTATCCTCAACTATACTACATTAACAAATAAATACATTGTTGGCTGCAGATAAGACTTAAACTTAACACTTCCATGTTGCAATAAAACTGTCTATAGTACATGAATTAATTACAATGCTTACCCTCTTCCTACAGCATTACATTTACGTCTCCTTAAATAATTTTGCTGTGTTACTAGTGTACCTCTGGTTCACTCTGCAGTAGAATATGGTGCAGCTTCATTGCCTTTAATCTGAGAATGTTCTCTGCCTGCTGCATATTCTGAGGCTTTCCTCCAATATCACAGCCCGCCATACATACAGTAATCCTGTGTTCAATACAAACAGTTCTGAAAAAACAGCAGCGAGTCATTCCTTTATAGAAAATAAGGAGCAACATCACCTATGTCAGGGATCACTGCAGAAGTCACTGAGCCAAAATAAAGCTGCTTTAATGTCTCTCAGAAAAATAGGGACAGACAAAGGATCTTCTTGGCTCAGTCGTTTCATGTTGACAAAATATAAGTCACTGTCCAAGGTCCTGAAATCTGCTTCTGAACTTAAATCAGGGCAAAACATTAAAGGACAGCTGTATGTTTAGAAAATATAACTCAGCCAGCCTCCAGTAAAACACAGTATGCCACAAATACAATAAACCCTTTTTTTTATCCCCCCCTGGTAATTTAGCCATTGCACTGTGTGGGCTGCAGTTGCCCATACAGTAGGGTTATTTTATTAAAACTGGAGAGTGCAAAATCTGGCAAAGCTCTGCACAGAAACCAATCAGCTTCCAGGTTTTTTTTTTTTTGTCAACGCTTAAAACCAGCTGAAGTTAGAAGCTGATTGGCTACCATGCACAGCTGCACCAGATTTTGCACTCTCCAGTTTTAGTAAATCAATCCCAGTGCTGATGCTTTTAGGGCTTCTTATCCTGTAATTAGTGCTGAGCTTCATGTGCTAACTAAAGCTAGGTGGAAGGGGTCTGTTTGGCATGGGCTCACAGAGAACATTTGACCAGCCTGAAACAGACAATGTGCACCAGACTTCCATTTTTTCACACTATCCTACGTATGTTATTGAGTCAGTAGCTTAAAGACAGTGCAATGCACTATGCTGATGTGTTATATAGTAAATGCTGAGACGTGAAGACACACGTTTAGGGTTTATGTATTTATTATCTTTATTAATTTATAATACTTATTTTTATATTTATACATGTATTATTTTATTGTTTATGCATCTATGTATGTAATGGTAAAGTATACATAAAGCCAAAATTAATGACATTTCGTTTGCAATTTTTGAAAGAAAATAAAATACTTCTTCCAGTACAATCATCCATTGTTGCATCTCAGTACTGTCAATCTAATACAGCCTCTTTGCAACCATGTCATGTCTATATGTATGAGCTCCAGAGTTGGCTGTATGTCAACGCTCAGGGAAACTTGTTGTCTCCATTTGAAGCTCATATGACAATGACTGGCAATGCAGGGGCAGCATTAGGAGACAGGAACACAGTGATGCCACTCTATAATGGAAATTGCTTTTGGAATGTCTTTAACATGTTAGGCTGGGTTCATACCTCCGACAGATGTGGCTCGCACAAGGAGTCCGGTGCGTCCCTGTTCTCCATTTCAGGAACAAATCAGGGACACATTTTTGGCTGAACTTGGCCTTGAAATGGAGCAGTGTTCCTGTGCAAGATGCTCTGCAGCAGCAACGGAGATACCCTGTTTCCCCGCAAATAAGACCTAGCGTGATTGTCAGTGATGGCTGCAATATAAACCCTACCACCCAAATAAGCCCTAGTTAAAGTCCTTGTAGGTCTTATTTTCAGGGTAGGGCTTATTTTTGGGGAAACAGGGTAGGGCTTATATTTCAGCCATCACCGAAAATCACGCTAGGTCTTATTTTCGGGGAAACAGGGTATGTGAACCAGCTCCATATAGAGGTCACAATCTCCTGTCATGCGAAATTGGTTGCAGGGAAGACCACACCCAATTTGCATAGGTGTGAACCCAGCCTCACAGCTTAGATGAGATTTTAGTGATTGGGTTTAAATATGCTTTAAAAAGAGAGTAAACTCCCTTGGTTGATTTTCACCTATAGGTACGCCTATAAACTTAATAAGACTTACATATAGGTACAGTAAATATCTCCTAAACATGCATACTTGTGAAACTGCCAGTGACATCACCCGCTCATGCCGATCCTTCAGAGCCCTGTGCCATGAAAAAGCAATGTCATTGCAGCTCGTTCCTTCAAAGAACCTGAGCCCGCAAACCCAGAAGGAAGACTGGGTAAAGATGGAAGCCCTGTCAGCTGTGACAGCGCGCTGCTGAAGGGCTTAATCTTAGGGTAAGTTTCACATAATGTGCTAGTATCCGATGCATACTAACATATTATGACATTGCCTTGAAGGGGGAACTTTTATTTTTATTTATTTTTTTACCAAGTTTAGTATCGCTTCAAAGTCTTTAGTACTGAGTAATGAATTAAATCTTCCTTCCAACTGCCAACTACTTTCTCTTCTGCCTTAATATGTTCATTTTGTAACTGGTTAGTCAGTATTAAATAGCCCTAGATTTTTTTGCTTTCTTTTACCTATGACCCCCTCTTGCTGGCCTACTCAGGTTGTTAATTTAATTACAGTAAAGTATATAGGTCCCCTGCCACTGATACCAGCTCAAATACTTATCAGCACTAGGTCGGTAGCTTAAAAGAGGAAAACAAAATGGGGCTTCTGTCTAAAAACACTACTCTGTTGTTAAAGTGACCCTGTCATCAGATTAAAAAAAAAAACACACTCTGTAAAAAAAAAAGAGTATACGGTAACTACCTTTCCTGCTGCCCTTGCTGCCAAAATCTGCTTTGATCCTGAGAAACTGCCCCACAAATTCAAACACATCTGCGACTGTCAATTTCCTAGGTCCCCTACAGCCATTGCAGGTTCCTTCTATCTACTGCCATCCAATTGATTCCTTTTGTCTCCTGCAATCTTACTGGTTCCTTTTGTCTCTTCCTATTGTCTCCTAAAATAATATGGAGCTCAGCAGAGGAAATCAGAGAGAGCTGGGGGGACCAAGGAGATAGGTACTTCCACACAACCTGTGTATTAAAATTATGGACTTTATGTCAAACTTACTTGCCAAGAAACATATTTAAGTTTAATTGTATTATGAATAAAGACACAAATGTGTCTCCGTTAACAAATTTAATGACAAAAAGGAACAAAAAAATCAATGTCGGTCATCTTGGTTCTGTAGCAGAATTTGACATATTGAAATCATCATCGGTCTCTACTTTAGAGTCCTGTTATTCTGAGATTATCCAAAATAACCCTAGTAATACCATTACGAGTGCAGTACATCAGAAACTTTAGTTACAGTTAAGCTTTCCTTTAGTGACTTTCATACTCTATCTTCAAGCAAATACTTTGCTGATCTTCAGGGTCAACGGTTTTTTATCCTTCCTCTTTCTGTAATTTTTCTATTTCTGAACCACCAATCCCAAAGCCAAAAGAGCCTGCCACTGGATTGACTGTAATGCCTCCATTTCTCTGTAACAGAATATACTTTAAATGTACCTCACACTCCAGCAACACAACAACCACAAACAAAATGCATGCTAGAAAATAAGGAAAAAGCAGGACGTTTTAGAATGATATAAAAACCTTCACCGAAGGTAAAGAGAAACTCTAGGTAACAAGAACTTTCATAAGTTAACTGCCAGCACAATAAGGAAAATCCTGAAGTGGTTACTCGCAAGCTATACTCACCTTTTCTTTAAAATATATTTTATATAAATAATTGCAGATGGAATCAGCAGGTTTTTCACATTGAGCCAGAAGGAACCCTCTTGTCCTATGGGTAAAGCTATAGTATCAGACCTGTACTTTTTCAATTTGGCATGCAATGGTGTTTAAAATAAATAAATAAATAAATGTACAATGTAAATATTGCAGTCCTGCACCGAAATTGAGCTAATCACTCCTATATAACTTTCCAGTGCAACAGTTGTTAGTTTTCCTTAAAGCGGAGTTCCACCCATTTAAAAGTCAGCAGCTACAAAAAGAGTAGCTGCTGACTTTTAATAATCAGACACTTACCTGTCCCATGGTCCAGCAATGTGGGCGAACGAAGCCCCGCTCCTATCCCCCTCCTCTCTGCGGCGCCAGCATTGTAACTGTGGGGGCCCGACTGTGATTTCACAGCCGGGCATGCACTGTGCATGTGCGAGCCGCACTGCACGCTGTGAATGGCCGGGCAACCTTCTGGGACCTGTGACTAGGGATGAGCCGAACACCCCCCTCCCCCCCCGGTTCGGTTCACAGCAGAACATGCAAACAGGCAAAAAATTTGTTCGAACACCGTTAAAGTCTATGGGACACAAACATGAAAAATCAAAAGTGGTAAAATGTTAAAAGCTTATATGCAAGTTATTGTCATAAAAAGTGTTTGGGGACCTAGGTCCTGCCCCAGGGGACATGTATCAATGCAAAAAAAAGTTTTAAAAACTTCAATTTTTTCGGGAGCAGTGATTTTAATAATGCTCGAAGTGAAACAATAAAAGTAAAATATTCCTTTACATTTCGTACTTGGGGGGTGTCTCTAGTATGCCTGTAAAGTGGCACATGTTTCCCATGTTTATAACAGTCCGAGAGCAAAATGGCATTTCTAAAGGAATATTTCACGTTTATTGTTTCACTTTAAAGAGGAAGTAAACTCTCCCACTCTGATGCTTCTTTTCATTTAGTCCATTATAATAAGTAATTATCAAATTATAGCCACTGTAATCCAGCCCAAATTGCATGTTACTTACTGTTTAACCACTTGCCGACCGCCTAACGCCGATGTACGTCGGCAGAATGGCACGGGCAGGCATAAGCACGTATATGTACGTGATTTGCCTCCCGCGGGTCGGGGGCCCGATCGGGCCCCCGCCCGGTGCCTGCGGCGGTCGGTTTTCGTTCGGGAGCGATCCCGGACGAGGGGACGGCCATTCATTCATGGCCACCCCCTCGCGATCGCTCCCGACGAATGGAAATCCCCGGTGACATCACTTCCTCTCCTGTAATGTAAACACAGGAGAGGAAGTGATGTATTCTCTCCTCCGTGTCGGTATTTTTCGTTCCGACACGGAGGAGAGCGGATCAGTGAGTTGCACCAACACATCCCACACACAGTAGAACATGCCAGGCACACTCACACCCCCCCTTTACCCCCCGATCACCCCCCCAATTACCCCTGCCCCCCAGTCACAGTGACACCAATGTCATTTTTTTTTTTTTTTTTTTTTTTTTTGCATTGGTGTCATTTGTGACTGTAATAACTGTTAGGGCAGTTAGGGTTAGCCCCCTTTAGTTCTAATGTACCCCCCTAACCCCCCCAATAAAGGTTTAACCCCGTGATCACCCCCCGTCGCCAGTGTCACTAAGGCTGGGTTCACATTGCAGCGGTTTATGAGAACGAATGTGATTCGCACCGCACTGCAGTGCAAATCACATCCGATCTCTGTGCGATTCGAGTTCAGCCATTCGCCGCACCCGCCGCACCCGCCACACCCGCCGCACCCGCCGCAAATTCGCACGGGACCCTTTTTTTGGCCCGCAGCAGAATCGGATCGCATGGGTGTTCACACCATGCGATCCGAGTTTGCAGATCGCACTGCGATATGCGAACTGATCTGGGGGTGTCAGTAACATTTCACTGACACTCCCAGCAGTTCGCATAGGGCAGTGTGAACTGCCGCCGGGAGGCATGCGATGCGGGAACCCGCCGCGGATTCGCGGCGTTTCCGCATCGCTCCAGTGTGAACCCAGCCTAATAAGCGATCATTTTTCTGATCGCCGTATTAGTGTCACAGGTGACGCTAGTTAGGCAGGTAGGTATTTAGGTTCGCCGCAGCTTTTTATAGCGCTAGGGACCCCCATATACTACCGCATAAAGCCCCCTGATTGCCCCCTAGTTAACCCTTTCACCAGTGATCACCATATAACTGTTACAGGTGACGCTGGTTGGTTAGTTATTTTTTTATAGTTTCAGGGCACCCGCCATTTATTACCTAATAAAGGTTTAACCCCCTGATCACCCGGCAGGTGTCATTTGTGACTAATAACTGTTAGGGCAGTTAGGGTTAGCCCCCTTTAGTTCTAAGGTACCCCCCTAACCCCCCCAATAAAGGTTTAACCCCGTGATCACCCCCCGTCGCCAGTGTCACTAAGGCTGGGTTCACATTGCAGCGGTTTATGAGAACGGATGTGATTCGCACCGCACTGCAGTGCAAATCACATCCGATCTCTGTGCGATTCGAGTTCAGCTATACAGATAGTATGGCTGAATTCGTGTCGCACCCGCCGCACCCGCCGCAAACTCGCACGGGACCCTTTTTTTGGTCCGCAGCAGAATCGGATCGCATGGGTGTTCACACCATGCGATCCAAGTTTGCAGATCGCACTGCGATATGCGAACTGATCTGGGGGTGTCATTAACATTTCACTGACACTCCCAGCAGTTCGCATAGGGCAGTGTGAACTGCCGCCGGGAGGCATGCGATGCGGGAACCCGCCGCGCATTCGTGGCGTTCCCGCATCGCTCCAGTGTGAACCCAGCCTAATAAGCGATCGTTTTTCTGATCGCTGTATTAGTGTCACAGGTGACGCTAGTTAGGCAGGTAGGTATTTAGGTTCGCCGCAGCTTTTTATAGCGCCAGGGACCCCCATATACTACCGCATAAAGCCCCCTGATTGCCCCCTAGTTAACCCTTTCACCAGTGATCACCATATAACTGTTACAGGTGACGCTGGTTGGTTAGTTATTTTTTTATAGTTTCAGGGCACCCGCCATTTATTACCTAGTCTCACTAGTGTACCCCTAAATTTAGGGGTGTCTACTTTCTAAAATGGGGTCATTTGGGGGGGGGGGGTTTGTGCCATCTTGGCATTTTATGGCCTTCAAAACTGTAACGCCCTTAGAAAGCCTGAAGGCGGTGCTTGGTTTTTGGGGCCCCGTACGCGGCTAGGCTCCCAAAAAGTCCCACATATGTGGTATCCCCGTACTCAGGAGAAGCAGCAGAATTTATTTTGGGGTGTCATTTCACATATGCCCATGGCATGCGTGAGCAATATATCATTTAGTGACAACTTTGTGAAAAAAAAAAAAAGTTTGTAATTTTCCCGCAACTTGTGGCAAAATATAAAATATTCCATGGACTCAACATGCCTCTCAGCAAATAGCTTGGGGTGTCTACTTTCTAAAATGGGGTCATTTGTGGGGGTTTTGTGCCATCTTGGCATTTTATGGCCTTCAAAACTGTAATAGGTAGTGAGAAGTGAACTCAAAAAATTACGCCCTTAGAAAGCCTGAAGGCGGTGCTTGGTTTTCGGGGCCCCGTACGCGGCTAGGCTCCCAAAAAGTCCCACATATGTGGTATCCCCGTACTCAGGAGAAGCAGCAGAATTTATTTTGGGGTGTCATTTCACATATGCCCATGGCATGCATGAGCAATATATCATTTAGTGACAACTTTGTGAAAAAAAAAAAAAAAAAAAAAAAGTTTGTAATTTTCCCGCAACTTGTGGCAAAATATAAAATATTCCATGGACTCAACATGCCTCTCAGCAAATAGCTTGGGGTGTCTACTTTCTAAAATGGGGTCATTTGTGGGGGTTTTGTGCCATCTTGGCATTTTATGGCCTTCAAAACTGTAATAGGTAGTGAGGCGTGAAATCAAAAATTTACGCCCTTAGAAAGCCTGAAGGCGGTGCTTGGTTTTCGGGGCCCTGTACGCGGCTAGGCTCCCAAAAAGTCCCACATATGTGGTATCCCCGTACTCAGGAGAAGCAGCAGAATTTATTTTGGGGTGTCATTTCACATACGCCCATAGCATGTGTGAGCAATATATCATTTAGTGACAACTTTGTGTAAAAAAAAAAAATAAATTTTTTTTTTGTCATTATTCAATCGCTTGAGGCAAAAAAATAAAATATTCAATGGGCTCAACATGCCTCTTATCAATTTCCTTAGGGGGTCTACTTTCCAAAATGGGGTCATTTGGGGGGGTTTTGTACTGCCCTGTCATTTTAGCACCTCAAGAAATGAGATAGGCAGTCGTAAACTAAAAGCTGCGTAAATTCCAGAAAACGTACCTTAGTTTGTAGATGTGACAACTTTTGCGCAAACCAATAAATATACAATTATTGACTTTTTTTTTACCAAAGACATGTGGCTGAATACATTTTGTCCTAAATGTATGACTAAAATTGAGTTTATTGGATTTTTCTAATAACAAAAAGTAGAAAATATCATTTTTTTTCAAAATTTGCGGTCTTTTTACGTTTATATCGCAAAAAATAAAAATCGCAGAGGCAATCAAATACCATCAAAAGAAAGCTCTATTTGTGGGAAGAAAAGGACGCAAATTTTGTTTGGGTACAACATTGCATGACCGCGCAATTACCAGTTAAAGCAGCGCAGTGCCAAAGTGTAAAAAGACCTCTGGTCATTTACCAGCAAAATGGTCCGGTCTGAAAGTGGTTAAAGAAACTTTAAAAAACGTGTTTCCAGGGGTAGGGCAGCACCATCTTAAGTATTGTTTTCTGAGTCCACAGTAGAGTGTATTTCTGCTCTTACATTGAGCACTTCCTGTACTGTTAACCAAGCCTCCTTCTCAATCCAACGTTTCTATGGCAACCCTGCTTCCCTGTGCATAGCTGACTTGTTTATTTCATAGTATTTACTTGTGCTGATTACCTAGTGTTTGCCTGTATGAGTCCTATCAGCTCCAGCTGATAAGACTGCAGTAATGCTGTCCCATTCCCTGGTTTACACTGTATGTGAGGTCACATGGTCACATGGTGTGTAGAAGGAAGCTCTGAATGATTAGCAGCCTACTGGGAGTTCAGAGCTGTGTGCTGTAGGAAGTCCTGATAACAGATAGATAAGACATAGAGAGTGTGCTGTAAATCAGGGGAGATCTGGACATGCTCAGTGACATCATTCTAAAGAACAAAAAGGATTACAACAATACTAAGCAAGTAAGGATATATCTACAAGCAGTGTTCACTAGGGTTTTTTATGCTGATTCACATGGGACATAGTTATAGGGGAGGGTTTACAACCACTTTAAGCATTATTAAAATCACTGCTCCCAAAAACATGGCCATTTAAAAAAAAATATTCAATTTTACCATAGACTTTTAAAGGGTGTTCCGCAGCTTTCAAATTTGCCACGAACACCCCAAATTGTTAGTGAACAGGCAAACACCCGAGGTTTGAGTCCAACTTATGTTAGACACGAACATCAGTCTCATCCCTACCTGTGACGTGTCCCAGAAGATTGCACGGAGGGAGGGGGAAGGGTGAACATCCTTCCGGTACCACAGAGCCCCGGGAGGAAGTGGCAGCTGGGTGCCTCTAAAAAGAGGGTATCTGCCCCCCCAAAAAAATGACACACCAAATGCCAAAATATATATACATATATATATATATATATATATATATATATATATATATATACACACATGTATACAGTATCTCGCAAAAAATCAGTACAGCCCTTATATTTTGGTAAATATTTTATTATATCTTTTCATGTGACAACACCGAAGAATTGACACTTTGCTACAATGTAAAGTAGTGAGTGTAATATGACAGTGTAAATTTGCTGTCCTCTCAAAATAACTCAATACACAGTCATATCTAAACCACTGGCAACAAAAGTGAGTACATCCCTAAGTGAAAATGTCCAAATTGGTCCCAATTAGCCATTTTCCCTCCTCGGTGTCATGTGGCTTGTTAGTGTTACAAGGTCTCAGGTGTGAATGGGGAGCAACTGTGTTACATTTGGTGTTATCGCTCTCAATCTCTCTGGTGACTGGTGATTGGAAGTTCAACAAGGCACCTCATGGCAAAGACCTCTCTGAGGATCTGAAAAAAAAAATCTTGCTCTACATAAAGATGGCCTAGGCTATAAGAAGATTGCCAAAACCCTGATGCTGAGCTGCAGCATGATGGCCAAGATCATACAGCGGTTTAACAGGACAGGTTCCACTTAGAACAGGCCTCGCCATGGTTGACCAAAGAAGTTGAGTGCATATGGTCAGCATCATATGCAGAAGTTGTCTTTGGCAAATAGACATATGAGTCCTGCCAGCATTGCTACATAGGATGAATGGGTGGGGGGTCAGCCTATCAGTGCTCAGACCATACATCACACACATCAAATTGGTCTGCATTGCTGTCATCCCAGAAGGAAGTCTCTTCTAAAGATGATGCACAAGACAGCCCACAAACAGTTTGCTGAAGACAAGCAGACTAAGGACATGGAACCATGTCCTGTGGTCTGATGAGACCAAGATAAACTTTCTTGGTTCAGATGGTGGCAAGCGTGTATGGCAGCAACCAGATGAGGATTACAAAGACAAGTGTATCTTGCTTACAGCCAAGCATGGTAGGAGTGTCATGGTCTGGGGCTGCATGAGTGCTGCCAGCACTGGGGAGCTACAGTTCATTGAGGGAACCATGAATGCCAACATGTACTGCAACATACTAAAGCAGAAAGTAGACTGGGCCGCAGGGCAGAATTCCAACATGATAATGACCCCAAACACACCTCCAAGAGGACCACTAACTTGCTAAAGAAGCTGAGGGTAAAGGGGATGGACTGGCCAAGCATGTCTCCAAACCTAAACCCTATTGAGTATCTGTGGGGCATCCTCGTAAAGGAAGGTGGAGGAGTGCAAGGTCTCTAACATCCACCATCTCTGCGATGTTGTCACGGAGGAGTGGAACAGGACTCCAGTGGCAACCTATCAAGCTCTGGTGAACTACATGCCCAAGAGGGTTAAGGCAGTGCTGGAAAATAATGGTGGCCACACAAAATATTGACACTTTGGACCCAAATTGAACATTTTCTCTTAAGGGTGTACTCACTTATGTTGCCAGCGGTTTAGACAATAATGTCTGTGTGTTGAGTTATTTTAATGGAACAGCAAATTTACACTGTTATACAAGCTGTACACTCACCACTTTACATTGTAGCTAAGTGTCATTTCTTCAGTGTTGTCACATGAAGAGATATATATATATATATACATACAAAACTGTTGTTCCCAATTAAAATGTACCTTCCTGCACCTTACCAGCATAGAGACAACCAATAAATGCAATTATTACATTATTTAGTAAATGGGAACTTTTTGACTATAAACCAGGTGTTGGAGTAATGATGGTAATTTAATTAGGTTTTAATGAGGATTTCATGTAATTAGAAGTCATGAAGTCTTCTTCATAAGAGTAAGCACTTTAACGGAATAATAAGCATGGGATTTAAATCCTATGTAGCTCTGTATTATGTACATTGTGCTTTAGGCAAAATGGGAAAGGAAAATCAAAATTGGATGGCTCAGCGCCAAAGCATTTTGGAGGAAAGCTGTGCAATGATCAATATGTAAAATGTGTATCTTTAAGAATTATTAGAATGCTTTATCAGATGTAAGGAACATTACTGAGATCAGCTAATATTTGCAGATCAGAGTTTAAAGCAGGTCTACTGTATATTCACCCACATATAAAATTACACACACATACGTGCAAGCATCTTTCTCCAGTGACATTTGGGTTAGAAATATGGTTTTACAGTACATTAAGCACATCTTTGAAATGCAGTTCTGTAAAGAGTTAGTATTATCTTGTGATGTCACAATGTTAATGATGGTATGGCTGGCATTCAAATAGATGTTTAAGCACTTTGGTGCAACTTCAAAGTATACCACATGAATTAAAGCAGATCTCTTGTTAAAGAAATCCCCCAATGCACCTCTACCTCATACTTCTTTACCCTTATACAGGCTGTAAGATAGTTGTGTGACATCTTGGGGTTCTATTTGTCTTCTCCCTGATGTAGAGGTAAGTACAATCAATACTGCAGAGAGCAGCACTGACTTCAGTAATGCTCTTTGCAGGATTGTTCTGTGATCCCTTTGTACAAAGGTGTCTATGATAGCCTGGGCCCACAGGAAGTGGGATGAATGGTGCTAGCCATCATTCAGCCTGGAGGAAGACCAGAGTTTGACCTCAGAACAGTGTTTCTGTAGGGACAGCATTGGAGATGGGGTTAGCATTGCACCAAAATAAACTTTTTGTATTTTGTAACTTGCTTTCCTATTTGTTTTTTTTTTATTTTATTTTTAATTTTAGGATGCTGATACGGCAATTCAAAAACAGTGCTTGATGGGCTTAATTTAACAATGCAAGATCAAGATACAGTAGCAGGAAATTGCACCAACCTCTGGCGTCCTAGCTCACCATCATTGTGTATAGCGTTTTTATACCATTTTGAGGAACTCCATAGATGGCTTGAGAAAAGACATGTTGTATATTTTACAGGACAATGTGAGTTTGGTAATCCAGATTTTTAAATGTAAAGGCCTCAGAATGTTCCAAGGTGCCATTACAGACATTCAAAATGTCAAGGAGAGAAAATGATCTGCTATTTAATTTTTATTTAAAAAGGTGTGCTTTAAGTGTATAAAAGTTAATATATGGCAAAAACAAAACAAAAAAACAAGAACAGAATATTTCTCCATCAATCAACAGATCACCAGCCAACATGGGGCAATAGGATGGTCATCTCCCTGATGTTTCTACACTTCAGATCCACTTTAAATAATAATGTGTGCCAATTTAAATTAAAAACATAACATTTCTCTTATGGCTGTGCTCTTTTGGGTTGATGCATCCATTGCCTTTTTGTCCTACAGAATCAAGCAGTTAAAACAACTCATTACTTTGTTCTTCACCTCTCTAGTGACCATTCATCATATACTGTATCCACTCCCAATATCATGGTAATAAAGATTAAATTAAACTAGTAGCTTCGTTTTTCAAGACCGAAAAAGAAAACAGGCATAAAACAGTGGTTATTGGTCACAGCAAGTTTAATCTACCTTTCTCTGGATAACATAAAAAAACAACCTAATTGCTTACAGTGGACACCGGTTCAGTTTTGCTTTTGCTTTCCTTTGCCCCAGTTTTTATAAATCATACCTACTGTAAAACAGAACAGGAAAAGATTTACTTCAACGTCTGCCTGCATTGTTTGTCCGCATATTTGTTTCGGTATGAAATAACTGCAGAGAAGTGTCTGCCTCTCCGTATAATACATAATTGTTAGGAAGAGAAAAAAAAAAATAAGTGGCAGATTCTGCAGAGTTGTTCTTTCTGCCTCAACAAGCTTTTTCGGAAAGGTAACAAATGAAGCAAATCATAATGCAGCTGATCTAAAATCAGTCTTGATTTTTTCTTCTGAGGAATGGTGCCACCTGGAGAGTTGCTGACTTCTTTGAAGTCTTCGGGACCTCTAGGAATGCCAATGAGCAATACATGTAAATATAATATTGTGATGGCAAATGGAGAATTCATATAGCTTTCTACTTCTATGTATTTCAAACAGTAGAAAGTGATTGCGAGTCCTGGAAATATCTTTCCAAAGGCTAATGCAAAAAGCAATGCACAAAGTAGAGTAACCTATAACAGCAAATCAGTTTTTTTATTCTAAGGCCCCTTTCACATGGATGATCCGTTCAGGTCTGCCTGTCAGTTTTTTAGGCGGACCTGAATGGACACTCCATAGAGGTCTATGGAGGGACGGATGTCAGCGATGATATGTCCGCTGACATCTGACCCACTCTGATCCGAAAAAGTGTGATGGAGGAAAAAGCTATTTTTCCATCCGTCTGCGGATCGGATCGGGTGACGATGGACTCTACGGTCCATCTTCATCCGATCCCCCATAGAGGAGAGTGGCGCTTTGACAGGTCTGTCCCTGCACAGTGTGCAAAGACAGATCTGTCATCTGCCTGCTCAGTGGGGATCGACGGAGCAATCCCCCGCTGAGCAGAGTGGGCTCCATACACGGACACATCCGTGTGAAGGAGCCCTAACAGGTTCATACTGATGGGCTAGTCAGAATGGTTGTTAGAGTCATATAGCAATTAGGTTAAAAAAACAAGGTTTATTAAGAGGATAAAAAAACAGACGTATACCTCCACAAGTACATATGGGCTATATGCATTGTACAGTAATACAATGCAACCAATCAAAATGTACTTTATTTAAGCCAGACCAGTAGGTGGCTATTGACTGGTTTCTTTGGATATTGCACCTTGGATTTTGGGATTTGTTACAGCATATTTTTAATGAATAGGTCTGCTAGAAAGTAACCATACCTGAGTTGACAACACCAAACTGAAATCTAACTTGTAGATATGGGTTAGCAGGCTTGTCATTGAACTGGGTCACTGAATTGGTTTTCTATGAGTGTTATAAGTGTAAAAGCTACCAAGAACATCCACACATCTTATTCTAAATTAGCTATCATTTTAAGGTAAAGCTTCAGGAAAAAAACCCTAAGCTCAGTATTCACAACATATACACTCTGTCATACCTACTGATATAACGCAAGTGTCCTCAATCATTATCCTTCCCTCCCTACATAGTTACAGTGCCTTGTGAAAGTATTGGGCCCCCTTGAACTTTTCAACCTTTTGCGACATTTCAGGCTTCAATATAAATATATAACATTTTTATTTTTTGTGAAGAATCACCAACAAGTGGGACACAATTGTGAAGTGGAACGAAATCTATTGGATTTTTGAAACTTTTTTAACTAATAAAAAAATGAAAAGTGGGGCGTGCAAAATTATTCGGTCCCCTTGCGTTAATACTTTGTAGAGCCACCTTTTGCTGCGATTACAGCTGCAAGTCCCTTGGGGTATGTCTCTATCAGTTTTGCACATCGAGAGACTGAAATTCTTGCCCATTCTTCCTTGCAAAACAGCTCGAGCTCAGTGAGGTTGGATGGAGAGCATTTGTGAACAGCAGTTTTCAGCTCTTTCCACAGATTCTCGATTGGATTCAGGTCTGGACTTTGACTTGGCCATTCTAACACCTGGATACGTTTATTTGTGAACCATTCCTTTGTAGATTTTGCTGTATGTTTGGGATCATTGTCTTGTTGGAAGATAAATCCCCGTCCCAGTTTCAGGTCTTTTGCAGACTCCAACAGGTTTTCATCCAGAATGGTCCTGTATTTGGCTGCATCCATCTTCCCCTCAATTTTAACCATCTTCGCTGTCCCTGCTGAAGAAAAGCAGGCCCAAACCATGATGCTGCCACCACCATGTTTGACAGTGGGGATGGTGTGTTGAGGGTGATGAGCTGTGTTGCTTTTACACCAAACATATCGTTTTGCATTGTGGGCAAAAAGTTTGATTTTGGTTTCATCTGACCAGAGCACCTTCTTCCACATGTTTGGTGTGTCTCCCAGGTGGCTTGTGGCAAACTTTAGACGAGACTTTTTATGGATATCTTTGAGAAATGGCTTTCTTCTTGCCACTCTTCCATAAAGGCCAGATTTGTGCAGTGTACGACTGATTGTTGTCTTATGGACAGACTCTCCCACCTCAGCTGTAGTTCTCTGCAGTTCATCCAGAGTGATCATGGGCCTCTTGGCTGCATCTCTGATCAGTCTTCTCCTTGTCTGAGCTGAAAGTTAAGAGGGACGGCCAGGTCTTGGTAGATTTGCAGTGGTCTGATACTCCTTCCATTTCAAAATGATCGCTTGCACAGTGCTCCTTGGCATGTTTAAAGCTTGGGAAATCTTTTTGTATCCAAATCCGGCTTTAAACTTCTCCACAACAGTATTACGGACCTGCCTGGTGTGTTCCTTGGTCTTCATGATGCTCTCTGCGCTTTCAACAGAACCCTGAGACTATCACAGAGCAGGTGCATTTATACAGAGACTTGATTACACACAGGTGGATTCTATTTATCACCATCAGTCATTTAGGACAACATTGGATCATTCAGAGATCCTCACTGAACTTCTGGAGTGAGTTTGCTGCACTGAAAGTAAAGGGGCCGAATAATTTTGCACGCACCACTTTTCAGTTTTTTATTTGCTAAAAAAGTTTAAATTATCCAATAGATTTCGTTCCACTTCACAATTGTGTCCCACTTGTTGGTGATTCTTCACAAAAAATTTAAATTTTATATCTTTATGTTTGAAGCCTGAAATGTGGCAAAAGGTTGAAAAGTTCAAGGGGGCCGAATACTTTCGCAAGGCACTGTACATACATTTTTTGAAATGATACACTCTCCCCACTGATTCCACCTACTTCCCAACCAACCAACTTCATTGAGTCCCTAATCTTGTGGTATTAGTAATCTTCCATTTAATAAATGGTCGTAGAAAAAAACTCTGTCTACAATCTATTTTCATGGTTACCACTTGACCCAAGTTGCTAATTTGACAATAAAAGATCAGTAGCACACTCACTATGCTCCCCTCTCCTGATATCAAGACCCCGGGTAATATAGATAAATGTTCAGTATATATACCAGAAGTATTTGAAAATAGATTTACATATTTTATTTAAAGTGAAATTCGAGGTTACACCTAACTAGCATTAAAACGTCCCCCTCCACACTCCTGTATGTTAACTAAGCTGTGTAAGAAAGATATATATATATATATATATATATATATATATATATATATATATATATTTTCAGGCTGCTCCAATCCTGTCATGTGATCTATCTCTCCTGTGTCAGCCAGCAAGTGCGAACTGACAACAGATGGGCCATTGAAGCCTATGGATGACATAATTTCTCCAGGTTTTACCAGACGTTGTCAGTGTGCTCTCTCTTCTTCCCCACAGCTGCCGCTGGCTGACACAGGGGATCATGTGACTGGACCAGAGTGGGCTAAAAATAATTCACAAGGTTCTAAAGCCTTAACAATTTGTACCTTAATGCAAGGAAATATTTAGGCATCAAATTTGGCCCATCACCCCCCTTATACTTACCTGAGCCCTCCTCCTGCATATGTGCAGAAACCTGCACAGATGTCTCTGAAATCGCCCCTGAAATCAGGACTGACATGCAGGAGTGAAGCCGTGCGAGTTCAGCTTCTGCAGCTCAGTGTGAATTTGGGCTTAAGGCTAGTTAGGTGTAAGCTGGAATTCCACTTTAAAGAGTTGCCCAAATGTATAAGAGCCAGTGTCCTTAAGCTACATCCCAGGAGTTCTCATGAGAGGAAGATGGGTTTTCTCAGCTAAGCACACTCTCTTGTAGGCATGCTTGAGCTAAGGGCAGATGGAGTCCGGGAAGTGAATGCTACATGACTCTTCTGCCCTTACTCAAGATGACCATGGCCAAAAAAGCTAGGGGGTTGTTTTTCAAAGTGCTAAAGCTTGAAAACATGGATAGATTGGAGAAGTTGCTTTGAATATTGAAAATTAAATAAATATCATTTTTGGTTTGTGGTGCTGAGATGCTTTAAAGGCTAAGTGCAGCGTAAGATGTGTCTCTCGTGTTGATTCCTCAGCTCTCCTCTTATACTTACCTGCTCTGTGCAATGGTTTTGCACACAGCATCCTTGATCCTCTTCTTCTTGGGTCCCCTGCTAGTTCTCCTGGTGCCTCCTCTTCTCCAAGGGCCCCAATAGCATGCGTCTTGCTATGGGGCCACCCGTCTGTGCTTGTTCTCAAGCCCCGCTCTGTTGGTCAAGCCCTGTCCCCAAGCTCCCTTATCACTGGCCAATGACTCCTGCTGCTGTCTCTCGGTGCACCCAGTAGAACAGACACTCTCCTGCCCATTTTTGATAGCAAAAAATAAATACTCTTGTGCACAAGTAAACCAGGTGGACTAGAGTTCGTAGTGGACAACGCCTCAGGCCTTGATGCCCCCCAGGATAGGGGTATCCTAGCAGTCAAAAATAGAAATGGAAAAAGGGCAGGAGAGTAATGGAAAAAAGAGGGCGCACCAACTTGGTGATTTATCCTTGGATATATTTTATTAAAAGAGTAGTTGTGAGTAATTTTTCATTTACTCTTTTAATAAAAGATATCCAAGGATAATGCACAAGGTTGGTGCGCCCTCTTTTTTCAATTAATCTCCTGCCCATTGTTGGACTGCATTGGGGCTCAGGTGAGTATTGGGGAGCTGCATACTGAAGGTTTTTTTATCTTCTACATAGAATGCATGAAGGTAAAAAACATTCAACTTTTAGAACCATTTTAAGCAGGGAAGAATTACTCTGTTGGGGTAGCAAGTTCTTCAGGGATATTTTGGTAATGTTCAAGGTTTCTAAGAAATACTGGATTTCTGCAGGTATAGGATATGGTTCATCGTGTGAATATTTAAAGTGGAAGTAAACCCTCCTATCGTTTTCAGTCAAGGAAGCTGCCATCTTGGCCGCTAATAATTCTTCAACTGCCATAATGCTGAACATGTGAGCAGTTATGACACCAGCCATTGGATGGTTTGAAAGTTTGGTTGAGAGCACAACCAATGTGAAAGTTAGCATTTCTGGCATGCCGGGAATGTAAGTGTTTTTTGAAACCGGGTTCACTCCCGCTTTAAGGCTATATAGGGATGAAAAAATATTACAAGGGTTAGAGAACCCACCTTTCCTTTCTGGAAATTCTGTATTTATCCAGTTTGCATTTATATTGGTTCACTAGTAGGGTCCCTCTGCCTTATTAGCTTCAGCATGAAAATGTAGTTTTTGTAGTTTAATTAAGAATTCATATTGAGAGATAAGACTTGTGCTGAGTTAGTGCCTGAGAGTTTGTAATGCCTCAGCATGTTGCCTATCATAACTTAAAGGGACTTTTATCAGCATTATATGATGGCATGACATCCAAGGCGGCCAAGGCTAATTTCCAATGCAAAATAATAGGTTTACTTGATAGAAGGCACTGGTACCATTAGGAGTTAACACATAATAACTCAAGATGCAAGGGAAAAAAACTGTCTAAATAGCACCGCTCAGAGCCAAAGGAAAAAACTCTTCCGAAGAAATGATGTAAACTGCATATAACAAATCTTAACCTCTAAAAACAACATACAATAGTATATATAATTAGATCAGCAGCTAATATAAAATATATACAGAAATTAAAACAGAAACATTAAAAAGTCCAATTAATCATATGTCCTTAAAATGCCATAGCAGCGCTCATGTCAGTTCATCCTCAAATAACACGTTTTTTTGTTTTGTTTTTTGAGAAAAGGATTTTTTAATAGCAGTACTTTATGCCATGAACTCATATGGAATTGGCTCAAGGAGCTCAGGTTCCTTTCCAAATGTTCGGACAAAGTGAGCTTCACTTGGTTGGGCTGGCTGACGTTTTAGATCCACCCAGGTGCCGTTCTCTTTTGCTTCCTTTTTCTTCCTCTCGTTTTCCTTCACACGTTGCAGGAAACTGTCTCTGCTCTTTGAGTGGTGGATATGCTCTACACGGACATTGATTCTCTTGGCAAGAATCTTACCTTTGACTTGTTTGTTCACAATTATTCCAACAGCATGCTGTGTGACATTGTAGATCCGGCCAGTCTTGGTAGCACTTGTGTGGCATACCTTTCTGGATTGTGCCTGTACCCTTGATGTCCACAATATCACCCTTCTTGTAGATGCGCATATAGGTTGACAGTGGCACCGGACCATGCTTTCGGAAGGGTCTAGAGAACATATAACGTGTGCCTCGCCTTTTGCCTCTTGTGTTCGTCATTTTTCACTAACAATTGCCCCCTACTGCAAGATGGCGGGTCCGGTGGAAAGAGAAATGACACGTTTTTATATTTTAGATTCCACATATAAGACAAAGCAGTGAAGAGACTTCTTTAAATAGGTGAGTTTTTTGTTAAGGTGATCCTAGTAGTTGTCGATCGTGCACCACATGCACAGAACATCACCTCATAAGTAAGACTCCTCTTAGATTATGCACTCACCAGATATTATTATTTCATGCGCCTTTAAGTTAATCCTTTGTAGTCACTTCAGAGATATCCCCTGATTCTGTTAGGGTTCTATTAGGACGGAGGTATAGATGGCTTCAATGTAACAGGATCATATGTAAAAGTAATGAAATTGCCACATAGAACCCTAACAGAACCCTAACAGAATCAGGGGATATCTCTGAAGTGACCACAAAGGATTAACTTAAAGGCGCATGAAATAAGAATATCTGGTAAGTGCATACCCTAAGGGGAGTTCTACTCATGTTCTGGGCATTTGGTGCATGAGTGACAACTACTAGGATCACCAAAACGAAAACCTCACCTATTTAAAGAAGTCTCTTCAGTGCTTTCTCTTATATGTGGAATCATATAAAAACTTGAAAACTTGAGGATGAACTGACATGAGCGCTGCTGTGGAATTTTGAGGACATATGATGAGTTGGACTGTTTAATGCTTCTGTTTTCAGGAGTTAATTCATGCCTACCCTGCCAACTCATTAAAGTCTGAGTTTGAGCATGGGGTAGAGAGCCTTAAACATCTCATGAAAGTAAAAACATTGCAGAGGAAAGTTTTGGAAGTTCTGGCAAATGTTATGCAATGGCAGGCTTTTGCACATAGATGCCTGTCTGTCTGCACTAATTTCTGTCCTACCCAGCTGTAATCTCCACATTTACCCTGCCTAGCTTTTTTAGGTTTCCTAGCTGTAGCTGTCATTTGATGGTGTTATCCTTTCTGTCTCAACTTTAAATACCCTTTGCTACCAGCCCTGATGAAGGGGACACAGATTCCTGAAATGCCTTGGTTTACCTGGGACCTTCAATAAACATTTCAATTATTTAAGTATTTCTATGGTATGTTACACTTGTTTGGACACAGGTACTGGACCTCCTGACAGAGTGGAGAACTTGCATTTTTTTCACCTCATTTATATACAATATAGAATTGGGATATTGATACCATGTTTTTGAGGAACTAAGCTTCATCCAACACCTTTAAACATCTCTCTCTCATTTATATACACATGGCTGTGATATCTTGGTACCAAGCAAGCAGCCTTCTCGTTCTACTGAATACAGACAATAGCCAGTACCCATAAAGGATACCTCCAATTTCATGGAGAAAAATTGCAAATAAAAAATATATACCGTATATATAATATAGCATATACAATTCCTACACAAGCAATTTTGTAATTGAATGTTATTTTAAAAAAAATCTGCATTGCTGTAAGTTTTTAAAAAATTCAATGTAATTTGGCAACCTGGAGGTTCCCTACACAGTTGGTTTACAGAAAGCCTTCCCAGAAATGTTTCCTGCTTATGTGATTGGCTCACTGATTTTCTCAGAAGACTACACTAATATACAATTCAGTTTTTTAGGCATCCTCTGCAGCAAACATTTCATTTTTAGTGAGATACTCCCAAAGTGTTAATCACATTCAAAGGGATTCAGATGCTGCACTTATTATTATTATTATTCTTATTGGAATTCTGCAAGAGAATTAGCTGATTAGCAATGAAAAAGTTACCCCCCATTCACATTCAGGGTGCACATTGACCCAAACAAACTAAGAACTTTTTCTTCAGAGCAACAAGCGGTAGGAATCGGCAACTGAGTTTGTTAAAATCCCAGCAATGTACATAGAACAACCAGAGGGGACTGATTTTGTCTTAACAAAATTGGAGTTACTCCTAACATACCTATTTTTATTCCTAATAATAATAAGGCTAAAAGGTGTTCTATTGGTTTCCCACGTCTATAAAAAAAATGCTTTAGATCAAAAATAATGGAATGCATGTTTGTGGTAATTTCGTGACCTGTTTCCTGGTTAGCAGATATAATTAAATGCTTGCCAATTAACCACTAAAACTTTCTTGTCCATGCTTGATTTTCAATTGTCTATATTTAGGGTTATTAGTCTCAAATTCATTTCCATAATAAGTACATGGCTAGGAAGGATAATATATTGGATTTTATATTTGAGAATGAAAAGCTGTTAATTTTATTGCTACTCTCTGCCTTCAGAACAGTTTAACAAGTCAGTGTGCATTTTCAGTATTTCTCTACATTATAATCAATAGAGACGAGTAAACTTTTTAAAAAAATATGCTGCACATAGTTTCGCCCGATCTGTTTTTTTTAGCGGAGAAAAAGAAAACATAACATTTATCAACATGGCTTTGTATGCGTTTTAAGTGTCCTTTTTTTTTTTTTTTTTTTTTTTTTTTTTTAGAAAAAGGAGGCTAGGTAAAATGAACTTGCATGCAACATCCTTTTTTGACCTACACATAAATCTAGAAAAGTGAAAATACTAATGAGGATAGGTTATATTTTTCTAATATGGCATAGAAATGTATATAATAAAAAAAAATGTATTCATTCCAGAACGTTGTATCATTGTGGCTGTCGCATAGAAACAGCACCATTGGCAGTAAGTAAGCAGGCACACGTTACATATATATAAAAGTCTGTTATATTGATAATACTTAAAAGTGGTTATAAAGTCAGGATGTTTTTTATCGTTATGCATTCTATGCATTAGCCACCCTGGCGGTATGATTGTGTCAGATTTTTGCATCTCAAAGCGGTACATTGTTTTGCGTAGAAATTTGGCATTTTACATTGTAGGCCTGTAATTCTTAGTAATAACAAACTTAAATCTGGCCAAACAAGAGTCTAGTAGACATCCCAGGTATGATAAAGTTTTAAACACAAAATCATAAATTATAATATAACAAATAACTACAAAATAATAATATAATAATAATAAAATGAATTTCCCCACAATTCACTATTGCTCAATTCTGCAAGTGTAGCTTGGGATTAGCGAGTTCCCGAGTGTGGTTTGGGGTTACTGCTAATGGTACTTAATGTGATTGTAGCCATATTAGTGCAATTGTGACAGAGAAAATTGAGTACTGTCCGTGATACTTTTTTTATTTGCACTAACATACAATTTTTCAGGACAAGCTTTCGGGGTATGTCCCCTTCTTCAAGGTCCAAGCAGTACTGATTTACAAATTTTTAAGCAGAATGTAAAAACAAAACAAACAAAAAAACACCTCTGAGGGAAAGAAGAGTTTCCCCGTTTTAGTTCTTAAAGGGAATTTCAGAACTATCCAGGAAAGGAAAACCTTTGAACTAAGAATGATAATTCTTTTTGACACAAAAAATAATGGCCTGAATTTAGATATAGGTTTCCTTACTCATTATACTAAAGTTTTACAACCCCCTCTGTGTCTAGCACCCCCCCCCCCCCTCAATTCCATAGCTCTCCCTCTGTCTTGTCTCACTAACTCTTCTGTTATCTTTATTGCCATTGATTTGTATGTGTTTTTTGTTGTTGTTTTTTTTCTCTTCTTTCCCTCAGAGGTGTTTTTTTTTGTTTTGTTTTTACAATCTGCTTAAAAATGTGTAAATCAGTACTGCTTGGACCTTGAAGAAGGGGACATACCCCGAAAGCTTGTCCTGAAAAATTGTATGTTAGTGCAAATAAAAAAAGTATCACGGACAGTACTCAATTTTCTCTGCTAATGGTACTGAAATTTAGCCCCCAAGCCACACTCAGGAATACCACCAGGGAGGTTAAAAAAAAAATTCAACTGTGTGCAGCAGCCCCCCTCAGCCCCCTAATACTTACCTGAGCCCATCTACATTGAGTGCTGTTTCAGCAGTGTCTCGGCTGCCCGGGACATTGGCTGAGACAACAGCGTGATGCCATTGGCTCCCGCTACTGTCATTCAAAGTCAGCCAGCCAATGAGAAGAGAAATGGGGCAGGGCCAGGCCATGGCTCCATGTCTTAATAGACACACTGTGACTCGGCTCTTGTGCCCCCATAGCAAGCTGCTTGATATGGGGACACCCAACAGGAGGAGGGGCCAGTAGCACCGAAGTGGGACCTGTGAAGAGGAGGATCCGGCTTCTCTGTGCAAAAACATACACAGAGCAAGTAAGTATAACATGTGGCCTTTTGGTGCATAGGGAAGTGCACCCTTGTCTAGTTCAAGCACAGGCACAAGATGCAATTCTGAAATTATTTGCTGTACTATTCTGTTTGTTTGAAGCATCATATGGAAATGTAGAAGCCATCACAATGGTAGGCTTCCTGTCCTACACACACACACACATGCACACACACACAATGGAATTTGCAGCAGGCTTGTCTGGTGATAGCAGTCAAAAATGGTGGTGGCCATACTAGTGAAACTGTTAGATAGTATGAGGGAGGGTGGCTGAAATTTTATATACAGATTAGATCTCTAGACTTTTGACAATGGAAATTTTTAGGGCAACAGGAAAAAAGACCAAATATAAATATATATTTCCAGTGTTTCAGCTATTATGTTAGATTGCTCTACTCAGTCTGAATGTTATCTTTATAATTCTCATATTTAGTTGATATGTATTGAGTATATGTAGACTTGTAAGCCATGTCTTATAAGTACATTGAATATTAATTAAGTGTCCGGGGATTTGATATAAAAAAACATTTAAAAATGGACAATAGTAAATAGAATCACTTGCAAAATTACTGTATGTGATAGTGATTTGTGGGGAAATTCATCATCAAACACTGAAAGTAATGACAGCGACATTTCTGCAACTGAGCAAATTTCAGTGTTTTTTATTTGATTACATTATTGAATACATTTTATTATTATTATTATATTATTATTTATTATACTTATTTATAGTTATTTATTATATTATAATTTATGATTTTATGTTTCAAACTTTATCATTCATCATTGTTTAGCTATGACAAAGCACGGTGTTCGGTGTGAAACATGTCAGCAGCTGTGCAGTTAGTCTGTATACAAGCCTAGATGCTATGATTTTAATTACATTTTTGAAATAAAGTTGAATAATTTGGAGTGCGGCTATCCAGCTACATCTTTACTTCAGTTCCTGTTGCAAACAGAGCTGACACCCTGTGGGATTGTGGAGACAGCTGTTTTGGGAGAAGTCATTACCTTGGAGCGGTAATTCTTTGTATTCAAACTTTATCATACCCGGGATGTCTACTAGACTCTTGTTTGGCCAGATTTAAGTGAGTTATTACTAAGAATTACAGGCCTACAATATAATATTCCAAATTTCCATGCGAAACAATGTACCGCTTTGAGACGCAAAAATTTGACATAATCATACCACCAGGGAGGTTAAAAAAGTGGGAAATGTGGTAAAGTGAATCTAATGGGAGTAGTTTCATAATTATCAATCAGCTGTGGCACCTACATGGCTCTAAAGGGAGAATTTCAAACTGCCAGCACCCATGCATCTGCAGTAAAGTGCCGTTGTTTTTGCAGTGCTTTTGTTGGCTGCTAGTGGGGCACTTTTAACCCCCCTAGCCACCGAAACCACCCTCAAAGTGCCGGAGAAGCTCTGCCAGCAGTTTGGCTCCTACATCGCTGCAAAGAAGCTGCTTGCAGGACTTTTTTTGAGATCCTGCCAGCACTGCGCCCCAGTGTGAAAGCACTCGGGCTTTCACACTGGGATTGCAGCTGAGACTTTTTTCAGGTGCTGTACAGGTGCTATTTTTATCGCTATAGCGCCTGAAAAACACTTCCAGTGTGAAAGGGGTCTAATGAGGAAAAACGACTGGGCCTGCATCTCTTTACATGTGATTTCCTATCTGGAGTATCTCAACAAATTGCAGTTTTGTTGCAGGGGATGCCTGAAATCTGACTTGTATATTAGTGCAGACTTCTGGGAAAATCAGTGAGCCAATCACACAAGCAGGAAATTATGTTGCTGGGGGGCGTTGTGTACACATTCTGTGTACTTAACACCTCCAGGTATCCATATTGCATTGCATTTTCAGAAAATTCCAGCGGATGCAGATTGAAAAGGAAAGGTAATTTTTAAGAACATTCAATTACAATATGACTTGTGTTGCAATTGGATACACTATGTTTTTCTTTATTTGCTATTTTCACAAAAGAGAAAACGACAAGAGCACTGGGATGGCAAAGGGGCCAGTTCAGACTGTTGATCTACAACACAAGTCTAAGCCAATAAGCTATAATGGTCCCTGCTGCTAGTACTGGCATTGCCAATTTAGCTGGTGCAAAGGAACCCCTGGAGACCCCACTAAATATCAGTGTTCTGCACACATGAAGGCATAATGGGGTAAAGGTAAAGCATTTGATGTGAACCATAAAAAACTCAAGGATTTCCAAGTCCAGCAAACTGATCTGATCAAGTTGAAGCTCACTTTAATGAAACTATGTATATCTAATTGTAAATATTAGTATCTGCAATACACTTTATGTTGCTTGTTATCTTCATTTCTGTGTTTATTTCATAAGATTAGATATTATTATATAATATTATTTTCATAAACATTACAATCAAATATTGGGAAGTAATTATAATATATCACCCCATAAAGAAATGCAGAGTGTGAGTTTTTAAGGACAAGGGATATGTATTATAAATAAGTGTGGATAAACAAAAATTTCTAAAATATAGAAAAGAGCAATAAACAGCGACTTTTTTTTATCTAAGTCAGCATGCTCAGTTAGTATTTACTTTTTATTTGGTCTCTATAGATTTGGAAACATATATGCCAGCAAAAAACAGTCCCTCTTTAACCTCCCTGGCGGTACGATTAGTTCTGATTTTAGGTGCTGAAAGCGGTACAATTATTTTGCATGGAAATTTTAGCGTTTTATATTGTAGGCCTGCAATTCTTAGGAATAACTCTCTTAAATCTGTTCAAACCAGAGTCTAGCAGACATCCCGGGTATGATAACGTTTATAATATAATAAATAATGATAATAAATAATAATAAAAATTATTCAATAATGTAATCAAATCCAAAAACACTGAAATTTGCTCATTTGCAGAATTGTCGCTGTCATTAGATTTAGTTTTTGATGACGAATTTCCCCACAAATCGCTATCGCTCAATTCTGCAAGTGATTATAATTTATTATCGCTTTTTTCTAGTTGGTCTAAAATCACTTTTGACATAAAGGGACACTTTTTGGTTTCTATGGACAATCTCCAAATTCCAGGCTGAAAAAACAGTATTTATAATATAAAAGTGCATGCAGGGCAGTGGACAGACCACTATGGACAAAGGGTGTGTGTAATTTTTTGTATACAGTACTGTAATCTGTAAGATTACAGTACTGTGTGTGTTTTAACTTTTTTTTTAATTTGGCGCCGATCTCCGCTCCCGTGCTCCGTAACCTCGCAGGGAACGGAGCTCGGCGGCACTCGGGCACTATGTGAATCGAGCGGAGGACAGCTCAATCACACAGTGTGGAGGACATCGCTGGATCCAGGGGACAAGGTAAGTAACTTCTCCATGTGTCCTCCCTGTATCCAGCGATGTGATCCCGAGTCTGGCTCGGGGGTTACCGGTTATCGTACTGAAATCTGAGCCCGGGATCACCGCCAGGGAGGTTAATAAGACATATTGGGGTTGATTTACTAAAACTGGAGAGTGCAAAATCTGGTGTAGCTTTACATTCAAACCAAATAGATTACAGTTTTTTTTTATTATATTGAAAAAGCTGAAGTTAGAAGATGATTGGCTACCATACAGACCTGCACCAGATTGTGCACTCTCCAGGTTTAGTAAATCAACCTCGTAGTGTATGCAAATTAAAGTTGTCTATAATAGGCAATCATAAATCATCATTGTTCTGACTATATGTGACTCAACAAAGTTCTTAAAAGTTATCAGAAACATTGCATATGTTATTTCATGTATGCTTTATAAACTCTGTTGTATGATGATGATTATAACCGCTTTGTGCCTCCAGTACATGATATGACGTCATGGATTTTCAGTGGTGATATCTGAATGATGCCTGCAGCTACAGGCATCATCCAGATATCATTTTTTTCTGCTGGCGATTCTGTGCACTGTAAAAACATTCATAGTGGCAGTTCAGCTGCTTGATCATTCCTACAGGTGGCGGGAAGGGGACTTCCACTGCCCTCCGGTGCTTCTCCGGTCTCGCCGTGTGATCGGCGAGCCAGAGAATGAATCTGTCGCTGTCAGAAGTTAGCCATAGAGATTTCTGTTGACTATATGGTCCCCAGTCATCTCTATGACCCTCTGAGGCCTGGGAGCAACGTTATGACGCCACGTCCGGGCCGGCAGATGTAAACAATGCCGGGGACTTGGCTGGAAAGGGATGAGAGAGAGAGATCTGGAGTCGTATAGACTCTCCTTAAAGAGGACCTGTCACATACTATTTCGATTACAAGAGATGTTTACATTCCTTGCAATAAATAAAGAAAGAAAGAGGGCTGGGACTTTAAATGAGGTTTATATATTGTGGCTAATTGAAGGAGTCAAAGTGAAACATAAACAAGTATTTATTTCTTTGTCATGATTGAGTAGGTACATGGCAGACAATACATGCAATAATGGCACATAATATAACAAATCATATATCCAAGTAATTTACATTTTAAAAGCATACATAGAATATACAATATATATGTATATTCTATTATGATTTTAACATGTAAATGATTTGGACATATGATTTGTTATATTATGTGCCATTATTGCATGTATTGTCTGCCATGTACCTACTCAATCATGGCAAACAAATAAATACTTGTTTATGTTTCACTTTGACTCCTTCCATTAGCCACAATAAATACACCTCATTTAAAGTCCCAACCCTCTTTATTTATGTACTTGAATAGGAATGGAGATGCATGTTACCATGTGTCTCATCTAAAGTTCCAAAAGCCCCCTCTATTTCATTCATTGTAATAGGAATAAAAGTGATAAAAAATATAAAAATAAAGAGAAAGTGTAGAAGAAAAAACAAGTAAAATAAAGACTAAAAAAATAAATAATTTAAAGCGCCCCATCCCTGCGTGCTCATGCACAGGAGCGAACGCATATGTAAGTCATGCCCACATATGTAAACAGCGTTCAAATCACAAATGTGAGGTGTCGTTGTGTGCATTAGAGCAATAGCAACAATTCTAGCCCAAGGCCTCCTCTGTAACTCTAAACAGGTAACCTGTAAAAACTTTTAAAGTGTCACCTATGGAGATTTTTAGTACCAAACTTTGGCGCCATTTTACGAGTGTACGCAATTTTAAAGTGTGACATGTTTGGTATCTATTTACTTGGCGTAACATCATCTTTCATATTATACAAACAAATTGGGCTAACCAAATCGATTTTTTGTTTTTGTTAAATTAATTAAAATGGTTTCTTTCCAATAAAACCGTGTTTTAAAAATCGTTGCGCAAATACATAAAAAGTGACATAAAAAGTTGCAACGACCACCATTTTATTCCCTGGGGTATAATGTTTGGGGGATCTGAGTAATTTTCTAGAAAAAAAAATAAGATTTTTTACATGTAGGAGAGACGTGCCAAAACTGAGAACTGGGAAGTGGATAAATATTATGCAATTGCTTTCAATGTAGTGGCATGATTATCTTTAGAATGCTGCGCTGTGCTTTGACCTTGTACTTTGTATTATCTAGTGTATGTCTAATTGCTCATAGTCATAATCATGTGGGCACTGTAAAGCATTTTTTTATTTATCTTTTTTTTCCATTACAAACATGCTATACAGAAAAACATGCTGTTAGAAAGGCTGAACAGTTTGACTGTTCAGTGAGCAATGGCTTGCTGTGGTTTGCACGTTTTTTTTTTAGGTTGACCTTCTGGCTCGACGTGCAGAGAACCATGGGCAAGCTGAAGCAGCTGGTTTTCTCTGTTCTTAGCTGACATTTGTAAAGTTGACATTAGCAGTCGCAGAACCTGACTGAGCCTCACGATAGGGTGGTTCTGCTCTATGGGACTATTTCTCTCTGTATCTACACTCACTGGATAGAGAGAGCACATAATTATCATCATCTTCACTAAACCCATGCTGGTGGCTAAATCAACTTCTGTGTAGACATAACATCATTCGCCTGAACATACAAGGATCTTGCTTGCCCTCTTGCCCACCATGATGCTATATGATTATAGATACACAGACATTCACACTGTGTCTAATTGATACTCAGTTTGGCAATATCTTAGCAGTTCTGTTACTACCAGCCCAGCAGACATCAGTTCACTTGTTGCTGCAACATTGCAGTGTTAATAACAATACATAGGTATATAAAAGGTAAAATGATTGTATGCCTTTTCAAAGCAAAATACAGAAAAGTTTTTATTTTTATTTTGCGTCTTAGATGTGCACCTTTGAATAAATTAATAGCTTCACTGCATGGATGTTATTTTAAAGTGAATGAGAATATTTACATCCAAACTAAGTTTCCTTATGCCCCGAACACATGATTGGAATTCCCGTCTGAAAAATCTTGGATAGTTTTTCCAATGGAATTCTACTCAAGCTTGGCTTGCACACACAAAGTCACACAAAAGTTCTCTGAACTTTAGACCATCAAGAACGCGGTGACGTACAACACTATAACAAGCCGAGAAAATGAAGTTCAATGCTTTAGAGCATGCGTCAAACTGTTTCTGAGCATACATAGGAATTTTGATTGTCGGAATTGGTACAGACGATCGGAATTTCCGATCGGAACTTTTTCCGACCGAAAAAATTAGAACGTGCTCTCAATCTTTTGTTGGCGGGAATTCTGCCAGCGAAAGTCCAATGGAGCATACACACTGTTGGAATTTCCGACCAAAAGCTCACATCGGACTTTTGCTGGCGGAATTTCCGATTGTGTATGGGGCATAATTCATATTTTCTTCATGTCCCAGATACACTTTCTCATCTGGAAAAAAAAAACATTTCCTTTGTAGGAAACAGTCTTATTGTGTCCTGTTTAGCTAGTACTTTTATAATTTATAAATAGCTGACTCCTTATCCCATATAAACTTAGCAACCTCAGACCCCTCTCCTCTTTCCTTCATTATACTTTCAGCAACCATATACAGTCATGACACATTCTCTTTGTACATAATTCCTTTAACATGTTGCTGCTGAGACAGGATCACAACATAGGAGATTTTTCAAGGTGTAGCTAAAACATCAACATATTATTTTTTTATAAGTAATAGTTTCTTGAGCTGACTAAAAGGGGCCATTTCCCCATAACATAAATCTCTAACACAAAAGAATCAGGATTTGCCTGGGGGAACCACAGAGAGATCCCTAGCATCACCAAGTAAGATAGTGAATAGTAGTGACTGAACTGTCATATCCAATGCCTCAGCACATGCACACTCTTGTCAAAATAGCTTTCAATCAACTTCCCAGCTGACTGGATAGAGTTCTCTCAGCTCAGCCCCATAAGTGATGATTGGCTCAGTTATGGGACTGACAACAGTCCACAATGTGTCATCTCCAGTTAAAAAAGCATACCAATCCTTGCAAGGAGTTCTTACATACCTAAAGCTCCCAAAGCCAAATAATCAATCCCACCCTAAAGCTGGGTACACACTACAAAATTTGTATTTATTCAGCCCAGTGGGTAGAACAAAAAAAAAATCCGCTGTGCTCACTATGCAAAATTAGTACAGCAATCTCTCCCCGCTGAGCTGTTGTGTTCTGACAGGGGGGCACCCCCACCAGAACATTCCGATCAGAGCTCTCTGCCATTGGCTGAGAGCATTGATCGGGAGTCGGTTGGCTGCTGGTTTCCCAGCATGCTAGTCTGACAGAAGCCGGCCAGACCCATATACATACTGTATGGGTCGAATGTCAGACTTGTTTTATGTCTCCCAACATTCGGGTCGTACATACGGGGCTTAAACCATTTGTTAACCCAAAAAAACAAAAACTTGATTCTGTTTCCTTAAAGCATATTATACAGCACAGTGATTGCTCTGTCCTTTGGCCCTCTGTGTACCCTAAAAAACCTGCCTGATTCTGCCTGGCTATACCCTCTCCTCTGCAAACAGACCATGATACGCAAATAATCATGATATTGTGGTCTTTTTGCGTGATTCTATCAGCCGCAGCCTGCTATCTGCAGTTCTCCCTGTGTCTATGTCCTCCCCCCTTGCCACCCTGCTCGCACCTGTGCCTCCCCCTCCCCTCCCTGCTCGCACCTGCGCCCCCCCGCTAATGCTTCTCTTATATCTTATAAATAAATCTTCTCCCCTCTGTATCATTAGAACATCTGTCCCTGTGCAATGTAAAAACTTAGCTGATCTGTACCTGTATAAATGGCTCCCAGCACTCAGTTGATTGTCCGTGCTCTCTCTCTCCTCTCTCCCCCGTCTCCACTGGCTGATGTCAGCAGGATGGCTCAGCCCTGCCCACTAGAGCTGTGAGCCGGAGAAACAAGGGAGCGGACATGTCAGCTGAGTGCCCGGAGCACAGCTTATACAGGTGTAGAGCGGCATATTTTTTACATTACACAGACACAGGGACAAATATTATGATACAGAAGGGATAAGACCATGTTAGTATAGTTGGTTAACAACCATTTTAAGGCTAAACGCCAATCCAACCCCTTCTAAAGCCCAGTACACACTATGAGACTAATGGACAAATGATAGTCCTTTTTTTTTTTGCATGCTAGTCTCTATATCGAATATGAATAGGTTACTATAATACAAAAATTCTGGTATGACAGAATAAAAATGTAGAAGTGCTGTAATGTATTTGTATTGCATTTTCGGACCAAAACTGTACTGATTAAACAAAAATTGTACAATCTAGTATCGTGCTAGAAAAAAAAATTGTTTCTGCCCCTTCGGAAAATTTCAGGCGAAAGCTGCGTACTAACGATCAAATTATCATACAATTGCTTTGAACGCTGTATTTGTTGTATGATATTCTGATCGTGTTTCGGGCTTAAGACTGGAAACCACCTCATCAGCTATAGATTTTACAGAGAGCTGCCTTCTTTCCTTCCTGACTGAAAAACATCCCCACCCTTTCCCAGATCTGTGGACGCTTGTTCCAGTGCTGAATGAAGACTATCCACATATCTGTCCCCACTTTTGAACTTTCAACCAAAACCCCCTGGACGGAATGCTACCTACCTGATTGCCACCCAGAAGTGCCTCTGGCGGATATCTACACCCTTTCATGTGACAAATACAATGACCCAGATGGTTTTGCCTGGCTGTTTGAATCATGCACTTTCCCCAAGACTGAAGACCATCAACAACCTTCACTACTGAAATAGAACTTGGACTTTTTTAGGCACAACCAAATGATTATACAAAAATATAATTTTTATTATAAAAACATAACTTTTTTATTTTTTATCTTTTTTTACATGATCTCTAAAAAACCCATATTAACCGCTTGCCAACTTGCCCATAGCCGAATGACGACTACAGGGTGGTTGCATAACACTGGGAGGGCATATTATGATGTCCTCCCAGAATCCCGCTCTCATGCGCCCCCTGGGGTGCGCACCAGAGAACATCTGTGATGACTGATTGTGGCCACTTACCACATGATCACTCCATCAAATGACGAAGCGCTCACTTGTAAACAAACATGACATGACACCAGTTCCTCTCTTCCCTCTGTGTACGGATCGGTACAGTGTGAGAGAAGAGGGGGAGAGATTGGATGGCAGCAGTGCTGTGGGCTGGATCTGTAGTACCCACAGGGCTGCTCTGTGACATTTGCAGTCACATCCAGCCATCCATTCATCCATGCTCAGCAATCCCTCCATGCTCAGCCATACTCTGAAATACCCTGCCATACTCTGCCATACCCTGCCATACTCTGCCATACTCTGAAATACTCTGCAATACCCTGCCATACTCTGCCATACCCTTCCATACTCTGCCATATCCTTCCATACTCTGCCATACCCTTCATACTCTGCCATACCCTGCCATACCCTTCCATACTCTGCCATACTCTGTCATACCCTGCAACACCCTGCCAAACTCTGCAATACTCTGACATACCCTGCCATACTCTGCAATAACCTGAAATACCCAGCGATCTTCTGCAATATCCAGCCATACCCTGCCATACTCTGCTATACCCAGCCGTACCCAGCCATACTCAGTGATACCCAGCCGTACCCAGCCATACCCAGCCATACTCAGCCATACCCAGCCATGCTTGGCCATACTCAGCCATGCTCAGCCATGCTTGGCCATTCTCGGCCATGCTCAGCCATACTCGGCTGTACTTGGCCTCTGTATCTGGCCGGGCTGTGGAAGTCTCACACATGTGGTATCGCCATACTCAAGAGAAGTAGGAGAATCTATTTTGGGGTGTAATTTTTGGTGTGTACATGCTATGTGTTAGAAATATTGTATAAATGGACAATTTTGTGTTAAAAAACAAAAAATGCATTTAACCACTTCCTGCCCACAGGCCGTCATATGATGTCATTGAATTTGTGCGGGGATATCTGAATGATGCCTGCAGCTACAGGCATCATTCAGATATCAGCTTTTTCAGCCGGCGATTTCCTACACCATAAGAATGATCATAGTGGCGGTTCCACTGCTTGATCGTTATTATGGAAGGCGAGGGGGGAAGTCCCCCCCCCTGGCCTACGGTGCTTCTACCGACTCACTGCTACGATCGAAGCCAGGATAGGTTTTTTTATTATTTCAGGCTTCCCAGCCTAGAGGTGAGATGTGGGGTCTAATTGACTCCATATCTCACTGTAAAGAGGACCTTTCATGCCAAATTCCTACTACAAGAAATGTTTACATTCCTTGTAATAGGAATAAAAGTGATCAAAAAATGTATTTTTGGGAAAAAAGTGTCAAACTAAAATAAATAAAGTAAAATGAACAATAAAAAAAAATGTTTAAAGTGCCCCTGTCCCTGTGTGCTTGCATGCAGAAGCGAACGTATACGTAAGTCCCACCCACATATGAAAACGGTGTTCAAACCACACATGTGAGGTATCATTGCAAACATTAGAGTGAGAGCAATAATTTTGGCCCTAGACCTCTTCTGTAACTCAAAACATGGTGAGTTCTATCATCAGTAAGCTTGCTAGTCATGCTTACTCTGTTATATTAATATAATAAGGTTTATGTCATAGCATTGTTAGCTGGTTACTTCTTTGCTGTGCTCTTTTTCTGTTAATCTCAACCCTGTTGTCTTTCCTTGTGATAGGATCATGATTTATTGTACCCCCCCCCCCCCAACCCAGTGGCTTATTGCATCTCTGTTCATGCTTTAACTTGTTGTTTTTAAATCACATGTTTCCATTTATCCCACATTATTCAGTAAGTACACGTTTTTTATAATAGTGTCAATTGACGCTATAGTATATACTATTATGCCTCCTGGTAGCATTAGTAACCGTATCAGGTACACTTTATCATGTTGGTTCCTTTTTAAGGACCCTATAGTCTTTATATTTATGTTTGCCTCCTATTTCCTGTGTCCTTAGATGGATTTGTATATTGCTAATATCATATAAATTGCCCTGCCCTTAAGGGGTTATTGCATCCAATCTCTACAGATATGTTTTATCATGTTATGCATGTTCCCATAGTATTCTGGTTTGTCTCTCTCTGTCTGTACCATAGATGCTTGGGTCCGGCCACTGTGGGTGTAGATGGAACAGCTTGCGATGTATATATTATGTTGTTAACCTGTTGTTTTTTTCAGTACTATGTTTTACTTTTATTTATGTCTCTCTTTTCCATTTTTTGATAGTCAATGTAAACGCTCCTGAAGAAGCGCAACGAGTGCGTAACATGTAGAGTGAATTCTCTTTTTTGAACATCTTTCTACCACTTCCCTGTAATTAAACCACACTCCTGGACTCTTATACACTATGGAATGACTTTGATTCATCTCCTAGTCTCCTTGTAGTTATTTTATGGTTTTGTATAGTAGCAGTATTGTACATTATATGTTGATCTATTAATGTGGGTTTTTTAGAGATCATGTAAAAAATGTTATGTGTTTATAGTAAAATATTTTTGCATGCCACAGCACTGATATTAACAATATTCACACCTTTAGCACTAATGGAAACCTGCAGCATCTTTCTAGCCTAATGCATATCTCTAGAACTGCCCCCAACAACCACCAACACAAACTGAGGTTAATTAGATAAAAGAAATGAAAATAATAATTTTCTAAAATGTATGTTCACTTGGCTTAGTGAGTTAATTATTTGCCATTTGCAAGAAAAAATCCAGTGGTGAGAATTTTGAGCGATCTCTGATCCCACTAACAGGGTTTTACGTGTAATAAAGTTAAATAAAAGGACAAATATAAATGTTTTATAAGTCTGAAAAACTATATTAAATGAAGACAAAATGTTCAGATTCTTAAAGCTCCCCAAACCCCCTCCCCAACATGCTGAGGAATGGTCTTTAATGTCAGCATATATACAAGTATTTTTACCTGTAGATTCATTCAGGTATAGGACTGCGTTATTGCTCTACTAGTTTTACTCTAATTGTATCTCCTCTTGCTTTCAGCTTAGTCTGGCTGCTTAACCAATTGCTTAATAAATGCTTTCCGTTAAATTATGCACATTTTTTATATAAGGATCCTTGACTGTCTTACCCCTACCATCATTGCTTGTTTGAGATGCTAATAAAAAAAATGCAGTAAAGTAATATGTATAATATTTAAGAAACAGAAAGCTGGTTTTGAGCTGGCTCAGTGAACAGGTTGTATATAAACCCAGTTCATGGTTAATTAAACAGAGAGAACAGCGAAAGAGAATTCAAAAATACCTTTGTTTAATTATGCATGCAGAAAATCTGGTGGAAAATATATATAGATGTTTTTTTTTCTAGGGAAAGTGATATTTGTTCTGTGTACCCCTCTGAATGGGGTGATCAAGACTGTCTGACAGTTACAGTAAGCAGTAGAGACACAGCTCATCCATGTGTTTTATGCAGTGTGGCTGAGTCATTGCTGGACATAGGCAGTTCAAGTGTAGCTGGTTATAAACTGAGAACAACAAAAAAAGAGAAAATGCCATCATTTTAGGATATCTTTTAATCACTTGCCAACTGTCTCACATAAGAGTTTAAACTTTAACAGCAGAGTGGCTCTCCTGTGCTGGATCACATATCTAGTATATGATCCAGCACTTCCGGGTAGGGGAAGCACACATGCTAGTCACAGCACAAGCCAATCAGTGGGTCCTGGCCAATGATTGACCGCTGACACCTGCTGATCAGTGAAGAGAATGACAGGACAGAGCTCTGTGTCGGTTTTCTGTTTCCCTGCAAAGCAGGCAAAAAAACCTGGCACATCCCTTAGTAAAAACAGCACACAGTGAATGCACAAAGCACTGTTAGGCACACATTTGACTTCCCTAGATGTTAACCCCTTTCCAGCCAGTGTCATTAGTATAGTGACTGGAAATTTTTAGCACTGATCAAAGTATTAGTTTCACTGGTTCCCACTAAGTGTCAGGTAGTGTCAGAGTATGCCCGCTATACTATCACAATGTCACTATAAGTCATTGATCACCGCCATTACAGTAGTATAAAAAAGATAAATAAATAAATACAAATTTCAGTATATATACCATAGTATATAGATCCATAGAAAATAGTTCCTTGCAGAATACACATTGGCTTAAATCTTTGAAGAAATTCAATTTTTTTAATTTTTTATTGGATATGTTTTATAGCAGAGAGTAAAAAATATTATTTTTTTCTCAAAACGTATAGTATTTTTTTCATTTATAGTGCAATAAATAAAACATCCAGTGGTGATCAAATACCACCAAAAGAAATCTCTAATTGTGTGAAAAAAATTATATGAAGGCAGCATTACATGGTCGCACAATTGTTAGTTAAAGTAAGGCAGTACGAAAAAGAAAAAAATGACATGGTCATGAAGGCCCCCCTTCTGGAGGGTAAATGGAAGACCTGTCACTTTTAAAGTATAATTTTCATTCCTAGGTTTCTATTTTTCTTAATCTACTTTCCATTGAAAGAAAAACTGCATTGATAGTTGGCAGTGCATCCTAAAAAGCCCATCTTGGGACATAGATACATAGAAAAGTGAGAGGAAAAAAAAGAGTGAGTAGTCCAGCAAGAGAATACTACACCTACCAGTGCTGGTACATGGTCATTAAGTGCCAGGGCAAAGATGCTAAATTGCGCCCCCCCCCAGTTCCTTTAGGGTTAGGGTTGGAACACCCCCATCCTTGCAAAAATAAACACTGCGCCCAGGGCAGCCGCTGCTCCTGCCCACCTCTTGTCCTGGCCCTGGCACCTACACACACCTCTATTCTTCATCATACTTCCTTATGACCCCACATCTGAAATTTCCCCATACCTTCTAGCAATGGCAACTAATATTTCAATCTTATGGTGTTTGACATCACTGTAAGTGTATCTAAACACAAGAACAACATTTTAATATGGTTTAGCACCAGTCTGTAGATGTGGTGGCTAATTAGTTTTTTTCTTTGTTTTCATCTTGTGATTCTGCCAGAACCACCCTTCTGGTCCTTGGGTGACGATACTCATATTCTGTACTGTGCTGTTGGAGGAGCAGCATGACAACCAATGGCAGGAGGTGTTTATGGACAAAGGAAACTCCCCCATCTCTTCTTTATAACATGTGGAAGGTGTACATATGGTAGTTTGAAGGATTCCTGTCTAGAATCATACCACACACTTCTGGTAGGCTAAACTCCTCAGTGGCTCAATAGGGAAACCTTAACTCATTACTACCCTAACAGCAAAGCTAGTCTTTTATCATTTTCTCCCCTAGGGCAGTTGTCAAGAGCCTTCTGAAGGAGAGGCCCTTCATCATCACAGCGGAAGGAAGGCAGAGTGAGTGGTACCTGGTAAATCTGATGTAAGGGTCAAATACTGCCCTATACTGTTTGTAGTCTGGTATACTGTAGACATACTATGGTATGGCATGTACAAGGAGTGGCACCTGTTAAACTTAAAGCTGAACTCACACCTTGCCTTATCTTTAGGATGTGTATTCACACTCCCCTCTTGTGCTGATGTCTGCATACTCTTCAATTACCACTAGATGGCAAAGAAGGTACAAGACCCACCCTTTCACCCACCACACGCTGGGGAGTTAATTACAAATAAAAAGCAGCCTTCTCCTACACCACGGGTCTCAAACTGGTGGCCCCCCAGCTGTTGCGGAACTACAAGTCCCATCATGCCTCTGCCTATAGGAATCATGCTTTTAACCATTACCCTTGCAATGCCTCATGGGAATTGTAGTTCTGCAACAGCTGGAGGGCCACCAGTTTGAGACCCCTGTCCTACACTGAGCTCCTGACAATGGCCCAATCCAACACCCATTGGTCCCTGCTGTAAATCAGTCTTCCCTGGCTTGAAGCTCTTGAAATAAAGCAGTGGTGACATGAATGGTCTGTCTTGCAGCCCCTCCCATACATCACAGGTTTGAGAAGGGGAAAGGAATAGCCAGGAGCCAACATAACATCATGATCTCCACAAAAAATATGTTTTTAACAAAAGAAGTTTTAAATGAAAATTAATTGTAGCACATTTATCAGGGAGGTGGGGGTTTGAGTGAATGCATTTTATTATCAGAATACACTTCATATTTAATCTTTAATAAAAGTCACATTTTACTAGCAGTTTAGTCAAGACATGCTTATATTATGCTAACCCAGGAATAAAAATGTTCAATTAAATATACTTGTTAATGTACTCCTTTAGTAAATCACCTTCTTTGTGTACACCAAATGTAATTTCAAACCTAGATATTACCTAAAATTAGTAGTGGCATCACCAATATAACTTGTGCACAAAGCAGGTCAATCCACTATAGGCTGTCTGCAGAAAAATACAGAGGGGGCAATACAAGACCAATCACATACAGGTAAGCAGCAGTCACACTTTTTTTATTAATTTTTTTACAGGAAACTCCTCCACAGAGGGAGACTGCAGACATCATTTCATTCACATGGATCTTATATTTAGACAATATTTGTATTATCTGGAGTTCAGTTTAGTATCAGAGGGAGAACGTCACTATGACACCATTGCCATCTCAAGCACATGTAGTAAATGTAGTAGGACCCAAGTGCATGGATGGGACCAGTTTTAATTACACACTCATAAAATGTGCTGAATTTGGCTTGGCACAGCTCCAAATGACAATGCTGCCTTGGCCGTGATTTATGAGAGTAATCTCAGTGTGGTCCTGTGGACCTCTATGGTTGTATATCTTACAATCCCGCTGCATAGAAGCAAGAAATCTCAGTGTGGCATTGTGGACCTCTGTGATTGTAAACCTTACACACCCTGCTGGATAGATGCAAGGCAAACTGGCTTTTTTATAATAAAATATTCAATATCTAAAAATTGTATTTAAAATTATTAGTAAATATAATTAAGTGTGTGTATATAATTTTAATAGATGACAACATATCCTACATAATATTTATTCCCTACATTCTCCCCGTATCGATGTCTTACCTGCTGAACAATTGTACTTATACAGGCAATATTCACTTTCACCTACAAGGCATTTTTTATAATGCGTGAAGCAAATTGAAGTTGTTTGTTATGTGATGTGGGGAGAAAAAAAAACAATCACATTCAGTCTGAGGAATGTGTTATAATTAGATTATAGATCATTTGCCAGATTTCCCTTTGCAAGCGCTGCCAATATATGGCTATTAGTGCTCTTTGTGAAATGCTTTTTGTTGATAAAACAGAATAAAAAGTGCATCATCTCTGTGCTATTTACAATTTTATGGAATACCATATGCTGGATGAGTCAAGTAAGGATTGTAGGCATGAAAGAAAAATCGACACCTACAGATGTGATAGTATGCATACTTGGAAAGTGTTCATGAGTACTGTAACAAAGGCATAGATGCAGGATTCTCTTCGCTTTTAACTATGCATTGACACACTGGAGTTTATTTACTAAAGGCACATAGGTGGTTTACAGGCATACCCCACTTTTAAGTACACAATGGAGTTTATTTACTAAAATTGGAAAGTGCAAAATCAGTCTCACTTCTACATATAAAACGAATGAGCTTCTAACCTCAGCTTGTTCAATTTAGCTTTGGCAATAAAACCCGGAAGCTGATTGGTTTCTATGCAGAAGTGAGCCTGATTTTGCACTTTCCAGCTTTAGTAAGTAAACCTCATTGTGTACTTAAAAGCGAGGTATGCCAGTACTGTCAAAAAAGTAAGTTGCACTTTGCAAAGAGATTTTTCCTAGAGCTTAGTGGATGCGGTGAAAATTCACTTTGCAAAGAACACCCATTCAAGTGTAAGGAATATATATAAAAAAAAATGTGCAACTTCCCTTGCCCAGTGAACAGTCTATTTTCCTTTAGTAAATCAGCCCCAATTATATAATTACTGGTGTGTATTTTAGGTATTCATTTAAGTTATTAATTTACTATAACTATACAGCAGGGGTGCTATACATTTTGAAGGGCAAGGGCCACTTATGCGATTTGGTAACCGGTTGTGGACCACAACAAGTGGAGCGGGCATACAAGAGGTCCATGTCCTCCCTGCATATGCAGACACGGACACAGCCTACTCTACTCTATGGGTTCTCTGATCTACTCAGATGAAAGGGGACGAATCCCCTTCTGTTTTTTTTTTTGTGGATCGGATTGGAGGTAGGCAGGTGTAAACAGACACAAGTCCGTTTACATCTGCCACTCCATAGAGGTTAATGGAGAGTTGGATTAGGTCAGATCAATCACGTGAAAGATACCTGTGGCTTTCCTGCAGGTTAGCTGCCCCTTGCCATAGATTCCTATTATATCCTGAAGATCAGTTTGAAAGCAGCCAAGCAATCACTGCAGAAGAGATATGTCCATATATACACTGTGATTTTAGTAATAAAATTATCTTTAATAACAGTCTTCCATACAGGTATCACTGTTACTGTCCCAGGCAGAATGCATTTGGCATCACTCTGCCTGTGACAGGAGCCGGCGCTATACGCTTCCTCTACCGCCAGCTTCATTCACAACACTGATGCCTTGGGGTGGCGGATTGGCAACCCACAATCTGGGGTTACCAAACTGCTATCCCAGGGAGGAGGTTGCTGGCCACATCAAAGGCCCCCCAGGTCACTGGTTGGACATCTCTGCTATACAAAAAAAGAGTTCACGCACTTGCTGGAATTTTTAGTTTAGGGTAGCTGTCAGGGGATTGTTAAGGAGTGTTACCCCTAAAAAGCAGAAACAGAAAAAAGAGACAACATTGATCTAGTTTGGAGCAATGACCTTAGCAGGCTTCATAACAAAAATAAAATCTCAGCAACAGGAAATAATTCTCTGTCCAGGAGCTAACTATTTTAAAAAGTTGTTATCCTATGAAATCTAAAAGCCCCCAAAATGCACTGGCTAGCTTGAGCAACATTTATAACCAACAAATAAATAAATTTCTGGACTATGAAAATATTGTGCCACTCCAAGTATTTCTCAACAGAGCTCTGAAGAGCAGCAAAGTAAGAGAAACTTGGAACAAGAGTTGAACCAAAGTGGTGACCTTCTGACATAAATTATTGCTAACCCAATGCAGCCATTGGAGAGAAATCAAGGCAAGTGATATTTTAAACTGGAGAAAAACTAGGTGGGATACTTGATACTTTGTTCTAATGAGATCTTTTCCATGTCAGAGAAAACAAACTGTTATGGATAAAATGCCTTGAGCTTGCCTCTAGGAAGTGGCATGCCCATTTGCTGCCTTACTATAAAAGAGTGCGAACAATGAGTACTGTTAGTTGCCTAGTAAAGAATAATTTAGTAGTAATAGTGAAGAATGCTCCCTCGCATCACAAAGTTTTGTACCCCCAGTCTAGTCACAACCCCTGAATATTACATACGTCCCATTTTGCAGACTTACATTCTAAGGCAAGTTTGAAAAAGAATTTAGTGCATCTGCCACTATTTTTTATCTATTTTTTGGATTGTGGCGTAAAGACCAAAAAGGAGAGACCCATATGGACAACACATAGATAGTCCCAAAACCAGCAATTTCTGTTAAAAGACAATACTCCACCAGATGTCATATCCACCCATGCATGCTAAACTCCCCATCACAGCTATCATTCTGTTATATAAACAAGGTGGTTCCCCAAATGTCTCATGTAATTAAATGACCATGAGGAAATTAGGCATGTATTGCCATAAGCTAAAAGGTAGGTAAACACTGACAGCCACAAACATTACTTCCAGAGGAACAGGCTAGATAAGACCTGTAGTTGTGCATCAGCTTAAAAGCCCAAGTTTGCCTCCCCCTGCCTAAGCCATTAGTCAAAAGTGGTTTTGTAAAATATTCTAAAAACAAATTTAAAGGTCGCAAAGCATGCAGTGTCTGTGATTGGACTGGTTTGCTGCTAAACTGCTTCTTTTGTTGCTGATACCACCATTTTATTCTGTATAGACTAAAGCCTAGTACACATGACTGAATGTCGGGCGACATTGGCTGGTTCAATAAAAGCTAGCCAACATTTGGCTCGTGTGTATGGCAGCTGGTACGACATAAGATGGCAGTTCTGTCTGATGAGCAAACTAGCAGCCGACCAGCTCCCGATTAGCAGAACCTGAACCGGAGTATTCTGGCAGAGGGCCGTCCCCATGTCAGAGTGCAATAAAAGAGCAGGGGAGATTTATAAACGTCAGTTCCATAACTGTGTGTAGGTTAATTGCTAGCATGCCAGAAGGCTTTTACTGAATCAGAATATCAGGGTTTTTTGGATAGTCTTTTTTTTTTCCTCCATTACACCTTTATTTACCCACTATCATCGAGTGCTTCTGTCTACACACCTTACCACATTGGAAAGTATAAAATGTTTAAGTTAAAAAAAAAAACAATATCACAGCCGCATAATATCACACACATTTGAATGGAAAATGGGAAGATTCATCTGAAATTGCGACAAATGCATACCAATTGGTTGCTATGGAAAACATCTTTAGCTTTTATTTATTTCCTCAAGGTTGTTGCACATTTTGGAGGTTTAGTATTCATCAGCATTTTATTTACAGTACATGGATATTTCAAGATTGATCAGTAGTTTGTTTGACAAGGTGGCATATGCATATCTATACACATATTTATAATAAATCACCTAGAATTCATCTGTCTATAATAAAAAAAATCAGAAAAACAATCATTTTTTGCTCACATCGCCTAAATTGCCTCTCGGCTACAAGAAACATGAGACACAAATCCCCAGATAAGCTCAATACAGACATTTCAGCCAATGCCTTCCTGTTCCCCTAACTATCATGTTGCATGGCTATATAAAGAACACTTAGCATTCTTCACACACTCAAAATAATCTAAAAATCGAAGGTGAAACTATTAACTCTTGGATATCCATGTGAAAAATTACATGGCGTAAGGATTTGGGACTTTGTAGTGGATATAACTCTGTAGACAAAATTAGGCAAGACAAACCATTTTTTTTATCAGCTGGTTAAGAATCAGAGCTGTTTTGGGCTTTGAAAACACAACAAATTGACATTCATTGTTAGTTCCTTTAATCGTTTACTTGTTTAAATTTACTTTTTTCTTAAAATGTGATTTTTCTAACAGCATACAGTTTTCAACCCTATATGAAAAATTATGGCCAATATATGAGCAGTATGCATTTTTTGGTTCATATCCCTAATCATACTACATTTGGTCTTGATAGGAGAAATTTAACAAACATTTTCCAGATCCAATGGAACAGCAAGATCCAAGGCACATTAGTAATTTTTTGACTGGCTGATGAAGTGATCATGATCACAAACTGTACTGATTGGGTATCTGGCTTTACTATAGGATCTTGGCTGCCTAGTGACACCAGGATCCCAAGTCTTAGGTTAACCCTTGGAAGCACAAACTCCAATAAGTCATTGACCTAACCGTGTACCTTTCTGTAGAGCAGGGTTAGGCAACCCGGGGCCCTCCAGCTGTTGCAGAACTACAAGTCCCATCAACTGGGAGTAATTGTAACTGCCAGCCTTACAATGCCTCATGGGAAATGTAGTTCGATAACAGCTGGAGGGCCCTACATTGCCTACCCTTGCTGTAGAGAATATTGGAAGTACCAGGTCCCCTGAAGACTGTGTGTTGCAGGCCCCTCTACTGCCCCTCTACAGGCCCCTCTACTGTACACTTAGAAGATCTCACATCTTCTAAGTGTACATTGTGTGAAGTCAAGCAACTGAAAGGAAGCAGATTTCTGGGTATAGTTGACCTTGACACTTAAGATAAAAGTTACCATAATAGCACCCTAATATAACAGAAAAGTAGTATGTTGTAGCATTTATAATTATTATTGTTATTATTATTAGGCCTGAAAAACACTAGAAAGGTAAAATACCAACCAACCCTTAGACAGTTAGACAGACTGTATTTGGTACTTTCACAGACACAAATTGGCAAATTTTTCTGCAGTGCTTTGTACTTTCAAGCTGTTGTGAATCCAGTCTTCAATTAAAATACAATTATTGATCACAGAGTAGTGTATTTTTCATGGGAAGGGTGTTATGAACATAGCTCATAGCTACTGAATATTGAATACCCAAAATCCAACCCGCACCCAAGCCTACTGATTATTGGCCTTTCGTGTACTACTTCGTGTACTACATAAGACTAATAAAATACTATTAGCTACTATTTGCCATGGTAAGGTAGTATTAAATTGTTCAGTTCTAGTCTAAATTATTTCCAGGCTAAATATCCACAGGAATAGGGACAGACTGGAGCCATACACATGACAGCCTAGGTTAAAAGGCCAAACTGACTAAAATAACAAATTATGTTTCATAGATGTACCTATACAGTAAAATAAGGATATACATGGCTGCTTTGTACCTATTAGAATAAAATGTAACACCTAAAACACAGCATCCTGCAAAAAATAATGTCTAAATGGTATAATTCTCAAAAAAATTATATGAATCATAAAATTTACCAAAACCATATAATATGAAGTCAAACCTCAGGAATTCAATTTGTATGGAATCAGGCAGGCCCTTGCACTACATGGTTTTGGTAAATCTGAAGGCAAAAATCAGCAGAAAATCTGATAGTGTGTATGGGGCTTAACTCCCAAAATGAAAACATAATATATTTTTTTCCTGTTCTTAGATATGGTTGTTAGTTTCATTTCTTTTTTCCCTATATTTTAACCAGGTGATCCTTCAAATAATGCATTTCATTTCCCTTAGTGGCTATGCTTGCTACTTCACTATATCTATGGAGGCAGACACGGTTGTCATACAGACTGAACTTCAAACATGTCTGTCTTTTTTCATCTACATGACATTGTGGACGTATGGGATTAGTATTTTACATAAGAAAGATACAATTGCTCATACAGTCTTTTCAGCAACAGTAAGTGACAAAGGGTGGTCTGGTAAGATCAACTCTTAGCCTGAAAAATAAAAAATAACACAAAAGGACTGATAAACTGCATTATTTAAACTTTTGTTCTGGGGTTTGGATATGCTTTAAGAAACACAGTGGCAGCTCTTTTACTTGACACATCAAAAATATACAAAATATTTTACAACTGAAAAAAAAAAAAGAAAAAAAAAAAACACACAGCCCCTTTTTGCTTCAAAGTATGTATACCACTACCAGGTCTACTTTAAATGAAACTACACATATAGATACATTCTATACCCTGGAAAAAAAAAATCAGATTTTCTAAACGATAGACAGAGATTGTGGTGATGATAAGGCAACTCCAATGATATGACATTGTTTGAAATTTTAGGAATAAATTAGATGACTATTAGTTACAAAGATAGCAAACCAGAGAAAATACGGAGAAATAATTGTTTCTCACTACGATTATAAATTTGAAAGATAAAAATTACACTGTCCAATAGAACAACCTTTGCAGTTTCAAAGATGCAAAGGGCATAGTGCTGGGGCAATTAGTAGTAAAAGAGCCCTAAACTAGAAACTTCACATAATGTGAATGAGCTACTATAATCATTAGGGAATGAATGGGGAAAAAAAAAAAACATCTGGCATTTATATATTTCAGTTTGCAGCCTAGTACACTATGTTAGTTATAATTTATTTTAATAAAATGAGATGACAACATTTTCTATGGCAGATGTCCTATGAGATTACTGCACAAGAAACCAAATGTATGTTTAAATAAATTGCACCTCACTATGTTATATTCATTATAAATATATTCAGTGAAATGTTCATATAGTTATCCAATAATGTTATTAAAATCTCTTCCATTAAAAGCCAGCATGTCATTTTCATTGTCCTTTAAAATCTGATCTCCAGGTAGAAATTAAAGAAAAAAAAATAGTTAATGCAGATATGTGCTGGATATCCCATTGCTTTCTGTCCAGATCAAAATGGTCACCAGGATTAATAGAAATGATGTTGCCAGCAGGGACATTAATAAAAACCTGTTTTTAGTTTTGGCTACCATGAGAATGAAAAGCCAAAATATAATAAAACTAAAGATAGTTTGCTGCCCTCCTATTTAGTTACCCTATAGAATAGTCAACTGAATAAACTGGCCTGGTAACAGGCATATTACAAACATATCAAATATTCTTACTTTTTCTTTTTGGACATGTACATGAAATATAAATAGATATACTGTATATGAATGATATTTTAGGCATTATGACAGCATTTAAAAGACCATGAAGTCTTTCATGGTCTTTTAAATTACCAATTATTTGAGGTTTCACATAAAAGGGTTTGACAATTAAATAAACAATCTAGGAGAACCCCCCCCCCCCCCCATTCGGTTCACACCAGACCATGCCAACAGGCAAAAAATTTGTTTGAACACGCGAACACCAGTCTATGGGACACGAACATGAAAGATAAAAAGTGCTAATTTTAAAGGCTTATATGCATGGTATTGTCTTAAAAAATAGTTTGGGGGCCTGGGTCCTGCCCCAGGAGACATGTATCAATGCAAAAAAAAGTTTTTTTCAGGAGCAGTGATTTTAATAATGCTTAAAGTGAAACAATAGAAGTGTAATATTCCTTTAAATTTCATAACTGGGGGTGTCTATAGTGTCTGTAAATTGGTGCATGTTTTCCGTGTTTAGAACAGTCTGACAGCAAAATTACATTTCTAAAGGAAAAAAGTAATTTAAAACTACTCGTGGCTATAATGAATTGTCAGTCCCGGCAATACACATAAAAGTTCAGTGACAGATCTTATATAATGGAGGGCGGGGCCACCTGGCAACCCTATGGCTTTCCCAGTGATGTCAGAGGGGGACAGGGTCACCGTTTATGTAAACGGGTGACCCCCCCCCCCTGACAACACAGAGAAAGCCATAGGGAAGTCCCCGTGTGTCAGAGGGGACGGGGTCACCAGGTGGCCCGTTCTCCATTATATAAGAGCTGTCACCTGAACAGAAGCATCACACAGCAGGAGATTCCCACTGAGGTGGATCGTGCGGAGGATGAAGAGGAGAAGAAGAAGCCAGAGGAAGATGCCGGATGAGAAGACCGGAGGAAGAAGCAGAGGAAGATAGAGGAAGAAGCGGGGGAAGAACAAGATGAGGAAGAAGAAGAACATCAAAAAAAGACCAGAAGAAGATGGAAAAAGGAGCGGGGAAACAAGACGACATTAATAAAGGAATTGTCAAAAAAAAGTATATTGTCTTTTTTAAAATTTTTGACACTTTTTTGGGGAAATGGTAGGGGTACATATGTACCCCATTACCAATTCACACAGGGGAAGCTGGGATCTGGGGGTCCCCTTGTTGACCTCCCTGGCGGTATGAATATTTTGGATTTTAGGTGCTGAAAGCGGTACCATTATTTTGCATGAAAATTTGGTGTTTTATATTGTAGTCTGTAATTCTTAGGAATAACTCACTTAAATCTGTCCAAACCAGAGTCTATCAGACATGCCAGGTATGATAAAGTTTGAAAAATGAAATCATAAATTATAATATAATAAATAATTATAAATAATTGTACCAAATAATAATATAACAATAATAAAAAATATTCAATAATGTAATCAAAACAAAAACACTGAAATTTGCTCAGTAGCAGAATTGTCACTGTCATTACTTTTCAGTATTTGATGACGGATCTCCGCACAAATCCCTATCCCTCAATTCTGCGAGTGATTCCAATTTATTATCGCTGTTTTCTAGCTGGTCTAAAATCATTTTTGATGTAAAGGGACAGTTTTGGCTGCTATGGACAATCTCCAGTTTCCAGGCATAAAGAACAGTTTTTATAATATAAAACTGCATGCAGGGCACTGGGCAGACCACTAGGGACAAAGGGAATGTGAAATAATTACATACAGCAATGTAATCTGTTAGATTACATTATACTGTATGTATACTGAGTGTTTTACTTTTTGAATTTGGCGCTGATCTCCGTCCTGTGGCGTCGCAACGCTCACAGGGAACGGAGATCGGCGATGTGATGAATCGAGCGAGACACGGCTTGCTCGTACAGTGTGGGGACATCGCTGGATCCAAGGGAGAAGGTAAGTAAGCGTCCTCCTGGGTCCAGCGATGCGGTTCCGAGTCTGGCTCGGGGTTACTGCTTTTGGCATAAAAATTCCACCCTGAGCCATACTTGGGAATACCGTCAGGGGGGTTAAAGGGGGCTTCCAGATTCCGAGAAGCCCCCCGCCCACAGGCCCCCACAACCACCAGGCAAGAGTTGTGGGGATGAGGCCCTTCTCCCCATCATCCCCCTTTGGCTACCCCAAAGCACCATCCCAATGTTGAGGGCATGTGGCCTGGTATGGTTCGGGGGGTGCTCTCTCCTCCCCACCTCTTTTCCTGTGGCCTGCTAGGTTGCGTGCTCGGATAAGGGTCTGGTATGGATTTTCAGGGGGACACCACGCCATTTTTTTTATTTTGGCATGGGGTTCCCCTTAAAATCTATACCAGAACTGAAGGGTCTGGTATGGAATTTGAGGGGACCCCCTGGCATTTTTATTTTTTATTTTTTTAATTAACTTAAATCCTATATTTCTGCTGAGCTTTAAAATAAGGTAATATTAGTTGTGTTGTTGATCCGATGGAGGGCTCAGGTAAGCCAGAGATGAATACCATACTATGTCCCATATTCTGTTACTTTACATGAACTTTCATCAATTTCATTGAGTACTGCACCCTTTGGGCTTCACTAGTCCTTGTTGCTTACTCCACAACTATGTTTGGAAATGCTGTGCCCTGTTTGGATTTAAATATACACAATGGCAGCTATATACAATTCTATCCATGCTCATTGTTTTGCTTACTTATACTTTACTCTGATTTTTCTCTCATACATATATACAAGGTATTGTCTAAAGTATTGGGACACCTGCCTTTACACGCACATGAACTTTAATGTCATCTTAGTCTTAGTCCGTAGGGTTCAATATCGAGTTGGCCCACCCTTTGCAGCTTTGACAGCTTCAACTCTTCTGGGAAGATTGTCCACAAGATTAAGGAAGGTGTCTAGAGCAATGTTTGACCATTCTTCCAGAAGCACATTTGTGAGGCTAGAAACTGCTGTGGAAAAGAAGGCCTGGCTCACAGCTCACTCTGCTCTAATTCATCCCAAAGTCATTCTATTGGGTTGAGGTCAGGACTGTGCAAGTCAGTCAAGTTCCTCTATCCCAAACTCACTCACCCATGTCTTCAAGGACCTTGCATTGTACATCGGTCCAAATCATTTAGTGAAGGGGGATTATAGTGTGGGGTTGTTTTTCAGGGGTTGGGCTTGGCTCCTTCATTCCAGTGAAAGGAATTCTTAAGGCGTCAACATACCAACACATTTTGGACAATTTCATGCTCCCAACTTGTTGGGAACAGTTTGTGGTTGGCCCCTTCCTGTTCCAACATGACTGCACACCAGTGCACAAAGCAAAGTCCATTAAGACATGGCCGAGTGAGCTTCGGGTGGAGGATCTTGACTGGCCTGCACAGAGTCCTGAACTCAACCCAAAAGAAGACCTTTGGGGTGAATTAGAGCAGAGACTGTGAGCCAGGCCTTCTCATGCACATCAGTGCCTGGCCTCACAAATGTGCTTCTGAAAGAATGGTTAAATATTCCAATAGACACACTCTTGTGGACAGCCTCTTTTTTAAAGAGTGGGCCAACTCAATATTCAACCATACGGACTAAGACTGGAATGTCATTGAAGTTCATGTGCTTGTAAAGGCAGGTCCCAATACTTTTGGTACTATAGTGTGTGTATATATTATATAACAAGATTACAGCTATGAATAGAGCTGTTAGATCCATTGGATAATAAACAAAATAAAAGAAAATTTGAATCTAAATTTAAAAATATGATAGATGATAGGTGCATGGCAGATACAGTTGCAAACAAAGGATTGTGAATAATTTGAGAAAACCTGGCTTTCTACATCAACAAATCCTAAAATGTAGTCATAATAATATATACATATCAGCTTAATTAACAAAGAGCACATGCAACTTTTATACAGACATATCCTTAGAAAACAAATAACTTTTACTATTACAGTGAATTTGGGAAAAGGCAAATGAATGCCTTGGTTGATGACATTTTGCATTGAGGGTAACTGTATTAAGCTACCCCAGTCATTAAGAATGGTGGAATTGTTTCAATGTGCCCAGCCCAATAAAAAAAAGAACCCAAAATTTGTCTGACATCCTGATTAGCTGTCTGCTCTTATCAGGAATAATATGTCTAATTGAACCATGTACTAGTTAGAAAAACTTTCAAAGGACTTTGGAAAACAATTTGTGCAGATAAATAAAGCAGGGAAAACTATATTGAATTCCGAAATATCATGATTAATCAATCCACTTTAAGAAAACAGTGTAAGGACAGCAGTATGCTGTGTTTAAAAAGGAGAAAATGATCTGCAGAAATGTTTAAACTTGTTTAAGTCTGTTCATGTGAATGTTCATGTGTCCAGTATATGAAAAATAAATAAATACATATTGGTGCATGCAAAAAGACGCCACTGAGGTAACTGTTATTCCTTTTATAACATGCATGTTAAAGTTTACCAAATACCACATACATTTTCTTACCAGCTTCTGGAATTATATTTTGTGGACAAATGACAGCTGACATTGCTGGCAGAAGCACATAATGCCATGTTTGGGGCAAAAAGAAAAAAAAAGCCTTATATCCCTCCATACAAATGTTATTCCAACTGTGAAGCATGGTGAAGGGTACATAATGCTTTTGACACTTGACCTCTATCTCTCAAAACCTAGTATCATAAAGGAACACTTTTACAGAAGAATATTGGGAGGTGGGTACAACAAAACAATGACATGAAACACAGGCACAAATCAACAAGAGAATGGCTTAACCCATTCACTGCCACTAACATACGTCCTATGGAGGTGTCAGCGGGACCTTTTTACACCCTGCCACTGGGAGTATGGGTGTATCTGACAAGCCAACTGTCAGTTGTCAGGTGGAAGCAATCTGGCAGCTGTGCACTTCCAAACACCCCTAGTAATGGCAGCTCCTCTGCACCCCCATTATTATCTTAGGCTCTGTGTGCCCATCTATGGACCAGCATGGCAGGTCACTTTTTTGTGGCTGGAGCAGAAGCTGACTGAAGATTGAAATTTCAATAGCATCATGGTAGGATAGGCGAGACATCAGTGGTGCTTTGGACTCTTGCTATCTAATTTAGGAGAACCTTTCACCAAACAATCACATAGGGGACATGTTATCACATATGTGATAACAAAATGTTCAGTAAAAGAAAATAAAAAATAATATGTTACACGAAAGTACCGAACACCCCCCCCCCCCCCCTCAAAAAACAAATTTTTTTAGACCCCACCACCACCACAAAATTGCACATAAGAAAAAGAGAAAAAAATGCATGCATCAAGGGCGTCTACACATAAAAATGTTGATTGTGCCACACATTACATATCACCACGCACACATAAAAGTGGGAGTAATAATTCTAGCACCAGAGCTCCTGGGTAACTCGAAACTGAAGACCTGTAGGAACTTTTAAAGTGTTATCTATGGGAAAGGTTTGACATTTTGGATATCTTTTTACTCAGCTCGATCTTATCGTTTATATTTTAACAAAATATTTTAACAAAAATATAGGTAGTTTATTGTGTTTGTATGTCCTAAAATTAAATTTATTGTAAAATGTGAGGTCAATTGCAGGATCAGCTAATATTAGACATATGGCACCAAAATATCCTAATTATAGATGCAAAGAAATATTGGGAGGTGTGGGACTTTATAGGTGCGCTGTTATTGGAACACCATGTGAACTCCCAGGCACAGAACAACCTGTCAATTAATTGGGACTGTCTATATTATGAAGTGTCAATGTAAATTCTTCTAAGTAGGAAAGACAAAGCATACATTTTATAAGAGAATTAAGGGCTATGCTTCCCTGATATCTAAACATACAATGGAAACATCCATAAGCAAGCATGTGGGTCTTCATCACAAATAGGGATGGGCGAACAGTTCGGCCCAAGCATAAGTTTGGGCTGAACTTTGGCTGTTTGAACGTTCAGCGAACAACGAACATTATGCTTAAAGTGAAACAATAAAAATTAAATATTCCTTTAAATATTGTGCCTGGGTGGTGTCTATAGTATGCCTGTAAAGTGGCGCAGTTTTCGCGTGTTTAGAACAATACCACAGCAAAATTACATTTCTAAAGGAAAAAAGTAATTTAAAACTGATCGCGACTTTAATGAATTGTCGGATCTTGGCAATATAGATAAAACTCATTGAAAAAAATGGCATGGGTTCCCCCCAATTTTTTTTAAAAAAATTGCGTGGGGTCCCCCAAAATCCATACCAGGCCCTTCAGGTCTGGTATGGATTTTAAGGGGAACCCTGCACCAAAATAAAAAAAAATGGTGTGGACCCCCCCCCCAAATCCATACCAGGCCATTATCTAAGCACGCAACCTTGCAGGCCACAGGAAAAGAGGGGGGGGCGAGTAGCCCCCAAAGCACCTTGTCCCCATATTGATGGGGAAAAGGGCTTCATCCCCACGACCTTTGCCTGGTGGTTGTGGGGGTCTGCAGGCAGGGGCTTATTGAAATCTGGAAGCTCCCTTTAACAAGGGGGCCCCCAGACCCCTCCCCCGCATGTGAATTGGTAATGGCTACATTGTACGCCTACCATTTCACCAAAAAAGTGGCAACAATTGTAAAAAAGACAGGAGACACTTTGGGACAAGTCCTATATTAAAAAATAAAAATGTCCCAGTGATGTCCATTCATCTTCTATAATGCCACCCAACGCACTGAAAAAATGAAAAAAAAGCCACCACAGCTCCGCCTCCATGGCAATCTCCTGCTGAGTGACGCTTCTTCTAGGTGACAGCTGTTATATAGCTGAGGACGAGGCCACTCGGTGACGTAAACTGGTGACCCCACCCCCGCTCTGATGCCTTATGAACAAGCGTCACTCAATGGGAGCCTCCCATGGAGGCAGAGCTCTTGCAGTTTCTTTTTTTTCTTTTTTCGGTTCATCGGGCAGCATGATAGAAGATGAATCGACATCACTGGACATTTTTTTTTTTAATAAAGGACTTGTCCCAAAGTTTGTCCTGTCCTTTTTTACTATTTTTGACACTTTTTTGGTGAAAAAGATCCTCTGCCCCAGGCTAGTAATGTTTTGTATTGCATGACACCCACTGTACTGTATGTCTTCTCGCACTCCTAGTTCACAATTGTTTGCACTTTAGTTGTACATTCTGCCCTGTTCAGTTTGTTGTTATTATTGTATATATCACAATGGTTTCATAACCTGTATATTGTCAACTGGACTCTCCTTTCCGTATAAACAATTTGAACAAGAAACATGCAAAAAAAAAAAAAATATGCAAGAAATTCAAAAAATGCAAAAACGTCTCTAGCTGCGAAAAGGGTTAGCCCTTGTACACACAGTCAGACATTCCGACAACAAAATCCGTCTGATTTTTTCCCGATGGATTATGTCTTAAAGTGGTGTTGCATACACACGGTCGGACAAAGTTGTTGGAGAATCCGATCGTTCAGAGCGTGATGACGTTCGGTCACTGCAACGGGACTAGGCTGCGGCTAGTAGCCAATAGCTTTGGTCTCGTAATTTGATCTGAGCATACGTGGCACTTTGTCTGATCGGAATTCTCTACAAACGATCAGACAAAATCCGATCAGATCATGTTGTCGGGAAATTTTATATCAAGCTCTCAAACTTTGTTGGTCGGACATTCTGACGGAAAAGGTCCGATGGAGCCCAGACATGGTCAGATTATCCGACAACGCGATCCAATCGGACATTTTCCGTCGGAATTTGTGTACAAGAGCTTAAAGTGACCTTGTCTTCAGGTCAGAGAGTTTACAGAACCAGCCTCCTATAAAAGAAGATGGGGGACATTTACCTTTCCAATGAGCAGTGAGTGGAGACCTTATTCCATTGAAGAGCTTCAGGCAGTGTTGCTATCAGACACTTTAGGGTGTGTTAGATAGCATGCCGGGTGCTCTGGCTATTTCCTAATAACCCCTATGTCCCTACAAAACACAGTGACAACCTAGGGGTCAGTGGAAGGAAACACAGTGCCCAGTGGTGGAAGCACTATTTAACTCACCAAGTAGAGTTAATAACAGTGGATCCTGGAGGCCTTAGAGGTAAGTATTCCTCTTCTTTTAATGGAGGCTGCCAGTAAAATTCTCCCGACTGTCAGCATGATCATTTTAATAGAAGAGAAATTGTATCCTGTGATGGTCAAATCAAATCCAGCCCTGAACCTGAGATACTGTTTACAGCTCTCCTGGAAATGTCAATAAAGTGAGATGGACTTGTAATTGATCAGCAGCAGGAAACCTTTGTATATTCTCGTGACGAGAAGATCAGACGTTATTTTAGGAGCAATTGATTCAAAAGAACAGGCACTTCCAAGGGGGACAAACACTTAATTCTTGTATCTATAAGTTAAATGTACACATAATTAATAGATAAGAACGAACGATAAAACTGTCACATCCAACCGATTAATACAACAGAACTGAACAACTATATACTAAACAAAAGGCATTGGTGATAAATATAAAGTGCAAAGCAAGCTGTCATTTTATCTTACGGTTACTTGGAAACAGGAAAAAAACATCAAGGTTACCTGCAAAACAAACACATACATACACATTAGTATATAAAATACGGTGACTAATGAAAAACTTCAGCAGAAAATTAGAAAATTACACTTTGGTATTTTAGTAAAAAAAAGATACCATGCCAGAATGTTTTAAGAGTAAGGGGCTTGTGGCAACTACTTCAATTTCTTTTTCTAATCTGACAAAATTGATATGCAATCGAATAGGTTTATATGGGTTACTGTGCTTTATACAATATCACTGCCATTTGTACTTCCATAGTAACTGAATTAATAATGTTTTTATTGCACACAGCAAATGAATCACTTCCCCAATTGGAGGTGTCAGCAGGAGGTATTGAGAGGTAAAGACATTTGGACATGCATCTTAGTGAACGCGGTAAATAATTATTGACATACAACACACATATACCAAGTACGCAGGTTGAATTGGATGGACTAGTGTCTTTATTTAACCTTACAACCTATGTAACTATGATCAGTATTTTTTGTTGTCACTGAGTTCTTCCAATATATTGATAGTATAGGAAAGGGATAGTTTGAAGTTAATATAGAATATTCTTCAGAACATAGTACTTCAGCTATATCTAATACTGATTGCTAAACTCTTTTAGTAGACAAAATCCTGGCCCCAAGGAGGCCAGCCCATTCCAGAATCTTAATTACTTTTAATGCTTTATAATATACAAAGATGTTTGGAAATCCCCAATCACCTCTTTCTTTTCTGAGAGATTATATATAGAAAATTTATTTTAGAACTTCCATATTGAAAAACATTAATTCCGAATGCATTGTTTTTGGACTATATCTTTAAAGTGAGCCTGCTGCTAACGATAACAAAAAAAAAATTGATCCAGCCAGAAAAATGAGGAGATGAATACTCACCTTTCCAATGGACGGGTAAATCTCATTTCTCTTCAAGAGCTACAGATTTTGCTGCTACTTGACACCAAGGGAGTGCATTTATAATAAAACATTTCAGATCTACTTATCCTGTGAAACTTCATGTACATCTGATCTGTGCAAATGTTACTAGGCTATTTCCTCTCCAGGTATCTTACTAGGCTATTTCCTGTCCAGGTCAAGTGTTAATCAGTAATAGCGAATAGTGAATCAGGAAAATACCACATTATGGCCACCAGCTGAAGTTGGCCATAATGTGGTATTTTCCACATTAGGAAAAAAAAAAATCCTTATTAGAAGCACTCTATTTTTAATGATTTCAATAACATTAAACTTAGAGAGAAAATTGCCTAATACGATTTGCTTTTGCCTTAGAATGAATGTACATGCAGTTTCACAGGATAAATAGCGCTACAATTTTTTTGTATAAATAAACCCCCAGTTGTGTCCAATAGTGTTTCCACTGCTGGGTGCTTTGGTTTCTCCCACCAACCCCTATGTCACTACAGGACACAGTAATGACACAGAGGTTGGTGGAAGATAAATCCAGCACCCAGCGAGGTATACACTATTTATCATATCCAGATGTGTCTGTAGCTCCAAACAAAAAAAGCTCTTTTCTTCGTAAAAGAGTTTTATTGTACAGCATGTTCATAAAGTCCAGTTACAACACATTGATCACCACCAAACCCAGCTCCTACTCCCTTAATGTGTTTCACACCAACAGGGCTAGATCATCAAGTGCCTATAACTGCTCTGAAAGAACGTAAAGGTTTTCCAGTGGCACCCACTAGGAATGTAAATAATCCTCCTATTTTGCAGATTCCAATATTACTTGGTGGAAAAATCATGGACAACGGCTCAATGATGCTGATCACCAACACGTTATGCTGTTGACTATTTGTAATGCATTCCTTGTCATAAAAAAAAGTTTCCAGACTGTACAGATGGAATGTTTTACTAGATCAGTACATCTAGAACTGAACTCCAAGCAGAATAGGGTGACAATTTATGGTTGCAGAATTTAGTTGCTGTCTCAAATTTTAAATGGAGAATATTCAAGGCTCAAGTTGAAGCAGAACTAAACCCTCCTATCTGCTGAGGACAGTGCCATCTTGGCCTCTGTTTAGATCTGTAGTTGTTATTGTACCTCACATGACCAGCTATGACATCAGCAATTTGATAGCTGACATAAGCACACTGTCAACTGTGACAGTTATCACAAGAGTCATGCCTTAAATGTAGCATACCTATAGATTGTAAGTGACTACAAACATGGGCTTTATCAACACCAAACTTGATTAAAACTGTGTAAGTTTATTCAAAATGTGTTAACAATATTAAAATGGACATACATATAAAACACCATACAATTCACTCTATACCATCACATATAAGGTCCTGTATAACTGGATGTTCCTGCACACATTACCCGTGGGACAAGACAATGGCAGAGTAACTTTATGTGTTGGAGACATGGATGAATAAGCTCTACATTCTTTGTTTAGAGCTTATTCATCCATAGCTCCAACACATCAAGTTACCCTGCCATCGTCTTGACTCACAGTTATCATGCACAGGAACATCCTGTGGCACAGAAGGTTTTTTTTTTTTTTTTTTTTACCTTAATGAAGCAAAAGCATTAAGGTGAAAAACCCTTAAGCCTTCAGAACCTCTTTAACTACTGATATATATTGTCATTTGCACTCCCTGCTCTTATTATTTGGAATTATGCTCTAATTATTTTTTAATCCAATAAAAACAGAATTGACTAAATAAATAAATAAAAAAGTACAATCATTTTTTTTTTGTTTATGGTAAATTACAATATACAGTAAATGGTCATTAAGATCTATTTCATTGTTGCCTACTATTGCACTTGATCTACCCTATTAAATAAGCCGGTAAGTGTCTGCTTTGATATGAATTTTGAAACGGCAAATGCTGGTAACTTATAGCCATCCAGCTATTGATGGTTTACAAATGCCAGAACTCCTTGTCAGTCATGTCCAATCATATCAACATACAACTCATGAGGTTTTTTCCCCCCATTACTTTAAAGTAAACCTTCCACAGTGTAAAAGTCCAGTATATATCCCCTTCCATTTATCGAATGTTTTAGGCACTCACCAGATATCTGTGTCACCTGATAACAACCTATGTAAAATGATGCACATAGGTCATACTTCATAGCAAGGACAAAGGCTCTGCATGCATACATTGTAAGCTAAACTGCCTAGCTGGCATGGCGGAAAAGAGTGGATTTAAAGCACTTGTATAAAGTCATGACTGTTTTAATTAACATAAGTCTGCACTGTGCTTAAGAAGGATATGCATTATTTAAACAATTATGCTGTTTAATTTTGTAAATATAACTGTGTAGTGTGCCATTATTAAGCTTTTAATAAGACTGACAATAATAATTTTATCTGTTTTTCGCTACTTTAACAGATCATATTTTCAAATTTAACTCTCGATTAACCTTGTTTCATTTCTATTCCTATTGAATTTGTATTAATATGAGCCTGCTTGGACATGATAATAGAGAAATGCAGATCATTAACTTCACCATTAGATCACAGCCTATGAAGCTGATTTACTAAAGGCAAATAGGCTGTTCACTTTGTGAGATAATGTTCCTCAGCAACAGCAACAGTATTTTTGCTTGCACATGTTTGAAAGATGAAAGTCAGCAGGGCTTCACCTCCTTCACTAAGCTAAATATTACCTTGAAAAGTGGGCAGCCTATTTGAATTTAGTAACTCAACCCCTCTGTATGCTTTCTTACTGTAACAGGGAACCTTGCTTTAGGCTTGATTAAGGTGGTCTTCTTCAGCCCCCCGTGGGTTCCTGCCAGTGTACCAATCGAGGGTTATATTTATAGCCCTATAATACCACCAGTAGACCTTTTCTACTGTATATTGAGTGCTACAAAACATTAATTAACTAGAGATGAAGTTATATTAAAGTGGTTGTAAACCCTTACACACCACGTTTACCTACAGGTAAGCCTATGATAAGGCTTACCTGTAGGTACTGTGAATATCTTCTAAACTTGCACCGTTAGAAAATATTCACTATATCAGCATGTGCCGACGTCATCGGCACATGCGCACTGAAGAAACGGCTTGCTCGTGCCGTTTCTTCAGCTGCTTTGCCGTCACCATGGTAATGATGTTGTTGCGGTTCTGGCCAATCACAGCTCCGGAGCTCGCAATACCTGTAAATAACTACAGGAGACATGTTGCCAGCCATAGCGGTGTGCCAGGACTGCTGTGGGGGTTTCAACCTAAGGTAAGTATTTCATAATGGCCTAGTATGCTATGCATACCAGCTCATTATGCCTTTGTCTTGCAGGTTGTCGTTTTTTTTTTCCTTGGGTTTAAACCACTTTTTTTTGTTTGAAATCAACAAACATGCTATACTTACCTGCTCTGTTCAGTGTTTTTTTTCACAGAACAACCCAGATCCTCCTCTTCTCTGGTCCATTGCTGGCCATTCTGGCCCCATTTTCCTGCCGATTGCCAACACAGCAAACAGCTTGCTATGGGGCACCCGAGTCAAGCCACTGCTCTGTGTGTTCATTCATCTCGCAACCCCTCTATCTCCTCAATGGCTCACTTTGATTGACAGCAGCAGGAGCCAATGACACCTGCTGCTGCGTCCTAGCCAATCAGGAAGGAGAGTCCTTGACAGCTTAGGCTTTGGCGGAACATTGCTGGATTTAGATGGGACTCAAGTAAGTATTAGGGGTGCTGAGGGGGGTTGCTGCGCTCAGAATGTTTTTTATCTTAATGCATAGAATGTATTAAGATAAAAAAAAAAACTTCTGCCCTTACAACCACCTTAATTCAGAACTAAATTCACTATCCTTACCTCGTCACTAACATTCTGAAATCCACATGGGTTCCCTTACTGGTGTCAGCATCTTCTCCCTGGCTGTTAGCAGGTGCCAATCTTCAGGCATCTTTGTTGGCTGGCAGGGGATGATGTAACTCCTAAGCATGTGGTTGAGTTAGTCATCGCAGCACAAAGGGACTGTACCAGTGCTGTAAACTGAGCTTCACATGCACATCTCAGTTTACACACCACAGAAGACAGCGAGCAGGCAGGTAGGTGTATTTTATCGAAGAAGAGATATTGCATTCTGTAATAAAGAGCCTGCATGCTCATTCATTTTTGTATAATACGTTTAGTTCCACTTTAAAGATAAACTCCAGGCAGAACAAACATTGTGTAAATACAAGAGACGTGCATTCTCACTTAAATTGCGGTTTACCATGGCCGCACACAAACTGTCTTGTGAATTTAGCCTTATTAAAAAGTTTTGTGCCCGGAGTTCAGCATTAAACTATCAGGGGGAACTCCAGATTTGTGTGGATCACCGATTCTAACGTTTTACTAAAAGATAAGAGTTTTAATAAGCATCTCTAGAAAACAAGTCCACAAGTGATTACATTTAGGTGAATTACAATTTGTATGGATCAATTCTCCAACCTCTGCTAATAGCACATAAACCAAGTTTTTTTTTTCTTTTTCTATAATAATTATATTTAAAACATGTGGGATTAAAGCTTGTTTAAATAAGGCTCATTCAAGGTAGCTAAGCAGCATTTCATTGTTAAACCACCGCTGAAATGGAAAAGTAACATATCACAATATAAATGGTATTAAACATGACTATACACTTCTGTTTTATTAAATATACTAGCTCCTGCTGACTGTCCCTCATGTTCTTTACCTCTTGCCAAAAACTGATAGAGAAATCTTTTTTGCACAGAACAATTGACGAGGATAAATTGGCAGGTGGAGGATCGCAAGCAGCGGGGGTGGACTATTAGGGATTATGTTAAAACTTTTGCATGCTGCATTAACCATCTTATACATCCAAGTCTGGCTTATGGCAACAATGGTATAAAGCCAATTATGAGGCTGTCTTTTTATCCTGTTGGACGGTGTACTATAAATCTGACACCAGTTCTGATCTCTGAAAATTACATTACTCTGCACAACAATGCAGAGAAAAGTAAATTGCTGGACCTTAATTGGTTACTGGATTTATATATTTTTTTTGCAAATCAATGCAGCAGGATTGCATTACAAAAATGTCTGCTGTTATTTTACATTCAATGGATAAAATGCTTTCATTGAGCTTACGATGAGTTAAAGTGAAACTAGCCTCAGAGATATTGTTCTTGTAGGCATGCTAAGTAATTTAAAAGTGCACCACTCAAAGGATCAGAGTACTAACCCTGTCAATACTTCTACCCTTCTTCCTTCGGAATAGACTGACACCTTTGTTTAAGTATCACCCAAGGTCATCACCTAATTCCTTTACTATTATGCTGGCCCATAGATAGATACAATCTCTATGTTCTTGGCTGTATGTATACATATTTCAACTTCTGGCTTCTGGTTTTCACTTTATACCCCGCCATGGTCAATAGCTATCATGCTCACACAGCTCAACCCTCCGATGTCCCTCTTACAGCCACCTGCCAGAATACTACATTGATCACCAAGAAAAGGAAGACTTTGAAAATGCTTCTTCTTGCCTTCAGCAGAAGATGACATGATTTACCCAGCATGCTTCTCTCAGACAGGCCTTAAAGTGGAACTAAACTCATTAATTTAACAGTTTCCCAAAACAGTTACATTGAAAGCATTATGCTTTCAACCGAACTGTCAAACCATCAAGTTTCTGATGTCATAACTAATCACACCTGCAGCAACACACACACTGCAGATCAAACAGAGACTAAGATGGCAGATTACTTGTCTATAAAGAATAGGAGGATTTAGTGCCACTTTAAGAGACTGCCAGACTAAAGAGCTAAAAGACAGCATTTGCATGATAAAATGTGCCCTTTTTCTACTTATTTGAGCTGTCATTATTTTCCAGTCATTATCAACATACTCAGGCCCAACTATCACTTTCTGGACCAAGTTTTAATTTCATTGGTAAATGGAGAAAATATGTTATTTCTTAAAGACCAACTCTGAGCAAAAATTTAATTTAATTACTATATTGTGCATTAATTACTTTACTCCTCAGTGTTGATTTCAAATACTTTCCCAACAAGACAAGGGTGTATCAACCCACGCACCTATGGCCACTAGAGTAAAATATAACCTTTATTGGGATTTTACCAAAATGTATATCAAAGACTGTGTGTGTGTTTTCTTACTGATAGGGTGAGGTTGAAAATGGCTCCAAAAAGCTTGATAATGGTGGTGGTATAACAATATTATTGCAGCAAACCTAAGAAGCAAACCGCAGTAATAAAACAAAGAGGTTGATTTACTAAAGGCAAATATACTCTGCAAGAGCAGTTGTCCCAGAGCTTAGTAAATGGGCAAAAGCTCTGCTGAATTCCATCATCCAATCATGTGCAGGCTTGATTTTTTTTCCCTTGCACGTGATCGGGTAATTTTTTCAAAGTGAAGCTTTACCTTATTTACTAAGCTCTTGAGCAATTGCACTTGCCATTGGTAAATCAACCCCAAAGTGTACTGCAGGGGAGGGTCTAATTGGAGCATGCAGCAGATCAGAAGACAATGATCTGTATCCTTATATACTGTAAGCCAGAGTGAGAAAATAATAATTAAGGTGTTACCTCAGTACTGTACAGGGAATAAAAAGGGGTACCAACCTTGAACCACTCTATTATCACCAAATTCCCTGCAAACTGGTTAATATAAATGGGAAAAATCCCAAGGATTACAATCATCTCAAAGATGGAAGTCAATCACCTCTCTTTGATTTCCATTCAAAACATATCTTCGTCCATGAGCAAAGCTAAAATCCTGTACTGAGGACCAGACATTTTTCTTTGCTTGTTATGTTCCTGGACACTGTTCCCCTCAATACCCCCATGCGTTCTCTTGCCTTTGGAGGACATAAGAAAGGAACCAGACAATGCAGAGTTTATTGGACATGACACCATCCTATATAGTGGTACCTGCTCGTAGCGAATGTGTGTTTGGAGCCAGTGCAGCATTTTATTCCTTGGTGTCATACCTCATGTGAATGACACTTTTGCATGTAAGTGCTATGTATGGCTTCTAATGTTCTTTTAAATAAAATGTTTTCGCTATGAAGCCTTTGTTTTTTGTTTTCCATCGGTATCCTCTTGGGCTTTAAAGGGAACTTGGAATATCAAAAAGATATTTGGTTTTGAAAAAGACCTGGACCTGTGAAGTATTGTGTTTTAAAGAAGAGATAATACCAATCTGGTCATTGTCTCTGGCGAGTTGTGAGAGTGGAAGGTGGAGGATTCTCAGGGGTGTGTGTAAAATCAGGCTGTATTTCTTGAAGTGATGATTTTGCAATATATTGAAGCACTAGACACTTTAATAAGCTTTATTTATATGTGCAGTTGGATTAATTTTTTAACACATTGGGGGTTATTTACTAAAGGCAACTCCACTTTGCACTCCAAGTGCACTTGGAAGTAACGTCACTGTAGATCCGAGGGGGATATGAAAGGAAAATAAAAAACAGCATTTTAGCTTGCACATACATGGATGATAAAATCAGCAGAGCTTCCACTAATTTCTACCCCTTAGATTTAGAGTGACTGCACTTCCAAGTGCACGTTCAGTGCACTTTCAAGTGCACTTTCAGTGCAAAGTGGATTTACCTTTAGTAAATAACCCCCATCCATTGCTCTTAAGTTGGAGTGTTAGGTTTATATGTTTTGATATTTATTTTGTGCCACATATGGATTTAAGGCACATATATTTTCTGACACATGAACTAAGGTATCGATAGTCCTATTCAATATTTAAACTAAGTGTCACCTCCACAAATAGTTGATACCATATTGCTTATTATTGTATTATAAAGGTGATTCCTACAGCTACAGAGACATCAATCTCAACAAACAGCTCTTAGGGTTAAAACAATAAGGTTATAAATCAGTTCAACATCACTTATCCTTAGAAAATCTGGAGTTGAGACTAATGCCGGCCATACACGATGCGAATTCCGAACGAAAATCCGAGCGAAAATAAAATCGACCGATTTTCGTATCGTTAGTGGGGTATGCGCGACATGCGATTTTCGTACGACAGGGCAAATTGACAAATCCAACATGTTGTTTTTTTTTTCAAAAATCGTCCAAAAATCGTATCGTTAATGGCAGAGTTGGACGATTTGACATAAGAAAAAGAACTGCGCATGACCTCTGGAAAGTTCGAACCGGAAGGAAAACATATAGAAAACAACGAACGAATGGTCGAACGCAACTTTAACCACTTGCTTACTGGGCACTTAAACACCATTCTGCCCAGACCAAATTTCAGCTTTCGGTGCTCTCACAATTTGAATGACAATTACTCAGTCATGCAACACTGTACCCAAATGAATTGTTTGTCCTTTTTTTTCCCACAAATAGAGCTTTCTTTTGGTGGTATTTGATCACCTCTGGGGTTTTTATTTTTTGCGCTATAAATGAAAAAAGACCGAACATTTTGAAAAAAAACGCATATTTCTTTGTTTCTGTGACAGAATTATGCAAATTATTAATTTTTCTTCATAAATTTTGGTCACAATTTATACTGCTACATATCTTTGGTAAAAATAACCCAAATTAGTGGATATTATTTGGTCTTTGTGAAAGTTAGAGCGTCTACAAGCTGTGGTGCAAATCGCACAAAATTGATCACATCTGATGTACTGGTGGCCTATGTCGCTTCTTGTGACCCAAACAAGTCAGAAAAGTACAAATACCCCCCAAATGACCCCTTTTTGGAAAGTAGACATTCCAAGGTATTTAGTAAGAGGCATGGTGAGCTTTTTGATGTTGTCATTTTTTTCCCACAATTCTTTGCAAAATTAAGATTTTTCATTATTTTTTTTTTCTCCACAAAATTGTCATTGTAATAGGTTATTTCTCTCACGTGGCATGTGTATACCACAAATGATACCCCCCAAAAAATTCTGCTACTCCTCCTGAGTATTACAATACCACATGTGTGTGACTTTTTCACAGCCTGGCCACATAGAGAGGCCCAACATGCAGGTAGCGCCATCATGTGTTCTAGGAACATAAATTACACATCTAACTTGTTGACTATTTATTACACTTTTGAAGCACCAGGACAATGACACGTGACACTGATGACAGATGGCACTGATACGTGGCAATGATGACACTTATACGTGGCACTGATGACAGGTGGCACTGATGACAGATGGCACTAATATGTGGCACTGATGACAGATGGCACTAATATGTGGCACTGATGACGCGTGGCACTAATACGTGGCACTGAAGACACATGGCACTGAAACGTGGCACTGATGACAGATGGCACGAATACGTGGCACTAATATGTGCCACCGATGACAGATGGCACTAATACATGGCACCGATGACGCGTGACACTGATGACAGATGGCACTGATAAGTGGCATTGATGACACGTGACACTGACAACAGATGGCACGTGACACTGACAGGTGGCACTGATGACAAATGGCACTGATACATGGCACTGATGACAGATGGCACTATGTGGCACTGACGACACGTGGCACTGGGGGCAGGTGGCACTGGGGGCAGGTGGCACTGGGGGCAGGTAGCACTGGGGTGGATGGCACTGGGGGCAGGTAGCACTGGGGTGGATGGCACTGGGGTGGATGGCACTGGGGCAGATGGCACTGGGGCAGATGGCACTGGGGCGGATGGCACTGCTGGGGGTGGATGGCACTGCTGGGGGTGGATGGCACTGCTGGGGGAGGATGGCACTGCTAGGGGAGGATGGCACTTTATTTTATTTTTTAATTTTTTTTTCTCTCACAGGCAGAACGGCTGCCGCTGCAGCCGTTCATCTCTCCCCTCTCGCACTGTCTGTGCGAGGAAGGAGAGCGGCGCTGAGAGATGATCTCACATGGCAGATTCTCCAGATGCAGGGCCCCAGATACATTTCAAATCATGTATAACATCAAGTGTGGGGAATAGAGGTGACATAATGCACATAATGATTAAAATAAAGACACTTCACACCAAATTCAAACAAGCACAGATTTATTGTGCCAAACCAAAAAAAAGGAATGGTTTCATGCGTGTACCCGTTTCTTGAAAATATAAAGTTTCAAATACAAAAATATAATATAAACTCTTTTTACAAAATAACTATGTGATTTGTACAGTAGTAGTGCAGCCAAAACATTGCCTACACATAGACAAGAACACTATAGGAGTTATTTATGATAGGCAAATCCACTTTGCACAAGTGCACTGAAAGTGCACTTGGAAGTAGTTGTTCTAGATCTGAAATGAGGGGAAGCTCTGCTGATTTTAACAACCAATCATATGCAAGGTAAAATGCTGTTTTTTTTATTGTCCTTGCATGCCCCCGTCAGATCTACAGCAACTGCACTTCCAAGCGCACTTGTGCAAAGTAGATTTTCCTTTAGTAAATAATCCCCTATAGGTATATAAAACAAAAGTTGCATGTGCAAAAAAGAACCAGGGTATGCATGAAAAACAAGCTAAACGTCTAAACCCATTCAAAATGTAGATAATTGCTCAAGGATCTCTGAAATTCTGCGTGGAAAAGAATTCAGGGTAGTGCGAACATTCTCAATGTCAGCATGTAATGACTTTAAATCTGCAATAATTCGGTTTGCTGATGTACTACTGTCAGAAGTTGAGCTGCTTGAAGTAGATGATCGAACAGCTATAAAAAAAACAAAAACTTAAATAAAAATTTTGAAAATAAATTTCAAAAATAGCTCATTTAAACAAAAATAATAAAAATATAATTTACCTGAAGTGGACACATGGCTGCTCTCATCTTCAACAGGCGTCAGTACGATTACAGTTGTGTCTGTTGCCATGTCAGTCTGTGCACTTGTCTGCTCCACATCCTCATGTACTATTTCCACCTCTCCATGTTTCTTTTTTCGGCTTCCTATTAAATGCAATATATATATATATATATATACTTTTAGGTGCAAGTCAAGCATTGCAATACCATTGTTACATTTTCAAACATAAAGTCAAGCAACCTACTGCAATTCCCAAGTAAAATGAGTGAAAGCAGACACGCACATAAAGATTGCATATACAGAACATAACACTCAGAAAATATGAGTGTTATGTTCTGTATATGCAATCTTTATGTGCGTGTCTGCTTTCACGAATTGCAGTAGGTTGCTTGACTTTATGCATACAAAAACATAATAAATACATGCACACCAAAAATAAAGTACTTACTTTTGTCGATTATTTTGTTGATCTTTCTAAGCTGACTTTCTTCTCTTAATTTCAGGTCAGACCATCGCTTTCTTAACTGGTCTTTTGTGCGTTCACTGCCATGGCGTTTGCGTAAAACATGTTGCACCTTCTCTAATATTGCATCTTTGCGTATGTTCATGTTGCTGTATACATGCTCACGACAATCATAATCCTTCTTCTGCAGAATATTCACCATGTCCACCATCTCCTCGAAAGTCATATTGCTGGCTTTCTTCCTTCTTCTTCTGGTGACTGCACTTACTGGCCGACTTCCCTCCACAATCTCCTCTCTTTGCACTATCTGGGGCCCTGCATCTGGAGAATCTGCCATGTGCTCTGCCATGAGGTCTGCAACTGTGCACTGTATTAAAGAAGAGGTGTGGCTTGTACAAGATACATCGCATGTGATAATACGAACGTACGCGGTTTCGTGACGTCACGTATGAAAGAATATTCGAGTAATATTCGTTTGATAGACGATAATACAAACGGAGATACCTGAGGTAAGTTTGGTCTGGGGACTATACTTTGATTATTTAATGTGCCCGTGGATGTGTGTGTGATTGATGTAAATACCTTTGATTGTGTTATTGTATTGTATTATTGCTACACTACAATTTTTGTATTATTGTATTGTATTATTGCTACACTTTAATTATTGGAGCTGGATGTTCTAAATGGCCATTTGTCCAATTCTAGACATGTATTATAAAACTTTAAGCATGTAATTTAGATATATATATATACTTAATTCATGTTTTTTTTTATTTAAAGGACAATGGCTTCCAAATTTACATCACCCGATTTCCTATCCCAATTTATCGACAAATACCGTGAATTATCCTGCCTATGGGATGTGAGATCCAGAGATTATTCCAATCGTTATAAGCGTGATGAAGCTTTAAAAGAACTCAAAGAGTTATGTAAAGCAGTGTGTATTGAACCAACTGAAGATTATGTAAAAAACAAAATTGCAAACTTGCGCACTGTGTTTAAAAAGGAATATAAAAAAATACAAGCCTCCAAGAAATCTGGTGCAGGAGCTGAGGATGTATATGTGCCACGTTTGTGGTACTTCAAAGACCTCATGTTCCTAGCTGATTCCGATAATCCCAGAGAGTCCCATTGTACTCTGGAAGCAAGTGGCCCATCAGACTCCGGTGCATTATCTGAAGCGGAGGATATATCCCAAACACAGACACAGGTAACTATATGTTGTATATTCTTTATTTAAACAACTGGCAATAGGGTAGTGAAGAAATTGTGCACTACTGTACTTTTTTGCATGAATATTTTTAAACTGAAAGTCTAACCAAAACTTCTTCCACTGTCTTCCACTGTCCCCAATCCATATTATCTAAAGCTAGATACAATCCTGCCATGCAACTGCCCCCCTGCCTAAGAAAATAATCAGTATAATTTTGTCGATTCTGACGTGCACTGGCAGTTGGTAAGCTAGGCCTTGCAGGAGCTAAATTTTGCAAACCAGTGCTGTCGTTTCGCCAGTCACCTGGTACAATTGTCCCACTGGTAATGTCTTCCATATCAACTGCAGATGTTGGCATGTATGACACTGTTGTGCTTCGTAAAAAATTGTGTAGCATACAACAGCACTTCACGATGATGTCCACTTTTTCCACTGCTACATTCATAGCAGTGTGGAAGATTCTGAATCTGCTGGCCATAATGCCGAACGCATTTTCAACCACCCGCCTTGCCCTGGACAGACGATAATTAAATATCTTCTGTTGAGCTGTTAAATTACGTAAGGGATACGGTTTCAAAAGATGTTCATGCAAAGCAAATGCGTCATCCCCAATAAAGATGAAATTTAGTCCTTCCACGGTTTCACTTGAAGATGGAAGATGCAAAACACCTCCTTTCAGTCTGTTTAGGAATTCACTCCGCTGTATTACTCCTCCATCTGAGTTTCTACCATTTTTCCCTATGTCCAGGTATATGAATTCATATTTTGCATTGACGATCGCCATTAATATTATGCTAAAGAACCCTTTGTAGTTGTAATAGTAGGATCCTGAATTCGCTGGTGGGATGATCCTTACATGTTTCCCATCTATTGCACCACCACAATTCGGGAAATTCCACATATCCTGGAATTCTTTAGCAAGCTCTTTCCATTCCTGGGAATTTGTGGGAAACTGTTGGCAAAAAAGACATAGGAATATTTAGCATTCATGGTAATTGATTTATTAATTACTTTTTACATTATTTTCTATAGGATACTCCAAGCCCAGTACCAGAGCAGCCAGGGCCATCGGGTCTGAGTGCTTAGAGGGGAAAAAAAGGAAGACTTCAGATTTGGACACTTCCACTTTATTAAGGAATGCATCATCCATTATGGAACAGAAGGATGATGAGTGTGATGCTGTGGGTTATCTTGTTGCACACAAGTTACGCAGGATGACTATGCAGCAGCGTGACTTATTTGAACCTCTGCTGCATAAAATGATGGGCATTGGACTTAAGGGGCATCTTACCCCAAACACCGATGTTATAGGGTATCAAGGTTGTACATACCATCAACCTGTACCATCTGTCCCAAACTGGCAGACATCCCAACAACATGGAACCACGAGCTGGCCAATGAACCAGGAACACCATCAAGGTCCTTGGTTTCGTGATCCCCATTATACGAATTTGTGAATAAAAAAAAATTTCTTTACTGTTCTTGTTAAAATTAAAATGGTTATTGTTGTTAAATAAAAAATAGATTCTGTTTCAAAACGTCTCTTTTTGGAAATGGTGTACTTCTTGTTATGTATTTTCTTAGAAGAAATTGTGTTTTTGGCCATTTTAGACACATTGTTGATTTTACATATTTAAACTTTGTTTCATTTTTAGTCATGTAATAGAACTCTGACAGTTCACCATGTTTTCATACCTTTAAATACTGTGGTTGGAGCACTTTTATTATGGCCTCACACGTCTCCGGTATAATTCGACCTAATGATTGGGCAGAAATTCCAGTTGTAAACTTCATGTCCTCAAAAGACCTGCCTGTAGCCAAGAAACGGAGGGTTGCCATGAGCCTCTCCTCTGCGCTGACAGCCTTTCTCATACAGGAGTCTTGTTTGGTGATATGTGGCCGCACATGCGATAACAGCATCTCAAATGACTCCTGTCATCCGTAAATAATTTCGATAATCCTCAGGATTATTTTCCCTCAGGTTTGACAATAGATTTACATGTGAGAATTTCTCACGCTGCAGGAGCCAGTTTTTTGTCCACACTCTGCTCTTCCTTCTTTTTCTTCTTTTTTTCTTCTCTTCCTCCAAGGCTATTATTGCAATTACCATGGCTGCCATTTTCTGCTTTCTATTGTACCTCTTGAATGGCATTTTCTCAGAACGTATGAATGTGCAATGCGCGAAACGACCGCTTGTTTCGTACTCGGCGTGACCCGATTTTGTACAGTAGGGGGTGTGGTTAAAAGGTTAATAAATATTACATCACTTCCTCTATTGTCAAGAAAACATAGTGTTTTAACGTACGATTTTCGTACTTAATTGATGGCACATTCGGATGTTGTTGTGAGTGCCGCTTTCGTTTATCGCTCGACGGGTCGTTCGGAATTCGCATCGTGTATGGCCGGCATAACTCTACACTTTATGAACCTATGCCCCTTTTTAATCCTCTTGGTGCCTAAACAAGAACACTTGTATGACCATACAGCTCTTCTTTAGGGTTTGAAGCTCCTTGGGAAGATGTCATGTGACAGCAAATCATGCTTGCTCATCCAACTGCTTTTTAAGGTGTATGGACAGCTTTATATATTCAAAACTTATTAGATCACTAAAGATCTCCCCCAATACAAACCCAGGCAAATGTTCTCCCATGCATGTGTTTTATTGGTGTATATCTTTACATTTACAAGGTCAATATAAAGATTTGGCACAATGTAGTTGGTGCACCTTTAACCTTTAACCTACCAAGGGATGTGTAATTCAAACAGACTTTACCTAGCTTGTAACCTGATTAGTAAAGGCACAACAACTCACTGATAATTCCTGTGTATTGTCCACCTGCAAGCATGTTCACAATGTAAGACTTACTACATTTTGTGTTCTGTCCCACTTATATATATTGTGTTCTGTATTGTATTGAACAGCAGCAGATTACTTTTGTTTTGTCTGTGTCTTATTGAAGATTTAATCTGTATGTGCGTGGTACCAAGTCAGCAGGTGACCATACTATTCTAAGGTGGTATGCCATTACATAAAGTGTCATTTGAAACAGAACACTTTGCACTGCTACAGAACATTGGCTAACTAAGAACATCTTCCTATCCCAGTGCTATTGTATAAAGTTTATAGAAATCTTATTTTAAGAAAATCTAGGTACTTACGCTAACTGTTTCTAATAATACACTTAAAAATGTTAATGGTCACATAAATGTTACAAATTAGGTTGTTATTATCTGTCTGGAATTTTGCTTGAGTTCAACATTTACCCATTCACAATTACCAATGACTATCTAGTTCTCAAAGATAATTTGTTTGCAGATAATACATTTCTAACAAGGATCTGTTGATTCTATTAGTATAAGATTGTTCCAAGTGCTCTCCATGTCCCCTTGTCTTTGGACTGCAAACCTACTGGAACTACTGGGCAGCCCAGAAAACCAACAGCAACTTCTGTAGGGAGTCTACCTGTGAATGCTTTACTCATTAGTCTGGAGGTGAGGTGTGATGTCACTGTCTGCTGACAGTCTCCAACCACAGTCTTTGTAGCTCATAAAAAATCATAGTTGAGGCGTGGTCTGGCCGCAAACGAATATGGCCGCTTAATCATGCAGCCCCCACAGCTGCCTGCCCAAAGTGGCACAGATCAGGATAAAGACATTCTGTCACTGAGCTCATTGTCTGTGTCTGACCTGAATGAAGATCAGGTCGCAGACATGGAGGAGACAGAGCAGTAACAACCTCATCTGGACTCTTCTCCTTCTAATAGAGGTAAGAGGTCTGCCATGTCACCAGCACACTCTTCAACAAAGCATACCCATGTGAAGAGACAGCATCACACTGAGCATTGTAGTTCCATAACTGAAGCTGCTTCTACTCAGCCTCTGGCAACATTTAAACACAGACAACCCTGTATCTGAGCATTCTTTAACCACTTGCCGCCCGCCCTATAACAAAATGACGGTGGCAAAGTGGTTTCAAAATCCTGACCGGACGTCATATGACGTGATCAGGATTTTGAGCCGCTGCGCGCCCCCGGGAGCACGCATCGCGGCGATCGTTGCTGCGGGGTGTCAGTCTGACACCCCGCAACTACGATCTCGGTAAAGAGTCTCCGACGGAGACTCTTTACCCCATGATCAGCCATGTCCAATCACAGCTGATCACAGTGTAAATAGGAAGAGCCGGTGATCGGCTTTTCCTCACTCGCATCTGTCAGACGCGAGTAGAGGAGAGCCGATCGGCTGCTCCTCTGACAGGGGGGGTCTGTGCTGATCGATTATCAGCGCAGCCCCCCGAGGATGCCCACACTGGACCACCAGGGACGCCACCAGACCACCAGGGATGCCCAGGACAAGGTATGCCACCCTAGACCACCAGGGATTCCAGTCAGTGCCACAATGGATGCCAATCAGTGCCCATAATGGATGCCAATCAGTGCCCACTATGGGCATCACTGATTGGCATGCATTATTGTTTGACACTGATTGGTATCCATTAGTACAGTATATTATAATACAATGCCGCCTATCAGTTCCCATCTGTGCCGCCTATTAGTGCCCATCCATGCCACCTATCAGTGCCCATCCATGCCCATCTGTGCCACCTACCCATGTCCATCTGTGCCACCTACCCATGCCCATCCGTGCCGCCTAATCATGCCCACCTGTGCCACCTATCCATGCCCATCAGTGCCGCCCATCCATGCCAATCTGTGCCAACTATCAGTGCCAGTTTGTGCCACCTATCAGTGCCCATCAGTGCCACTCATCAGTCCTGCCGATCAGTGCCCATCAGTGCCGCCTATCAGTACCACACATCAGTGTCCATCAATGCCACCTCATCAGTGCCACTTCATTGGTGCCACCTCATCGGTGCCCACCAGTGTCGCCTTATCATTGCCCATCAGTGTAACCCCATCAGTGCCCATCAATGAAGGAGAAAACTTACTTATTTACAAAGTTTTGAAACTGAAACAAAAAAATACATTTTTTTTTCAAAATTTTCAGTATTTTTTTATTTGTTTAGCAAAAAATTAAAACCGCAGAGGTGATCAAATACCACCAAAAGAAAGCTCTATTTGTGGGAAAAAAATGGTAAAAATTTCATTTGGGTACAGTGTAGCATGACCGCGCAATTGTCACTCAAAGTGCGACAGCGCTGAACGCTCAAAATTGGTCTGGGCAGGAAGGTGTTTAAGTGCCCTGTATTGAAGTGGTTAAAAGTAATGTTACTCTCTCTACAGGCTGATATGCAGAAATAATTCAGAGCCTCTATTAATCATTTACATGACAGGATTGATTATCTAAAAGGAGCATACTGATAACATTGAGCAGCATTTATCAGCAGCCACCACAGCTCACAATACTATTGTGGGCATTCAGGATGAACACTCTGAGGCCGCTGCAGGTGGAACAACATGAAAATTAGCAGGGTTCCAGAGGCAATAACTTCTGTGGAGATTGTGGAGGAGCTTCTTCCATGTTGGTTGACTCTCCCCCCCCCCCCCTCCTGCTTTTGTGTTTAAAGCAGAAATTCACCCAAGAAGAACAGCGAGAGATCTGTTGCATGATTATACAACATATAAACTTTAATTCATGTCAAAAAGAACCACTATAGTAAACCTACACCACGAGTAGAGACCATATTAACAATCCACAGACAATTAAAAATAAGACAACGTTGTCTGATTAAAAAGGGGAAGTGCAGCTGCACTCACACTAACATACATATCACTAATGCATATCCACACACACCCCTCTGAATACAGCCTCTACAGACTATTAAGACAAAGGGACATGTGACTTTGTATCACTAGAATATGACAGAGATCACTGCTCCCGATCACTGGGAGCAGTAGATCCCTGTCATGTTGCTAGGCAGAACAAGGAAATGCCTTGTTTACATCGGTATCTCCCCATTCTGCCTCCTCATGCTAAAATTGTGGGCCACCAGTGGACATTGAGTCCGCAGGACCCATGGGCACGCTCCTGCGGCACGCAGCGAGTGCAGTGCTGCCAGTGGCGTGCTCGCACCCGCTATCCGCTGATGATGGACAGACGTATGGGCTTTTGCGCATCTGTACTACTTTGCAGACGTATATCAGCGCGAGCCGGTCGTAAAGTGCTTAAGATCTCACCTTTCTCCTGGGCTCTCATCTATACTATGACATACTTGGGCATTCAACTTGTATCTCCCTCTACCATGCTTCTCCATATGAATCTCTCCTCTTTGCTCCAGAAACGTAGAAACCATAAGCTCATCTATGATGTCTATTAAAACATCTTGGGCCAGACGTATACCCTTGGCTAAAATGTTTCTCCTCCCACATGTCATTTACTTCTTCAGGACTCTACCGCTACCTCTTCTACCAGCTGACCTTGCCAAAATTTAACAAATTATCAATTCCTTCATCTGGGCAGCCCACAGTCCTCAACTAAAATCTTCACTTTTAAGCACACCTATGGCATTCACTGGATTGGGAGCACCAAATACACCCCACTGCCTTATGGCTCAAAATTGAGTCAACGGCAATCTCCTGTGTACCACACTTGTTATTGGCAGCTATATGGATGAACTTCCGTCCAGACCGTTCTTTCCTACCCACTGTCAATGCCACAACCTCAGGAAAGTCTTACTACAAACCTCTCAAGGGATACACAATGACGCCCTGTGGCTTCTCCCACTCCTCTCTTTACAACTACTCTCCTCAGAACTACCTATTCAGCACTGGTTTACTGCAGGAATTCATTCTATAGGGGACCTTTATCACCTCAAAAGTTTCCAACAACTATCAATGACCTACAGCCTGCCCAGTAAAGACTTCTACATCCTTCTCATATCCTCTCTTCAGTGCCCACGGCCTTAGAAATGATTCATAAAGACCTGTTCTTTTTTTACCAGCGAATCTCCCCCAAGAGCAAGGGAATTTCCTTCATCTACAATGCCCTATCTAGACTCACATTCACAAGTAAATCCACCAACATACTATACTTGCAAACAAAGCTACAAACTTACTTCTCTCCAAAGGCGTGGTACTGTGCTCTTCGGTTTCCTGCTATTCTCTCCAAAAATGTATCCCACTGGGAAACCCTCATGAAAATTTTCCACACACTGGACATACTAGCATGCATCTTTCCATCCCACTCTCCAAAATGCTGGAGGAAATGTGATGTTATTAGAGATATTCTTCATATCTGGTGGAACTGCTCTGTCTTAGCCCCTTTTTGGAAAACAGTATCTGCCTTAATCGCCGATATGATTCACATTACCAAACAACTGACCCCGCAGATGACTGTCTTTGGCCTAGACGCTCTCCCCTGGCCCACAGCCTACACACCAATCATACATACAGTCTTAATTGCAGCATTATTGGAAAGGTCCACTTTCAAACTCTACCAACTCTCTCATCTCTGCTTTAAATGAGCACTGTCACATGGAATATCTTTTCTCTAAATCTCACCTACTGGGAGAGAAGTTCCACAGATATCAAGCTCACTTAACTGGAGTAACACTCCTCTCTGACTGCCTATGACTACCGGAAATAATACTCACTACTGTTTGGACCAAAGAAAATCTGCTGTGATCTACCCCCCCTTGTAACTTTGTATCCGTATTTACTGTATGCATCTCTAATTAGTTCCTAAGTTGTCCATGTTGGCTCTTGGGTATCTTCTATATTCACCACTCTCCTTCTCCTTACCTTTGACCCCCTACTCCCACCCCCCCATCCGATCTTTGACGCCTCCCCTGTTGGGAATAATCGTGGAGCCCCTAACACTACATTAACGTCTATATAAACTGATGTGTGTAACACCCACAATGTGAGTCTACCAAGATGTTAATACACTGTTATCTGTTTGCTACTCCGTGTATGGGATAATAGCCCTCCCTATATCTGTTATATCTGTATCCTTTATACCCGGTACCTTCTGTTATATCTGAACTAATAAAATCCAATTTAAATTTAAAGAAAAGACTCTCAAAACCACAACAAACTCTTGGTAAATGAAAGAACCATACTTAACTAAGTTTATTGACTACCCACCCGGGCACAGTCTGCTCCCAAAGGGGTGTCTGGCTATTTTGACGACACAATCAATACCTTTGGTTTGTTGTGGACCCACTTATAACCACTGTAAATAAAGTTTTACTATACTCTTTTTGCACTGTCTGCATGGAATATATTGTGTTATACATGCATGTACCCAACCTTCTCATGACAAAAATGGACAATGCCCTATTGCCTTATTTGAATGTTTTGTAATTTCTATTAACTAAAAACTTTCAATAAAGTTGTTTCCTGGTTACCTGATGATTGAAAAACCATAATAACAGATATTTAGCCTTTTTTTAGCAAATCATTTTATACAGGATTTATTCGGCATTGGCAAGAAAGGCAATTATCATTTTCTTCCTGAAATGTTAACAGATTTGGTGAAATAGGAGCTATAGGCTATAAGTATTAATAGTAAAAAAAAAAAAGAACAGAGAGAGAGAGGTGTGTTTTTTTAAACCTTTTTCAGAGCTATTCCTCCTGTGGAACAGCAAATGCATTAATTCCCTGGAAATGCCAGCAAAATGAAATCTAAGGCCGCGTACACACGGGCGGATTGTCTGCCCAACTAAGTTCGTCAGACAATCCGACAGACAGTCCGTTCAAAATTTGAATGAACGGACTTGACCACACACGATGAGCAGACAGTCCGCTGAAAGCGTGCGTGATGACGTGTACAGCACGTACGACGGGACTAGAAAAACGACGTCCTATACACTGCAATGCAACCTTCGGCCGTGTAAATCCTTTCTGAGCATGCGCCATACTTAGTCCGTCCAACTTGCCTACACACGAGCGGACTGTCCGCTGAAACCAAGTTTGAACGGACAAAACCAAGTTTGAACGGACAAAATTACGAAAATTCCGTAAGACTTTGTTCGTCAGACAGTCCGCTGAAAAAGTCCGCTGAAGCCCACACACAAGCGGATTGTCCGCTGAAACACGGTTCAGCGGACTGAGTTGGACAGACAATTCGCCCGTGTGTACGTGGCCTTACTAGACTATATTTCATCCAGGTCAGATATTCTTCCTAATGTAAATTAGGAAAATACCACATTATAGCCACTAGATGGAGCTGATGATCATAGGCAATGAGTATATATTTACTATGATCAGCTCCATCTACCATATTGATGTATTTTGTTATTCTTAGGAGTGAAAAACATTCACATTATTTATACATACACTCCATGGTGTTTGGTTACTTACACCGATAATGTAATATGTAAAGTGTTCACACGTTTCCTATTAATTCATGTTCTAAGTGAATCCTAATGGCAGGTCTACTTTTGTACTGTATATTTTAGTTGTAATTGTAATAGACTATTTTGAAATCAAGGAAATGTTACTGCTACACACTTAATCATTGAACAAAAAAAGATGTTGACATGAAATCTATTGAAATAACTAGACATCTATGCACTAATTGCAAATTACAGCTTTAATGTATTACCAAGTTGTTACAGAAGTAACTTTGGTTTCATAGAACTAAACAAAAGTCAGCATCCTATAATTTGCCAAACACAAATTAATTTCTACTGTTCTCAAAAGAAATCTTAAATATTGTTTCAATCCTAGGACTGGATTTCTTCCAAATCTCTTGCTGAAATTTAAATGAATCAAATGTTGTTCATTATTCACCATCATATTTTCACCGGCATGCAACACACAGTTCAAACACAATTTCTGTCTGAACAGACCTAATTGGAAGTGTGATGCAGATAAATATTGAACATTTACTTTACTGCACTTAGCAAATGAACGCTCAGTGAAGTTTCAATTTTCAATGTACTCAAAATATCTTCTCTGTCTGCTACGTGCCATAAATTGGTAATGATGAGGTGTGAGGTGTGTTCCCCAGTTGATTTGTTCCATCAATTTATATAGGGTTGTGAGATTTTGCATACTTTTCCAATATAAATAGACCAATCACATCAGCCCCGACCCCTGAGTTGATTTGTTTGCAAAGTCTCATTTTTGTATTAAATAAAAAAAATAGGTTCATACTTACCTGCTCTGTGTAATGGTATTGCAAAGATTTGCCCCCTTAAGTTGCCCCCTGAGGTCCGCTGTCTGTGATCTTGGCTCCTCCTTTTCTATGTCTGCTCCCATAGCAAGCTGCTTGCTATGGATGCAGATTTACAGGGTTGCTCCCAAGCTGGCCTGTGTGTGTCCATAGGCATTCTTTCCTTTGGTGAGAACAATCAGAGGCACTGCTAGACTGGCAAAGTTAGGGACAAACCTCCTATAATAGCCCGCAATGCCAAGGAAAGAACGCACCTGTTTCTTTGTAAGTGGGCATGCCCATTTCTGGATAGCTTCAACCTTGTTTAGTTGGGGTTTAATCATGCCCCTGCCTACAACATACCCCAAGTAGCAGGCCTTCTCCAACCCAGCCTTGCTCTATTCTGGGTTTACTGTGAATCCTGCCCTTCTGAGCGCAACCTCCTGTTCATTGATCACTACCACACACTCATGTGGATTCAGGCTGGTTGCAGCACATAACATATGGGCATACATGGAGCGACGGCGACCTATGTCGCACTCCATTGGTTCTTCCCATCTTGGGTACTGGGCCATCAGGTGACCTAGTTGATGGCAGGGCCAACAGCTAACCTCACGGGGTTCCCCCTGTCGGTTTTCCTGCCGTAGAGCTTGACAGCAGCCATCTCATCCAGGGACTGAAGCTCCAACTGAGCCACCCATCGGTGGAGCTCCCTGTGCAACCCCTACAGGAAACAGTCCAGTGTGACTCTTTTCACAATCTGACTGGGTGTCTTTTCAGCAGGTTTCAACTAGTCCCAGAACAAGTGCATCAGGTGGTACAGCTTTGCATGGGCAGGCTTAGCCTTGTCAAAGCGCCAGCCATGGACTCATAGGCCCCATTCACACCTGAGCATAGCGTTTTCAGGCAGAAAAATTGTGCGATTTTACCGTGATTTTGCAGTATTTTTTCCAGTGTTTTGCCGCGATTTTGCGCAGGGCGAAAGGTCACCAATGTAAAAAGAAGAAGAAGACCCAAATCTGCCCATTTCGAGCAACAAAAAAGGGTCCAGAACTTGTTTGAGCTTCAGGCGTTCGGCTTCAGGTGGCTTGGAGTGGAGATGTGAACCATCTCCATTGAGAATAATAGATTTTTTCCCCTCCGGCGTTTTGTAGCCTCAGGCTTGAAGCTACAAAATGCTCAGGTGTGAATGGGACCTTAAAGCAACAGTCACTCCCAGCCTGGCTATGATTTCTGCTTTCAGGCATTTATAGTCCCGTGCTGATTCAGGGGCCAAGTCACAGTATGCTTTTTTGGGTCTGCGGTCAGGAAAGGAGCCAGTACATCTGCCCAGTCTTTATCCGGCAGACCTTCCCTTGCTGCAACCTGCTGAAACATTGCCAGGTATGCTTCCACATTGTCTGAGGCTATCATCTTTTGCAGGGTCTGCTTTCCTGCCTTCTGGGGTCATCTTAACAGTGGGTCACCTTTCATCATTCCAGTCCTGCTAGATGTTCACAATCCAGCAAAGGACTTTTTCACACAGCGTTCTCACCCCTACTTAAACAGTTCTCTTCTGACACTTTCAGCCCAGATGGCAATAAGCAGGTATAAAGTGGAGTAGCTGCCCTCTTCAATTTACCCCTTCTTAACCCTGCCCCAGGCTGGCCCTCTAATATATATATATATATATATATATATATATATATATATATATATATACACATACACAGTATCTCACAAAAGTGAGTACATCCCTCACATTTTTGTGAATACAGTATTTCATTATATCTTTTCACAACACTAAAGAAATTACACTTTGCTACAATGTAAAGTAGTGAGTTTACAGCTTGTATAACAGTGGCAACGTTTCCGTTCCCTCAAAATAACTCAACATACAGCCAATAATGTCTAAACAGCTGGCAACAAAAGTGAGTACACCCCTAAGTGAACATTTTCAAATTGGGCCCAATTAGCCTTTTTCTCTAGTCAGTGTCATGTGACTCGTTAGTGTTACAAGGTCTTAGGTGTGAATGGGGAGCAGGTGTGTTAAATTTGGTGTTATCGCTCTCACTCTGTCATACTGGTCACTGGAAGTTCAACATGGTACCTCATTGCAATTAACTCTCTGAAGATCTTAAAAAAAAAACTGTTGCTCTAGGCTATAAAAAGATTGCCAAGACCCTGAAACCGAGCTGCATCACAGTGGCCAAGATCATATAGAGGTTTATCTGGTCTATCGGGTTGATGTCAGGACCTTGTGCAGGTCAGTCAAGTTCCTCCACCCCAAACTTGCTCATCCATGTCTTTATGGAAGTTGCTTTATGTACTGGTCCAAATCAGTTAGTATCAGTTAGTAGAGGGGGATTATGGAGTGGGGTTGCTTTTCAGGAGTTGGGCTTGACCCCTTAGTTCCAGTGAAGGTAACTCTTATGCTGCATACACACGACCGGACTTTCCGGCAGACTAAGTCTGACAGTCTTCCCGACGGACTTTCGGCAGAGTTCCGACTGACTTTCCGAACGAATAGACTTGGCCACACACAGACAGACTAAGTCCATTCGAAAGTCCATTCTTTTTGAACGTGATGATGTAAGACGGGACTAAAATAGGAAGTTCAATAGCCAGTAGCCAATAGCTTCCCTTGCGTTGTATTTGGTCCATCGGACCAGCATACAGACGAACGGTTTTCCCGATAGGAATTGAGTCCGTCGGACAGATTTGAAACATGCTCTATTTCTAGGTCCGTCAGATTTTTTTAATGAAAAACGATCGGATTAGCCCACACACAATCAGATTGTCTGACAGACTGATTCCGTCGGACCTAGTCTGCTGGAAAGTCCGGCCGTGTGTACGCGGCATTAAGGTGTCAGCATACCAAGACATTTTGGACAATTTCATGCGCCCAACTTTGTAAGAACAATTTGGGATTGGCCCCTTCCTGTTCCAACATGACTGTGCACCAGTGCACAAAAAAGTTCCATAAAATCATGGATGTGTGATTTTGTGGTGGAGGAACTTGACTGGTCTGCACAGAGTCTGGCCCTTTACCTGATAGAATACCTTTGAAATGAATTTGAGTGGAGACTGCAAAGCAAGGCTATTTATCCACTTCAGTGCCTGACCTCTGAAAGAATGGTAACACGTTCCCTTAGACACACTCCTAGACCTTGTGGGCAGCCTTCCCAGAAAAGCTGTTATAACGACAAAGGGTGGGCCAACTCAATATTGAACCCTATGGACTAAAATAGGGATGTCATTAAAGTTCATGTGTGTGTAGAGGCAGGTGTCCCAATACTTTTTGCAATATAGTGTATATACTGTATATATTAATGAATGTTTCTCAGACTTTAAATTAAATTATAAAGGTCACAGTGCTCATAAAAAGAGGGAATTTCAATAATAAATTCTTTGTTTAAACGTAGCAATAGCTTTTGTGTCACTTCGCTCAGCCCAGATATAACCCTTTTCTGATTTCAGCTGAATGCAATGGTTACTTCCTGGAATGCTCATGAGCTCGGGCAGAAAGGACACCTTTACCATTCATATCTAGGTAAATCCATTATACTACTTCTAATGAAAAAATTAGAAATATATTACTTTATAATGATCTTTAGCCTTGCAATGAATTGCAGCTACTTTAAATGAATTAAACCATGATCTAACCATCTAAAAGACAGATTCTTCAAGTTGGAGTTCTAAAATGTAGTTTCTGATGGTGCATTTGACTTACTTTTCATGTAATGATTAAATTGTGCTTCAATGGAAATGAGAGAGCTCATCCACATAAACTACAATCTGACCCAAATCACACTACTTCATGTATATCTGCAAACATCTGCTGCTTTTCGGAACCAGTCTAAACTTCTTTTTTATTTAATTTTTTTCTTTAAAAAAAAGGGTTCTCGCTTCACAAAATATCAGGGGGAGGAATTTGCAGATAAACCCAGTACCTGGGGTTTCTAGAACCTTCTTCCATGGTTATCCAGGGCGGATCCGGGGGGGGGGGGGGGTACATAGTAATTGCCCCCTCCCCCGAGAAATTAGTGAGCGGGCAGGCAGGCCAGTCAGAGGGCTGGTGGGTCGGGGACCAGAGAGATGACATCATCTCTCACCGTCTGTCCTGCATAACCACAGTTCCACCCTCACTGTGCAGCCACGGACAGCAGAGAGATTACATAATTTCTTTGTTGCCTGCCTTCACTCTGGGACACAGCAAGTGACAATCCACAACTTGTGGCAGGTGACATGGCATGGGACAATCTGCATCTGGTGGCAGGTGACATGGCAAGTGACAATCAGCATCTGGTGGCAGGCAAGTGACAATCCACAACTGTGGCAGGTGAGGGGGCAAGTGACAATCGACATGGAAAGTGACACACTCTGGGCTCTCACTGATTCTGCATATAGTGAGTTGAACTATTTTATTTTATATTACACTGCAATAATAGAAATAATGTGCTTCAATCATCTTGACACCATATCAACCATGGTGCCATGATGATTGAAGCGCCAACACCAGCTTTTGCCCTGATAAATTGCTTGCAAAAAAAATAAAAATTTCTAGCAGGGCCCCTCCCGAGACTAGACTCTGGATCCACCCCAGGGGTTATCACAGATTCAGAAGAACACCTTCAGCACTAAGAGGTGACCACACATTTAAGGACGTCTTTATAAAGTGGACAGCTTATATTCCTGATGGGTATCTCTGGAGTGAGGGTACAGATTTTAGGATTTGCTTATCTACAAACTTCATTTAAGAGCTATACTACAGATTTGTAGCCTGATATCTCATTCGTAGGCTAGTCATTGGATCCTAAACAAACAACAAAAAACAGAAGGTGGAACAGAACTGGTTCCGCCATTTGGATGATCCCATGAGGCTTTAGGGTGGACTTCTGGATCTTGTATCATGACATGCTATGACTCCATGTTTGGAACCCATTCACAAAATACAAAACCTCCTGTGAACGGGCAGCAGAGGGGAGGGAAGTCCCAGAGCACAAGGAGTGTAACAATAGCTGTGCTTCCGGCACTTGATAAAATTGTCAGTGAATTAAAAAGATACTGTATGTCCATGAGCTTGTGTGCATCTTCTTGGACTTAACTCATAGTAAGCCAGCAGATGTTAGAAAGTGGCTAAATCCTTGGAATTTAGCTTTAAAGTACTGCCCTTCCCCATACAATCATACCCTTGTTTTTTTACTATAGAACATAGAACTATAGAACATACTATTGATAGAAAAGACACTTGTTCCTTAAAGTAGATGTTTAAGACTTGCAATCATTGTGTCACTAGACATACACATATAGCCAAGAGCCAATAGATAAAGCTCCTGACCATTAGATGCATATAAAGCAGCCAAACGATCACATTAAAAGCACTTCATTGAAGCTCTGTATCATTAGCACATTTATTTAGTGGCAGACTGACCAGTCTGGCACTTCAGGCCGTGGTCCAGGCTGAGGAAGGGGGCCTGCTGGTGCCACTTTCTGGAACTTTTTTTTGTCCTGGACAAAAAACATACGGCTGCAGGGCCACGGTGACCATCTTTTTAGGGCCCGGACGGGCCCCAGAGCGCACTAGTGATGATCATAGGAAGGGGGCCTGGTCTGGTAGAAGAAGCCATCCACGCACTGGGCCTGCAAACCTTCTGAGTCCTGGACTGGCTTCTTCTAGTTCTACCCTGATAGGGCAAAGGCTGCAGCCCCTCACCTGTGCAAAGAGTGTTCACTGGAATGGAGAGGTCGCGGACACATTAGCCAGCCACAGCAGGGCCAGGGTGCCAGCAAGCCAACCACAGTGACCCATCCACAGCAGGGCCATGGTGCCAGCCAGCCAACCACAGTGAGTGACCCACCCACAGCAGAGCCAGGGTGCCAGCCACCGCTGATGATCCACTTACAGCAGAGCCAGTGTGCTAGCCACCCATGGTGATCCACTTACAGGAGAGCCAGGGTGCCAGCCACCCACAGTGACCCACCCACAGCAGAGCCAGGGTGCCAGCCAGCCACTCACAGTGACTCACCCACAGCAGGGCCAGAGTACCAGCAAGCCAGCCACCCACAGTGAGTCCCCCACAGCAGAGCCCGGGTGACAGCCAGCCACCCACAGTGGTCCACCCACAGCTGAACCAGGGTGCCAACCAGCTACCCACAGTGACCCACCCAAACCAAGCCAGGGTGCCATTCATCCACCCATGGTGACCCACGCAAAGCAGTACCATGGTGCCAGCCAGCCACCCCAGGTGACCCATCCACAGCGGGGCCAGGGTGCAAGCAAGCCAGCCACCTACAGTAAGCCACCCACAGCAGAGCCAGGGTGCCATCCAGCCACCCACAGTTGTCCACCCACAGCAGGGCCAGAGCGCCAGCCAGCCACCCTGACCCACCCACAGAAGAGCCAGGGAGCCAGCCAGTCAGCCACCCACATTTACCCACCCACAGCAAGGCCAGAGTGCCGGCCAGCCACCCACGGTGACCCACCCACAGTGCTGCCATGGTGCAAGCCACACACACACAGTGACTCATCCACAGCAGGGCCAGGGTGCCAGCCCCATACGGTGACCCAGCCACAGCAGGGCCAGAGTGTCAGCCAGCCGCCCATTGTGACCCACCCACAGCAAGGCCAGGGTGCCAGCCAGCTGCCCACAGTTACCCACCCACAGCAGGGAGCCAGGCCAGCCACCCACAGCATGATGCAAGATCTGTGCCAGCCACCAGCTGCCCACAGCAGGGTGCATCATCCATACCAGACACCCACACACAGCAGAAAGCCAGGCCAGCCACCTATAGCCAGGTGCAGCCAGGTGCCAGCCCCGTACCCACAGCAGGGAGCCAGCCAGCCAACCTCAGGAGCCAGCCAGCCACAGAGGAAGCGGGAGCCAGCCACAAATGTTGTGGGAGCCAGCCACAGCTACAGTACCCATAGTTAAAGCAAGAGGTGCAGTAGCAATTTTTTTCTACTTTGTGAGAGGTTGGGGCAGGGGTGAGAGTCATGGCACAGGGAGGGGATCCCATGAGGACCAGAGGGAATGAAGGTGTTCACTGTACACTCTGTTAGAAAAAAGCCCCCTCCAGGTCTCATTATACTCCTTTGCTATATCTAATATGACCTGGAGGGGACTCTTTCTAACAGACTCTATAATTGACCCTGAAAGGGCCTCCATTAGAGAGACCCCCCCTCCAGGTCCCATTAGACTCCTTTGTAGTCTCTAACTGGTCCTGGAGGGGGGGGTCTCTCTCTAACAGAGACTGCCTAATAGACACTGTTAGAGAGAGACCCCCCTCCAGGTTCCATTAGTCTCTGTTGTAGAGGGGCCGGAAGGGATGCTTTTTAACAGACTGTCTAATGGACACTGTTAGAGAGAGACACCCCTTCAGGTCCCATTTTTAAAAAAAGCAGAGGTTGTACTTGGTGCAAAATCTAGGGACGGGGCCAGGGGTGGGTCATGGGCGGGGCCTTCAGAACTTCTAGCCCATGGGCGGGTCATGGGCGGGGCCGCCCCTGCATATATCTGCATATATTTCTACTATTACTATATTTATATTATTTCTGCAAATGAAAATAAGCTTTGACAAATTCCATATAGATAAAATAACCCCATAAATTGAAATGTTTTCATATTTGTGGCTACATTTTCTCACATGACAAAAATATATGAATAATCTTTCTATGTACACTTCCATATGAAACCTCTGACTGTCCGGAATAAAACAGCAAGTTTAGTTCTGACAACAAACACAAAGGCAACATTTTGAAATAAATGTACATCTCCAAAACTGTTTTGGTTAAGTGAAACAACTTATTTTATCTTTTTAAAGTTCTAATTAGCTACAGGCTGTACCTCCCCATACCCCAAACAATTGTATGCATCTCTACAATACCTTCACCTGTGGCTGAAATAAACACTAATAAAATGCATCGAATAATCAAATTCCTAAATTACAACTCACAAAATAGATTTTGGCATTGCAATTTTAATTCAGGTCCGCACAAAAAAAAAAAAAAGTGAATTCAGACAGAAAATAATAACAGTGTTTAGCTATTTACAGTATTATATAAATAACATTGAATACACAACTTTTGTGGTCCTTAGACAGACTTGGAAAATGACAAAGTGCAGAGCTTTTGGTGGGTTTTTATCAATTTTTCAGATCTATGTGCTTTCCTGACATCAACTCTAGAGGCTTTATTAAAAATGTACTATTATTAATAATTCAGCACCTAAACCACAGGAATGGGAAATCAGTTAGTGTTACTTTTGAAAGAGAGTAAAGAAAAAACTGTCAGTCAAGCTTAAGTTACTGCATATAATCTGCTTGACGATGCAAAAGAGAAAAATGAAAATGCAGGGAATTTTCAGAAGACCATGTCTGGGTCAGGCTTAAGTTGCAATATCAGTATACAGATATACAGTATTTAATGTACTATGTCTTTATATATCTGATATTTCCTTCTTTCCTTCCTTCTATTTTTCCTTTCCTCCTCCCTTCCATACCTAATGAACAGTGCACCAGTCCTTTAGTTGGTTCTCCATAATAGTATGTGTGGCAAAAAATTCGGAAATAGGTAGCCAGATTACAGCCACAACCTGACCCCTGCAAACAGGAACAGGAGTGGTGGAAGGTTCCCCAATTTAAAGGGGTTGTAAACCCTCATGTTTTTTCACCTTAATGCATTCTACGGGGGATTTAAATTGTGAAAGCAGTGCCCCTTCATATTGAGCCATTTTGGAAGAACTGGAGGTGCTCCTGGACATTGTATAGATTACATTTACCCTTGGTGATTTACTATCACACTGGCTCGATTGACTCATTGCCTAATGGTATTTATGTGCATATTTTCTGGTAAGCATGCTTACATTCTCTCTACTGGTGGATCTCTGCACTTTCATGAAATTCAGGGAGTAAAAATATATGAACTCTTATGGTGGCTATCCAAATAAACCTGGAGGAACATCACAGTTAGGGATGAACAGAACATCCCCCGGTTCGGTTTGCATCCAGAACATGCAAAAAATTGGTTCAACACGCGAACATCATTAAAGTCTATGGGACACCAACACGAATAATCAAAAGGTGCTAATTTTAAAGGCTTATATGCAAGTAACTGTCAAAAAAAATGTTTGGGGACCCGGGTCCTACCCCAGGGGACATGTATCAATGCAAAAAAAAAGTTTTAAAAATGGCCTCCACTACAGCATGTGTTTATTGTAGACTGCAAAACTCCTGGTTGATGCTATTGTTCACTGTCCCTCCCTTCTTGTCTGTATCCCCATTGCAGCCTGAGATTGTGTCGTCCAGCTGTTGACATCTACTGAGCATGCTCCAGTTTCAGTACCTTTCTAAGCTGTTTATTTGCTCCTTTTTCTTATCTGTGCAGCCCATGTGACTATAGAGTCCCACATGTCGGGTATATACAGTGGTTACATAGTTACAGTAGGTGAGGTTGAAAAAAGACACAAGTCCATAAAGTCCAACCTATGTGTGTGATTATATGTCAGTATTACATTGTATAGCCCTGTATGTTGCAGTCATTCAGGCGCTTAACATTCAAATGACACTACTTCTTTCGGATGACTTTGTTGCTATGTTAACATTGGATACCCACTGATAGCTTGAACCTGTTTCAGTCTCTATTGTTGTACCACTTTACCTTGATACATAAAAATATTGAAAGTAATAGTTTTTTGGAACTATTGATGCCCCCCTCACCGCTGAGACCACCGCCTGTGGAAGAGAATACCACATACTTGCCGCTCTTACAGTAAAGAACACTCTACGTAATTTAAGGTTAAACCTCTTTTCTTCTAATTTAAATGAGTGGCCACATGTCTTGTTAAAATCCCTTCTGTGAAAAAGTTTTATCGTTATTGTGGGGTCACCAGTATGGTGTTTGTAAATTGAAACCATATCCCTTCTCCAGAGAGAATAAGTTCAGTGTTCGCAACCTTTCTTCATAACTAATGTCCTCAAGACCCTTTATTAGCTTTGTTGCCCTTCTTTATACTTGCTCCATTTCCAGTACATCCTTCCTGAGGACTGGTGCCCAGAACTGGACAGCATATTCCAGGTACGGAAGGACCAGAGTCTTGTAGCACGGGAGAATTATCACTTTATCCCTGGAGTTAATCCCTTTTTTAATGCATGCCAATATTCTGTTTGCTTTGTTAGCAGCAGCTTGGTATTGCATGCCATTGCTGAGCCTATAATCTACTAGGACCCCCAGGTCCTTTTCCATCCTAGATTCCCCCAGAGGTTCTCCCCCTAGTGTATAAATTGCATTCATATTTTTGCCACCCAAATGCATTATTTTACATTTTTCTACATTAAACCTCATTTGCCATGTAGTTGCCCACCCCATTAATTTGTTCAGATCTTCTCGTAAGGTTTCCACATCCTGTGGAGAAGTTATTGCCTTGCTTAGCTTAGTATTGTCCACAAATACAGAGATTGAACTGTTTACCCCATCCTCCAGGTCGTTAATGAACAAATTAAATAGGATTGGTCCCAGCACAGAAGCCTGGGGGACCCCACTACCCACCCCTGACCATTGCGAGTATTCCCCATTTATCACCACCCTCTGAACTCGCCTTTGTAGCCAGTTTTCAATCCATGTACACACCTTATGGTCCATGCCAATGGACCTTGCTTTGTACAGTAAACTTTTATGGCAAACTGTGTGAAATGCTTTTTGCAAAACCCAGATAAATTACACTTTCCCTTCCTCCCTCCTCCTCCATGTCCTCATACTGCTAAACACTATAGGGGCAGGATATAAGATGGTGATTGATGAGGCTTCACCTTCCTGTTATTCCCAGCACATACACATCATAGACACAGGCTTGACATAGTCTGTGACTGAACCTCATCCAGATATCTTTACAGTGTGAACAAAGTGTCAACTTAGACCCCTTTCACACCAACTTTCCATCTGTCAATTTTTCATCCATCTGTTGATGGATGCCAAACAGACAGCAATGCATTCCTTTGGGCAAACAGACATAAATAGATGTCATCGCATTTGTAAGTCTACATTTTTGTTCAATTTAAAAAATGTAAGCGGATGAAAAACAGATGGAAACGGATGAAAAGCTGATGTAAATTACATCCTTTTTTTCTTAGCAAAAATATGACTGAACGGATGATGCCGCGTGAAAGGGGCCTTAAATTCTGTCTACACCAAGTAATTGCAAAAGAATGTAATAAACATTTGCTTTGAACTATAGATTTGAATGAAGTTTTAAAACACTTTGCTGTTGTTATTTATTTATTTAAATTCTCTAGTAATTCTCTACTCTGCAAGCTTTTTTTATATGCTGTGTGACCGACACAGCACCGTTGTGCAGATACAGATTCATACATCAGCAGAGTACTAGAAACTCCTCCCTTAGATCCCTGAGGACGGGTTAGAGCTGGGAAATATCAGGTGACCTCAGCAAAGTAACAATTACATAAGGTACTCAGATGATTGATTATATTAAAAGGTTTTTTTTTGCCTTCCTCTGGATCAACTGTGGGCATAAAATTGGGTATATTGGATTGTACGATATTTTTTATTTTATTTATTTATTGTTTTTAAGGTTGAACTGGATAGACTTGTGTCTTTTTTCAACCTGTCTAACTATGTAACTAACCATGTAAATACAGTGTTGTGATCCTTATACATAAATAGAATGGAAATTAAACATTGTATGTTTAGTATTACTTTAATTGGTAGGGTTTTTATACATTTTAGGTTGTGCATATTTAGTCTGTTTTGTAAACTTTGCGATCGAGGTTGCACTAATAAAACACACCATCTGATAATTAAGCAACAGGGACATTTCTTCAATGTCATAATAAAAGTTTAATGAAATCCCCTCTATTGAATTCCCTTTTTGCTTAATAATTTGTAGAAAATATGTTAAAAAATTCATGCAGTATCAGAAACAACAGTTTCAATTCCTAAAAAGTAGTGATGATATGCGACCTGTAGAAACATATTGCAAACAATTCATTTTCAGTTGACGGGAGTCATAGAAGTCAGAGAAGCCAGAAAAGGGCAATTTCTGTTTTGTGCTATGCATGTTTCATATCATGTCAAATTTTTGTACTGTCTTCCTGAATAAGTATGCTTTTGTCCCATCTAACTACTAACAATGGATAATCTGAAATGAGCAAACATTTGCTCAAGAGAAGCTGAAGATCTAAATTAGCTTAGTTTCAGATATGTTTCATAGTTACATATTTAGGTTGAAAAAATAAACTTTAAAAAAGCAACACTAAATATCTTTATTTTCCAAAAATGATCCATATATCAGCTACTTAAAGCATACATTCAGTCATTTTTTCAACTTTCCATCTATTAAATATTCTGCCCTTTTTGCTTTAACTTTGGATAGTAAACCATTTTTTTTTCTTACCTTACACAGCCCACTTTCTGTTTCTTGTCTGGTAAAAAGCCTAGGCTTATGACATTATGCACAGCTATCTCTCTTATGCCCCATATACATGGTCGGACATTCCAACCACAAAATCCGTCTGACTTTTTCCGACGGATTTTGTCAGAAACTTGTGTTGCATACACACGGTCGCACAAAGTTGTCGGAAAATCCAATGGTGACATCAAACACGTATGTCGGGAATATAAACGGGCCAGTAGCCAACAGCTTTCGTCTCTTCGTTTATTCTGAGCATGCTTTCCATGCTTTCCACTTTGTCCATTGGAATTGTTTACACACGATCAGAATTTATGCAATTGGATTTTGTTGTCAGAAAATTTTAGATCCAGCTCTTAAACTTTGTGCATCGGAAAATCCGACAGAAAAAGTCCGATAGAGCCCGCAAATGATCAGATTTTCCGACAACATAATCCTATCAGACTTTTTCCATCGGAATTTCCTACCATGTGTACAGGGCATAACTCGTGTGAGAGTTTGCCAGGAAGGGGGGGGGGGATTCATAATAGGGCCAATGAGAGCTGCATCTGTGTAAATCCAGGAAGTGGGCAGCAGCTTCAGCTGCCCACAGTTAAAATGGATGCAGCCAGATTCAGTGGAGGGAGATTTCTGCAGCATATTTGGCAAGTACAGAATCACAGTATATATAAAATAATATTCAAAGTGGTTGGAAGGAAGCTTCAGAACGGCAAAGATGTTTTTATTACAAATTATGTGAGCAGATTGCAGTTCCTCTATAATGACGCTGCAATCCACTTTTCATTAAATCTTTCTACTGTGTTTTTCTGCCTCCTTGCAATGTCCTCCATGAACACCCAAACCTCTTCTTTTCCATTTACTTCTCACTTCCGTTTATGTGGAGTGAGCAGTGCATGTTAGCTGTCCTAAAGTCCTTCTTGGGAGTGAGAAAGACAAGGTGGCTACATTCCTACATACAGTGGTCCATGGAGAACAAACATGGCCACCACCTAACAGGAATGCAGATCACAACAACAAAAAAGGAATTTGGAGATTTGAAGGAGACGGGGAGCAATACAAGGGACTTTTTAGTTAAAGTGTTACTAAAGTCAAATTTTTTGTTCATTAAAAATGATATGTTATACTTACCTGCTCTGTGCAATGGTTTTGCATAGAGTAGATCAGATCCTCCTCTTCTCGGGTCCCTCTTCAGTGCCCTTGGCCCCTCCCTTCTGTTGAGTGCCCCCACAACAAGCAGCTTGCTTGCTTTCATTCAGACACAGAGCCTCAGTCCAACCCAGCCCCACCCCTTTTCTCTCCTCATTCGCTCAATGACTTTGACAGCAGCGAGAGCCAATGGTGCCACACAGCTGTCTAAGCCAATGAGAAGGGGAGTCCCAGACACCGAGTCTCTCGTGTAACATCACTGGATCAAGGTGGGGCTCAGGTAAGTATTAGGGGACTGATGAGGGTTGCTGAACCCAGAAGATTTTTTTAATCTTAATGCATAGAATAAAAGACCTTCGGCCTTTACAGCCACTTTAAGAATGTATACTTTAACCACTTAAGGACCAGGCCTCTTTTTCGGACTTGGTGTTTCCATGTTTAAAACAGTTTTTTTTGCTAGAAAATTACTTAGAACCCCCAAACATTTTATATTGTTTTTTTTCTAACACCCTAGAGAATAAAATGGCGGTCATTGAAATACTTTTTTTCACACCGTATTTGCGCAGCGGTCTTAGAAGCGCACTTTTTTTGGAAAAAATTCACTTTTTTGAATAAAAAAATAAGACAACAGTAAAATTAGCCCAATTTTTTTTTATACTGTGAAAGATAATGGTATGCCGAGTAAATTGATACCCAACATGTCACGCTTCAAAATTGCGCCCGCTCGTGGAATGGCGTCAAACTTTTAGCCTCAAAAATCTCCATAAGCGACATTTAAAAAATTCTACAGGTTGCATTTTTTGCGTTACAGAGGAGGTCTAGGGCTAGAATTATTGCTCTCGCTCTACCGATCGTGGCGATACCTCACATATGTGGTTTGACCACCGTTTTCATATGCGGGCGCTACTCACGTATGCGCTCGCTTCTGTGCGCAAGCTCGTCGTAACGGGGTTTTTTAAAAAAAAAATTTCTTCTTATTTATTTTAATTTATTTTATTTATTTTTACACTTTTTAAAAAAATAAAAATAAAATGGATCACTTTTATTCCTATTACAAGGAATGTAAACATCCCTTGTAATAGAAAAAAGCATGACAGGTCCTCTTAAATATGAGATCTAGGGTCAAAAGGTCCTCAGATCTCATATTTGGGCTAAAATGCAACAAAAAAAAAAAAAAAAAAAATCTGACATTTAAAAAAAATATATACCTTTAAGAGGTATGGGCGGAAGTGACGTTTTGGCGTCGCTTCCGCCCTCCTATGGTATAGAGACGAGTGGGGGCCATCTTAGTCTCACTTGTCTCTATGCCCAGCCGACAAAAGGACCCGATCGCCTCCGCCGCTACCGACGGCTCCGGTAAGCGGCGGAAGGTGCGGGAGGGCGGCGGGAGGGGGGTGGCACCTCTCCCGCCGCCGATAGCGGTGATCTCGCGGTGAATCCGCCGCGGAGACCACCGTTATCGTACAGCCGACCGCCGCCTGAAGAGATGGATATCTCGGTTGTGGCAGCAGCTGCTGCCGTTACCGAGATATCCCTCTTCAAAAAATGGAAGTACATCGTCGTGCGGCGGTCTGCAAGTGGTTAATAGAATGTCTTCTTTACATCAGTTTAGTGTCACGTTATATACAATCTCAAGTGCTCCTATTCACTATTTTATTATTTCTTATATTTCTATACCCAGTGATCCTACTTTTAGCTAAAGTGTTATGTGCTATTCATATACCATTCATACAGTATATACCAATCTGAGTATAAAACAAACATTTCATGAGAAATACATTATATTCAAAAAGTGCTGCATGCTAGTTCATATTACAACACTCCAATTTTTCACAATGCCAACAGTGCAGCACATTTATCCAACCATGAATAATTTAGTCCCATCAGTGTAACACTATTAGTATGTGTAATCCATTTTATTCCATCAGGGGAATTCATAAAGAGAATTTTTACGTATATCCTCGCAACACAATTTCAGTGTGGGTGATAAATTCATGTACTTATTATGGACATGAACTGACTGTGGAGGTGCATTGAGACCAGGATGTACATACAGACACTCCACCCTCAGTGCAACTGTGCTTCCTTCTTCCAGTTGCACCTGTCAGTGCAGCCGCAGGGAGTATTGTACCTGAGGGGGGTGGAGCCTGATGGGATTACACAGACACTAGCTCCCCATCAGGTCTGTTCCCCTTGGTATTGACAGCAGGCAGCCTTTATTGGCTTTACAATCTGCCCACCACCTGCTATCAATTACAAGGTGAGAGTAGACTTGATGGGGAACATTTATACCAATTTTACTTATACCATTGTGAGTATTGAGGCTGTGGTAGCCCTCACTTTGGGATAATAGATCCCATTTTTGTTCCCTTGCATTATTTTGATGTATCCTCCTTTCTTTTCATATGCTAGGTCTTTATTAGCCCCCTGCAGCCATATTTGTTGCGACGTTGGACTGTTGATTTCCCGGGATGACCTGGTGCCTCATCCACCCTTGGGAGTATCTGGGTAGGTATTGGGATGTATGAGGGTATCCATTATAGGGAGCCTTCTAAGCCATGTCTTGCTTGCAGCATTCCAATTAAAATATGTTAATTAATTTTCTTCTGTACGATAATTTTTTGCACGATTATATTTGTAACTTTTCTCTAAAGATATAATTGTGTGTCTTTAATAAGTCTACATACTTGTACTGGTCATTAATATTACTTCCCCTGATGTAGCCAATGTTTGGCAAAACATGTAGGGACTTATTGCCTGTAACTTCATTTGGCCGTTCAACATCTTGGCCACTCCTGTATGTATATTTTGCTCTGTGATTGTCAACACACCTATGTATGCATTGTATTTCCAATATTTTGTACCAATAAACATATTTTTTTTTACGTATCATTTGTAATATATTAGTTCTTAGGCACCATTAAAAATCCCTGTTCTCTATCCCTTCTTACTTTGTTAAATAATATTTGGGATGAGGTTGCATATATATTGAGGACTTTCCAGCCATATGCCACATTATACTACACATTGCAAAGAGAAGGAGCAATTTTATAAGTCACTTTAAAACTGAACTCCAGCTTTTGATATACTTTACAGCTTGGCCCAAAACTATCTATGTGCCTCATTAATATGTGAGGCCACTGGATGTACAGTATAAACTGTGTGTAGCTGAGGCTACATACAGCATACTGTACTGTGTTCTGGGTTGGAGCTGACCTCATACCCAGAACATAGTAGAGTCTATCATAGTGGCGCTCAGCCATTCAGAGAAAGCAATGTATACTAGCAATGAATACAAAGCTTCCTCTGATTGGCTGAGTCAGAGAAGTGGGCCGATGATGTCACAACCTCTGACTCAGCCAGTCAGAGGAAGCTTTGTATTCATTGCTAGAATACACCATTTTCTCTGAATGGGTGAGCGCTGTTCAGATAGCCTCTACTGTGTACCGGGTATGAGGCAGAATGTCTCAGCTCCAGCCTGGAACACAGTGCAGTATGCTGTATGTGGCCTCAGCTACATACAATTTATTCCAGACATCCAGCAGCCTCACATGTTCATTTGGGCAAAGCTGTAAAGTATATGAAAATATAGAGTTCAGTTTTAAATTGAAACAAAAAGACAAATAACTTAAGAAAAAAGTGCATCTTTAAAACCATAAATCTGCAACTGGCACACATTCGTAGTTTTCCCTACAACTTAGGATCTAGTTATATTTTGTACATTTAGAAATGCATAAAGACTTTTGCAGAAGCAATCAACTGCATTGGCTAAAACAAGCTCTTGTGTAAATCTATTCCCCAATTTTACAAGTCCTACTGTAAAGAAGCCTTTCTATGTGCAGAAAATAAACCTCTTTTACGCCACAGGGAGGGGTTAAGTGTGTTCTAGGGGAGTGTTTCTTACTGTCTAGGGGGTGTGACTGTGTGTGACATGGACACTGATCACTGATCACCTATGGTGATCGAGTCCACGGGTCCCGTGGGCACGGTCATGGAGCCCGGAGAAAATGTGCACACGCCGACGCGTGAACACACGCACGCCGACGCGTGCACGCCGGGAAATTCAAAGTAAGGTATGTTAGTTTGTCCCTTGCCGTGCCATTCTGCCGACAGCGGTCGGCAAGTGGTTAATGTTGTTGTTTTTTTAAAACAATTTTAAAACAATTCTATCCTATAGGCAGACTTGCTGGCAAGTAAGCATATAGACTGCCATCCCTATAACAAGATGTTCCCAGGTCTCCTACCTAATCATTAATAACTTTTTAACGTTTTTTTTTCTTCCATACATTTCACTTTTTATTTTTATTTCATAAGTCCTTAAGAAAGTTGGAGAAAAAAGGAAAACAGCAGATGGCTGGATCGGGAACCAACAGATCAGATTACAAAGGTGGACAGACTGCCAATGGAGTGGATTTTCATTGTTCCCTCATCTCTATGTATAACATATGTGTGATAAACATATAATTTAAATATGATTTGCATAACAGCCAGATGCTAATAAATATGAGCATGTGTAAAATGTTAGTACAAAGAATTGATTGTGCCAGTGTGGCAGACATATTTTCCATAGAGCAGTATTTAAAGTGTCATTTTAAATCTTGCATTCAGACAATGCAAAATAGCAATGATATATCACATGTGCTGAATTATTTCATTTAACCACTTCAATACAGGGCACTTAAACACCTTCCTGCCCAGACCAATTTTGAGCTTTCAGCGCTGTCGCACTTTGAATGACAATTGCGCGGTCATGCTACACTGTACCCAAATGAAATTTTTATCATTTTTTTCCCACAAATAGAGCTTTCTTTTGGTGGTATTTGATCACCTCTACGGTTTTTATTTTTTGCGCTACAAATAAAAAAATACCGAAAATTTTGAAAAAAAAAATGTTTTTTTTTGTTTCAGTTTCAAAACTTTGTAAATAAGTACGTTTTCTCCTTCACTGATGGGCACTGATGGGGCTACACTGATGGGCACTGATAAGGTGGCACTGATGGGCACCAATGTGGCACCAATGAAGTGGCACTGATAGGCGGCACTGATGGGCGACACGGATGGGCGACACGGATGGGCGACACGGACGGACACTGATAGGTGGCACAAATTGGCACTGATAGCTGGCACGGATGGGCGGCACGGATGGGCGGCACGGATGGGCATGGATAGGCAGCACAGGTGGGCATGGATAGGCGGCACAGGTGGGCATAGATAGGCAGCACAGGTGGGCATAGATAGGCGGCACAGGTGGGCATAGATAGGCGGCACAGGTGGGCATGGATAGGCGGCACAGGTGGGCACTCATAGGCGGCACAGGTGGGCACTCAGGCGGCACAGGTGGGCACTCAGGCGGCACAGGTGGGCACTCATAGGCGGCACAGGTGGGCACTCATAGGCGGCATCGGTGTTATAGTAATGGATGCCAATCAGTGCCAAACAATAATGCATGCCAATCAGTGATGCCCATTGTGGCCACTGATTGGCATCCATTATGGGCACTGATTGGCACCCATTGTGCTGACTGGCACCCTGGTGGTCTAGGGAGGATTATGGATTTTTATTACCTTTTCCCTGGTGGTCTAGTGGTGTCCCTGGTGGTCCAGTGTGGGCATCCTCGGGGGGGCTGTGCTGATAATCGATCAGCACAGACCCCCCCCTGTCAGAGGAGCAGCCGATCGGCTCTCCTCTACTCGCGTCTGACAGACGCGAGTGAGGGAAAACCGATCACCGGCTCTTCCCATTTACACTGTGATCAGCTGTGATTGGACACGGCTGATCACATGGTAAAGAGTCTCCGTCAAAGACTCTTTACCGAGATCGTAGTTGCCGGGTGTCAGACTGACACCCCGCAACAACGATCGCCGCGTTGCGCGCCCCCGGGGGCGCGCAGCGGCTCATAATCCTAATCACGTCATATGACGTCCGGTTAGGATTATGAAACCACTTTGCCACCGTCAATTTGTAATAGGGCGGGCGGCAAGTGGTTAAACATACGCTTACTTTTCTAAGTACCTTACACTTTGTTTTATCTAAATTAAATAGGACTAGGTACTACATACTATTATAATTGACTTTCATGTTGATGGATTTAAAGTTTGACCTTTCAATAACTTTACAGGTCTTCATCATTAAATGCCTAAAATATCATAATTTACAGCTACAATATTTTGTATATTATTTTATAATATTTTGTATATTATGTCATTGTTTTCTCTTTCAAATGTTTTTGCCTGGCTGATGAGTCTGCTGCAGGCAAGAGGAAGAATTTCCCCAGTCCCCTCAACATTCCAATTCTGTCACTCATCACAACATTTGTGAATGCAACAGAGAATTGCACAGGCACCCAAATTTACATGCATCATCCTGGAGCCAGCATGTCAGTCCAGGAAGCTCATATTAAACCTGGATGATTCCTGAACAAAGATGACAATGTCATTCTGGAAATAAAAAGCAGAGAATGGCATTGTCAGTGGGAGCAATATGATTTGGTAAGAGTCATTTGTTAGGATAGTCCTTTTGTAGGATTCCATGAGGCCTATTTAAATCTGAATACAACATACTCCTCTCTACATGTACACCTAATCAAAAGAATTTTATGCATAAGCCCATCCATTTTGTTGGGATTGCTGTGACTACTTGTACCTGACCACCCATGATCCTCTGTGAGCCTTTGAGTCGGCCTTTATACTGTGACCTTTGAGATGCACTACAGCCTTTTTTGGTTCTATCCAGTCTACCATGTCCATTCCCACCTCATTGTCCCCTGAAGAAGATTATATTTAGTCGAAACGTGTTGACATTTTTGGTGGTTATACAAGAGATCCAGTATATACTTTCTTTGTATTCTATATACAATATTGTACAATAGACTAGGAATTGGACTGTTTAGACCAAGCTACAATATTTTAAATCTTTAATTCTCTAATCTAAAGCTCTAATGTTTCTGTACAAATATTTTTTCTCTATTTTCCCCCCCAAAAAAACAGTTGGTTTGAATTTTAATTACTGCAACAAAATCCCATGGGAAGATACACTTTTTTGTTCTCATTGATGAAGGGATGGAGCGGCCATGTAACCAATGTTACACTTACTGCTTTTTTCTTGAAGGATTCATGAATATGCACATCTGCAGGCATTTTTTTGTATCTAGCATAAACTTTCCATCATGAGTCTCAAGCACGGGAAGCCACAGGTGCCCCATATAGCCTGCCATTTAGGTAAATGACTGTATGCAGCCATTCTCTTGTAAACACCGATGCTATATTACATGGGGGTTAACCTACGCATGCATGTCCAATGTACTCCTTATATGCAAAAGATTAGCATTTGGAATATACAGTACATTGGATGTGCATGCGCAGGTAATCACCTATGCAAAGAGGCATTGTCGATTACAAGAGTACAACTGTGTAAAGCCATTTACATAAATGGCAGACTGTAAGTGGTACCTACAGTTTCCAGGGTGTGGGAAAGCACCAATAAGTTTACTTTAGGCGCATACAATGCCTACAAATGTCTGTGTGCATTAACTTTAATTCTTACAGTGGGACATTATTTGTCATGCATGCACTTAGATTAGGGGCGACAGAGCTTCATTTTGTGACATAGGAACCTGAGGAATCTCAGAGCTAACATGTTACCTATGTGAAATATCTAAAGTGCATCTAGAAGTATATATATATATATATATATATATATATATATATATATATATATATATATATATATATACCTATGTGAAATATCTAAAGTGCATCTAGAAGTATATATATATATATATATATATATATATATATATATATATATATATATATATATATATATATATATATATATATATAATATACACGTTCACATGTTTAATACATAAAATTCCTTTATCTATATCCCACCCATTTGTTCCCCCCCCAAAAAAAAAGCACCCCCCTCTCCTATATATACTGTAAAACTGTGAGAAAAGGCAACAAGCAAATACTGGAAAATGTTTCAAGGTGAAATTAAATGGTTAAATCCTCCCAAAATGGATAATTCAATCACTGTCGGACAATTCTGGCCTGGAAAACAGTGAAGTAACTATTTTCAGTAGGAGACGACATCCACTGCACCTCTGGAAGGTTTACTCCCCTTCCTGACCAGGCCATTTTTTGCGACACTGCACTGTGTTACTTTAACTGACAATTGCACGGTCATGCGATACTGTACACAAGTAAAATATATATCCTTTTTCCCACTAATAGAGCTTTCTTTTGGTAATATTTACTCACCTCTGCATTTTTTTTTCTATAAACTAAGAATGATCGACAATTTAAAAAAAAATATATATTTTTTACTTTCTGCTCAGTGATCAGTGCTAAAAATATGCACTGTCACTGTACTAATGACACTGTCAGGGAAGGGGCTAATATCAGGGGGACTAAGGGTTTACTGTTTGCCTAACTAATGTTTCAGTGTAGTGGAGGAGGTGCTTTTACTAGTTTTAGGCATAGATCGATGCTTCTGCTTTACAGAAACACTGGATCCATGCCTTCTGTACTGACAGAAAGGCAATCTACCTAGGTTTACATAGGCAGACTGGCTTTTATGTCAGAGTACCTAAAGATTAGCTTTTCAGGTGGACATCGGGTCCACGGGACCTGCTGATCAGCTTCCGCCGTGTAAAATCACAATGGGAACGAGCTGCTGGCAGCATGCACTCACACCTTAAAATCTGTAAGCCGCCCTGTAGCAGTAAATGTGCTATTGAGTGGTCAGCAAGTGGTAAGGGTAGATGTCAGGAGTTTTTGTTAAGGGTAGATGTTAAGAGTTAAACATTAAAGCCCAATGGAACTTTCAGTTAACCACTTAAGCCCCAGACCATTTGGCTGGCCAAAGAGCAGAGCATACTGTGTCGCTTTAACTGACAATTGCACGGTTTTGTGACGTGGCTCCCAAACACCACTGCGGTTTTTATTTTTTGCGTTATAAACAAAAAATAGCAATCATTTTGAAAAAAACACATTCTTTTTTACTTTTTGCTATAATAAATAACCCCCAAAAATATATTAAAAAAACATTTATTTCCTCAGTTTAGGCAGATGCATATTCTTATACATATTTTTGGTAAAAAAGATAGCAATTGATTGGTTTGCACAAAAGTCATAGCATCTACAAAATAGAGGAAAGTTTTTTGGCATTTTTATTATTCTTTTTTTTTTTTACTAATAATGGTGGCAATCAGTGGTTTTTATCAGGACTGCGACATTATCGTGGACACACACGTTGGGACCATTCACATTTATACAGTGATCAGTGCAATTAAAAATGCATCGATTACTGTGTAAATTTGACTGTCAGTGAAGTGGTTAACCACTAGGTGGCGCTGTGGGGGTTACATGTGTCTTAGGGAGTGATTCTACCTGTGGGGGGGAGGGGCTGTGTGTGGCACAACACTGATCACTACTCCCAAACACAGGAAGCTGTGATCAGTGTCAGTGTCATTAGACAGGGGCAACGTACAGGTACATTAATCTGTATGTACGTACCTTTCGGCCATGGTATATCTGTGGTCGGGAAGCAGTTAAAGTATTTTAGTGCACCTTCTTTAGAAAACAGCCATGGCCTAAGCAGCCAGCCTAGTCCATTACCTTTGCAACCATTTATCAATAAAAAGGAATATAGGTATATATACATGAACAATGACATCAATCAGGCATAACAAAGTCTAAAGAGTGCTCCGACCAGCCTGGATTGCTAAACAAGTCCCACATGTGAGATGAATTTCCAAAAGAGCTGATGCATTTCAGAGGCAGTGGGCTGAGCCCGCACCTCCCGCACTTTCTGCCCCTCTCTGTACTCTTTCTGGCAAGTCCTTAGCAACTAATGACATCACCAGTTGGTAGAACGCTGTTGGGCTGCCAGCTCAGCTTACTGTTTTGCCGTTAAGAGTACAGAGAGTAGACAGGACTTTAAAGCACACTCTGCCTCATGTAGCACAGAAGCTAAGAGAGGATGGAGGATTGCTCAGATCAGGCACCCCTCAGGGCACCCCAGAGTGCAACAGCACCCCGGTTGAGAAACACTGGGCTGGAATTCCACTTCAAATATCGATTTAATTATTTAAACTATTTAAATATTGACTGTTTAATTTTTTTTTTAAAGGAATTTCTATAAAATTAAAGATTACCAGTAAAAAAATCACCTGTCAGTAAATGTTCCATGTTTAGTCAGTAAAAAAAAAAGTGTAAGGCCAGCTACTCTGGTGCTGGTACAGAAGAATATGGAGCTTAGAACCCATGCACATTTATCTCATAGAAAAATAAAATACAAAAGGGAAGGCAATTTATTGTTCCATCATCTAACTACATCTGTACTATTTTTTTTGGGGTTGGACCAAATGTTCAAAATATAATTGAAGCTTTATTCCAGGCATAGAGGAAACTACAAGGGCATCGTCAAATGAATTTGGTTGCCTTTCATTTATAGCTGTCCATAGCATGATTAATAACTGCCAGGTAAATGTGGTGCAGTGGCTGCTCAGAAGTAATATCGCAGTTTTGCAGTCATACAGCTTACAGTGCTGCTAAACTGCTCTAATTGGCAAGACTGATGTAGAACAGACACATCATCATGCATTATACATGCCAGCTTGGTATGTAATTTCAAAAAACATCAAAACAGAAAATGCATTATATTAATTATCGCATTGTTAGAAATAGTGAGTTAATTTTGGTTCAGTCCTGTGATTTACACAGATGGTTTCTTATAAATTATTGAACAGTTAATTAGCATCTTTACTAGATTAAATCGGACTGTTACATTTGTCTTTCTGTAATAATGGTAGCATGACAAACCAGTGCTAAAGCGGGAAAGTAATGATAGATTATTTACAAAAATAGAAGCAGAATGCTCATATATTCATGTACTAATGGATACAAATATTATTTTTATATATGCTTTGTTTATATCACAAATGCACCACTAATGACAATGTATTATATGAAGGAAGAAAATGTCCTAGTTGCAAAAATAAAACCTTCAAGTTCAAGGACATAAAAATTTACCAATTCATCAGATTTTTACAGATGATAAGCTAAAAATCGACAGGCTTGGAAAAATCAGTTTGCAAATGGATAGAAAACTGGCTAAAAAGACCGTATTCAGAGAGTAGTGGTTACTACTCTTATGTCCTGTACACACAGTCGGAAATTCCGATGGAAAAGATCCGATTGGATTATATTGTTGGAAAATTCGATCGTGTGTGGGCTCTATCTGACTTTTTCCGTTGGGAATTCAGATTGGAAAAAATTTGAGAGCAGGATCTCAAATTTTCCGACAAAAAAACCCAATCTGACTATTTCCGATCATTTGTAGAGAATTCCGATCGGACAAAGTGCCATGCATTCTCAGATCAATTTACGAGACCAAAGCTATTGGCGACTAACCTCAACGTAGTCCCGTCATAACGAATGGACGTCATCACGTTCTGAACGATCGGATTTTCCAACAACTTTGTCCGACTGTGTGTATGCAACATCAGTTTAGGACAAAATCCGTCGGAAAAATCAGACGGATTTTGTTGTCTGAATGTCTGATCGTGTGTACAAGGGGTAACTCTGAATGGTCTAAGATTATCAGTGGTGTACCTCAAGGTTCAGTGTTGGGACCTTTACTTTTTAATATATTTATAAATGATATAGGGTCTGGGATTAAAAAGTACCATTTCAGTCTTTGCTGATGCCACCAAGCTATGCAGTGGAATAACGTTCTTACAGGATGTCTCCAACTTACAAGCCAACCTCAATGCACTGTTTAATTGGTCAACTATGCGGCAAATGAGATTTAATGTTGATAAATGTAAAGTTATGCACTTCGGGGCTAAGAATATGCATGTACAGTGTATGTACATCATAAAATACTAGGGGACATACAACTGGGGTAATCAGTGGTGGAGAAGGACCTGGGTGTTTTGGTAGATCATAAGTTTAATAATAGCATGCAATGCCAAGCTCCAGTTTTCAAAGCGAGCAACATCTTTTCTTGTATTAAGAGAGGTATGGACAGCAGAGGGAGAGAGATATAATTTTACTCCTGTACAAATCATTAGTAAGACCTCATCTAGAATATGGAATAGTTCAGTTTTGGGCACCAGTTCATAAAAAGGATATCAGGGAACTGGAGAAAGTGCAGAGAAGGGCAAACAAACTAATAAGAGTCATGGAGGAGCTCAACTATAATGATAGATTAGAGGAACTAAATTTATTCTCTCTTGAGAAGAGGAGATAAGGGAATATAATAAACATGTATAAATACATAAGGGGTCCATATAGTGAACTTGGTGTTGCATTATTCATTTTAAGGTCACCACAGAGGACAAGGGGGCACTCTTTAGGTCTGGAGGAAAATATATTTAATCTACAAATACGGAAAAGTTTCTTTACAGTAAGAGCTGTGAAAATGACTTCCTCCAGAAGTGGTTCCGGCCAACTCAATAGATTGCTTTTAAAAAGGGCTGGATTATTTTCTAAATGTACATAATATAACTGGATACTAGAATTTATAGGTAAAGTGGATCCAGGGAATATCCAGTTGCCTCTTGGGGGATCAGGAGAAAATTGGATCATGCTTTGGTGGGGCTTTTTGCCTTCCCCTGGATCAACTGTGGGTATGGGATTGTGTATATAAGATGTATGATTTTTCCCCCCTTTTATTGGTTAAACTAGATGGACTTTTTTCAACCAGAATAACTATGTAACTATGAAATTATTTGCAAGGACAAACAAAAATCTCTGCAAATAACTGTGTTATTTATACAGTTTAGGAGCAAACTTAAAGCAATCATGTGTCCTTGTAGTTTCAACAACAGGGACACCTAAATGCCCAGTCATCCAGCAGCACAGACTTTTCCTTGGCTCCATGATTGCATAATTTAGGATGGGAAGGAGAAGACAGAATGCCCATTACTTATACATGGCTGAGGATTGCAACACCGCCCTCACGTGACAACCTTAGGCCAATCACCAAGCATAAGTGCTATCACATGAGAGGAAGAGTAAGTGTGTCACATGTTTCTCTATATTTCTGTGTAATGGGTATTGTCTTTGCTCTAAAGGGAGTGACGGATGAGTGTAGGAAAGTTGAGTAAATGCTGATAGAGGACTGAACATTAACGCAAACCTGTTTTGCCCTGCATGGTAAAAGAACAGGTTAGATCTAAAGCTGACCCACAGCTTTAACCTCTCCCCACCTGTCAACATCATCCCAACTTAAAGCAGGTGGGATGAACTTCCTGATCATGTTACTACTGTGATTGGCTGTCACAGTAGTCACATTTTGCCAGCTCCCGATCATAACTAGAGACCTGGTACCAATGGTGATAGCTCAGTCACTGTGCTGGGAGCATTTAGCAAGTGTGTTCTCAGCACAGAATCTTAAGCCATTATGGACACATATGTGCAGCATGTGAACATTAAGGTTCACCCTCTTTGCCACCACACATACAATATGTGCTGTGTGGTCAGCATGAGCTTAACGTGGACCTTCCTATCACCAACCCTAAAAAGAACAGGTGCGCGCAGCTCTGCATTTGTGAACATACATTTTAATTCATTTAACTTTACTTTTCTGAGGCACTGGTGATGTAGTCAGTGTCACCAGTGTCTTAAAGGGAGATCTCATCTGTAGACTGGAATCTCTCCCAAGATTTCATGAAGATCTCAAGGGGAAAGAGTCTTTGTTCCCCCAAAGATGTGCAAGGAGGTAAACCCATGCTTGAATTACCAAAACACTGATAGATTTTATTCATTTATTTGTAGATCTGTTTATGCATCATATTCATCAGGTCAATGACATAATTTGTGAACCAGGACAAAAAAAGCAGAATAAGGAGCATGATGTCTAGTGTCTACATTTAAAATGGCAGCTTGGGTTTTTTTGATGGTGGAACAGAGATTTGGCATGTGGGAAGATTGATTTCATTAATGGTGGCCTTTTAATAGAAGGAGGAGGAGGTCCACTTTAAAACACCAGTGCATACAGTTCTGAATAAAAAGGGTGTGGTAGCACTAGAAGCCATCTGCTATCAGTGCATTGTTTAACTCCAGTACAGAAAAGTCAGAGCTATGAAAAGTGGCAGAGCTATGAGAATTGCATGACTGTGGACTGACAGAAATATAAATTCTCCAGCTAGTAAAACAGCTCCCATATAGAATATGTCCGTCTAAAATGTATGTAGCTGTTTGCCCACATATCAGCTTGTAAAGGGGCTTGCAAATAATTGTGTATCGGTGCCAAAAGCTTGAGTCCATGCATCACTTCTTCCTACTAGAACAACCCTCCTGTTTGAAGCCTTAACTCCCCATCATATTGTGTCCATCTCCATGTCAGATGCCTCCCCATGACATTCCAAGCCATTAGTGTTTATATCTCAAAGAAAGAACTGTCCACACCAAAAGATAGAGTTGCTGCACTTTACCAATGTTACTTCAAGGTGGCATATACAGTTACATCTATAAGGCATACTATCCAGGGTTACTTGGCTTACTCATTGTTTCTCCTTCCCAGGGTTATTAATACTCATTCAGAGAGCTCTGACTTGCCTTAAGCTCTCTGTGTCCAGCTCACAACATCTTGCATGTAGTTCCTAAAACAGGATCACTGCAGTTCACTTCACTCAAGTCTCACAGGGGGATAGCTCCACTTTAGGGAAGATTTGGTCTGGCCTAAAAGGCCTCTTGCAACCTGCACTAGCCTCCACCATTCAAAGAGACAGGATAACTACAGCCATCTCTTCTCAGTGCAGGACTACCTCACCTGTCCTCCAGGCCCTTTCCAGGGCTAAGGCTCCTCCCAATCTGGTTTAAATATGGGCACAGACTCACCCATGACATCATGACAGGAGAGCTCAAAAGCAAAAGGGCACCTAGCACCTGATTACACTATTCTCTATTATAACACACTATTCTGGGACAGACTAGCTAACTCCACCTGCTTACAAACTATTTGCATTATTGCCTACAATTTTTAATTACCCACTAGGGGGAGAACTGTATTTCACTGCATGCACTTATTCACCTTGTTTATCAACTACTGAGGACAGGGCCAGAGCAGAGTACATTGTTTTCACTAGGGCTGATTTACTAAAGGGAAAACCACTGTTCACTTTACAAAGACATTTTCCCCGGAGCTTAGCAAATGGGGTGAAGCTTTATTGACTTGTATCATCCAATCATGTGCAAGCAAAAATGTTTTCTTTTAAATTTTCCCTACATGTGATTGGGTATTCTTTTCAAAGTGAAACTTCACCCCATATACAAAGCTCTCGGGTAATTCCCTAACCTTTAGTAAGTCAACTTTAAAAACAAAATTGACTAGTGCTACTTCCTGAAGGCAAAAGTGGGGATCATTTTTGTACTTATCATTTTGTTGGGCCTGAGTTGGCTGCAGATGTGGGGAAAGAGAACTCCAAACAGTAAAGGATGGCGAGGGACTTCAATTTGAAATAATAATTATAATAATAATAATAAGAAGAAGACAAAAATGAAGAAGAAGAAGAAGAAGAAGAAGAAGAAGAAGAATTTAAATAAGCTATAACACTGTATATTAATAATTTCATTTCATTTCTATAGATAATTCACAAAAATGATTTTCCCACCTTTGCATATCTGCTTTCTCTGTTTCGTTGATTTTTTTTTTCCTTTATTATCTGCTCAAAGCTTTGTTTTAATGGAGGATTGTTTACAGAGGCGATAAGGGACTGACAGATCTGAAGTCTTCTGTGGTGTTATTATCCCCACAAGCTCCTCAGCAGGATTAGGGTGACTTGAGGTTAGGGAAAACAATTAAGTGACGCAAGCTCTCCTACACGCAAGGAAAATCCCACTCAATGTCATCAGAAATCAAAACAGACAAATGTTTACTTTGACATGATTACACCTCCTTAAGGAGACTAATTACTTCACTAAATTGTTTTCAGAATTTGGTATTTTTGCAATCAAAGTAGGATTACAGTCCTTATCAAGTAACTTGTCATATTTATAGGTGACTTTCCCGGTTCCCAGACATTCCATCATGTTGACAAACTCAGCCGAATGAAGTCTTATGCAGAGATGCTTAAATCTGAAGCATGTATACACTGCATAATTGTACAGTTCCTCTATGTGCCACTGCAAGGAAAGCTTCTTCTGGGTCCTCTGCAGAGACTTTCTGTTTAATGACATTGGGAGGAGAATTGATTGTTCTACAGTGTCTCTATAGCTATAGTGCTATATATACCCATACGAACTCAACTGTCACTATGTTAGGAGCTAATGGGTTGTTACACTATCAGCAATGGGGTTCTATAAAGTGTCACTAAACCCACATCATAAAAAAACTGTCAATAAATGCTATATTATATGCTGTTCATACTCAGTAACTATGAGATTCGTTTTTTGTATTCTGAGAAAAACCTGGTTGATTCTGTTGCTCTCTAGCTCCACCTTCTGTCCTTTTCCCCAATTCAGCTAAGCATTTTGCAGCTGTGGTGGCAACTCTGCACATGCTCAGTTTTCAGTGAGTTTCTATGCTGAACATTTCCCTTCCTATCACATCTGAGCAGCCCATGTGACTATAGAGTCACACATGTGGGCGCATACACAGTGGTAAATGGTAGCCCATTCTATCCGTCCTCCTCAATTTCTACTAACCAGCTAAACACAATGTAGGTGTGATATTACATGTAGTTTAATGGAGGCTTCACCCCTCTCTTATTCTAAGACACAAGCTGGAGGGGCGTGACTAGCAGAAGTCCACCCACATCATGTTACAGCCAAACAATAATAAAGGTTTGATTTCAAATATTTATTTATGTGCCAACTTAAAACAGTTTATTGATATTAATTATTTATTTTTACTCTGTACTCCAAAGGCTGTTTTTATTTTTTATATTGAACATGTGACCAGCAACAGAGGACTAGAAGTTCCTCCTGCTTATGTTTTCCTGCAGACAGGCTGGGAAAGATCTGGGTCAACTGACAGCTGTATATTTATTATGAAAAAGTACTACTATTACTTGGATGTAATTTTTTTTTTTTTATTAAAATAATTACAGTGCCATCATCCATATACAGAAATAGAAGGGACAATGTAAATGACATTGCGTATGTTTAGTATCACGTTAAATTGAATGCATAACTGCCCAACAAAATGATATTGCTAGACACAGAAACCACAATTTTGAACTTAAAGTGGAAGTAAACTTCCCTATCGTTTTCATCCTTGGAAGCTGCCACCTTTACCTCTGTTTAATCTTCAGCTGCCACGGTCCGTTCCGATCCGTTATGACACCAGCCATTGGGTGGTTTGACAGTTTGGTTGAGAGCACAGCCAATGTGCAGTTAGCATTCCCGGCATGCCGTTTTTTTAAACTGTTTAAATCAATGGGTTTACTTCCACTTTACAATGAAAATTAAATGGAAAGTGTGGCAGGAGTAATTGCAATAATGTGCACATATACGCAGCAATAAAATGTTTTCCATGACACATATACTCTAAAGGCTAAAAATCCTGTTTAAATTGAATATCCAGCCAAGATTTTTTTGTATACAGTAGAGAGGGATTGGAAGAACTCCTGTTGGGTTTTAGTGCTATCTGGTGCACCACTAGATAAATCTACCTTCACTTCCTGCACTGCTGACAACAGCTAACCAGCCAGGAATGAGGCAAGGACAAACTCCAACAGAAACACATACATAAAAATGATTTTCTTTAGCAATGTAGGGGAAAGATAGAATCCCTGCCAGATTTTTATTTTTGCCTGTGTCCTTGCTGCAGATTTCTCCTCACTTCCTGTCTGGTGAAATTGTTGTAATAGGAACAGGAAGTTATGGGAAATATGGGAAATATCCTTAATGGAGCCCCAGATAACAGAAAAGCCAGTATCCTCATCAACTATATCCAAATCAAGAAAAAAAGATGTTACCTTGAAAATGTAATTACCAGGTACTCAAAGTAACTTCTTTATATTTATTGCGTTGTATTCACTTTATTGTAACATTCTCTAGAAAATCACCCCCACTAAGCTGGAAAAATATAGAGATAAGGAATTCTGATTTTTGTTTGCTGCATGCTTGCTCTAAAATGTAGACTCAAATGTACTGAAGATAGACAAAAGGGCAACTTTCAAATTTTTCAGCAATGGCAGCCTTCATATTTCTAGAATGAAAGGTGTACATTAAAAAATACTTATGTGGCGCTTAGAGAGTAACAGTACGTCGGAAAGATTGTAGTGTCCAAGGGTTTAACACTGTGCACCATACATCCCCTTTTAAGCGAAAGAATGGAAGTATTTCTCAAAGATCAGCTGAAATTCTCTAATCATGGAAGAGGCAGATAGTATTTTGGAAAGTTCACCTTTCCACTGAAACAAAGCACAGAGAACAGTACAAACCTAGTCAGCATGCTGTAATGCTTGTGCTCACACTGGAACAAAGCTATTATCTGCAGTTTATAGCGCCTCTTTCAGAAATAATTACATAACTAATCAATAAATGCAATGTCCTAATCTTTTATTATCCCGTTAATCCATTTTGAAAGTTATATGGGTTTATTTTGGGTCAAAGACTGTTTTATGGAAAAGGCTGAAAATATACAGTGTATAAAGGAAATTGTACTTAGGCAGCAAGGCATACATGGATTTACTGGGCTTCTTTCCGCTAAAAACTAGAGTTATCTGTCTGAAAGTTCACATTTTATGCACTGACTGAATAACAATGTCACGGAGAAGCTTTGGTTTGCAATCTAGTGTCAGGAACTTGGATAAATCCTTTTGACTCAAAGAGAAGTTACACTACAAACCAATGGGGTACCTAGTCTGTTTACACCTGGGGTGGATACTTTAGACCAAAATACTTTTTGGTTTTGGATAGAGTAGAAAGGTATTAGAACAGGGTTTTATTGCTGTCTGTATTCCCGTTATTGAGATTCAACATACTGTATATAGAGTGATAGCAAATAGATTGTACATTTCTGGAACAAACTGTATGCCCCAGATTGCTAGAATGTTCACCTAGCTCCCCCATGGTCCAGAGCTCAGAGCTCAAGCATCCATTACATTCTTTATTTGTCCTGTTAACTGTTATCAATAGAAGTAAATCTCAAATTTTGAGTTCTCATCGGAAAAGAAATAGAGGGGAAATCTTCAATGGAGACAGTTTTGGTGACCCACTTTGGAGGGATTTCCTCTAACTTCCTACTTTGGCTATGGGACAGGAAGTTATAGCCATCTCTTACTTTATCCAAAATAGAAAAAAAACTTTTGACTCTAATTCTACTTTAAGCACAATAATCAGTTTAAAAATTAAAGCTGCATTCCAGGAAATCAGCTTCTTTGTAAAAAGTGAAGGCACACTATGAGTTAAATCGAACAAGATGCATGACATATCTTAGATGTATCTCTAATATTTACATCTGGCAGGTTTAAAGAACTCCAGGAAGACAGCTACCACAGTTGTTTGTTTGGGAGTCAAGCCCGATGTTGAACCTACTGGTATGCCCATTCCTCCCTTCTCCTGCAATCTGAGAAGCCTTTGCATTATGTGATCAAATTCACAGATTCCTAAAATGCAAAGGCTTCTGTGAATAGGCAGCAGAGGGAAAGGGTGAGCATCTGCTCTGTGTGCTTCTCTATTCTCACAGCCCACAGTGTATCCTAAGCAGACCCATAAACCTGTCAGATGTAAATAATAGAGGTAAGTCCAGGAGATGGCATTCATCTTATTGGATTTAATTAATAATGTGTCTGCACTTTTACAAATTGGCTGCATTTCTGGAATGTAGATTTAAACAATTTTATACAAGAATGATATTAAAATGTGTTTCCTTAATTAAAGATCTCTTTTTGTAGAAATACATGCCTGTCTCCATCTTACACAACTTATTAATAAAATATTCAACTTTTATTTACTTTGGCTAAGGGGTAGGCCCATATCATGTAAACTTGAAAAACAAGTTTAACCCCCTCAGCCCCAGAAGGATTCCTGACAAGAGCATTTTTGAGATTTGGCACTGCATCCATTTAGCTGACAATAGCACGGCCATGCAACGTTGTACCCAAACAAAATTGACGTCCTTTTTTTCCCACAAATAGAGCTTTCCTTTGGTGGTATTTGATCACCTCTGCAGTTTTTATTTTTTGTGCTATAAACAAAAAAGACTGCACTATAAACAAAAAAAATTTGACATTTTTGAAAAAAAAGCAATATTTTTTACGTTTTGCTATACTAAATATCCCCAAAAAATATATAAAAAAAATTTCTTCCACAATTTAGGCCGATATGTATTCTTCTACATATTTTTGTTAAAAAAAAATCGCAAAAAGTGTATATTGATTGGTTTGTGCAAAAGTTGCAGCATCTACAAAATTGGTGATAGTTTTATGTCATTTTTTTTTTTTTTACTAGTGATGTTGGCAATCTGTGATTTTTATTGGAACTTTGACATTATGGCAGACAGATTGGACACTTTTAACACTATTTTGGGACTATTGACATTTATACAGCGACCAGAGCTACAAATAGCCACTGCTTATTGCATAAATGACAATAGCAGGGAAGGGGTTAAACACTAGGGGGCAATCAAGGGGTTAACTGTGTTCCCTGGATGTGTTCTAACTGTAGAGGCGATGGTCTCACTACAACATGACAGAGATCACTGCTCCCGATGACAGGGAGCAGTAGATCCCTCTCATGTTGCTAGGCAAAACAGGGAAATGCCTTGTTTACACCCCCCTGTTCTGCCTCTCCTCGCCACAATTGCGGGCCTCTGGCGAACATCGAGTTTGCGGGACCCACAGGCACACTCCTGTGGCGTGGGGCAGTCACCAGCGTGTGCGCCCGCTAGGCAGCAAATTCAAAGGGACGTACAGGTACGCCATTTTGGCTGCCTGTGCAATTCTGCCAATGTAAAACTGGGTGGGTTCAAGAGATTGTCTAGAGTAGTCTTGGAGTAAATTATTAAATCAACCTAGAGTCACTGACTTAGGCAGCAGGGAAGGGCAGGAATGAAGGAAAAGGAAAGAGTTGACATGGGACATTGAAAGTAGATCACCCAAGATTATTTATTTAAAATGTCACTACTTAAAAAAAAAAATAATTTCATTTAAATTAAACATGATAAATTTGTCCTTATTAACATATAAGTACTGTAACCTTATTTCTATCATAAAATATTATGATCTAGGTGTAGATTTTATTAAAGAGGAATCTGCAGATTTTACATGCATGACGCCAGTCGGACTAGCGGCCTCTCATTCTGGACTACCCTGTCTTTTAAAGAACATTTCTGGGCAGTGCACCACTAGAGCTTCAGTCCATTCAGACTTTTTCTCTGGTCCGCATAACCTTTTTTGTTGCTGCTATACTTGCACGACATTTATACCATCTGCCCCCATGCAGACAAGTTTTGGGACGTGCCTTGAACACTGACGGAGCCACCCCCACATGTGAGGTCATCTGTAATCATTTGTTTTTATTAAACAATATCTTTGGGACAATATAACCCTCACTACTAGTATTATTCCATGTAAATGCTGTATTCACACCCCTAAAGAAGGATATGCTTTGTTAAGCTCCGAAACGTGTAGGGTGATTTTTTCTACATGGATTATATGGCATAACCAAGTGTTGTATAATATTATCAATACTGTTTGTATATTTACACCCTTAGATATATATTTTAGATGTATACTGTATACTATATTTCTTTTGTTTGTTTTATGAAATAAAATAATTTTTGTACTGCTCTCTAAGTAAAGTTGTACGTGCCTTAAAAATCCACCCCTAGGGGATTCCTCTTTTAGCAATTATTGTTTTTGGATGTGGCACAACAAATTCACGCAGCCCTGCCGTACCTTCTTTCTTGTTTAATAGATTTTATTAATGAGCCTTGCACCATTATCTATAAGTGTTTTAGAAATTTGTATAAATTCAGAAACTTTTTGAAGAACCTAAACCTTTAAAAAAATTTGTCCCATTATGATGCAAATTTTCTTTTTTTCAAATTTTTTTTTCAGGACTTTTACTTTTTTTCTGATTTTCAAACTGTTATGATGAGTTGCAACTTCCTTTTCTATCTTTTCACCCAAATGTTCCAGATTTCGCTAAAAACCTCCAATTTTTCCAATACTTTTTGTGATTCCTAGAGCTAATGGGGGCAGCAGGGGAGCTCAAGAAAGGTTAGTGTAAGCAAATAACAGTACCTGATCTGCATGAAGTCTGTTCATTTTCCTAGTAACAAGGATATACAAGGATGTTTAAAAAAAAATCTGACCAATTCCCTTTTTTATTATTTCTGTAAAATACAATTTTTTACATGAATCAAAATGAACTTGAGTTTAGGAACAAAAGCACAAAAAAACAATTGCCACATTTACACCTCATAATCATTATACCCATTTAGCTTGCGTATCGCTCAACTGTCATTTTGTGTTAGCGTATCATCCAAGATAGTTAAAGGTTAATGTACTATTAGGAGGGAAACAGAGGAGTAGGGGGTCAATCTGCTGCATAATGTCGGTGTCAAGGGCATCCATGTACGAGAAAAGGTCATAGTGAATTGCTACATGTGTTCTGGACTTAAACAGAATGCAATTACTGTAAGGTTTGTGCAGCTTATTGCAGGTCCTATTGGAGGTAACTGACAAAACAAAATGCATGGGAATAAAGTAGTTGATCATCTCTACAGATATTTGGTGTAGGCAGATATAACAAACCTTTTTATGCCTTGAATGTATACTATTTAGCATCTTCTCTTTCTAATCAGTTTTCTTCACACTCAGTTCTGAAAATTTCACATAAATTTGCCCTTTTAAAATTGATTTTAGAAACCACATATATACACCTATCTAAGCCTGCCATCCACTTCGCAAGATCCATGGTGTGACCTGTAAAATATAAGCTTCCCTGCACCAGATTTAAATTTGTATGATTCATTCCTGCTTTAAAGTGGTTCTAAAGGCTCAAGGTTTTTGACTCTAATGCATTCCATGCAATAAGGTAAAAAAAAAACCTTCTGAGTGCAGCCTTCCCTTATACTTACCTGAGCCCCATCTTGATCCAGAGATGTGCATGTGAGCAGTGGCTCTTCCTGGTATCTCTCTCCTCACTTTCACACAAAACAGCCAGAGGCATTGAGTCCTGCTGCTGTCAATCACAGCCAGTGAGCCAATGAGGAGAAAGAGCAGAGGTAAGCCACACTCTGTGTGTGAATAGACACACAGAGTGCGGCTCATGAGTGAGCCTGCTCAAGTGCCCCCATAGCAAGGGGGTCACTATTTGGGGCAGTCAGCAGGGGAGAGGAGCCAGAAAAGGAGAAGAATCACATCTGCTCTGTGCAAATGCATGGCACAGAGAAGGTAAGTGTAACATGTTTTTTGTTTATTTTTTTTAAGTCTTTCTTTTAGAATCACTTTAATACTTGGTAAGGAAGCAACCTACTACATAAGTATCAATACTCCAACTTGGTTTAAATAGTTCCTTTGGACTAAGCTGGTCCAAACTATTACGTTCATTAACAGATTCAGTGTGTGCTGTATAAACTGTACGTAGCCTCAGCTACACACAATATACAGATAACAAAAGTATAGGTACTTCCTGTCCCACGCTCCATGCAAAACAGAGTCAGGCTGAGCATTGATTAGCCATTCACAGGGAGCTTTGTAATGAATAAATACAAAGCTTCCCCTTATTGGCTGAAGGTGAAAGGAAGATGGATGATGTCTCAATCTTTGCCTCAGCCAATCATTTGTAGCTTTGTATTCATTAATTGAATACAAAGTTCTATGTGAATGGTTGAACAGTGCTTTGCCCAACTTGATTTTGTTCTGGTACTGGGATGGGAAGTTCCTGTTCCACTCCCGGAACACAACGCTATATACTGTTTATACAGCCCCTGCATCTGTTAGTGAAGGTAATAATTTGTTTGGGCCATCTTGGTCCTAACCAACTATTTAAACTTTTTTTTTAAAGCTGGACATCTACTTTAAAATACAGAGGTGTCCCCAAATAAATACTAAATACTAAAGTCTGAAAATGCTTGTGGTGCCTTTTGTGCACCTCTCTGATATAGTTTTATTTTGTTACTGGGGCTATGTTCCACCTATTGCCATGAGTGTCTGGCCAAAATATCTTCAGCATATGACTCTTCTAGGCTGTGGTTCTAGCTGTCAGCAATTAAGTCATTACTGTGTCCCTGCAAATTTGTAGTGGTGTAGTAGCCAGCAAGTGTATAGTGGTGGATACAGGGATCTGAAACACCCAGAATTGTTGGATGCTGAAGATTCTTCGGTCAATGTATTGTAGAGTGAAGGTTGGAGACATGAATGGTGAGACAAGTAAATAGTGACTCTTCCTATATAGACGTCTTCCTTTTCCTTCTTTTGACAAGAGAGTTGTCTTTAATTAGCTAGTAAACCATCTCCTCTGACCATATCTGATTTAGTACCACTTTGTTATTAGAGCCTCAGTTTCCCTGATTGCCATTCTACTGTCCAAAGAATTTGCACTGGCAATTGCCATTTTAATGTCCAATGAAATTCCCTCAGTAGAGCGTTTGCAAGGAAAATAATGGAACACAAGTGTTAAAGTGCAACCAAAGGCATTTTTTAAAATGTATTGCCAACAAATGGCATTTCTCTTCTGCAATAAAATACATTTTAACATACATTTTAAATCTTATGCAAAATGTAAATGGAGCTGTGCAGCTCTGTTTACACTTCCAGGATGTCATTCTGCACAGGCCAATCCAGGCAGATAGAGACCAGGAAGCCAGGAAGACAATACTGACGCCCCTGCAGGCATCGAAAATTGGAACTAATGTAAGTATTGATGCCTTTAATTCAGCTTTTATTTCTGACTTCTCCAGGAGGTTATGGTGTTCTTTGAAAAATACCCTTTTGTACAAGTTCTGCATGTTTATCATTAGCTGGGTGATATGATTTTTGTGATATTAAAACTGGAATATGCTCCAACAAGCAGCAGTCTGACCTGTCATCATTGTTGTGGAGCTAACCCCATAAGTGGGGCTAACAGTGTTCACCAATGCTACCCTCTCCTCCATTCACAAACACAAATGTTAGGCAGAGCTGGACAGTTTTTGCTTCTTTTCTACAGAGAAGCCTGAGACTTATTGTGTCATGCATGCACATCAAATCTACCATAGGAGTCTTTGGCCACCATCCCAGTTAGCAAGTAATTGAACTGCAAGTTTGAAAATGATTTGCCAAGCTATTGCTAGACTTGGCTTCGCAAGTTTGTTGCACAATTGCAGCAAATCCATATTGCATGACTCCAAATCTCCTTTCTTTGAAAACATTCTGTAAGTCTGCTGCAAGTTCTGATTCAGTTGTGTTGTGCTATAGTCACCTCACCCCAGGGGTTACTGTGACTTGCAGAGCTCTTGCTGTAGACTCACCGCTGCACTCTGCTCTTGCTAGAGACTCGCCACACAAATTTGCTACAAATTGAAAAAATGTAAACTAGAACTTGTGCTTCAAGTGCTCTGCAAGTGTGCAACTTGCCAATGAAAATGCGCAGCAAGTTAACAGACTTACAATTTAACACTGCCACGAATTTGTGGCAAGTTATCCTCGCTCTCTAGGCTGCTACTTTTTTTTTTCTCAATATCATAAATATTAAAATGTTAAAGTTCATCTAAAAGTTCTCTTTTTTTCCTGTAGCACAAAATGATACTACTCGCAAACTTTATAAACGTCAATGAAAGTTAGCTGCTAAGAAAATCACTCTTCTTTATCAACATTGTTTACTCAATATGCCTCTACTTATTATTCAACAGATAGTTTGCTCATGCTGGACTAATGAAAGCATAACTAATTCCTCATATAATTGTGAGAGTACCCTCCTCATATTGATCTGACAATAATAATTCACAGAGTACAAAGGTTTTTAAATCATAATCAATTTGTCCAAGGCCTAAAAACTAGATGTGAAATGTAAATGAACTTTGTTTATTCACCATAACCTTAATTTGTCAGTTGTTCCATAAACTTTAGCTTCAGAACAATAGGCAATTAACTGTAAGCTACACTGCTAAACACTAACAAGTAAGCATTTGTATGCAGATGACTGCACTGGCTTTGCATTCCAATTTCAAGGTTAAAGTGTAATCTGTGCATAGAATTTTGGGCGCTAAATCTTCAATGCATAAAATTAGGGGAAACGGAAAAAAAGGAGACAATGGCCCACTAAGTTTTAGGAAAAGGAGTGCTCTTGTTTCAACAAATATTGATTAGCTACTTGCTCCCCTTGTTCAGCTACTTCAGTAGTTGTATAATTTGCTTGCTGTTTTTACAGAGTTGCAAATTGATTCCAAAGCATATCCCTCTAGGAATGAAAAATTTTATGCAAACTGCAAAGGAGTAATTTGGAGGTGGATTTTGTTGAAATCTTATAGAAGGCATAATATATTTCTTTGCTCATCCCTTGATATGATGGTGCTTACAGAGAGCCAATATAGCTGAGCAGTAATTCCAGACATAACTTAAAATCTAAACAAAGGTTTGTTTTCAGTTTTAAAAATTCCAATAATATAATATCAGTTATAAATGACATCCTTTCTAATGTGTATACTTTTAATTCTGCCTCTGATAGATCACTTGATTTTGTCCTCTTTTGTCAGCAAATTGTTCTTTATCAGCTGCAATTCTGTTTTCTGTTTCAATTTGATATGACAGGTATTTCCACCTATGTGTCTCATTGCAACGTGGTAAACTGCTGCTCAAACCCTTTTCTGGTATTCCACATTTTATCATTAGCGATCAGTAAGCATCTACACATTCCAAATTTGCTAAAGCGGTTTGTTAAAGCTGGGTTTGAACATATGAATCTGATTTGAAGGCAACATAACATGTAATGCTCAATTTCATAAAAACGTAGAATAAAGTTTTCAAATGACTGGGATCTTGAAAAGATGTGATTCTGGAGCTCATGGGATGGAGATTGAGAAGCACAGCACTAAAGGTGGGACTTTTATTGAAAGGATGACATAAGTTTCTTAGTAAATAATGTTGATAAAGTAAACATATTCTTTCACTAATCATAATGTGATACATTGTAAATAATGTACTTGCTTCTGAGTTTTTCGAAAACACCCTTTCTTTCTTTCAAATGATCATGTAACGCAAAGGTATGAACATTTTTATACACACATTTTAACCTTTTTCCTAAAAAAGTATCCTTTACCTCCCTTAAGCAAGTAGAGATAAGGGACTGAACTCAAATCATTAGAACAGTGATAGGAATTTAATAGGGCACAATGGGGTTGATTTACTAAAGGCAAATAGGCCGTTAACTTTGAAAGGGAATTTGCCCCAGAGCCTAGTAAATGTGGTACCTTTTGAATTTGCAAAGCATAGCCAACCACATGCAGGCAAAAAAAACAAAACATTTTTTGCATGCATGTGATTGGATGATAAAAGTCAGCAGACCTTCACCCCAACTAGGTTTTGGGGAAAACTCCTTGAAATCAAATAAAATGCAATATTTGCTGTTAGTAAATCAACCTCAGTGCCTCTGATGAATCAGCTCTTGACAAAAATGGGGTGTTCCTCACAAGGGGCCCAAATTTGAAGATTTGATATGCTCAGAGTCCTCCCCCTTCATCAAAGAATAAACATAATAATATCTAAGGACTCAAAAATTACACAAATTATCACAAGTAAATAATTTGCTGCACATGTTTAAACCCTTAGGAAGGGCAAAGTCTCTAAGCCTCTGAAACACATTAGATGTTTTGTGTTGTCATTTGTAAAACAAATGTAAAGCTTTTTGGACCCTTCAACTGTTTGTTTGTGTTGCAATTGGACTTTGTATGCACCCTTTAACCTTCTGTCCACAGTCCTTAGCTTATGATGCAGCCCTCCCTCCCTGCCCCACTGCAAAATTATGATGTGGAGAAAGGAAGAAGGTTCAGTGGGTCTTAGGAGAACACACACTTTGAGCTGATGATGTGCTTGAGAGTGACTATGAGACTGCTCACAGCACTGTTACTGGGGGAGCATGCATAAGTCTTTTCCCTGTGCCCAGGACCGGTGCTACCTCTAGGCAAACTAGGCAGCCACCTAGGGCACACTGCTGCCTAGGGGCACCCAACCGTTTGTTTCCCTCTGGATTTGCATGTTCTGCAGGCTGCAGCATGTAACTACCGTATTTATTGGCGATATAGGCTGCCACCGCGGGGAAGTAGTGGACGAGAGCTGCCAAAATAGAGCCTAATCTCCTGTTTGCTCGGTGTCACGCCCAGTCCCCACTCCCTGGATGGCTCCTAGCATGGACGTCCCAGCATTGGACCAGCGTTATGTCAATCATAGGATCCAAGCCAAGGGTAGAGACTGAGCGTGATGCTGAGTCGAGTACATAGGAGATCCGGCTCTATTTCGGCAGTGCTCGGCCCCTCCTTCCCCTCGATGGCAGCATCTACAATACTACAGGGACTAGTGATTCCCGTAGTGTGCAAGTAAGTTGTACCATAGTATATACTACATCCATGTGCACACTATCCATCCTCTGCTGCCACCAACTTTTGAGTCACTGAGGAACACTTAGCTATAAGCTGTACTATATAGCTGTACTCACATACACAGATCAGTCCCACTGGCCTTGATTACACTCAGCTAATGTGCTGGCTGTGCATGCATCCACATGATGATAACAGTGCAATATATGGGCTGTGTCCTCTACTATGGCATGGAGATTCATCATGATGAGATGGGCACCGATTAGACTGCATATGGGCACAGATCAGGCTGCATTGATGCTCACTGACCATTCTGCTTCAAAGTGGTTTATTTAAAAAAAAAAAATCCTGAAACTTCCCTCTTAAATTGGGGTGCGTGTTATACACCAATAAATGCGGTAACTCAGTCTGACTGGTAGTGTAATTAGAGGTGCAGCGCAGCACTGGAGCCAGCGCTAGAGGAAGCAGAGCCGATGCTTCCTGTATAGCGACACCTTCTGTCACATGGGCAGGGCAAAGGGGGTGGGGTTGAGGGTGGAGCCAATGGGGGCATCAAAATTAGGTTCCGCCTAGGGTGTCAAAATCCATGCACCAGCTCTGCCTGTGCCCTTTGACTGAAAGCCATTTTGGGGAAAATGAGACAGCATCCAAGTGGTTGAAAACAAGAATGTAAAGCCTGCCAAATCACCAGTGATCAACTTTTAGGTTGTACTATGTGGCAGACAGAGGAAAGGGTTTGCAACAAGCATATATATTGTATGTAAGGTTATTACATTTTTGATGTTTGTTGTTGGTCTTCTGGTCTATACTGAATAGTAGTATCAACTAGTGTATTAGGGATAACATTGGGATCCACAAGCTATTTCTCCATCAAAATCTTTTGAATGGAGGCAAATAGACACTGTCTTTTTTTAGGCTGACTAACAATCTAGAAAAATGTAAAAAATGCCATGAAACAGTTTACAATGTTAATGACAAATGTGAAATTTATAACTGCATTTAAGGATCTTGCCTACTTTTATGCATTTCCTTACAATGTTTTGTGTCTTAATGTTTCATTGCAGAAATCATGCACTTTATTGTGCTGATAACATTCCTATCCCAGGCCATCTCAAAAAAACTTTTGTAATGCATTGTCTCTCAATGGCCATGGACTATTCCCTAATGTGCTGAGGAGAGGCTGTTATTTAGACCCCATTAGCTGACATGGCAACACAAAGTTCATGTTACTGTATAATTTATATCAAACTATGTGATTTGCTTCACAGCTGCAAGAGTAACACACAGAAATGGTGAAGGCCAACTGGATCCATTTAAGTAAAGCTTCTATAATAGTAACTTTATCTTGTGATTCATGCAAAAATAATTATATGAAGGGAAATAGAGATACAACTATCACATCAATTAATGGGGGTTTAAAATGAATATATGCATAAATACATATTAATTTAACAATTTTTATTCTTCTGTAACCTTAAATGTGTCTTGGTATCTCCTTTAAAAAGGGGGGTTCCTAGGTACATGTATTGCAATATATGCTTAGATGTCTGCTGTTTCCAAGTGATCCTGTGTCTGGCTGGTCATATTAGCTAAAATATGTGTTTGCATGTACATGTATGGGTCCGATCAAGAGGGAGTCCATTAACAGATTATCCATTCACTTTTTCATCCATCGTGTTATGGGGGACAAACAGAGCTTAACTGTCCCATGTTAAGTTTATGGGGAGGCAGATTTAACAATACATGAATCTGTTTATTTTCTTTGCATTTGATCCATCACATTTGGGTCCGAAAAAAATCACAAACTGTTTTTTGATTTGTTTTTTTGTTTTTGTGGACCTAGGTGGAATTGAGGGTAATTGGATTGGTCAAAGAAAAGAATAGATGTCCATTTACATTCTCCTGCCTATAGAAATAAAGTTTAACTAAAGGCATTTTTTTTTTTTTTTAGTTTTGGACAATGTAGGTGGATTAGAATACTAGTCAGTTATGTTTATTGTCCCCTTGCTACCTGTACCCCATTAGGAAGATTCCCCTTTTTTATTGGTCCTGTTTACTGTTATATTTGAAAGTGAAAATAAAAGAAAATCGCACATTTTTGGGTGTCACCAGAACAGTAATAGAGGGGAAGTCTTCCAATGGGCAATGGTTATCTGGGGGAGGGGGGGTAGCAATAGAGTCCCCTAATTAACAGGGATTTCTTCTCACTTTCTGTTGTGGCTATAAGATATGAAATGAAGGGAAATCTCACTAATGGGAAACCGATGGCAAAAAAATAAAAATACCTGACATGGGTTATAACCACCAAAATGAAACAATGCCTATAGTTCTGCTTTAGCATTGCACTTCTGTTCAGATCCAACTAAAAAAGACAGGTGGATCTGATTGATACTGCTGCGTGAAAGGGTCCTACACTAATATTGTTCTGGGAAGACGGCGGGGATGGGCATGGGAGCTCTTTTCATGAGGTGAAAGTGCAGCATACTTACACATTCTGGTAGATATTTAGCTTTTAGTTTGCCCTTCAGTACTGACAGCCCTGTGCTTCCTGTTGCACCACTTTTTCTTCCTCTTATGAATTTTTTCTTTGGCTATTGGGAGACCAGTGATAATGTAACCCAGACACATGTTAAAAAAAAAATTGCCAGGGGAAAGCTAAAGGAGTGTTTGGTAGAGAAAACATACAAAATATCTTCTGCCAAAAAAAATGTTTTTCTTAGAATGTGGTTGTGCTTTAAAGTAAGGCTAGTCAATTTTTTATACAGCAACAAAATATGGGTTATTATAGAAGGGAAAGGCTAGAATCTCTCTGTGTGAAGGTTTTTTTTTTTTGCCTGATTTCCATTTATTTACTGTTCAAAATAGTGGTGTTGGGTAATAAATGATCATGTCCCTGAACAACAACAAAAACCTTTTTTTTCTATTCCATAAACGCTAGACAAAACATTTTTTAGCCCTGGACTAAGAGTGATGGGATTTTTTATATCCACATTGTTGGCATACTCATTGCAAAAATGTCATTGTGTTCTTCCCAATGGCACACTTGTATTGTAATTGACAAATGCATTTGAAAATAGCCAATCTACTCCTTTTTCAGTTACGATCATAAATGGACACAATGGTCCAAATAGGAAGGTTAGACCTATCCAATAGTGACAAAGACCATTAAAATGTTATAAATTCTTAGCCACAAACAAAACACTAAAATAAGCACCACATCCCTTTATTTAAATAGACACAAGAGGATTTGTGGGATTTTTGAGGTGCAAATATTAATACAGTGATCCAGGAGGATAATATAAAATTATTTTATTTAAACAATGATAAAACTGTCTAGAGCTGTCTAAAAACAATTAAACAACAAGTACATAAAGTATAATCCCTATGGGTACAGCAAATTGGATTTAATTCCCAACATGTTTCAACAAAAACATGGGCTTCCTCAGGGGATGCTGTCCGCTTGAAGTACAAGCCTTCTAATATCAACACAAAACTTTTGATCACAGAGAAAAATAAATGTATTTACACAGAGAGAAAAAAATATATCAATTAAAAAAATGGATTTAACATACATGTGCACATTCATATCCTTACTCACCCCAGTGTTTAAGAACAGTATTGACTACAATCGATGATAATTTAGGGAGTCTGAAACCATCAGAGAAAACCAAGAACTACAGGTGACCATAGGAGGCATTCAAGGACCAGCTAAAGAAAACATAGATAATAATAATGTAATTTAATTATAAGGGAGAGGATGGGAATAATTCTCCAAAAAAAAAAAAAAAAAAACACAAGAACAAATACAATAAATAAACTTACAAACAATAGTTTGCAAGAACGCTCAACACCCAGGGACATATACTCTCCAAAGTAGGGTACTCATGTCTAGAACTAAATAAACAAACAGGGAAGAACTTCAATTAAATGCAGTGAAAAAAATCATCACTGACATCAATAACTCAAATGAACGCTCCACAAAGTAGCACATTTCTCAAACAACAGGAGATAAAGCAGGGGTACTCTACTAAATGCATAGGAGGGAAAATGAGAAGGCACACAACGGTGCGGTAGAATGGTGGGCAGAAATGCAGACTCTCCCATAGTGCCTAATATATTTCATAGAGCAAAAAGAAGGAAAATGTGGGGGGAGACTAAAAAAAGCCCAAAAGGATATCAGCAAGGAGAAAGCACACACTGCTTGCTGATATCCTTTTGGACTTTTTTATCCTCCCCCCTCATTGCCCTTCTTTTTGCACTATGAAATAAATTAGACACTATGTGAGAGCCTGCATATCTGCCTGCTTGTCTTTGAACGTGTTGGGTGTCCATATGGATGCCCAGGGCGTTTGATCCAGGGAAAACTCCCCAGGACGTTGCCCGTTCTACTGTGCCATTATGCGTCTTTTCATTCTCTCTCTTTTTGTCTGTTTCTTGCTTTCTGTGCTTGGTTTATGCCACTGGAGTGAGCGTCCCCTTCCAACCCCCCAAGGGAGTTTGTCATGCCCCTTTGCAGGTTAGACATAGGACCCAGCAGTAGCCGGACCAGAGGAGGATGTGGCGTGAATGGTGCATGCATGGTACAGTCATCTCATCTGCATTCTGCCTTGCTGGCCAGAGGGGGGGTATTTAAGGCCGCTTGTTCTAGCTATTTGATGCTGCTGGAGCCACAGGGACACACGCGCCATTGTAGGACACCAGGTACTTGTCTCATGAAAGAAGGTCTCTCTTTTGCATCCTATGCATTTAGTACAGTACCCCTGCTTTATCTACTGTTGTTTGAGAAATCTTCTACTTTGTGGAGCGTTCATTTGAGTTCTTGATGTCAGTGATGATCTTTTTCATTACATTTAATTTAAGTTCTACCCTGTTTGTTTATTCAATTCTAGACAAGAGTACCCTGCTTTGGAGAGTTTATGCCTCTGGGTGTTGAGCGTTCTTGCAAACTATTGTTTGTAAGTTTATTCACAGTATTGTATTTTTTCTTGTCTTTTTTTGGAAAATTATTCCCATCTTCTGCTATATAATTTAATTACATTATTATTATCTATCTTATCTTTAGGTGGTCCTTGAATGCCTCCTACGGTCACTTGTAGTTCTTGGTTTTCTGTGATTTTCTGTGGTAGTTGCAGACTCCATGAATTATCATTTGACTGCCGTATATACTGTTCTTAAAGACTGGGGTGAGTAAGGATATCTTTGGGCTGAATGTGCACAAGTTAAATCCATTTTTTTAATATATATATTTTTTCTCTCTGTGTAAATACATTTATTTTTTTCTGTGATCAAAAGCTTTTTATTGGTATGATTGTTATATCTGTCGTTATTAGAAAGCTTGTACTTCAAGTGGACAGCATCCCTTGAGGAAGCTCAGGTTATGGGTGAAACATGTTGGGAATTCCATCTAATTTGCTGTACCCATAAGAATTATACTTTATGTACTTGTTGTATAATTTTTTTAAACTTTTTTTTTTAACCATTGTTCATTTTTAATTATTATTCATTATTTATTTAATTGTATATTAACCTCCTGGATCACTGTATACATTACCATTAAAATGTTGTGGCCATTTCTATACCTTTCACTTGAAATATACTCAGATTGTTTATGCAATGTATTTGAAGCTTTCGTAAAATGAATATAAAAACACTAAACAAAAAATGTATTCTGATTGCTACATTTTAAACTGGAACTGACGGGATAACATACAAATTTAAAGAAGAGCTACAAACATCATTAATCACAATGAGGGAATGATGCCTCACTGTCTTTTTCCCAGAAGGTCAGGAGAAAAGTCCAAACCAGTAAATCATATGTGCTGTCATGGGATGAGCAGTGTCCATACATATACACCATAAACATCCATATTTTTCCCAGGTCTAGTCAATGTACTCAAAATAGTCATTTGAGATCTATGAATACATATGGCACAAAGTAACATAGACATGATCTATTTCTGAGCCCCACCGGTTCAGACAGCAGTACTTGCAAGTCTGTGGGTGTGCTAAAGACATATGACCTGCACCCAACTTCCCCTTGTAAAAATTGTCTTGCACAATAATACCTAAAAAAAAACTACAACTCAATGAATGAATACATTGAATGCAGCTATAATTACTAGAAAATAACACTTTGCACCCTTTTAGCCAAGATGTCATGACAGGTGTTTCATATTATTGAGCCCTCTATTTCTGTTTTTCATATGGATTGATTCATTACATGGAAGTACATATAATGTACCTCTAGATATCTACTCTGGACCTTTAGTGGCTGAATGTGTGGCCCCCTATCCCTATTTATTGTGTTCTAATAGATCTATACCAGTTTTCTCCCATTAGGTAATGTGAAAGGTCTGGACTTTATATAACTCATAGATTGCAAAACACTTTATAGAATATTGTTTTATTTATAGAATTATCAGTGACCATGGTCAAATAGTAGGTTGGATCCCATTTCTCCTCCTCTTTGTTTATGGGTCACATACGTATGTTGAATGCCTTCAATAACCAGAAGCTGATCCCTGGCAGGATTGATTTGATTCATATTGTGTCTTGTGTGGTGTCACCCAATACCCGGTTTCCAGGCCTATCAGGGCCTTGAAACCAGGGTATATATATATATATATATATATATATATATATATATATATATATATAAAACCTATAAAACCAAGGCCTATATATATATATACATATGTTTAATATGTTTGTGTATGTACAAATGTTTAAAATTGTGGATACTCATACTTTTCATCTTTCTTTTGTATAATTAAAAATTTTGTATCAGCACTTACCCAGTATGTCCTGAGGAAGCAATTAAATTGTGAAACACATTGAGGAGTTCATGGACCGTATCTTTTGATATACATACATACTATTTTTGTATCTATCACAGACTTTTCATTTACCCCAATGAAAGGATCCATACCTTTATGTCTATTGGGTATCTTTTGAGCTTGTCAGGTAATAGGGTGATGTTGTCTGTTATATGTCATTTTAATATGTTTTTTAATAGAGTTTTATTTTTTTATAATTACTGCCTGATATGATATGCCCACAAAGTCTGCCATTTTTTTAGACAGCCTTCATTTCTCTCAATCCTTTCATATATCCTTTGTATGTTGGAATAGTGGGGGTGCTCCCTTTGTAGGTGTTATGAGTTCTTACAACATATATCTGGATAAAGTGTTTTGACTGATCTTGGCTCCTTCTGACAAACAGTGGAAAGAACAGTTCATACATATGTCCCTATGCTTTTATTAGCCGGATTATGAGTAGACAAACTATTTAGTTGTGGTACATTGTGAAGTTGCACAAGGGACACCTCAAAATGTCACTTTGGCCTGGACCCTGTTCACATATAGAGCAAATGAGAAGCAGTAGACAGTCTTCATAAAGCCAAAACCATTCTCCCAGTTTAAAATATCCAGGAGGTGTTGGGTAGTGAGCACCTCCATCATTTCTTGTTTAACTGCCATGGAGACATGAAGAAGACGTCTAATTAAAATTGTTTCTGCTTGGACAAGAAGTGAAGGGAATGCTTTATATAAGACCTCATTTGGACATTATGGATAATAAGACATAATTACAAAGGCTACTCTTTGTCTGCATCTGTCTATACACAGTTAGGGTTGATTTATTAAATTATTCAAAACCCGGGGCAGCTCTGGATATAAAATCAGCTTACATTTTTTTTTCTGTCAAAGCTTAAGTGGAGAAGCTGAAGTTAGAAGCTGATTGGCTACCATGCATAGCTTCACCAAATTTTACACCCTTCAGTTTTAGTAAATCAACCCGAATGTGTTTTTTTTTTTCACATAAGCAGGGGGTAAAAGTTGTTCTTGCACAGAATCCTATTTCAAACTACGTCCACCACTGAGGACACTTTATTATCTAAAGAGTGTTGTATTGGGCAAGTCATTTAGCTGCTGTATATGGAAAATATTTAAAATTATGTCATTTTTCACATTTTGCCTCTGGGGCACAATAGTTTTCACCAATTTATATTTGATAGCACAGAATCCAATCCATTCTGTTCAGTACCCATCTAGACTGTTCAGAATTTTGAACAAACACATTGGAATGCCTGTGAATTCTCACTGTAATAAATGGTTATGGCATATCAATAGGAAAGCATGCTGGTCAGTAATTATGTGCCCAGAATTTGGCTGATACCGCCATATGTCTGCCTCCTGTTTTATCTCTAGATTCAATTAAAGCCAGCACTAGTTTTCAGAAAATAATAACCCTTGTATACTTTGAGGCTGTCAGGAAAGTTCATATGTTGACTTATTAGAGGTATAGCCCTATGGCTACAAAAATAATAAATCAGATCCATAGAACATATTGTTCTGTGCAGTCCTGCGATGAAAAGCCTCAGAAGTAAGGTCTGAAATTACAGCATAAGCATCTGTTTGGGAGAATTCATCGAGCCGACTCCTTCTGTAGCACTTCTCAAAAGGCGACAAGAGCCGCTGAGCTTCACTCTGAATATGCCTTCACCCCGTTCACAAAGGCATATGCCTTTTAATAATGCATCTTGCGATCCAATTAGACATAGAACAATGACATCCTTCCAGAACACAGAGTAAAGGAAATAAAAACTAGGTTTGATTTCTAAGAGCCTTTTGTTCTATGAAAATAATAACAGAGTGGGCCTTTGACAGTCTTTAAATAAGAAATTGTCCCGAGAAATATCGCAGATGAGACAAGTGTCACGCTGCTTACATAATCTATGTTTTCCTTTTGTTCTTGATTTATTACATTGGAATGCCTCATTTTTTCACAGTTTGTGTTGTAACTGTTTGAGATAACTGAAACAAAGATTCCTGGAGATTAAATGAATTTGTATTAATGAACAGAAGGAAATTTATTGTTAGAAGTAAATTAGGGGAGAGGGAACAGTAAAGTTCTTTGTTAATTGGTATGACTTTAAATGTGTACTGTTTAGCTGCCCACTTTTTACAGTGGACTGGGCTGCTGTACACTCCACCTGTGGACAGCCTATTATGAAGCAGGTTTGATCATTTGCATTGATGCCCATAGACTTTAAAAATGGACAGGGCCAGATTTACCATTAGGCAAAGTAGGCAGTTGCCAATAGGCAAGAAAGCAAAGATAAACCTTTCTTGTATACAGTGTTGCCAACCATCAGTATTTTTACTGGCAGCCAGTAAAAAACGGACACTGATAGGAAAAGTGTGCCAGTATAAAATATGTGCTGCTCAATTCAGAACTGCACATGCAACGAGACCAGTGCCTGCTACAGTGTGTTTGGGCGCAGCTGGTAGGGGGGGGGGGGGCTAGCCCTTTAGGAGGCAGTGCCTGAGCATGTTATGTGATGTCATGGTGCAAGGGAGCCAAGCAGAGTGGCCTAAACCTCATGTGTTGGTCTGCTGGATGGAGCAATGCAAGCCAGGAGCATGACTGTCAGTGCTGTTAGGACTGGAGTGGACACATGGCATGGAAAGAGACTGTCACAGTGTCATGGAGGGGACGTGTCATGTCGTGAGGTTTAATTATCATGTGTGCTGTTGTTACACTGCTGTCGGTGTTACTGTAAGAGTCCAAATATATATCTACCTTAAATCATATTTCGAATTGCCTACCGTATTTGTTTGTAGCCTAAATACTGAAACGTGCACTTAAAACTGTAATTTTGTAACTTTTGGAAATGCCAGTAAAAACTTGGCTGTGCCAGTAACTTTTGGGTGCCATGTCAGTAAATGTCAATCTGTTAAGTTTGCAACACTGTTTGTCTATTTTTCTTTCTTATTAGAACAATCTTATTATAATAATCATCTCAAATAAGTCACAGGTCACTTAAGAAAACATGCAGCAACTCAATGAAGTTGGTCAAGAAGCAGTTTAACCTTAAACTGTGAGAAGGGTTCTTTACTGTTAGAGCGGCGAGGATGTGGAATTCCCTTCCACGGTTGGTGATGTCAACAAGGGGTGTCGATAATAATAATAAAAAAAAAACTCTTTAATGCGCAATGCAGTGAGCACAATATACAGGGATATGGGAAACAGTATTGGCATACACTCACACCAAAACAGGTTGAACTGGATGGACTGATGTCTTTATTCAACCTTATCAACTATGTAACTATGTCAATTTTCACAGTACACTAAGCTTGGTCACGTCTAGAAAAACAAGGAAATGTTTTGTTTACATGAACTGATCCAAGCAGAGGGGGGTGTATCTAATGTGTTTATATTCTTCAGTAAAGAACATCCAGCTCTGAGTATGGAAGTTGGGCAATGAAAGTAATCATACAAGAGTCTTACACAAGCACTGATATGGCCCTTATGGCATTGCGTCTTCTATACTATGTCTATTCAAGATTCAATCATATATCCCTGGTAGAGATGGGCTTTATGTTCGACTCAAACATTGGCTGTTCACCGAATAGCGAACAATTTGGTGTGTTCACGGCAAATTCGAAAGCCGCGGAACCCCCTTTAAAAGTCTATGGGAGAAATGAGAAGTGCTAATTTTAAAGGTTAATATGCAAGTTATTGGCATTAAAAGTGCTTGCGGACCTGAGTCCTGCCCCAGGGGACATGTATCAATGCAAAAAAAAAAAGTTTTAAAAACACCTGTTTTTTTGGGAGCAGTGATTTTAATAATGCTGAAAGTGAAACAATAAAAGTGTAATATTCCTTTAAATTTCGTACCTGGGGGTGTCTATAGTATGCCTGTAAAGTGGCGCAGGTTTCCCGTGTTTAGAACAGTCTGAGCAAAATTACATTTCTAAAGGAAAAAAGTAATTTAAAACTACTCGCGGCTATAATGAATTGTCGGTCCGCAATACACATAAAAGTTCATTGATAAAAACTCATGGGATTCCCCCACAGGGGAACCCCAAAACAAAAAAAAAATGCATGACCCTTCAGGTCTGGTATGGATATTAAGGGGAACCCTGCGCCAAAACTTTTAAAAAATGGCGTGGGGGCTCAAAATCCATACCAGACCCTCCAGGTCTGGAACCCATTGGTTCTTAAAGTGGAGTTTCACCCATTTAAAAGCAGCAGCTACAAAAAATGTAGCTGCTGACATTTATTAACTACTTCAGCCCTGGAAGATTTTATCCCCTTCCTGACCAGAGCACTTTTTACAATTTGTCACTGCATCGCTTTAACTGACAAATAAGTGTTCGTTCAAAGCTGTAACCAAACAAAATTTACGTCCTTTTTTCCCCACAAATAGAGCCTACTTTTGGTGGTATTTGATTCCCTCTGCAGTTTTTATTTTTTGCACTATAAACAAAAAAGAGCTTCAATTTTGAAAAAAAAACAATATTTTTCACTTTTTGCTATAATAAATATCCCCCAATTTAAAAAAAAAAATGTCTTCATCAGTTTAGGCCAACATATATTCTTCTACATATTTTTGGTAAAAAAAAAGATTGCAATAAGCGTATATTGATTGGTTTGGGCAAAAATTATAGTGTTTGCAAACTATGGGAAAGATTTACAGCATTTTTTTTTTTTTACTAGTAATGGTGGTTATCTGTGATTTTTAGTGGTACTGCAACATTGCAATGGACAGACCGGAGACTTTTGACACTTTTTTGGGACCATTGACATTTATACAGCGATCAGTGCTATAAAAATGCACTGATTACTGTGTAAATGTCACTAGCAGGGAAGGGGATAGCACTAGGGAGCGATCAAGGGGTTAATTGTGTGTTCCCTCTGTGTGTTCTAACTGTATGGGGATAGGATTAACTAGAAGAGACATATCATTTTTCCTACTTAGTAGGATATGGCTAGAATAGGGCTTCTCTTCTCTGACAACACAGGGATTTTTGTGTTTATGCACAAAAATCCCGTGCTGGCGCTTGTGCACACAATCACATGTGGCTGGCGGCGATCCCGTGCTGGTGCTTGTGCACAAAATCACATGTGGCCGGCGGAGATCCTGTGCTGGCGTGTGTGCACACAATCACATGTGGCTGGCGGCGAACATGCTCACTAGCCATGCTCATCCGGTCCCCTGCCATGCAGCGCACCCTCTGGTGGCCAAAAAAGGGTGGGATGTACCCGTTTCGCCCAGGAGAGCCATTGTGCCACAGTATATCTGCAAGACATGGTCGGGAATTGGTTAGTTAGACACTCACCTGTCCCATGGTCCAGCGATGCAGGTGCAGGAATCCTCTCTCCTCCCCCCCTCCTTTCTGAGGCACTGGCATTCCAACTGCGAGTGCTCAGCTGTGGCTTCACAACTGGGTGTGCACTACACATGCGTGAGCCACACTGCGCGCTGTGAATGGCCGGGCAGTCCCAGAAGATTGCAGGGAGAGGTGATTTTCCTTTCCCTCGCTGCGGAGCCAGAGGGGGGAGTGGGAGCTGGGTGCCTGTAAAAACAGGGTGCCCAGCTCCTTCCCCCCAAAAAAAATGACATGCCAAATGTGGCTTGTCAGGGGGTCACCAACACTTAAAGTGGAAGTTCAATTTTTGGGTGGAACACCTCCTAAAAAAAAAAAATCACCCAACAAAAGCAGTGTGGCATGCAAGGCTATGTTTACTACAGTCTTGTGGTAGGACAAACGCATTAACAACCCAGTTTGGGTCCCAACCCATAGTTTAAGAAACACTGATCTAGCCAGTAGTTTGAGATGCTGCAACTCAGTAAAAGTCAGTGCTAAGATTAATTAATCAGTATTTTGTATGATATAACATCATTTTTGTAATCAAGTTAATTTTTCTCTGCTCCCTAGCTGTGCAACTTCTTGTCAAGAAGGAAGAGAATGTTCAATTCATGGTCATAATCACTGGCATGTTGTGCTGCCCACTGTTATTTAGGAGAAATTAAAGGAAAAAAATTGAAAAGATAATGTTTAGTGAGTCATAACATAAACGCATCAGTACTGCGAGGATTGGCAACCTTTAAACAATTTAAATACTTTATGCTGTTAAAAACTTTAAACTATTTGAGGCAGGATTACCATAGTTACATGAATAAACAATGTATTAAACTATTATAATGTCCAGTTATAAAACAACCTCACTGGAAATGTTTAAACATATTTTTGCGCTACATTAATTCTTCTTCAGTTCTGTTGTCATCAACTAACATTTCAAATCTGGGTAACAGTGGTTGTGTTTTCACTGGTTGCTGTAATACCTTAAGTCCAAATCTGTCTCTCCTCTCCCCATTTTGGCTCTTGTGCCCGCGATCTCATGTAGCTAGCGGACATCGTGACCATACACATTGGGTCCCCCGTCATGCAACAGGCGCACAAGCCTGCTACAGCTGTGTAAAGGTCTGACATACAGCTACAGAAATTTGCGGGATTGTGCCAACCTGCTGCAGTATAATGACAACGGCTGGTCAGCAAGTGGTTAAATGGGTCTCAGATGTAGTAACCCAGAAGGAGCCTTAAAAGCACCAGATTTGAAAAAAAAAAATCAGTATTCAAAACAGCCAAACTTGGTGTTTTCTAATGCTTTTAAGTGCAAAGGAGGGATATAGGGTCTAATAAACCCCAGATCCCTCCATAAAGAATACCTGTCACTGCCTATTACTGTCACAAGGGATGTTTGCATACCTCGTGACAGCAATAAAAGTGATATATTTTTTTAAAGAGACAGTGTAAAAATTTAAAAAATTTTATAAATAAAAATTTTTAATTTAAAGTGCCTCATCCCTCTGTGCTCATAAGCAGACGCAAACACATGCGTAATTCGTGCCCACAAATGTAAACAGTGTTCAAACCACACATGTGAGGTATCACCATGATCGTTAGAGTGAGAACAATAATTCAGTACTAGATCTTCTCTGTAATCCTAAATTGGTAACCATTAAAACATTTTAAAGTGTCACCTATGGAGATTTTAAAGTACCCTTGTTTGTTGTCATTCCACGAGTATGGGCAATTTTAACCACTTAAGCCCCAGACCAATTTGCAGCCAAAGGACCAAGCCCCTTTTTGTGATTCGGCACTGCGTCGTTTTAACTGACAATTGCGCGGTCGTGCAAAATGGCTCCCAAACAAAATTGCCGTCCTTTTTTTCTCACAAATAGAGCTTCTTTTTGGTGGTATTTGATATCCTCTGTAGTTTTTATTTTTTACGCTATAAACAAAAATAGAGCGACAATTTTGAAAAATATGCAATATTTTTTACTTTTTGCTATAATAAATATCCCCCAAAAATATAAATATAATAATAATAATAATAATATATATCTAAAAAAAAATTTTTTTCCCCAGTTTAGGCCGATACATATTCTTCATATTTTTGGTAAAAAAAAATCACAATTAGCGACTATTGATTGGTTTGCGCAAAAGTTATAGCGTTTACAAAATAGGGGATAGTTTTATAGCATTTTTATTCATATATATTTTTTTACTAGTAATGGCGGCGATCAGCAATTTTTATTGTGACTGCGACATTATGGATGATACATCGGACATTTTTGACACATTTTTTGGGACCATTGTCATTTCATTTCCTGTGTAAATGACACTGGCAGTGAATGGAGTTAACCACTAGGGGGCAGTGTAGTGTTATGTATGACGTTATGTGTTTTTTTCTATTGTAGGGAGTGTGGCCTGGCATGTGACGTCACTGATTGTCTTTCCCTATAAAAGGGAAGAGACGATCTGTGAGACAGTCACAGTAGGAAGTACGGGGAGAGGTTTGTTTACACAGACCTCTACTCGTTCTTCAGCTCGGTGACCCGATCGCAGGACACCAGCGGCGATCGGGTCTGCTGGTCCAGCGGCCACGGTCACGGAGCTCAGGACCGGGTCGGGAGCGCGCCACCGGCGGCGCGCTCCCGCCCACGGCTGGGCACTTAAAAAGCAACATACAGGTACATGCTTGTGCCCAGCTGTGCCATTCTGCCGACGTATATGTGCAGGAGGCGGTCCTTAAGTGGTTAAAGCATGACATGTTAGGTATATATTTACTTGGTGTAACATCATCTTTCACATTATACAAAAAAATTGGGGTAACTTTACTTTTTTTTTTTTCATTCATAAGTTTGAAAGACTGCTGCACAAATACAGCGTGACATAAAATATTGCAATGACCGCCATTTTTTTATCTAGGGTCTCTGCTAAAAAATGATATACAATGTTTGGAGGTTCTAGCAAAAAAATACTGATTTTAACTTGTAAGCAACAAGTGTCAGAAAAAGTCTTAGGTGTGAAGGTGTTAATGTTGGTTTAAAAGCATACAGCATGTAATGGGAGAGTTTATTTTTTAATGATTGTGCTGAGGTTTGTAAACTATGTGTCTGTTAGACCCATTTGTGACATAGTAATAGTAAAGCATATTTTGTAGGACTACAGCATATGTGTGCTTTGTATACAATGTGTAGGCTCAGGTTTTGTTTAACCATACCCCTTTAACCCCCTCTCACTATTGGTGTAATTTGTCCACATCTACCATTTGGCATGGCAAACTAAGCATGCCACTTTTTTGCTCCCCTTTCCACAGGTATCCCAGGTCTTTCACAATACTAGAAACACTCCTGGGTACCAATGCAAGCTGAATCACTGGTGATTTATGGAGCAAGATTTTCCCAGGAACTGCATAAGCCAGCATGCCCTTCAATATACAAGCCTGACTACAGGTTCCAGCAATCACAATCAGATTCTAAGTCTCTGTGCAGGGACTAAAGCGGTAAGTAATGTTCTCTTTAGCCAGCTCCCACCAAAAGGGGCTAAGGAAATTAGCTGCCAGAGATCCAAGACTATGTGCATAGCAGTACTGACATCACAGGAAAGGCTCACCTTTAGTGTTTGCCAGTATACAGACCACAACCTCCAGTAGTCTTACTTCTATTTTATTTCAGTATCACCACATCATAGCTCCATGTATATTAAGAACATTTAACCCGCATAGGGGGTCCTCTAAAACTGCCTTAAAAACAGGGTTTTTTTAAAAAAAAAAACAGTTTCTTTAATTTTAATCAGTTTTTCTTGATTTTTATCACATTTATTTTATTAACCACTTAAAGACCAGCCACCGCAGTTATAATACGGCAGATTGGCTCTCCTGGGTGAATCAACGCCATGGTACGTCGGCCGCTTTAAGACCGCTAGGGGGCATGCACGCATCCAACGTGTGACACCAGAGCTGACATGCATGGCCAGCAGCTGTAAAATCTGCCGGCCACCCACGATGGCTCCTGAAAGAGATAGAATGGGGGTCTGTCAATGTAGACAAACAGATCCCTGTTCTATCAGAGGAGGATAGACAGATTGTCTGTTCCTAGTGATTAGGAACAGCAATCTGTCTCCTCCTCCAGTCACTGCACTGCCCCCCACAGTTGGAAACACCTCCCTAGGGAACACTTAACCCCTTGATCACCTCCTAGTGTTAACCCATTTCCTGCCAGTGACATTTATACAATAATCAGTGGCTATATTTAGCTCTGATTGCTGTATAAATGCCAATGGTCCCAAAAAAGTGTCAAAAGTGTCCTATCTGTTCACTGCAATGTCGCAGTCCCACTAAAAATTGCAGATAACAGCCATTACTAGTAAAAAAAAATATAAAAAATGTCTACCCTAATCTATTCTTTTGTATTTGTAGATGCTGTAACTTTTGCGCAAACCAATCAATATATGCTTATTGCAATTTTTTTAATTAAAAATATGTAGAAGAATACATATCAGCCTAAACTGAGAAAGAAATTTGTTTTTTTTTTTACATTTTTGGGGATATTTATATATATTTTATATATTATTTTATTTAAAGGCACAAAGAAAAACACAGAGGTGATCAAATACCACCAAAAGAAAGCTTTGTTTGTGGGAAAAAAAACATCAATTTTGTTTAGGTATAACATCACACGACCACGCTATTGTCAGTTAAAGCGACACAGTCCCATATCACAAAAAATGGCCTGGTCATTAACCACTTCTGGACCGCTGCACGCTGATGTACCTCCTCACTTTTGAGGACGGATATCATTGTTATGGCAGCAGCTAGTTGCCATAATCCCAGTATTCCCGTGTTCAGCTGGCGGTCCGGCATAAGATAAAAGTGGTCTCTACTGCATATTCGCAGTGAGATCACTTTTATCGGTGGTGGGAGAGGGCCGCCCCCCTCCGACCATGATCCGGTGCCCTCCGACGCTTACTGGGCCGTCAGCAGTGGCGGAGGTGATCCGGACCTTCTCCAGGCTGCGTATGGAGACAAGTGGGGGGAAGATGACTCCATGACACTGCAGGGCTGCCCATAGCTCTTAAAGGACCATGTTTTTCTTTTTTTTAAATTACATTTTTTTTTTTATTATTGCATTTTAGTGTAAATATGAGATCTGAAGTATTTTTGATTTTGACCCCAGATCTCATATCATGCTTGTTTCTATTACACGGGATGTTTACATTCCTTGTAATAGGAATAAAAGTGACCATTTTTTTTTTAAACAGTGTAAAAAAAGAAAAAAAGGTAAAACAAATAATAAAACATTTTTTTAATGCGCCCCGTCCCGCCAAGCTCGTGTGCAGAAGCAAACACATATGTGAGTAGCGCCCACATATGAAAACGGTGTTCAAACCACACATGTGAGGTATCACCACAATCGGTAGAGCAAGAGCAATACTTCTAGCCCTAGACCTCCTCTGTAATGCAAAACATGCAACCTATAGAATTTTTTAAATGTCGCCTATGGAGATTTTTAAGGGTAAAAGTTTGTCGCCATTCCACGGGTGGCGCAATTTTGAAGCATGACATGTTGGGTATCAATTTACTCTGTGTAACATTATCTTTCACAATATACAAAATGTACTGTTGTCTTATTTTTTAATTCAAAAAAGTGTATTTTTTAAATAAAAGTGCGCTTGTAAGACCGCTGTGCAAATACAGTGTGACAGAAAGTATTGCAATGACTGCCATTTTATTCTCTAGGGTGGTAGAAAAAAAATTATAATGTTTGGGGGTTCTAAGTAATTTTCTAGTAAAAAAAAAAACAGTTTTTAATCTGTAACCAACACTTCTAAAAAAGAGGCCCGGTGCTTAATTGGTTAAGGGGGCAAATCCTTCCGATCCTTAAGTGGTTAAAATGCTTTTGGAGTAAAAATCTAAAGATAGTATTCCATTTAAGATACATTAATAATTTAGTTTATTCAGCATGAAAAGAAGCTTAGTTATGTAGCATGAAGCTGTATATTCTGCAATATTTACATTTTTGGTAAACTGATTTGAAAAACCAAGCTCTGCAAGCCGAGATAACATGCACTGCATTGATACATTCACACAATTTCACAGTAACCATGAGATAAAACAAAGTTCAGGAATATTGTTTTATCCTATTGTTTTGCAAATCTATGTACACTACAAACTATGATTGAATGGGTTCTGATATCGCTGTTCTACTTACCTGACACCTTATTATTCTAAATAGGAAACCTTAAAGGGGTTGTAAAGCTTCATTTTTTATTTTCTAAACAGGTTCCTTTCAGCTAGTGCATTGTTGGTTCACTTACCTTTTCCTTCGACTTCCCTTGTAAATGTTTTTTTTTCTTTGTCTGAATTTCTCACTTCCTGTTTCTCCTCAGTAAACTTCACACCATCATCCGAGCTGTGTTTAGTCAGCTAGAACAGCTTACTGAACAGCTTACTGAGGAGGAACAGGAAGTGAGGAATTCAGACAAAGAAAAAAAACATTTAGAAGGGAAACCGAAGGAAAAGGTAAGTGAACCAACAATGTACTAGCGTAAAGGAACCTATTTAGAAAATAAAAAACGAACCTTTACAACCCCTTTAATTTTGTTTTCAAATATTAAAGATTCTAACTAACAGCAAGAATAAGGTCTTACATTTAAATAGCACCTGTCATTTCAGATCCATCATAGCAGTGCTTGTTAGGGGGTGTCCCCACACCTGCTGCTGCACATCCCTCACATTGTTGTGTCACTGCTGCATCACCAGCTGTCCCATTAAAGTGAATGGGACTGTCGGGAGTCAACAGCGGGTCAGAGAAGGAGCCACTTCGGGACAGAGATGACAGTTGATCTTTATGATTTAAATTGAGTTGATTAAAATCAAGCCTTTTTACTAGTGATTTAACCACTTCAATACCGGGCACTTAAACACCTTCCTGCCCAGACCAATTTTGAGCTTTCAGCGCTGTCGCAATTTGAATGACAATTGCGCGGTCATGCTACACTGTACCCAAATGATATTTTTATCATTTTTTTCCCACAAATAGAGCTTTCTTTTGGTGGTATTTGATCCCCTCTACGGTTTTTATTTTTTGCGCTACAAATAAAAAAATACCGAAAATTTTGAAAAAAATTATGTTTTTTTTGTTTCAGTTTCAAAAGTTTGTAAATAAGTATGTTTTCTCCTTCATTGATGGGCACTGATGGGGCTACACTGATGGGCACTGATAAGGCGGCACTGATGGGCACCAATGATGTGGCACCAATGAAGTGGCACTGATGAGTTGGCATTGATGGACACTGATATGTGGCACTGATAGGTGGCACTGATGGGCACTGATAGGCAGCACTGATGGGTGGCACTGATGGGCAACACTGATGGGCACTGATAGGTGGCACAAATTGGCACTGATAGCTGGCACGGATTGGCATGGATGGGCGGCACAGATGGGCATGGTTAAAGCGGCACAGATGGGCATGGGTGGGCACTGATAGGTGACACGGATGGACACTGATAGGTGGCACAGATGGGCACTGATAGGTGGCACAGATGGGCACTGATAGGCGGCACAGGTGGGCACTCATAGGCGGCATTGTATTATGTTATACTGTACTAATGGATGCCAATCAGTGCCAAACAATAATGCATGCCAATCAGTGATGCCCATTTTGGGCACTGATTGGCATCCATTATGGGCACTGATTGGCATCCATTGTGGCACTGACTGGCATCCCTGGTGGTCTAGGGAGGTTTACCTTTTGCTGGGCATCCCTGGTGGTCTGGTGGCGTCCCTGGTGGTCCAGTGTGGGCATCCTCGGGGGGCTGTGCTGATAATCGATCAGCACAGACCCCCCCTGTCAGAGGAGCAGCCGATCGGCTCTCATCTACTCGCGTCTGACAGACGCGAGTGAGGAAAAGCCGATCACCAGCTCTTCCTATTTACACTGTGATCAGCCGTGATTGGACACGGCTGATCACGTGGTAAAGAGTCTCCGTCGGAGACTCTTTACCGAGATCGTGGTTGCAGGGTGTCAGACTGACACCCTGCAACAACGATCGCCGCGATGCGTGCCCCCCGGGGCGCGCAGCGGCTCGAAATCCTGATCACGTCATATGACGTCTGATCAGGATTATGCAACCACTTTGCCACTGTCAATTGCCTATAAGGCGGGCGGCAAGTGGTTAAATCAAATCCACTCTGCTTAGAAATACAAGCAAAGGTATGTTAAATGATTAAAACCTGAACCCCAAGGAACACAGTTAAATTACATATATGAAGCTGTTATGACCTGACCTGTGATTGGACAATAAAGCTGTCCTCTCCTCCTGTCAGCAAATTTTCCCATTGCTGCTGTACAGGGGATTGCAATAAAGTCAAATTGAGCTATTTCTATTAAACACAAGCATGCACATGCATTGACTGATGACTTTTTGCATCTGCCTGGAATTCAGCTTTAAATAATCCAAAGAATTTCCAATAATCCCAGCGGTCCCAAGCATTTCCAAAATATTGCTTCTTTTGGGCTTGATTTCCTCTTCACAGACTTGGATTTAGCCAAGTAGCATGAAATCCATAATATTAATGACAAAACAAAGCAGCTTTATGTAAATTATAAATTACAATGCTTTGTAAAAATAAGTAAATGCCGCTTTCTTACCATTTAAACAAAATCAATTTATTGTAACTAAAGGAATATAAAGCGGCACCAAAGCCTGGAGCTCAGTGCTATTCACTCACAAGAGAGAAAGGCAGGAATGGGCCAGGGACAGCTCTCTCTCCGCTAACTTTTTCTTCTATTGTATACAGCACATATCGCTTTACTTTCATTAAAACATTCTTCGATTCCAAAATTGGAATACTAACAAAACAAAGGACTTATTATTAATTCAATAAAAGTAAAAGGTAAACACATAAATCAACTTGTGCAGCTTGGCTTAGCTATTTATTTATTTTATTTGTGACAAATCTTAAAGTGAGACTTCTATTGAAAACGAATTTGGGCTACCATTGCTAATCTCCTCAAAATGCCAATTGTCTGGCTTATCTAGCATCAATATTTCCTGAGTCATGGATCTGGTATAAGCATGCAGCCAGAAGTGTCAACATAAAGTGGGATTGATCTGCATACTTGTTGTGGGTCAGTGAGTTAGAATTTACTTAAGCTCTTGAATCAGCCAGACAGCTAGCAGAAAAAGTTAGCTAAGGCATCCTATGTATTTCTATCATAACAGGTTTACTTTAAGGTGGTTCTGAAGGCTTGCTTTACCCTTATATAGGAACACACTAAAGAAAATAGAGAGGTTAAAGTATGTATAAACATAAGATGACTGTCACCATATAGCTGATTTCAGCTGGACTGGACGATGATCCTCATGATAAAGGAAATTAAGAGAATATCAGTGGACAACCCTGACTGTCACCATATAGCTGATTTCAGCTGGACTGGACGATGATCCTCATGATCAAGGAAATTAAGAGAATATCAGTGGACAACCCTGACCAACTTCTCAGTCAAAATAACTGAGTTTCTGAAGCATGATCATGTAAAGAATAGCTGGACAGTGCCCAAACATTTTGCGAGTGGGGTCCAAAACGGGGTGTCCAGAGAGGATCGGGTATTGAGACCAGGTATTGCGGTACCATACAGTCATTGCCAAAAATACTGGCACCCCTACATTTCTACAAAAAGTCAAATCTGACACATTCCACGCAAAACTCAGAAAATGGACTGGACAAAATTATTGGCACCCTCAATTTAGTATTTGGTAGCACACCCCTTGGAAAACATAACCAAAATCAATTTCTTCCTGTAACCATCAATGAGTTTCTTACAACTATTTGCTGGAATTGTGGACCACTCTTCTTTTACCAACTGCTCCAGGTCTCTCAGATTGGAAGGGTTTCTTTTCCCAACTGTTGTTTTGAGATCTCTCCGCAGGCGCTCTATGGGATTTACATATGGAGCCAGTTCAGAACTCTCCAGTGCTTTGTCTTAAACTATGTCTGGGGGTGCTTTTTGCCATGTGCTTTGGGTCACTTTCTTGCTGTAAGACCCGTGACCTCTGACAGAGTCCCAACTTTCTGACACTTGGCTCTACATTATACCCCAGAATTATTTGGTAGTCTTCAAATTTCATAATGCCAGGCACAAGGTCAAGACATGTATAACACAATGTTATATGGCCTGACTACCATGTCTTGGCAGGCACAAACTGAGCACAGCGAACATGTAATTTAACTAAGTACAGCGAACATGTACTTGCAGTTGAAAGACAGGCACATCGGTCAGTGACAGTCTGGGTTCAGGGTAGAATGAATTCTGAGCGTAGTAAATATCTAATCTGAGGTTGTCAACAAGGAGATCCAAATTAGCAGGTACAGGGCAGACAAACAGGGAGGTTGAAGCATGTGTAACAAACATTATCACAAGCAAGACAGTGAGGGTTTGGCTAGCTTAATACAGGTTTGGTCTCCACCCAGTGGCTGGCTACATCAATCACCTTGCAGGCGGATAGGCAGACAGGGAGAATGCAGCTCAGCCAAAACCAGGATGCGGGAATAAGTCCAGCAACTATCATGGAACAGGAGTGTTATACACCCCTGGCAGTTCTGTGTTGATGGCACTGCTGATCATCTTGCGATGTTGAAGGTGAGCATGATGTGTCTCATCTGCTGCATTAAGTTTCCTTGGCCGACCACTGTGTCTACGGTCCTCAACATTGCCAGTTTCTTTGTGCTTCTTCAAAAGAGCTTGAACAGCACATCTTGAAACCTCATCCTGCTTTGCAATATTTGCCTGGAAGAGACCCTGCTGATGCAGTATAACTACCATGTGTGCTCAGTCTTGCCATGGTGTATGACCTTTGATATGGAACTGTCTTCCACAACCTCATCTTAGTAGCTTGCAGCTTTTAAATATGCATAGTTGAAGCCAATAATAGGCGATTTTTAATTGCATTCCAGAATGCAGCTTTAGGTTATTGGACTTCAACATTGAGCACCATCTTTGCTGTACAACTACATAGTCCAGAATTATAATGTTTGACAAATCCCTTCATATAATCAAAGAAAACAAATATAAAATATATTTTTTTTTAAACCATCAAAAACTTTTCCTTTTAAAAAGTATACCAACAACTAGAATTCATTTTCCCTAAATTACATTAAAAAGAAAATTGTATGAAAACACGCAATTCCTGCAATGCCATCTCTTTTCAGATTGCAGCTATTATATGTGATGTAAACAGTGTATTTACAGAAAATAATTACACTAAAAACATAGTTAGAAACGTAACAAGAAATTATATTGAATGCTTGGAAATGCGCTTAGGTGACTACAGTTCGCCAGCTTATGCAAAATGACTGCTCCTAAGCTCTAGATACAAAAAAAGGGTCTGGTTATAAAAGTATTTATACATTATACCTATAATTTACATTTTGCCAAAGAAAAGGATTTTAAAAAGTTTGTAAAAAAGGAATAGGAATGTGTCTTCTGAGCTACTTGATTGTTTTTTAGTGAACCTAAAATAGGCCATTCTTCTCAACATAGAAAATATAACCCCAAAATGTCCAAGATGAGAAACAGGGAAACCTTTTAATATATGTATGGAAAGGAGACAACTCTGCTCCATCCCCCAGTTACATAAACCATGAATAATTAATACACAAAAAAATTATTGGTTAAATCCACCAATCCGTTTTTCAACATTTCTTTTCTTATACTGTTTTTTTTACAGATTTCTATAAATGAGATAAAAAATAAGAACAAATGAGGAGAGAAGGATTTGTTTTAAAAACGGGAGCTATGGGAAATGGCTGGTGAAAATATTTTCATATTACATATTATTTCCTCTCATAGGTATTTAGTATGTGTAGCAAAAGTTATCTTCACCAGGTAGTCACAGGTTATTTTGTATCTATTTCATTATACAAAGGGGTGTATATGACTATTAGAGGCAGTTATAGAAGGCATGGGATCTATATTAACTGCTTTCTAACCAGTGTTGCTACCCCTTCTCCCCCAAAATGAAATTTACTGGCAGGACGTAAAAATTTACAAACAGCACCAATTTGTGTTACTGGCAAAAATCATGAAATTTACTGACAGAGCCAAATGTTTTTACTGGCACTGCAAAAGTACCTAACATGGCCGTTTTCAGTGCAAGTAGTGCACATATCAATGTTCAAACTATAAACATGTAGCTGTTGCTATCAGCAATGCATTTAAGTTAAACAAAAGTCAAAAAACATGTTGAGGGCAACTGGCCTGGTATGGTTGGGGGGGTACTCGCTACCCCCCTTATCCTGTCATCCAGGCTGCATGCTCGGATAAAAGTCTGGTATGTTTTTTGGGGGGCCCCCACACCATTCATTTTTATTTTGGCGTGAAGTTCCCCTTAAAATCCATACCAGACCGAAGGACCTGGTATGGATTTTGGTGAGGACCCCACGCTGTTTTTATTTTTATTTTGTCATGGCTGTTTTTTCCCTACACCTGCGAGCAAGATAAAATGACATTTTTTTCCTTTAGAAATGTAATTTTGCTGTGGGACAGTAAAACACATCAAACAGATGTGCTACTTTACAGGCAGACTAAGGGTGCCCCCAGGCACCATATTTAAAGGAACATTTAATTTTGATTGCTTCACTTTAACCATTCTTAAATCACCACTCCTGAAAAAATTGTTGTTTTTAAAACTTTTTTTGCATTCATACATGTCCCCTGGGGCCATGTTCGTGTCTCATAGGCTTTAATGGCGTTCACATGTTAGCACAATTTTTTGTCTGTGCGTATGTTCTGTTTGGCTCATTCCTAGTGATGTGAATCACTGAGTCCAAACAAGTTCCTCCAGACATAGTGGTGACGCACAGCGGCAGGCCGGGGGTTCGGTCTCCTGCCCGCTCCACTGATACACTCCATGTGGCGCCATTACTTACTCACTGTGCATGCTCTCGCTCGGCCAAAAAAGGCCAACTGTGTACGAGCCTGGCATGCTTCAGAACGGCGTATGCGCAATATAATTGTCGGCCCGCAGCCATATTTTTTTATGGTCACAGCTGCCCATAACTGGCATTTACGGGCAATCCGAAAATGGGTTGAAATTAACAAGCTGCCCGTAGATTAATGGGCAGTTTGCCACACTGCTTTCAACCATGTTCATACACATGTATAATATTTTGCATATGCCAACATTACATCAGCTTATTCAATAAAGTGTATATCACATTTTGAACAGAGTGGGGAAAGATTAAAACCTGTCAGGTTTTTATTACTGTCTTGGTCGCATCTGCATAGATTTCATCCTACTTCCTGTCCCAGTGACCACCATGATAGACATTTAGAAAAAGGTCCTTTTTAAGAATACAGAAAGCAATAGAAATCCAGGAGAGGGTTTTTTTTTTTTTTTTTTTTAATATAAGCAAGAATTGGGTTTAATTTTTTTTTGTTTCACCTACTCTTTGTAGCATTTACATTTTAATACTTTTTATAAGAAGACTTGAAAGCGAAGGGTTAATAGAACATGCTAATAATTTGTGTTTAACAAATTAGAAAATAAATGAGTTGATAATGACCAGCCTAATGATTTTTTGGTTAACATTCAAACAGTGGCGATGCTGCAGATGATTAATCTGGACAGCCTTCCATTTTAAACATTAATTTTGCCTCTAGGAAAACAAAACAAACTGATGAGTTTTTAAAACACATTTTCATTTCAATGAGGCTACTCACCTAGCATAAAACATCCTGATCTATTATTCATGCAGACATCCTACCTTACCCTCCTGTTAGAGCTGGTGAAAAAAAAATCTATTCTGATATACATATCAAAATATACAATGCATATATGCATTATGTACATGACATCAAGGAGCCTCTGATCTTCTCCTCTACCCCACAAAAGCATTAAGTCTCTTTTGTATACAAATGATATATTTGGTTATATAAATGTGCAAGGCGCGTCCCAAATAAACAGTGTGTCACAGAGAAAAATTGCAGATCACTATTTACCGTGACCGCGTTAGAGTCAATTCTTCCAGGAACAGCTGGTACTATCTGCACTACCCAAAATGACTTATTTTGGGTATGCCCTGTTTCAAGAAATATGATGCGCTCTTTTTAAATTGAGTGCCATTAAGATGCTGCTTGTAAAATTACACACAGCCACCTGCTCATAGAAGGTAAATGATCCAAAATATTGTTGAATTTTTCATATTTTCCTTTTGGCTAGTCATTACCAATATCATCCTTGAAACAGTTGATTGCAAATTTAGTTCTACATTTTCTAAAGAAAGTAGAAAGCTCAATTCATCCTCAGGTATGCATCAGATATTCAGTAAATATGCTACTTATTAGTACTACATGAGATCCTTTTGGAAAAAAAAAAGCAAAACAAGCACTTATAGGCCTTTTAGATTTAGGACCTCTTCCCAGAATTAAGAATGTTGCTTTGAGGGGATGTTGGGAGGGAAATTGTAAGAAATATACTTCTCTTCAAAGCCTCTACAATGAAAATGTTGTATTGTAAAGTAATTTTTCCAATATGTAGAAAACTAGAAGCCAGGATGTTTAAACCAGACAGAGATGTGTTCAATGTTTTATTAATACAGAATTATAAAAATAAAACCAGGTGGTATGTCTGGACCAGAAAAAGTACCATAAATGTTGCTCTATGACTGAGGACACATTTTGCTTCTAAAACAAGGCAGACTGGTTAGCTATTCCTATTTGTTCCTTTTTGTGTCTTTATTTCCTGTTCAATTGTGTGCTGGATCCTCTAGTTTTGGATTTTTTCCTGACCTGTTGCATTTACTAAGGTACATCACATACAGGGCATGATTTACTAAAGCTGCCCATGTGCCTTGGATTCCAGTCTATTGTGCATACTTGATCTGGAAAAAAACTAGAGTGATTCTCCTTCGTCAGATGCCATCTGACATGGAACATTGCCTCTGTGAGATGTTGTACGTGTTGATGTGCAGTGAGGCATGTTGCTCATTCATTTGAATGGGTCCTCAATGCACATTAAAAGGCCAAAAATGTAAATGCCAACTTTTTTTTTATTTCCAAGAGAACCACATGGCAGCACAAGTAAGTTTGCATAAACTGCATTGCAGACAGTACAATAGTATTCTCCAGCACTCAAGGGTAGTGTAATGGTGTTGGATGTTTTACAGAATCTTGGTGGTTCAAAAGGAAAGCACAGGTATTGCTGCCCTCTGAGGGTCAGGGGAGAAACTCAATGGAAACACTGTAAGATAAAGAAAAGAGGGAGTACCAACCTTGCGTATTACCCAAGTGGTATCTTTAATAATGTACAGCATAAAAAGAAGTGTACTCACAAACACATTAATGTACACTTCTTTTTACTGGACTTTGTCTTTTTTGAAGTTTATTTGTTCTTGCCAGACCAATCTGTTAACATTATACAAGGAATTGAGCTGCCATCTAGATTTGGACAAGGAATGCAGCATACCTACAGTACATGGGGCCAGGACCTAATGTGAACACTATCTTTGATCTGGGATCCTATCTTTAGGCCTCAGTGGATCTGGTTTTTCCATGTTCAGGGGAGCTTTTTTGATTCTCCCTTGATATACGTGTAAAACATGTTTTGTTTTTACTTAAATCTACAATATAACATGCCCGACACTTGGTGGAAATGAAGGAGGCAGCAGTTCTTTTGGGCAGTGTTTCTTTGCTTTAAATCTACATGGAATGTGTGCTCATACATAACTAAAGTCACTAGAATTGATATCTTCCCTACCTCTGAGGAAGGAGATAAAACAGACTTTGAAACACGTCGGGTGAAGGATATATCTTCTGTATTGTCAATCATGTTACAGTTAGTGCACTCTCAGTTGCTTATTGCTATGTACATGTCATGTTACCATTTTTGATTATGTGTTATTAATAAATTATTTTTCTACTCTACTTCACGATTGTTACATAAGTATAAGTGCCTTTGCCATCTAGAGGGGGAGGCCTGTGGATGTGGTGTATCGGGATTTTGCAAAAACATTCAATGCAGTTCCCCATAAACACTTAATCTACAAGCTGAGGTCTGCAGGCATGGACCATAAAGTTTGTTCTGGGATAGAAAACTGGTTACAGGGGCATGTCTAAAGGGTATTAATAAATAAGGTGTAGTCAGACACATCTGGAGTGGTAAGTGGGGTACCTCAAGGTTCTGTCTTGGGACCAATTCTGTTTAATTTATTCATAAATGACAAAGGAAGGGATACATAGCTCAATCTCAGTTTTTCCGGATGATACAAAAATAAGCAGGGCAATAACTTCACATCAGGATATAGAAATTTTACAGAAAGACCTGAACAAAATAATGGAGTGGGCAACTACATGGCAAATTAGGTTTGTGTAGAAATGTAAATGAATGCACTTGGGGGCTAATAACACAAAAGTAAACTACTCACTGGTCGGAGAACTGCTGAGACAGTCAAGGATGGAGAAAGATTTGCAGGGCCTAGTGGAAGATAGACTGTGCAATAGCATGCAATGTCATCTGGAGTATTCCATCCAGTTATAATCACCAGTCCTCAAAAGGAATGTGCTGGAGGTGGAGATAGTCCACAAAGGGACTAAATGAAATTAATAAGGAGACTGGAGCACCTCAAATACAAGGAGCAACTACAAGCACTAAATTTATTCTTGCTGGAGAAAAGAAGCTTGAGAGGGGACATGATAGCGATTTACAAATACTTCAATGGTGATCCCAGCATAGGAAAAAAGCAAACACAAGGATTGTAAGAGGACACGGGGCAACATAATGAGATTGGAGGAGAAGCAGTTTAACCTTAAGCAGTGCAGCAGGCTTTTTACTGTAAGATCCCTTTCACACCACACCACTGATAGCATGGGCGGTAAAACACCGCTATTTTTAGCGGCGTTTTACCGCCAGATTTGCGGCGGATTTGCGGCGCATTTCCCCCGCTAGCGGCCGCAAAAGGGTTAAAACCGCCGGCAATACGCCGCAATAGCGGCGTTTTGCCGGCGGGATTACAGCGCTGCCCCATTGATTTCAATGAGGAGCAGCGGTGGAGGAGCGGTAAACACACCGCTCCTTCACCGCTCCAAAGAAGCTGCTGGCAGGACTTTTTTCTAACGTCCTGCCAGCACACCGCTGTAGTGTGAAAGCCCTCGGGGCTTTCACACTACAAACAATGGTGCAGCTTCTTTAGGGCGTTTTGCAGGCGCTATTTCTAACGCTATAGCGCCTGCAAAACGCCCTGGTGTGAAAGGGGTCTCAGGGTGGTAAGAATGTGGAACTCTATTCCACAAGTGGTGGTGTCAGCAGGGAGTATTGATATTTTTAAAAGACTCTTGGACTTGCATCTTAAAGAACACAATATACAGAGACATGGGAAATAATTATCGACACTGACTCACGTACACCTACACAGGTTGGACTGGTGGACTGTTGTCTTTATTCAACCTTACCCACCTACTATGTAACTATGTTACTATTCCACAGCGGGACCTTTCCCCTACTCCTACCATTATGCCCATCTATGCACCTCCTTTTTATTTTATTTTATGAGGGTCGGATGCATTTATTTACTCTATGGGGTACCACTGAAAAAAATGGCAATGTACATACAACAAACTGCTACAAAACTCCCCCGCCACCACCACCATCTTCATCTTCTTCTGACTCTTTTGTTCAGTGTCTAATCATAGAGCCTGGGTGATGATAAAGAAATACCAATAGATACATATACATAAGATATTTATGCAAATTTTGAAACACAGATATGAGGCCCAATGGAGATTATTGGTGCTGGGGAAATTATTAAAATGATTGGTGCTGAGGACATTTTTAAGGTACTTTATTAAACTGTGTATTGCCCATATAGTTTATATATTCAGGTATAAGTAAAGACAACCTGCAGTTTCAAATATGCCTAGGAAAGTGAGCTAAAACAGTATCAAATGAAAATAAGTAATCACAATAGGACAGGCAAAATTAGGAGAAAAAAGAATGATGATGTATTAATGTTTGTCCTGATTTTGGTTAAACATTTAAAAAAAATGCTAATCTTGGATCCATCTTGCTTTAGTGTGTTAAATAATGCATTTGTCAGTTTCATAGTTCTGAAAGTGTTACTTCATGTCATATTAGTTTCACATTTTACTATTCATCCTGGCCATGCCACCAGTGGTGACTTTTAAAATGTCAGGTCATTTTTGCTTTTGATTTGTACATGGAGACTCAATGTTAATGATACTGTGATTCCATTTATCATGGTGTCACAACACATTGCTGTGGAGGAGATAATCTTCTCACATTTATAATTCCCCAGAGCAATGTCCCTTAGACACACAGAATAGGTGTTACCTAGATATGCCCTTCCCCTCTCGTCTATCAATTTGTTCTGCTTCTAACTGTTTTAGCTCTACATATGTATTCAGTAGTAATACACAGAATACTGAGATTCTGTACAGCTCTTTATAAACACATAGGGGTTAACTTACTAAAGGCAAATTGACTGTGCACTTTGCAGTTGCTCCAGAGATTAGTAAATAAGCAGAAGCTCTGCTGACTTCCATCATCCAATCATGTGCAAGCAAAAATGCATTTTTTTTGTAATCTTCCTTGCACGTGATTGGGTATTCTTTGCAAAGTGAAGCTTTACCTAATTTACTAAGCTCTGTAGCAACTGCCCTTGCACAGTGCAACAGTCTATTTGTCTTTAGTAAATCAACCCCTAAACACAATCTGTATCATTCCCTGCCTCAAACGTGCTTACAATCTAACTTCCAGGGTTATAATATTCTTTCTTTTATATTGTTCTTTTTTTAAACTGGCCATACACAGCTAAAATTCCAAACGCTGTCGGCAGCCCTTCTCCTAGCTTGACAAAAGTCATTTTTCTAATTGACTTTTGTCAAAAGAGCAGGACCAAAAATTCTCAGCTGAACAGCACTTGCATCCAATCAGATTATGACTGTATTCAGCAGCTGCAGAATATAATAGCCGGCAGCTCTCATTCCTCTATCCTGAGAGACATTTGATACATGTATGGCCAGATATAGTTTTATCAACTAAGGCTCCATACACAATATCAGATTTTCTGCTGAGTTTTTCCTTCAGATTTACCAAAACCATATAATATGAGGTCAAACCTTAGGAGTTTCAATGTGTATGCAATCAGGCAGGCCCTTGTACTACACAGTTTTGGTAAATCTGAAGGCAAAAATCAGCAGAAAATATGATATGCCTTGTACACACAGTCGGACTTTCTGACGGAAAATGTGCGATCGGATCTTGGTGTCAGAAAATCTGATCGCGTGTGGGCTCCATCTGACTTTTTCAGTCGGAATTTCTGACACAGAGCAAGATCTAAAATTTTCCAACAACAAAATCTGATCATTTAAATTCCGATCGTGTGTAGACAATTCCGATGGACAAAGTGCCACACATGCTCAGAATAAATTACGAGACGAAAGCTCTTGGCTACTGCCCTCTTTATAGTCCTGTCGTATGTGTTCTACGGCACCGTGTTCTGAACAACCGGATTTTCGGACAACTTTGTGGGACAGTGTGTATGCAAGACAAGTTTGGGCCAAAATCCATTGTGTGTACAGGGCATTAGTGTGTATGGGGCTTAAGTTAACTGGTTTTCATGAAAAACAGCAAACTATATGTCTCTGCACCTTTTATATACCCTTATACGGACATGTCTCACCAATATACTTATACAAACTGTTTACTCCCTTTCTTTTTCCCTCTTCAGGGATGCCATTTGGTCACAGTATACATGGTTGTGGTTTCCCCGCTCAAGGTTCTGAGACTTACTTTTTTTGTATCCACCATCTCTAGGTGTGTTCTGCCTATGGCTTCTTGTGGTCACTCATATCTCTTTACTGTTTTCATGTGCTGTTGAATTGTGATTCATGGAATTGTGGGCATTGTGAGTATCATGTACATAACTGCTTCATTCACCACCATTTTGGACTGCCATTTAATGTATAACAGATGTAAAATACGTTCTTTATCTTCTAGACTTCTTCTAGACTATAGTTACATGAAACTACATAACGGATTGTCCCTAAAGAAGGAGGTAAGGTCACTCCAAAATGCATTGGAAACTGTAAATGCGGACTAATATCAGCCTTTATATATATATTTATATTTTGCCTAATGCCATTGCATACATGATGCATTTTGCTACCTCTTTGTATGTTAGTCCAGCACTTTTAGCTTAAATTGCTTTTATAATTTTGCTCTATTATATGTACTTTTTGGATACTAATAAAATTTTATTTTTATAACAGTTTGTTACATGCCTGTGCCTTTAACCACTTCCCTATCCGGCTCACGTACATATACTGCGGCAGGTTGTCAGTGCTGCGCGTACCGCTGTATAGGTAAGTCGGCTCCCTTGAGAGCCTTAGCAGGCATACGTGCCCGCTTCACGGTGGGGGACCCAATGCGTCTGGCAGGCAGTGACGATGCCCACTGGCCACCTGCGAATGTGGACACGAGAGCCAGAATGGGGATCTGTGTGTGTAAACACACAAATCCCAGTTCTGTCAGGGGAGGAGAGACAGATTGTCTGTTCCTAGTGATTAGGAACAGCAATCAGTTTCCTCCTTCAGTAAGTCCCATCCCCCCACTGTTAGAAACACACATGAGGGAATACATTTAACCCCATGATTGCCCCATAGTGTTAACCCCTTCCCTGCCAGTGACATTTACACATTTGGCATTTTCATTTTTGTCGTATTTTAGTCATATCAAGTTGTTTTAGTTTTAGTCCTATTTTAGTCAACTAAAACAGTATTAATTTAGTCGACTAAAATTTTTTAGTCCTTTTAGTCATCAAAATTAACACTGGTGCCCACTGGTAAACAGTTCTCTCTAAAGTAGAACTCAAGCCAAAGCCATGCAAGGTTTAGATTCTTTGTCAGGTATTTACTGCTGTCTGGGTCCATGCTTGGGAGATTCCTTTTTTATTTGTTCTAGTGACCATTTTTCCTGGGATAGAAAGTGATGGACAATCCAATCCAGGAGACAAAAGGCTAAATCTTTCAATAAGGATATTTGTCCCACTAACACTATGGCAAAGGGTATTTCCAATCACTTTGAGGGAAAACTTCTAGTCACTTACCCTCATGTCTCTGGGTGAGGCAGAGAAGGAAAGTCTCCCGGATGAAACACAGGCATCATTAAAAACCTGACAAGGGTACTAAGGGAAGGGTACTACCTTTCTATTCTATCCAAATATGTTTTTTGCTGGAGTTCTGCTAAACTATGAGTGTGTATCATAGTTACAAAGTTGGAGAGGTTAAAAAAAGACACAAGTCCATCAAGTCCAACCTGTGTGTGTTTGTGCTTTTATGTCAATATTACATTGTATATCCCTGTATATTTTGGTCATTCAGGTGCCTATCTAATATTTTTTTAACATTATCAATGCTCCCCAGGGAAGCCACTGCCTATGGAAGAGAATTCCACATTCTTACCGCTTTTGCAGTAAAGAACCCTCTACGTAGTTTAAGGTTAAACCGCTTCTCTTCTCTTTTAGTGAATGGTCTTTTAAAATTCCCTTTCGCAGAAAAGTTTTATCCTTATTGTAGGGTCACCAGTACGGTATTTGTACATTGAAATCATATCCCCTCTTAAAGCATCTCTTCTCCAGAGAGAATAAGTTCAGTGCCCATAATCTTTCCTCATAACTAAGGTCCTCCAGTACGTTCTCTGTTGCCCTTCTCTGGACTCTCTCCATTATACTGCATTATACTGCATTTAGTGCTTACAGTACATAACAATTTGTTCTAAAAATCATATCATATCAGTTTAGCATAATCTTTTTTCGACTATGAATGCCAGCAGCAAAACACTATCATAAAATTATTTTGCTGCAGGGGTAAGTGTTAAATTATGTAACCAAACTGAAGATCTCTGCGCCGGTAAGGGTCCTCCAAGGTGGAACACTCATATAATAAGATGCATTTTTTTTCCAGCAGTATAAAATTTCAGCAGTAGCTAACTCCCCTTCCAGTCTTCAGGAAACACAGCAAAGCTATTAATTATGTCAGGATGTTGCCCTCTTGGATAGGAACCCATTCAATGCTCAGAATTATTCAATAAATGGCCCTTTGCTTATTTTTTTTCCTTCATACACGGAGACTAACGTTATAAGTGCCATTCATTTTTTATATATTCCCCCCCCCCCCCAAATTACTCAAGTCACCTAAAAACTACAGTTCAACAACCAGTTATTAGGCATTCTTCCTAACTAAATACACCGCAAGAGATAAAAAGAGAAAAGCGACATAAAACGTGGAATCTTTCATCACATTTCTACATGTCTCAATCAGTTTCTATCTAACACATGTAGGGCACAAGGTTGAAATCAGTCAGCTGTAACAATGCACTAAAATGCTTCGAGGACATGAAATATACTAAGTGGAGGAGTGGGAAAGGGAAATTGATAGTTGAAGTGATAGATGCTGTGCAAGGGAAATCAGCCCCTTCTCCTTCTATCCAACTATTTTTAACCTTTTCTGCAATGAAAGAATCACCTTTCTGCTTTTTTTCAAGGGCACATAGGAAATGTCAGGTTGTTTAGTGTTCTTCCGAGCCATGATTATGATAATCATTAGGTATTTCAATGATTACAGAAAGGACATCCTTTTTTTAGCGTAAGAAACTGTTATAATGTAGACAAAGACTCACTTAAGCTCTACCGCACAATTGTAAAGTAATGAGCTGAATATTGGTGCTCAGGCTTGTTGTGTAGCATGAACATTAAAATAGCAAGTAATTCTGGCAACATGATTGCTTCTTCTTACAGTTATTTATTGGGCAGTGCTACAGCAATAAGCTAACGCGTTTCGTCCAGAGCCTTCCTCATAGCATACAGGTTTACAATAAAATCAAGTTTGTATAGAAAAAAATATCCATTAATCCTAAAAAGGGGATGGTACAATAACATTTAAAATCAATTGACAATTAAAAACATGTGAGGCTGGTGGAACCAGAGAAGGAGGGGAGGCAAAATGGAGACACAAGGGAAGACACAAGACTTAAAAAACTCAAGGGAAGAAATTAAACACTTTAGTGAGAAGTTTTTGTGAGAAGATCTGTTAGGGGGGGTGATACACACCATACTCTAATCCAGCGGGAGGTGTGGTGGATTCACAGATTGAACACTCTATTCTCGAGTGGAATGAACAGTAGAATGGATCTGAATCTGTTTTTAGAGTAATACAAGTTGATACCATTATGGTTTAGACACATTTTAAATATTTTTTGCGTTTCTGTTAAGAGTGTCATTATAATGCTCTGATATTCTAATATTTAGATTGTGAGTAGTGCATCCCACATACTGTACTCTACAGGTACTACAATACAATTAAAATTAAATAAACAATCATCTATGAGTTACAATTTATATAACTTTTAACTGATTATGTTCTACCTGTTGAAAAAGAAATAACAGGCTTTTTTTGTGCCTTTTACACTGTTTACATGTGGTATAACCACAGGGATAGGAGCCCACTGCCCCTAACCATGACGTGGGAGGGGGAGTGCTGCAGGGACATAACAAAAGGGGGAAAGCCTTGTCCCTAGTAGGAGCTTTCCTACTAGAAAAATTGCACCCCTGTCTTAAAAATGTTTACAGAGTTTTGTCTGCATACAAGACAGGGAGACAATGTTTAATAATAGCAACAACAACATCTTGTATTGTTGTAAGTGGTCACAAAGTGAATACCTCCCCTCCCACAGGAGCGTGTTCTCTTGCTAGAGGCAGATGAGTCTATTTACTGCCAACTTTATGCCTCTATCTACCACATGTGCACTATATCCTCATTCTTTCATCCTGTTGGTAACAATGTTACATTATTTGGCAAAATCCTCACAAGAGGAACAATTCCTCCTTGCTCTAATAAACTCACCTGTTGTCACCCAGCCTATACGGTATAGGCATTGCCAACTCAATGACAGCAGAAGTGAGTTGCCTGCACATTGTTTCCTATAGGTTTTTGGTAGAGACTACTCCACTATCCACACATCCCACCGAAATCAAATCCAAGTAGTCAATGCTGACTGGATCTGCAGTGTGAGTTAACTCTAAATTCAAATGATTAGTATTGAGATAAGCCAAGAATGAATCCAATACATGGGCTCGCCCTTTCCATATGAAGATCAGATCATCTATGAAGCCACATTACCAATCAATTAATTCTCCATGTGGGTTTTCTTGGGAGAAGAGAAAAATCTCCTCCCACCAACCCATATACAAATTTGCCAAATAAGGGGAGAATTTTGAGCCCATCGAGGCACCATGGTACTGTAAATTAAATTTAGAGTCAAACATAAAATAATTGTACTTTAACAGGAATTCTGTGGCCATGAACAGAAATTCAGATAACTCCTGCTTATAAAAACTATAGCGTGTAAGGTGATATTTGACAGCCTCAGGTGCCAGGTGGTGTGGTATGCAAGAATACACATTCTTTAACATCCAAATCCACTGTAATCAACTGTTATACAGGCAAATGCTCATACAGATATAAAAACACCAAGGAATGCAGTTGTGTTTTCATTATTAAATAATGTAATATGTTTAAATGCAACTAGTGTAAGTACATGAATTTGGTTTGGTAGGCTTAGTAAAATGTCAATCCACCACCAAAAGAAAGCCGCTCCAGGTGAGTAATACATACACAGCATAGCCACAGCATAGCTATCATAGCACAGCTTGTCAGCAGATACACAATTGCAAGAAATCCAAATTCTGCTGCAACACTTCACCTTTATTGATCTAGCACTTACTCACAACCTCATTCCATTTTATTATGGTTATGAGTAAGTTCAAGCCACAGCATGAAACGCGTACATTTTTACTGTACCCCGCACTGTCTGTGATGTCTTTTGCACGAAGGATCAATAAAGGTGAAGTGTTACGGATTTTGTTTGATTAGGCTTAGCATAAGTCTCTTGCAATCCTTTATAAAAGGGTTCCGTCCCGACTGGAAAAAGGAGGGGCAGGACTGAGAACCAATAAGGTGTGTTGCCAGAGTTAAGTATTATTTGAATTTTTCTTTGGGATATTGGGAATAGGAGTGTATGTTTAAGTCTTATGATTTGGTGTAATGTTTATGGTAACTTTTATGTGTAAGAAGTGTATTTTGATTTCCAGTTAAGTTTTGTTTTATGCTTTTAATCAAAAGTTGCTCTTGGTGTGTCTGTTAATTTCAAATATGCACTGGATATTTGCATGACTGTCCAGTATATTTGTAAATTGTGCAACAATTAAGAGCTAATCTACCCAAGTGTATGCAGTCTTTTGCTTTTATAAATGTTGTTGTTTCTCACTGTTATTAGAATAATTTTTATAATCTAATAACAGCCTTATATTGTTTCCACATTTCATGCAACTGCCGTAGTCGGCAGGATATTGCATGGTCACTAAATATAGAATATTTAGATTAAATAGAGGGTGTATGAGGATTATTCATTGAAATGCTGCAAGACTGAGTCAGCAGTTTAGTGAATAATCCCTTAGCACAGTCACTTTGAGGCAGGAAATTACATAGAGATTGTGATTGTTGTTTTTGCATTTGTGTTTCCCCCAATAGTAGAGATGCATACTCTCTTTAGAAAAAGCAAGAGAGTGGGAGGGAAGCAATCAGCAAGTATGGGGCAAATCCAACATCGGTCAGTTCTGGGCACTGGAAACCCATTGCTGAGGAATTGATTAAATATGCTGCTCCAATCCATCCAGACATTGGTAGTGAACTTGGTATGCAGGCTTGCATTTAGATTTGAGTTTATATTCTAAGAGGAAGCGGAAAGCCTCTGCCACTACTGGGTAGGTAGTCATGCAGGCCCTTTGCTGCGAGAGACAGAAGAATGAAATGCTTGAGAAAGAGTTGCAGGAAGTGAAAGAGATGTTGGTTATGACCAAGGAATGTATGTGCCGTAATGCATGTCAAGTGGTTGCCCTAGAGGAGAAGGGTACAAGTCTTGTGGTAAGAAAAATTAACTGCAGGAGATCAACGAAAGGCAGAAAACCAGTGCCTGTAAGTAAATTGAGAGCAATGATTGCGGATCCCACATGGAATACAGAAGACACGCTCCAGTCTTTAGATGATGAGTATGTGTCCCATTCTGATGATAGTGATGATCTGGATGAGTGTCAGGCACGTCCAATAATCACATAACAGAGAAAAAGGAAACCGGAAGACACGCTCCAGTCTTCAGATGATGAGTATGTGTCCTATTCTGAAGATAGTGATGATCTGGATGAGTTTCAGGCACGTGCAATAATCACACAACAGACAGAAAATAAAATAAATTGTGAGCATGGTGGAGAGAATGGTTTGCAGGATAGCACTTGAATGAAGTGGTAAAGGGGTATACCCAAACTGAGCTCAAGGAGCAGCTTGCAGTGGTGACCGAGTGTTTGGAAGACACTGCAAGCAAGGCAAAGCAATGAGCTATGATGTTGACACAGCTGGAAGGAACATATAATCTGCTTTTTTTTTTACTCTTTTAAGGTACTGAGCTTTGAGAGGTGCAGCAGGTGGTCCAACTTCTAGAAGGCTTTGCATTGTACACAGCGAGCAACAGTTCCTCATTATAATCATACTCTTCTCTCTTTTGGGCAGCATTTCTGTGCCAGTGCTGCAGAGCTTGAGCCAGCCCAGGATCAGCTCACCTTCTCTGCAGGGCAAGTTAATCAAACAGTGCGATTAACTCACATTTAATTATACAGTTCTACAAAGAAATGCAAACAAAGTAATTTGAGCCACTATAGTTGAAAACATATAAACTATATACAATACAGTAAACCCCTCCCGAAGCACCTGCTTACAAGCTAACCAAAATCTTACTGTACAACCTGAAAAGTTGATTTATGATTAGCAACAACCATTCTGAAGTCTCCCCTGAATGTTATGGATATGTGTTATTTTCACATTCAAACAGAAGTTTAGGTATACATTTACTCAACAGCTGCAAGACTGCTATAGCTATTGCTATGCCACCATTTTGGCAGGTAAATTAGCTCACTTAAGTGATAGCTGCTTGCCTGGAGTTCAAACTTAAATTTCACATAGTTACAGTATTTGTTATAATGTTAATAATGGAGTAGCAGAGACAGGATCTTGATACTGTCCTTTGGGCATATTTTGCCAGAAAGCATCCTGATGCTATGGAGCCTGGGGGGGTGCCTGTTGGAGGTCTACTTTATTCATCCACTCAACATCTGTGCATTGATCTACTCATCCAAACAAGCTTACTATTAGCCGCCCACCATGGAGAACAAATGAACAATGTTGCCATATGAGACAAGTAGTGGTAGGAGCGATGCCAAAAAGATGGCAAAGCCTCGGTGGATGTTTTGACCATTCATTCAGCTTTGCAAGCTAGGCATATGCATGAAGCAACTGATCAGTTTTGTTTCCAATCATTGCTAGAATACATTTTTTTATGATTCATTACCTATTACAAGATCTTACCTCATGTAGGATTGAGATAGAAAAAACTTTCTTAAAGAAAATAGGGCTTTGTGGGCACAACAAAGTCATCTATTCCTATCTATATCTATTCCTCAATGTTTACCTTAAATACTATATCCACACTATTATACCCTAATTAGAATCCTATTATACTAGTGAGTGGAATCCACCAAAGTGTTGGGAGTCTGTTTTTTTGGGTGCTCTAACATCAACAACCTGTGGATCTTTAGCCTATTGTAGGAACATATTTGTATCCTCTAATTTGTCCTGTGTGATATTGTCCAATACATGATGTTCAGGGTCAATAAGCACCTACTCGGTTTTGTCCTGGGTAAGCAATTTAATGTGAAACGCGTTGACTATACAAGCTTGGAGGAGTCCATGGACACCATTTCTTGACATACATATAAATCTAGAATGGATTGATTTATAACAACAATTTTTGACAGTATCCATGCCTCCCTGTTGATACTAGGGTATCTGTTGACCTTGTCCAGTTGAGGGTGTTGTGTTGTTTTCTATTTAATGTAACATTTTCTATTTTGTGTTTTCTTGTATTTTTGTAATAAAGATATTGATATTTTATATATACTTCCTTGCCTCATATTGTGCCCACAAAGCCCTATTTTTTAGAAGTTTTTTTACTATTTCAATCCTTTACATATAACTATGGATGTTGGCATGATGGGGGTCTGACCTTCTTGAAAATCTTACCTCAGTACCAGGTCATGAGCAGAAGCTGCATGCAACCTGCTTTTTCCTGCTATTGGATACGTTTTTGCGTTTTTTCTTCTTTGCGTCTGTAAGGCCCTATGTATTTTGTAGGTCAAAACTCAAAGCTCCAAAATGCTCAACATCAAACAACCCAAGGTTTTTAATTGTAACTGTTTACACCTGAGAGTAGTGTTGCTTGAAGCTTGCAGCATGTAGCGAAAAAAAAAGCTTTAGGCATTTTTGGCCCCAATAAACCAATGGGAATTCCCAAAAATGTGTGCAAATTACATATATAGGCGGATATTGCACCCTTTTTTCCACTAATAACGAACTTTACATTGCCTAAAAATAATTTAAACAAGAAATAATCAAGCAAAATTCTCAAGATTGACAGTACAAATGCTAAAAAGAGACTGTAAAAAATGACCAAAATGTTTAGCTCAATTCCTGTCTGTATCATTATAGCACACAATGCATTTTACTTGTGTTGCAGTGCCAATCAGGTTTAATGGTATCCAACGCACTAAAGCAACACACATGGAAAAAATTGCCTAATGAGAATACTGACATCTATTAAAAAAAAAAAAAAACGAACAAAATAAATTCTAAATAATAAAGTTGTATATGTACCCGGAGGGCCCTTTTCAAACTATGAATTGCACAAAAATACGCTGTGTGTTCCCTAGCGTATCACATGCAATTCAGGTTCAGCGCAATTTGAAAGAGCTGAAATCCTGTCAGACTATACCAAATGTGGTGCATGCTTTACTTTAAAAAACACAGAGCATCCAGATGACATAATACTACTGCACCATGCAATCTGGTGCAGGCAAACACACAGTGTTTGCGACCTGCGTTTGAGATGTCATAAAGTTGACACTCACTGCAGATCATAACTGCAGTGCATTTTGAATGTGGCTTGAGAAATGTTCACGGGAACGTGGGTTCCCTGCACCAACTTCTGGCGTAAATGGGCCCTAAAGATAGACTAAATTGGTTGATTTAATTTATTTATTTTTTATTTACAACTAGGTTTATTGAAAAAAAAAATTTGAACATACAGTACAGGAATACGTCAAGCATAGTTTTAAACAGTCAATGTGTTGCAACAATTAGTTGGATAAATGTTACAGGTACAACATTTTGCCTATCTCGGGGCTGGCGGGGGCCCAAAGTGAAGGGAGGTAGTGTGTATCTTCAGTAATGAAGATTTAAAAAAAAAAATGTATACAATGATAAACTTGTGTGAAAAAAAATAAACTAAATAAATAAATAAATATATATATATATATATATATATATATATATATATATATATATATATATATATTTAAAGCGCTAAGCAAACTGTTGGCGCTATATAAAACCTGTATAACAATAATAATAATAATAATAATAATATTTATGGGGAGGGAAGATGGGTCCTTCCAATTCATTCAGTCAGCTGTGTGTATAAATTGAGCTCCTGTCACTGAGGTCCATTCACAACAAAGGCTGTTTTGCAGCAGTTAGTGAGAAAGGTGAAAAGCCTAAAGTGCCATCTGCTGGCTGCTGCAAATTGTAAATATTTTATATTTCCCTCACTATACATGTAAGATGAAAAATTTTAAAATTGTATTTTTAGCCTTGATCCTGAATAACATACTGTATATAGATATATATGAAACCCAATCAATTAATTTAAAGAAATAAATACTTCCTCAAACATTCTATTTATTTCACCAGCTTACATCTGAATTGTATTTACATCCTAATATCTTTTGCTCCTAACATATCATTATGATGTGTGTGGCTTTCTTGGAGACTGCAGCAGAAGTCTATATCTATAATTCTTTTCCCTCTGACAATAGATCACTTTTACACTGATTTACTACATCTTCTCTCTGTGCAAAACACATTTTTTTTCAAAGTTCGCCTCCCCAAGGATTGAGATTGATTGCTTCATACTGTAGATGACGGCAAAAAAATCTACAGTTTCTGATCACAGCCACTGGTAGAAGCACTTGTGTCATTTGGCATTATTTCTAAGGCAGTGAGCTTTTAAGATGAATTGGGTTCTAAAAATGGGGCCTTTCGTAGTAAGCATTTTTTGTTTTGAAAGGCAAAAATGAGTTTCGACATTCAGATTTCATGCTGTGTCAGTCGCTCTTCTTTAAAGTAACTCTCTACTGAAAGAAGCATTCAAATATTGCAGCCAGTGGCTAAGCTTGACAGCCTAGCAACTAGCATCTTCAGAAGAACACGTCAGCAATGACAGACTCCATAGCATCTCAGTACAGTCTTCTTTAAGCAGCTAATGATAGTAAAAGTATTGGAATACTCTGGCTAGGGTAAACTCAGCTTTGGGAGCCTAAATAGATAGGCATTCAGTCATGTGACTTGTTTTTAACTAAAACTGGAGAGTGCAAAATCTGGTTCAGCTTCCATTTTTTTTTTTGTCAAAGTTTAATTGAAAAAGCTGAAGTTAGAAGCTGATCGGCTAGCATGCACAGCTGCACCAGTTTTTGCATTCTGCAATTTTAGTAAATCAACCCCTGGGAGATATCTGGAAAAAGCAGTGAGCCAACTACGTGAATGGGAAGATTAGATATCTGGGAATCCTAATATGATTATGGCTACTGAACATTTTTATGAAATGGTAATTACACCCCTCATTCGCAGCCACATAACATTTATAGGCCGTAAATTGGTGATACCCGTTTATTATATTTAAGATTTCACATCTCAAAGATATGATGTGGGTTAAATGAGAGTTCTTTGACCAAGAGAGAAAGCTTTAACACAATAACAGCATTTATTGGTAAGTAGTTGAAAGGCTATCTATTACGCAACCATCTATCTATAGTCTACACCAAGGTAGAACATATTAGGTTAAAAAAGGAGAATTACATGAAAGAATACAAAGTATATTCCGTAAAACATTAATCTACAAACAGATTTAGTTACAAGTAAAGGGCCGACGTTTTTCATAATTACCCGTTTCTCACCAAGGTTTCATTCTGATGGCTGCTCTCCCAGAAAGAGAAAAGTTTCCTCCAATCTAGTCTGTGTATATCAAGACAAGCTGATGTCTCATTGGTTGGCATAGCGTGACTTCTGATTGGTTAGCTTCCCTATACTTTGCCTAAGTCAGCCCCCTTTAATGCAAATCCTTGTAAGCCAGAGATTGACTTTTCCTGGGAAATTAAGTATTGGCCTCCCTTCATTGCATATCCCATCATGGGATCCTTTGAAGTGAGTTTGTGTAAAACAATGAGGTTTGAATCCCATTGTTTGTACACAAAAGCCGGGGCCCCGTCTTGTCTGGTCTTCTCACAGATATGTGTGAAGATACTATCTCCCGTCCTGCATAGATATAAGCTAAATGATATATATTCCTAATTGCAATATTTTACAGCTATTAAAGGAGATTTCACATAAACTCATAAGGCAACATTGGGTAACACTGAACAGGCAGACCATGACGTAGGTCCTTTAGACTAGTGCATGTAATTTGCAGCAATAGCCAAAACCTAATAAGGAGTTAAAGAAAATGAAAGGTAAACAACTAACATGAGGTGACATTTTTGGAAAAAGCTAATCCAGCTGCATTCATGACATTTTTTTTCATGTCTAAAGCTCAGCTGTAAAGTGTATGTAAACCCAAGCACGAAAATGTCATATAAGCATTAATATATTAATCTAATTTCAAAAGTCATTTTAATGTTTTTACATCTGAAGCTTTCATTAACCCCTTCCCGCCAAGCATATGCATATGTGAGGCCTCACAGAAATGGGTCTTTATCCATGAGGGTGCATATATGTGCTGCTGTGTTTGTGCTGAAAGCACATTGCATGCTCCCAGCACAGAGACCATGCTCTCACTGAGAACTCTGGCTATTGTTCTAACAATCAGTAACCAGGAGGCCCGATCACCTGATCAGTCACTGTACTGCCCACTCCTGTGTTTTTTATTTCTCCTTTTGAATGGAAAAAAAATACATTGTATTTTTTTTTATCCTTGCTAGAGGAGAAAACTGAAAAACAAAAAACAGTGTTTGTAAAATTTTTAAAATTTAAAAATAAAGATACAATAGCTAGGTTAGGGTTTTATCAAGTTCAGTGCCAGTGTAATGGTCAAAGGTCATGGTCAATCTCAAATGTTGGGCTCAAAGGTCAAGGTCAGTGTATTTTAGGTAGGATAAAAAAAATCAGTTTAGTCTCAATGTCTGTGTTTTAGGTGAGCAGTATTATTTGTGGGTCGGCTACGGGTACAAACAACAAATAATATACATGGTACTGCAATGATCATCAGGAGCAGGGAAGTATCTTTCGGATTGTTCTTTGATGGTAGGTTATTGTAATAGCAAGAAAAAAACAGCTAGATTTAAAAAAAATTATACTTTTTATTTTTTGTTTTCCTTTGATAGTACCCTAGATGGCCAGGAAGCCAAGGACGTCATATGACACCCGCCCAGGATGGGAGATCCCTCCTGCGGATGTCATATGATTATGGGCGGGTAATGAAATGGTTAAGGGGAACCGCGCACCTAAATAAAAAAAAATGCTTGGGGATCCCTCTAAAATTCATACCAGGCCATTCAGGTCTGGTATGGATATTAAGGGGAACCCTGCACCAATTTAAAAAAATGGCTAAGGGTTCTCCCCAAAATCCATATTAGGCCCTTCAACTCAAACCGTTTAAAAACTGTGCAGGAACTGGATAGCAGCCAGGGTGGTCCACATGCTATAATCACAATGCTTTGTGGCAGGAATTCTACCCCCAGTTGCGTTCTGCAGGCATTACTGATGAATAGGGCCTTGCTGAAACCACCCTGCAACCATGTGTAATGCATGTGGTTGCAGCAAAGTGGTTCTGTACATTGTCGGCTCTGCTCTTCACTGTCAGCTCTCACTTTACCGACAGTTTGTAACTCTGAAAGTCTCAGCTCTGTTTACAGGGCTGGGATCAGCAGAGGGAGAGTGGAAATGATTGTGGCATCTTGGTAAAGAAAAGCTAACATTTCTACACAGTATACATACTGTACATTGATATATTGTACTGCCATATGTAGCCTCCTTGCAATGTCTTTTCCCTTCACTCCTCACACAGCTACACTTGTCTCCCCAGATACACCGACAGAAGACGGGGAAGCATCCCATCCAATAAACCACGAGAGCACATCCCAGAAAGCTGTGCAAGTGTCCGACCGGCCCTTAGCAACCAATGATGATGTCATTGGTTGGCAGGACAAGGGCGAGCGGGCCCTACAGCTTTCTGAGTGACACTGGCAACTGCATGCATGTTTGAGACAGCGGACTGGCACCGCTGTAATTAAAAAAAAAGGCTTAACTGGTGTTGAATATTTTACTGGATGCTTGCTTGGTTGAAGAGGTTATTGGTCATTTTGCCAAAGCACCCCAGGGGACTCTTTGCAGAACCCCAGTGTGCCGCAAAACCACAGTTGAGAAACGCTGCTGTATATCATTTAGTTAGAGTTTATATTTAATTTGTGTTCCTTTAGGGACTTTTCAGAAGCCCCCTTAAAAACCCAAACCTAGATCGCCACAGGCAAGCCATAATTCTGTGAAGAAATCTACTTTAAAAACTAAAACACTAAACTAAAAACTAAAAATGTTCAAATCACTGCACATAAAAAAGCATTGTGTATGCCAAAGATTTTCCCTGATACATATTAGATTTGTTTTGCAAACATTGGTGTACATAGAAAAGAATGGTAACAAATACACACTTGCCATGTACTGTACTTTTGGTTGCTTTTTTTACACCCGTAAAATATGACTTGAAATCTTGAAAGTTCTCCCACAGTGCATAACACATGCCTTACAAATACCCATATGCTGAGGTGTGAACAGATCCTCAAAGTAAACCTTTTAGGAAAAAAAAGTGGGCTTCCATTTCTGAACTGCTTCTTGAAATGCTAAATGCCCTGCTGTGCCTTGCAAGCAACAAATTACAGTTGAACTAGTTGTCCTTTTCTGTTGTTTCTGATCTGTGATTCTAAGGGATTTGATTTACTAAAGGTAATATGCTGTTCACTTTGCACAATTCTCCCTTAGTTTAGTGAATGAGGAGAAGCTATACTGACTCCAATTATCCAATCACGTGAAAGCAAAATACTGTTTATTTTTTATTTCCTTTGATCATGATTATTGTTTTTTTTTCACAATCTCTAAGCTAAGGGAAAGTTTGCAAAGTGAACAGTCTATTTGCCTTTAATAAATCAACCCCAAAGTATGAAAGCCAAAGCATTAGCATGTCAAGCAAGGGGTCCCCCATGGGGGCTGCTGATTTTGTGCATTTACCTTTTGCCAGACTGCTCCGCTTCCGATCCCCCGTGCATCCACAAGACACCAAACAGTCACTGTTTCAGATTTATATTTCTTAATTTTGGGAATAAATCTTGGGGCTATTCAGTGATGTATATGAGATGCCCCATCCAACCCCATTTTCTCTGATGGGTGTTAAACTATAGTCGTAGCTTTGTTACTTAGATAGCGATCCTTTCCTGGTTCCATTTCTCTCTAAGGTACAGCACTTCTGAGCTAGACAGATAAACATTACTCTGAATAATCCCTTCTGCCAGACTGATAGATACATCATGGGTGTTGAACTCCAAGTCACAGGCCACACTGCTTATTTTCATGACTTGTATGCCAAACTTCCCTCAGTCTTTGAAAGTGCTTGATACTGTGTTCCTTGGATGCACAGTATGAAGTTATGGATTAGCTCTCCTGGGTTTGCACTCCCTTTGCTCTCTCCCAATCAACAGTCAATGTTCTACTCACAGAAAGTCAATCACCCAGTTTTCTTCCACCGCTTTGCTTCTACTTCCTCCTCCTCTAACACTGCCCGGTACATCCCACGCATGGGGGCATCCAGTATTTCCCCAGCGCTACATGTTAGCTCTGTCTCCGGAGGCCAGACTCTCAGCCTCCCTTGACTCGCCTCCTTCCCAGAGGCTCAGGAATCTCTGAACTCCCAGGCCTCTAGACCTGAACTTCCGAACCTCCAACTCGAACTCCCCCGTCCAGAGCATGTGACTCCCCTTTTATGAGAGACCTCCCTGTGACCATGTAAATTAACCATTGGTCAATCCTCTCATATGGGTTTCCTGCCACTCAGGTCTCAGCCCATCCTCTCTTTCCAGCACAATCCACTGTCAAGCAGAGGAGGTATCCCTGAGCCCAAGTGTAGGCAGTCACATCCCCTTCTATTCTGACACTTCCAACCCTGAATCAACAGCCAGGCCTAGTAAAAGGATACAGCCTTGGCTAAATTTGCCTGTCTATATATCCTACACTGTCAGAAAAGCACTATTAAGCACCTACCAAAGGTAGAGGGCGCTACATATATATATTCCACAAAGAAAGGGGACTGGGAATTCGGAATTACAGTAATCAAAAGTTGTTTAAATCATCTATAAATATCCACATCTAAACACAATTAACTGTAACTATAGGAATGACAGATTCAGGCATCCCTACCCTTCTCCTGCTGTGTCCAATGAAAGTGGGAGTGGCACGCCCAACCCTTAAACTGCGTGCATGGAATTACATGCATGTACGGGATTTTGCACACCCGAGCTGCCCTGGTGCAGTAAATGTATGTGGGGCAGTCCAGAAGTGGCTAAAGTAATGCAGTGACATATCCCATAAAATGGACTGGTCATGAGGGGGGTAAATCTTCCAGGGCTGAAGTGGTTAAGATTCAAATGAGAACTTGAAGAAGAGAGGGGACACCAGAATCTGTTGTTCCTATAGTTAATGTCCATTGGGTTACATAAGGATTTCCTAGATTAAGAAAAAAAAAAACTTTTGATAACTGCAAATGACTCCCAGTCCCCCTTTTTTGTGCAATTTAGAAGGACAGTGATTGGTGCCAATTGGTTGATGTGATTTCTGTCTAAATATGATATGCAACTCATTCTCAAACTCAAATATATATATATATATATATATATATATATATAGTATATAAGCCATATAAGCCAAAACGTCTATGTCTTTGTTTTCCTTTTGGGAGATTTCCGTTCAGTTCCTGTCTCAGAGACACAACAAGAGGTAAGAGGGAATAGTTGTCACCAGAAAAAGTGTCCCAGTTGCAAGATTTTCTCTCAACTCCTTTAACAACTCAACAACAATAAGGAATTTTGGCTTAATAAACACTTTAAATATTCAACAAGCAGTATGGGTGCCTTGTGTCGTGACTGCAACAGGACTGTGGACCTGGGACCTCAAGTGCAGAGACCTTGCTATCACCATCCCTGAGACATAAAAGAAATGATTTTCTATTAGAGGCTAAAATATCACGTTCATGTGCAGTGATATGAAATATGACGGTAGGCACATTTGTTTCATTATTTGGGATTTTTTGTCGTTTTTCTCAACAGATGTATTCATACTTTGTCACAATTTTAAAATGTTGTGGGCCAGCTTGGTTAAAGTGTTTATAAAACACCAATTAGGCAATTAAACGCAGCACTCAGGACTGACTGGAAGCTACAAACTTGTTTTGTACAAATAAAATCTGTTATGAAACCTTCTACAATTAATTCTTGAATTCCTACTGTGTAATTCGAAAGCTCAACAACGATGCCTGTGCCGAGGAGGGAGGTCAGCCTGTCCTGTGTTTAAACAGGGATTTCATAACGGTCAGAAAGGAAATGATTTTCCACGGCGCTGCAGAGCAAACACCCCTAAATAAATAGGTGAACCACGGCATCAAGATTTCCCCAGAGCTACAGCAACTCATAAGAAAAATTCACAGACAAAGTCAGATAATGTCTCAGAGAGAAGATTATACTGAAAAGTGCCTGACCTAAGATTTTCTTTTCAAAGAACACTAGAAAAGTTTAAAATAGGTTATTTCGAAATAAAGTATTAAAGAGAACCTGGCCTAATAATTGTTTCTGGTAACAAATGAGCTGAGTTACAGGCACCTTATGGTACCTATAAGTACCACAGGGTGGCATAGCGTTGGCACTGATCCCTGTGCCTCTGAAGTCCCAGTGGATCCTAGGCCAAGTCTGTGTACAGAACATTCATTTCTTTCAAAGCCATTATTAAGCACTGCCCTTCCAGTGCTAGGCCCTTTTCAGGTCATCTGTCAAAAGCCAGAGCCACTACTTGAAGGCCAAAGCAAATAATTCTGAAGGCACATGAGACTACAGCATTTGACTTTCCTTGTTTTAAACTTTTGTATTGTTTTGTATTCCTCTGAAGAACACTTATGACAGTTATACTGTTAGGACAAAGGGCAATATATGACACATCAACTGTAAGTCACCACAGGGACATTTATGTCGCGTACAGACGTTCAGAATTTACAACAACAAATGTTCAATGTGAGCTTGTTGTCGGAAATTCCGACCGTGTGTATGCTCCATCGGACATTTGCTGTTGGAATTTCTGACAACAAATGTTGGAGAGCTGGTTATCAAATTTTCCGACAACAAAACTTGTTGTCGGAAATTCCGAGCGTGTGGACACAATTCCGATGCACAAAAGTCCACGCATGCTCGGAATCAAACAGAAGAGCCTCACTGGCTATTGAACTTAATTTTTCTCGGCTCGTCGTACGTGTTGTACTTCACTACGTTCTTGATGTTCGGAATTTCTGACAACATTTGTGTGACCGTGTGCATGCAAGACAAGTTTGAGCCAACATCTGTCAGAAATAAATCCACGGTTTTGTGGTCGGAATGTCCGAATGACTGTATGCGGCATAACTGAAATGTCAATTCGAGCTGGTTGATTTACTAAAGGCAAATAGACTGTTTATTTTTCAAGGATATTTTCACTTTCCAAGGGTATTGTCCCTTAACTTAGTGAATGAGGAGAATGTCTGCTGACTTCTATCATCCAATCATGTGCAAGCAATTTTCCTACTTGTAATTGGGTATTCCATTCACAGTGATTTTTCACCCCATTCACTAAGCTAACAGAAAAATCTCTTGCAAAGTGAAAACTCCGCTGCAAAGTAAACAACCTGTTTGGCTCTAGTAAATCAACTCCAATATATAGCATACTCAGAGGTGTTACCTTAACAATGTTTGAACAGAAGTGAACTGAAAACAAGTGTATTAGAAAGGTGGGGTAATATTCTATGTGTGTACAATAAACTATTAGATTAACCCTTTCTTTCCCAGCCCATGTGTGCATTTAATAGGGTCTGTATTCCGGGAGGCAGTTAGAATTGGCATTCATGTGACTGCTATGATTGGCTTTGACAGTTTTGTGCTGTGAGTGTGCTCTCAGCACAAAATATTAACATCCCAGTGCTGCATATAGTATATGTGGCGTTTAAGTGTTGAAGCCCACCCTTCTGCCACTGCACATATGTGTTATACAAACAACAATGTATTAGGCCAGAAATATGTCTGTGTGACTTTATTGGTGTAATAGATTCCCTATGAGTAAATGAGAGTTGTAATGGCGGTACCGTATGTCCAGTGGAACTTTATATACTGAGGGATTAAGGGTTAGAGGTGGTATATATAGATGGGGATTCATTCCAGGGGTCCCATATTTTACAAAATCTTGGAGGGCAACTGCTGGCCTCATATGCCAAATGGTAGGAGGGAAAAGTGTATTCTATTCATTATTAATCTAGCTTGGTTCCACTGAATTGCTCTTTAGCATAAAAGGCTAGTAAATGCATAAATGTTTTACATGCATTTTTAACAGAACAATTAGACAAAACTGGAGGCATATAGTTGGATTACAAATATTGTTAAGTAATCGGGAGATGAAATTTGTGATCTGAGACCAACACAGTCTAAGCATTGAGCAGCTCCATGTCATATGTAGGAAGTCTACCCATTCTTCCTGGTGCTTAGTGTATATGTGAACACTTACCTTATAATACAACCCAAAGGCAAAACATGTGTGTATATATATATATATATATATATATATATATATATATATATATATATATATATACAGTGCCTTGCGAAAGTATTCGGCCCCCTTGAACTTTTCAACCTTTTGCCACATTTCAGGCTTCAAACATAAAGATATAAAATGTTTATTTTTTGTGAAGAATCACCAACAAGTGGGACACAATTGTGAAGTGGAACGAAATCTATTGGATTTTTGAAACTTTTTTAACTAATAAAAAAATGAAAAGTGGGGCGTGCAAAATTATCGGCCCCCTTGCGTTAATACTTTGTAGAGCCACCTTTTGCTGCGATTACAGCTGCAAGTCGCTTGGGGTATGTCTCTATCAGTTTTGCACATCGAGAGACTGAAATTCTTGCCCATTCTTCCTTGCAAAACAGCTCGAGCTCAGTGAGGTTGGATGGAGAGCGTTTGTGAACAGCAGTTTTCAGCTCTTTCTACAGATTCTCGATTGGATTCAGGTCTGGACTTTGACTTGGCCATTCTAACACCTGGATACGTTTATTTGTGAACCATTCCTTTGTAGATTTTGCTGTATGTTTGGGATCATTGTCTTGTTGGAAGATAAATCTCCGTCCCAGTTTCAGGTCTTTTGCAGACTCCAACAGGTTTTCATCCAGAATGGTCCTGTATTTGGCTGCATCCATCTTCCCCTCAATTTTAACCATCTTCCCTGTCCCTGCTGAAGAAAAGCAGGCCCAAACCATGATGCTGCCACCACCATGTTTGACAGTGGGGATGGTGTGTTGAGGGTGATGAGCTGTGTTGCTTTTACGCCAAACATATCATTTTGCATTGTTAGCAAAAAGTTCGATTTTGGTTTCATCTGACCAGAGCACCTTCTTCCACATGTTTGGTGTGTCTCCCAGGTGGCTTGTGGCAAACTTTAGACAAGACTTTTTATGGATATCTTTGAGAAATGGCTTTCTTCTTGCCACTCGTCCATAAAGGCAAGATTTGTGCAGTGTACGACTGATTGTTGTCCTATGGACAGACTCTCCCACCTCAGCTGTAGTTCTCTGCAGTTCATCCAGAGTGATCATGGGCCTCTTGGCTGCATCTCTGATCAGTCTTCTCCTTGTCTGAGCTGAAAGTTTAGAGGGACGGCCAGGTCTTGGTAGATTTGCAGTGGTCTGATACTCCTTCCATTTCAAAATGATCGCTTGCACAGTGCTCCTTGGGATGTTTAAAGCTTGGGAAATCTTTTTGTATCCAAATCCGGCTTTAAACTTCTCCACAACAGTATTACGGACCTGCCTGGTGTGTTCCTTGGTCTTCATGATGCTCTCTGCGCTTTCAACAGAACCCTGAGACTACCACAGAGCAGGTGCATTTATACAGAGACTTGATTACACACAGGTGGATTCTATTTATCACCATCAGTCATTTAGGACAACATTGGATCATTCAGAGATCCTCGCTGAACTTCTGGAGTGAGTTTGCTGCACTGAAAGTAAAGGGGCCGAATAATTTTGCACGCACCACTTTTCAGTTTTTTATTTGCTAAAAAAGTTTCAAAAATCCAATAGATTTCGTTCCACTTCACAATTGTGTCCCACTTGTTGGTGATTCTTCACAAAAAATTAAAATTTTATATCTTTATGTTTGAAGCCTGAAATGTGGCAAAAGGTTGAAAAGTTCAAGGGGGCGAATACTTTCGCAAGGCACTGTATATATATATATATATATATATATATATATATATATATATATATATATATATATAGTATAACATAAATATATATTTTTATTAAAAGTAATACCATAATCTTTGTTCTTAGCTGCACAAGGAGCTCAGAAAGCTAGGAAGAAACAGCATTACACTAAGGAAGGGGCATGTCAGCACAAGTCTGATCATTGGCAGACAGGCTGGCTGTGCTCCCAGCGCAGCCAGAAAACTGACTACGCTAGGAAGGATGTGCTCTCATTTCAGGCATCGTTAGTTTGAATTAGGAACACAGGGGGCAAAACACCTGGCAGAATACTTAGCAGAAACACCAGGCTTTTCATGTAAAGAAAGCAATTAACACAAACAGGATTATTTTTAATACAAGTACCATATATGATACTACAGGCACATAGCAGCAATATGAAGTGTTGGGGTATTATATTTTTTAAGAGTCTCTTTTCCTTTTATTATGTTCATATTTGATTCATAAAAATAATTTACGGTGTGTGTAATAGATAGATAGATAGATAGATAGATAGATAGATAGATAGATAGATAGATAGAGATTTTTATGACTCCCAGCATAGTTGCATGGAACCTCTTCTGTGAAGCCACATATATGTGTACGCTCCATGACAAGTGGTTATTATCATTTGATAGTGTTGGTAAACTTAAGAATACTTCAGTGTTCCTTTTAACTCCAATAAAGGACTGCATCCATTTGAAAGGCAACTTTAATGTTGTATGAATTGTTTATTGATTTCGGTAGAGGTGTGTCTTGTGCAGTGAAATTATAAGGGCAAGGCATTATTATAAGGGCACTAAATAATGACCTTTGGATAAACTGGCAATCTGACAGAAAAACTGATTTTTTCCTAACAGAGCCAGTAGTGGCTCAAAGCATAACACAGATTTAAAATACTAATTAATTTAGTCCATTGGCAATGTTAATATGTTAAAAAAGATTATTTTTTTTTTTTTTTTTTCCAAGTCAACATCTGTTTTCTATGCGCTATCCACTATTTTTCACGCGGGCAAAATTAAAGTTAAAGGTAAAAACAAACAAAGACATTCAACAATTTTAGAATCAAAAGGTGACCAACAAGACACTGTACACAGAAAGATAAAGGGAGAGAGAGCATGAGAGGGAGAGAGAAAGAAAGTTGTTATTATTAAAAGCTTCTAAGCTTGTATACATCTATGGCGATATAAGAGTTAGTCTGAAGGAATTTTATGCAATAACTGCCAAGGTCATTCTTCGTTTTAGATGAACTATTTTTCAAAGGTCTCTAGGAAGTAAAGCGAATTTGAGTGATGGTCTTTAAAATGTTTCCGCGTTCCAACTTTTGTCTTACTGAGTGATATTCAAAGGTAATGAGCTTGAGATATGCAAAGCGCAAACAAGCTGCTTTGCATATCAATTACACCTAGTAATTGATAAGCAACTAGAGTAATGTTTTGACAGTAGTGTTTGCACATGCACATAAAAAATTAGGGAAGAACATAATAAGGTGATCACAAAGTATATCGCTTTATGAATGGATCAACATTATAAATGTTAGTTTTTCATTTATGATATAGATGCAAGGTAGACTGAAACATGCACAAGATAGATAGATAGATAGATAGATAGATAGATAGATAGATAGATAGATAGATAGATAGATAGATAGATAGATAGATATGTGGCACTATCTTTATTTTTCTTCTTTGTAATGCTAAAGTTTAATAAAAAATTAAATTGGAGGAAAACAAAAAATATATGTAGCACTACCCCCCACAGGAGCTGCTGATTTTAACTGGTTCTCCCCCAAACACTACAGAGGCTACCAGTCACCTTAGCAACAGTCTATTCCAGTGTTTCTCAACTCCAGTCCTCAAGGCGCCCCAACAGGTCATGTTTTCAGGATTTCCCTCAGATGAAACGGCTGTGGTAATTACTAAAGCAGTGAAACTGATCAAATCACCTGTGCAAAATAATGGAAAGCCTGAAAACATGACCTGTTGGGGCGCCTTGAGGACTGGAGTCAAGAAACACTGGTCTATTCACTCCAGCTCTAATGAACAGTCTTGGAGTTGTCTTTTTTTGTGATTTATTGCTGATAAAACGTGTAACAGGAGAAGGGTTGAGGGCATGAGATACTCCAAAATGGTCAGTAAATGGCTCTGAGAGATCAGTCTTCTATTTAAGCAACTCGGTATATTAGACAGGCTAAGGCCTCACAGCTGGGGACCATACGGCAAGTCTCTATGGCACCTAGTTACCCTGAACCACTGCACAGCTGTTGGTACCCAGTGCAATCTCAGGAACACTGTGCAGTGCAAGAGGGAACTCTTCTCCAAGATCACAGTCCAGGATATTGCTGGGGGCAGGGAGTTGCCAGTTTTTAGGACGCTATAACAGCAGTTTCAGTCCAAGCTACCTCTGACAATTATATCCCATAAACACACCACCACCAGGAATCATGTTGGGGTCATTACTCACACGTTTTCAGATCAGTTGCCACCTTCCAGACTCCTCCAGACACAATCCAGTAAGTTAGACAGTATTTGTCTAGACCAGATCTCTTTTGTGAAGTCCTGCAGTCAGTTACAGATCAGTTCTAGGTCCCAGCTCTGACACCACTGAGACCTCACAAACAGCAAAACAGTCCACATGCTGTTTCAGGGGCTGGCATGGAACTCTCCTTACTGGGGTTAGACCCTCTCTCCAGGGCTTTAGACTATATATCAGCTTCCCAGTCACGATCTATTCACACACCCCCAGGAATTGGTCAATATTCAGGCCCTGATCAATATTCAAGCTGGTTATCTGAATTCTTCTCCCTAAGCTACCAAAATATCTTGTAGAGGTAGGGGGAAGCAAAAAAAAAAAAAAAACTCTCACCCCTGAACATACCAGACCAATAACTGCTCATTTGATTGGAGAAGTTGTCAAAAACTAGATTTACCTAGCATTCTGTACTAAAAGGTGACTACAGATACAGTAGATAGAGATATAGTTAAAAAGTTAGATAGAGATATAGTTAAAAAGATAGATAGATAGATAGATAGATAGATAGATAGATAGATAGATAGATAGATAGATAGATAGATAGATAGATAGATAGATATTTTCCTTCTTTGTTCCAGCAGTAGAATTATATGCATTTTTAGAGGAAAGAAATAGCACACTGATTCAATCAAGGAACTTATTTATCTAGAAATAAGAAAGGTATAAATAGGTTACATGTAGCATATCTGCTTCCTGGGAGCCAAATCATTCTTGACTGGTCATTCTTTACATTTTCCATTATCTGCATATACAATACAATGTGCTACCTTCGATCTCTGGCTCAGCCTCACCAGGAAGGAGAAAGAACTGGAGTTGGTAGATGCAGGCTGACAGGAAATAAAGAACAGAAGCAGCAAAACACTGCAGCATAGATTGCAAATGTCTATACCGAGCAAAGGTAACATGTTGTACGTGAATGTTTTAAAGGATGAGAGTTCTATAAAATATAGAAAAACTGAAATTTCAAAGTGCACATTAGGTTTCTATGAAGTTAAACTGATTAATCACTATAGGTAACAACTATTGTTCCTGTTTTCTGTTTTCCTCAATTACTATGTTTTTCTTTTCAGTAAGGGCATGTTAGTGCATTCATCCATTGGAAGGCTGCTTTCAGAATAAATGGCCCAGATCCTACCAGTACTTGGCTTTTTCACACATATTGCAGTTATTTGCATTTTTCCACACTGGATAAATGCCACTCCCCCCTAGGACACATAGAAAACAATTGTTATTGCAACGCAGCCCAGATATGTGGTGCAGTGAACTGTGAGAAAATACAGACAGGCTGCAACTTACGGCATGTCGCCTGAAAAGTAGCAAAACACACCACACCGCTGTGCAGAGACGGGAATGAAGTGTCACTTTGTGTACTCCTTATAACATTAAAAAGAATTAAAAATTAAACTGTGTGATGTGCTTATTAGCTCATCACACCGTCCTCTCATCATGGCTCACCGCAGCCAAGAACTGACAGCTGTCCACATGGTAAAACAGATCATTCAACACTTAAATACAGTGTGTAAGCCACACCCACTTTACCACTAGGAGGCACAATGACATGTGTTTGGTTCCTGGATCCCTTGGCATCTATGCCAATGTAAAGTACTAGGAGACCTCCGGGCACCTCCCAAGAGGCCTGAGCAATGGGTTTCAGGACCCGAGACTGGTTACATTTGACCTTGTTTGCTAATCCCCGTTTTGTGGGGGATGAGTTAATTCTAATTTTATTCTGTCTGCATTTGATTGGCAACCCTTCCCTATGCACTTATATGCCATTTACACATGTCTCACAATGGTTTACTAACCTGTCTGTTGTCATTTTGACACATTTATATTAATAAACAATTTGAACAAGAAAAAAAGATTGTTCAGCATGTGGGCAGTGTGAATAGGCCCTTAAAGAGGAAGTAAACTCTCCCACTCTGATGCTTCTTTTCATTTAGTCCATTATAATAAGTAATTGTCGAACTATAGCCACTGTAATCCAGCCCAAATTGCATAGTACTTACTGTTTAAAGAAACTTTAAAAAACTTGTTTCCAGGGGTTAGGCAGCCCCATCTTAAGTATTGTTTTCTGAGTCCACAGTGGAGTGTATTTCCTCCCTTACATTGAGCACTTCCTGTACTGTAAACCAAGCCTCCTTCTCAATCCAACGTTTCTATGGCAACCCTGCTTCCCTGTTCATAGATGACTTGTTTTATTTCATAGTATTTACCTGTGCTGATGTCTAATGTTTGCCTTTGTCAGTCTTATCAGCTTCAGCTGATAAGACTGCAGTAATGGCCAAGTTTACACTGTATGGCATGTCACATGGCCACATGGTGTGTAGAAGGAAGCTCTGAATGTTTCTGCAGCCTGCTGGGAGTTCAGTGTTGTCTGCCATAGGAAGTCCTGATAACAGATAGATAAGACATAGAGAGTGTGCCGTAAATCAGGGGAGATCTGGGCATGCTCAGTGACTTAATTCTAAAGAACAAAAAAGGATTAAAACAATACTAAGCAAGTAAGGAGATATCTGAAAGCAGTGTTCATTAGGGTTTTGTATGCTGATTTACATGGGACAAAGTTGTGGGGGAGGATTTACAACCACTTTAATGTGCACTGATGCATGTTACCACATTAATATGGTGAAAGGAGGCCCTAAAGCAGTGCCTAACTGTCTATTTTTGAATAACATGCTTCCATGAAATACTCCAGCGGTTTCCAGTTCTGGGAAAGTAATCCATTTGAAAACTTAATGACCTGTATAAGACATCTCCACCTCCTACTCTACATCAAACATAACCACTGTCAACATAAAGAAATATCTTGCTAAATCTGAGGAATGCTTTCTCCCACGCAACATGCATAAACCATGCTGCACATAAAATGGGCAACAAAGCCTTCATCGACCACGCTACGTTGCTTTCAAAAGTGAGACCTTTTTGGATAAAGTTGAAGTAAACCCATCAATTAAAAAAAAAAGTTATATTTTTGTCATGTGTCAGGAATGTAAACATCACGTTGGTTGTGCTCTCAACCAAACTGTCACACCATCAAATGGCTGGTGTCTTGATCACATGTACAGCATCATGGCAGTTAAAGATTAAACAGAGGCCAAGATGGCAGCTTCCTTGGCTGAAAACAATAGGATAGTATACTTCCACTTTAAACCGCAGCAACACCCAAAAGTGGAAGTTCTGCTTGTTCACACCCCCCCCCCCCATCCACTGCCACATTTGACACTTTTTTGGGGGGGGGGGGGTGAATACCTGTCAAAACCAGGTACTTATTCCCACTTCTGGATAAGATCACGCACAACGGTCATGGCGAATTTCCAGCCCCTCTTCCTTCCCCTCTGCTGGAGACACACAGGTCCCAGAAGACAGCGGGACCATTCAGAAAGCACAGCGTGACTTGAGCCTGCACAGTAGGAAACAAGCTGTGAAGCTGCAATGCTTCACTTCCTGTTTCCCTTAGTAAGTATGCCCGCGCCTGCATCCAAATCCATTGGACGAATTGGCTAGGGGTTCCGACATCTCGGGCTACAAAGTTATGCTATGTGCATGAAAATATGTAACAATTATAAAGTAGGTGTTAGCCCAAATTGGCTGCAAAAAGAAGTCAACAAAATGGACCCTGTTGCACTGGATGCAATGACCATGTCTTTTCTTTCTGGTTTATTAAGTATATCACCGAAAGAGACTCTGACTCTTTCATAGAGGCAGCCTTCATTTATAAAATTAAAGTGGTTCTTATGGCTCAAGGTTTTTTACCTTAATGCATTTTATTAAGGTTAAAAAAACCTTCTGGGTGCAGCTCCCACCTCAGCCCCCCTTTATACTTACCTGAGTCCTATCTTGATCCAGCGATTTGTATGGGTCTCTCTCTTCTCATTCCTCTCTCCGAGGAGGAGAGAGTGGGGCAGGGCCGAGTTTTGTGTGTGAATGGACACAGTGCGTGGCTTGAGAGCAAGAGGCTTGCTATTGGGGGTACTTTGCAGGAGAGAGGAGCCAGAACCACCAGTGGGGGATGCAAAAAGAGGATCAGGACTGCTCTGTGCAAAACCATTGCACAGAGCAGGTAAGTATAACATGTTTGATATTAAAAAAAAAATCTTTCCTAGAAATAGAATCACTTTAGAATAACTTTGAAGTGTATATGTTTTACAAAAAGTAGGGACGTTTATTTTTCCGTCTGTTGGGGACATTTATTTTCACTTTCTATCCTGTAAAAAAAAAAAGTTCTCTCCAAAGAGCGGCCTGCCACTCTAATTGTAAGGTTTGCCTTTCCCTCCTTTTCTTGGACAACTGTAGATTTTTGCTTTCTCCATCGTGTTCCGTCCAGCTGCCGTTGGCCACCACAGCAAATAGAAAGAGTTTGAGAAGACATATAAACATTAAAAACTCTTTCCAAAACTGGGAAAAAAATGTTGGGTATACATACACCTTAATGTTGTCAAGGATGTATGCATCTTCTCGGTCTTTGCCTTAAGCCTCATACACACAATCGGATTTTCGTCTCGGATTTTGGGAATTGTGTGATGACAGACTGTTTGCCTAAAATCCGACCGTTAGTACACTCCATCAGACAATTGTTGGCCAACTTTCTGCTGACAAATGTTGCATAGCAGGCTAAAATTAAATTTTTGCCAGATTTTCATATCGTGTGTACACAAGACCATCACCAAACACGACATTAGCAGAAAGTGCCTAAAGGGTTGCGCTCAAGAGCTAAGTTTGTGTTTGGCCAACAATTGTGTACCGTTTGTATGCAAGACAAGTTCCTGGCACATGCCCTTCAGACAAAAGTCTGATGCTTTATCTGCGAAAAATCTGATCGTGTGTACGAGCCTTTAGCCTCAGTTTTATCCAATCTCCTTGGAATCACCACTGCCTATAAGTAAACTGACTTCTGATATCTCACCTTGTAATATTATACAGTATGCTAACAAATAGTTGAGTTTTGGCAGTGCTCTATTCCAGCCATAGAAATATGCAATAATATTTAAATTACAAACCCGCAGTGCCTTTCATTATCTGCCGATTACTTGAATGCCTCTGTGATTTATTACACCTCGATATACATCTCCACATGAGCAAATCGTTTGCAATACTTAATCTCTGCTGGGTGTTCTACCAATCTTTTATTTTCATTATCACTTTCCTTGCACTTTTCTTATCATTTCTTTTAAAATCAGATTTTTTTTTTTTTTTTTTTTTTTTATGATAGCTTTCAAATTTCATCTACTACCATGTTTTATGTTTATAGTTTAGTTCTCATTTCAATTTTAGACACCTATTACCAAGCTCAGCGGTAGCTCAACTTGAAGTTTTGAATCATTCTGATACTGGGTTAGTGTTTCGTCATAACTTTCCACTGGAGGTTAGCACTTTATTTATGTGGCAGTCTATCTTCAATGTTCTAGCCTTCCTTTATATTTCCAATCATAATTTTGACATACATTATATCCAGCTGTGGCAAGTTTTTCTGTTCTCCTTCTTTTTTTTTAATTGAAGCATTCAGAGTGTAACTTATCAAGATTCACCAATGTCAAGGACTGCAGGAAATTTTGTTTCAATCTCCATCTGGCCCTGTTCTCTGCCATCCCAGCCAGAAAAAAATAATGTATTGGCAGTGTTTTTATTTTTAACATTCTTTGAGACATTACTTTTCACAAAAAAAAAACATGGTGTACAGACTCAATCGTTAGTAAGACGAACAACAATGTGCAAGTGGATTGACTTTGGATAGAGATTTGATCTACCATAATACACTGATCTTTACACTTTTTTGGAGAAGAAACTAAGAAGCCATATTTAAAATGGCTATGTCACTGAAATGAAATAAAAAATTAAACACATTTTTCACTTTTTTGAATTGACCTTTCTCTGCACCGTTTTGCACAGTCTGATGAAAAATCAAATCTTCCCTAAGATTTTTCACATTATACACACTTCCAGGAAGGTCAGATGCCAGTGTCCCCTTGATACACTTTGTGGTTTCTTCCATTAGTCCGTAGGTCACAACAGGGCACAGTAGTGATCTAAGGGTGAGCTGGAGGAACCACAGACCACAGCAGAGGAGGGAGGTAGCCCACACACCTTTAAAATGTTCTTTGGGTTTCTATGGTGCGTAACAAAGAAAAGGTAATGTATCTTCATGTAGTTCACACTAGTGGAGTTGCTCATATGACTCCTGTGACTTTGGCAGAGAGAGATAGGTGTGCCAGGAGCTGCACATCAAGTCAAAGTCTGCTGTGTGATAGTGAATGGCAGTCTCAGCCTTGATCCCCACCAGGCCATGTCCACAATGTGTTTCACTCAACCCAATCAGATTTTACCCATGGGGATTATTCCTATACAGCCTGAGCAGCTTGCACACATATCTTGGTTCCTGTGATTTTGGCCCCATAGACTTCAAAGGAAACACATATTGAGGGCATGTGGTCTCATATGGTTCAGAAAGGGAAAAGCACATGCTTATCCGCCCTTTCCTGACCTGTCAGGCTGCATGCGTGAACAATGTTCTCGTATGGATTTTGATGAGGACCTCACATCTTTTTTTTTTTAGCAATGCGGCCCCCCTTAAAATCCATACAAAACCTGAAACACAAGCTGTCGCAGGTCCTCTGACATCATCAAGTACAATGCAGCCCCTAGCCCTGCTCTGGACATAGCATAAAGAGGAGGACTTTCACCGAGTCAACAAATGTAGCGTGGTAGTCCCATCCCTATATCTGATTCAAAAAGTAAACCCCCTTAATGGGACTTTAATAGACCACCAACACCACCAAAAATGCAACTAAAACATACATTTTATTTATAAAGTACAAAATGAGACATAGAGACACAAGATGTCTCCAATAAAATATACAGCCAAAAAAAAATACAGCAAAAAACATCTATACAAAGACCACTAATACTCTCATAGGTGTCCCAAACCCTCTTTTTATCATTTTGTACTTTATAAATAAAATATATGTTTACGTTGCATTTTTGGTGGTGTTGGTGGTCTATTAAAGTCCCATTAAGGGGGATGCTCTGGACATAGGGACACCAAGAGAATTATTTACTAAAACTGAGTGCAAAAATCAGGCTAATTTCTGCATAGAAACCAATTAGTTTCCAGGTTTTATTGCCAACGCTTAACTGAACAATCGGTTAGAAGCCTACTGTACATCTACTCCAAGGGACAGCCTATTGCTTGACCATAGGGGAGAAGTGGAGAGCATCAGCCTTTTGCAGCCTGCAAAATCCAACTGAAATCCCACTGCAAGGGAGGATTTTTCCTTACCCCAGATATGGGCTTTAAATAAGAAGAAGCAGCAAACAAGGTAACTTCCCGGGTCAGCTGTAATCATTGGCAATACAATTCTAGAGTTTCATAACATTTTAATATAATTCAAATTATTTTCATTTCCATTACTCTATGTTACTTCTTTTCTAAATTGACAAAACATGTAAAGAAATCTCATGTCCTTCTCATGTGATTGGCTCACTGCTTATAGTCTACACCGAGTTTGAAGTCAAGTTTCATGTATTCCCTGCGTTGGCATTGAGTTTACACTGATGAGGTTGTGATAATGAAGGTAGATAATTCCTCTAAGCAGTTTGACTGCAATATTGAAAATGCTTACATCAGTATCATCAGAACACCTGCTAACAACCTTCCATTGTAGATAGTTCACCTGTAGGGCATCATTGATTTTTCTCTCTTTTATTTTTTTTAGACAAAGACCTAACTTTTAATGTGACACTTGCGACGCCTTTGGCTACCCCATCTAAGATCACCTCTACATTGCTGCTGTTTAAACAATATTTACAGAGTTTCAGAGCTGCTATCTTGGGATTGCTAGAGAGTTGGGATGAGAGGGGAAAAAAGAGCTTACATCAGCCTCTCTGCATAATAACAGCATCAAGCAGGCACCCTGTAGATTGCCTTGGAATCCACAATATAAAAGTATGTCTTGTTTAATTAATCTAAACCACAAATGCACCTAAAATGAAAAACACAGATCATATACAGTAAGCTACATGAAAGAGCTGCTACCAATGTTTCTAAAAATTCAGCACTATGGAAACTGATATATTTGACATTTATGTCACTCTGTAGTGTAGTTTATTGGTCTTTGTTCGCTGCCATGTTAGGTAAAAGGTGGCGACAAAATGTCATTTGGCTATTGGATTTACTGGAGAGGAGGTTAGATGTATGCATTTTCCAGTTGCACTTCAGGCACCTATAAAAGATTATCATTAAATCCAATTGCAAATTCATTAAAATGCACTTTATTGTAAATACATGTTTAATGTAATTGTATTTTATAAAAAAAAAATTGTATTTCTAAGCATAGAATAATAACTAGAATCTATTTTTATATTTAACTTTTTACAATCCCCTGTGCATCAAGACATGGCTTGGCAGAGGAAAAATCAGCAATGCAAACCAACCAGGACTGAACTGTTTGCACAGTGTGAAGACTGGTGTGACCCATGGGCAACAGAGGCACCCATCTCAGGGATAGTCATTGAGAGGTCAGAAGCCTTTCCTGCTTTTGCTCTCTGGCTGTCTCTACTGAACTACAAGCCTGCTTATGGTTTACATTGGCAGATTCACATGTACAGTGGAACCCAAATGATCGAGAGCTGATCTCTCAGTGTAATCTGCAATGTTTATTTGTCAATTTTACAACTCAATCCTGTTGTTTGTTAATGTATGAATGAAAGCTATGTATAGATAGATAAAGATATAGATAAATATTAGTATCCAGTTATATTATGTACATTTAGGAAAGAAATCAATCTACTGAGCTGGCCAGAACCAGCTCTTGAGGGAGTCTATTCCACATTCTCACAGCTCTTACTGTGAAGAAACCTTTCTGTATTTGGAGATTAAATCTCTTTTCCTCCAGATGTAAATATGTCTTCTGTGATGATCTTAAAGTGAATAACTCAACACCAAGTTCACTATTTGGACCACTTATGTATTTATACATGTTGATCATATCCCTTCCTCTTCGCAAGAGAGAATAAATTCAGTGTAAAATGTTTAAGATCTTGTTAACCCTAATTGTGTTTTAATAACCCCTTCATTACCTTCTTCTCTTAACTTAACTAGAAAAAAGTGCATATGTTTATTTTGTAACACTGCATTGAAAATTATTGTTGTGATACATCCAGAGACTTTAAATTGATACTACAGTGTCTTTTTTTTTCCTTTGAAAATAGCAAACATATTAAACAGTGGTTTTGCACAGAGCAGCCCAGATCCTCCTCTTCTTGGGTCACTCGCTGGCACTCCTGGCCCCTCCCTCCTATTGAGGGCCCCAACAGCAAGCAGCTTGCTATGGGGGCACCCGAGTGGACCCACAGCTCTGTGTGTCCATTTAGACACAGAGCTGCAGTTCGGCCCCACCCCCTCTCTCTCCTAATTGGCTAACTGACTTTTATTGACAGCAGGAGGAGCCAACGGCGCCACTGTTGTGTCTCAGCCAATCAGGAGGCATTTGTACACATTGCTGGATAGAAATGGGGCTCAGGTAATTATTAGGGGGGCTGAGGGGGCGGCTGCACACTGAAGGTCTTTTATCTTAATGCATAGAATGTAGAATGACAAGTCAGCTGGCAATGGGATTTAGCACTCCTGTGACCCACAAGAGAAGTATGGCCAAAAGAGCTTTGACCATACTTCTGTTTTAATGATGTAGCACCCTCTACCAGAAGGTAGGTGCTAGTAAGGGTTATAGTACTAGGGTTTGTTCAGCACAGGCAAATTTAGGCAGGACTGTGCTGCAAGCTAGGCCTGTCTTCTTTGATCTGGGGGCTGGGAGTGGTCAGAGTAGCAGTGGGTATGACCACATGCATATCAGTTCTGAGATGCCTCCCCTGTTTCTCAGAAGAATGTTCTAGAAAAGGGGCTGGGCCTGGAACTGGGGTGGCAGGTAGCTTGTTTGTGAGCTCTCACCAATCCCCATCGGTATTGGCAGGGGGCAGGCCTCATATATAACTGAGGTCACATGCTACTGGGTAAGAGTAGTCGGCTGGGTGAAGTGAGGAATGGAGTGCTAGACAGCCGCAAGAGAACACTCACATCTGGGGGGGGGTTGTATCGATTGCAGGAGGAGGCCCGGGGGAGGACTGCGAGGGAACACTGCCTCTACATAGTCATTGGCAATGTCTCTGTTGCCACACGGTCAGTGGCAGGAAACTCCTGGAACGGAGGGGCAGGAGAAGCTGTCAGAACTCATGGTCCGGACAAGTTCCTCATCAAGAACTCAGGGCTAGAAGGTTAGTGAGTGTTACCACAGTGGATGGCTGGAGGTGTCAGGGAATTTGTGAGGCAACTCTGCTTCTACATGGTCACTAGCAGAGTCTTTATCATGTACACAGTGGATGGTGAAGAGTCCTGGATCAGAGAAGAGACTGTGGGGATCTGTGCCAAATCAGTCTGGCCGGATGGCGCTTGGTTTTCAATAGTCCATTTCCTAGAGGAGAGATTTAACCTACTAGGCCTCCAGGGAGAGGTTCTGCAGGCCTCAGGGCAAGTCACCAGAGCCAGTAGAGGGGTTTATTCAAAGTGAGTTCATACTACCCAATAGAAGAGGATTTGTCATACTTCAATTAGCAACTACAAGATTGTGCAGGAGGAATTACGTTTGTACAAGAAGAAGCAAGTTTGGGCAGGAGGTGAAGAGATCTAAGACTATTGCTTTTACACAGTCAAAAGTGATGTTTCTGTGTCTCATACGGTGACAAATGGAGGAATAGTAATCTGCACGGAGATGCCGATGGAGTAACAGTCTGCAGGGATTGGAATCACTGGCTGTGATTGACATCAGTGGGAGCTCCCTCTGCTGTGTCTAAACCAATGAGGAGGGACAGAGCTGGGAAAGCAGCTGTTCACTTGCATATTTCTGGATCGAGATTGAGATCGAGATTAGGCTCAGGTAAGTATTAGGAGTGGCTGGGGGGGTCTGCACACAGAAATTATTTTTGTCTTACTGCATAGAATGCATGCAGGTAAAAAAAAAATATCTTCAGCCTTTACAACCACTTTAAAGTGGTTGTAAAGGCAGAAGGTTTTTGTATCTTAATACACTGTATGCATTAAGATAAAAAGCCTTCTGTATGCAGAAGCCCTCTCTCTGCCCCTAATACTTACCGTAGCCCATCCCTATCCAGCGATGTCCACAAGTGCCTCGGCCACCCGGAACTCTCCCTCCTGATTGGCTGAGACACAGCAGTGAAGCACCATTGGCTCCCGTTGCTGTCAATCAAACCCAGCTATTAGATCAGGAGAGAGAGGGGGTGGGTTCGAACCACAGCTCCATGTCTAAATGGATACACGGAGCTGCAGCTCAGCTTGGGTGCCCCCATAGCAAACTGCTTGCTGTAAGGACACTCAACAGGAGGGAGGGGCCAGGAGCTCCAGCCAGGGACCCCAAAAGAGGAGGATCTGGGCTTCCCTGTGCAAAACCACTACACAGAGCAGGTATGTATAACAATCTTTTCTATTTTAATAGAAAAACAAACAAGACTTTACAATCACTTTAACCCACATGCCTGGAGTTCAGCTTTAAATATATTTTTCTCAGATTATTTGCTAATGCTATCCCATAATTATCTATGAATGTCATGAAAACATATTTTACGCAAACCAATTTATGAAAATGATGCATTTTACGAACAGAGGCCTTTTAATGAGCGTAAACAACTTTCATGGGCCAATAATCGCAGCTTGAATAATATGTTCCACCTGCTTCTATCTATAGATACATGTTACTAGCCACCATATTGCTAATCAGAGCTCTCATTTACGCATGCTTTGGGTGAATCGGCACATATAGCATAAAAGGTGAAGTAGCTGCTTTCGCCACGCGCCGCAGATGGTAGAATGTTATTAATTGGCAGATGTTTCCGACACATCATCTTTTTATTACACATGACAGTTATGGCTGTCAGAGCGCTGTGCTACTTGATGTCACTATTGTACAATAATTAGAGAGGTAATGTTAAATCTCAACAATAACAAAAGTATAGCTGTCACAGCGACACAATAAACAAGAGCGGTGAAACAGAACACATCCATGAAGATATAACCGAATAAGAAACCCATTCCTAAAGCAACAGATGTTGTGTGTGCAATAATAAGGAGGCGGACGAAAACAGAGACTCGTCCCAGACCTAAATCTTGTATTATTATTTTAATAGATGACAAAGTACAATCTGTTTTACCTGCCTCCTTTATGCATATCTAAGCAAGAAGCCAGCTATTAAAATTTCAGGTCTGTCGTCTTGATCTTTCGGTATGAATTCTATTATCTGGAAGGTGTGGAACGTGTTCTCTACCACATAATGTATTCTGTTATAAAGGGTATGGAGAGCTACAACATACATACAAAGTGGCCATAAGCAAATAGTACAGCAAACTGCAAATTTGTCAGCTGATCTGCAAACTTTAAAGCCTACAGCTGAAATGACATGTGTGTAATGAACATATTTACCTAAAACAGAGTGAAACCAAAAACATAATATATTGCAGCTTACCAATTATTAGATGCGGTGTCTGCATTCGTTTTCATTTTTAGGCTTTGTTTCCCTCTGTTTTCACCTGGTGATCTGGCCAGTAACACTGTGTTATGCCCCATACACATAATCGGACTTTACGATAACAACACCGTGGATTTTTGTTCAAAGTTTGTTGGCTTTAACTTGTCTTGCATACACACGTTCACACAAACGTTGGCCAACAATTATGAATGTAGTGAAGTACAAGATGTACGTGATATCTCCATTAGGAACGCTAGTTTAACAAGACCGAGCGCTTCCGGCTCCTACTTGATTCCAAGCATGCGTGGACTTTTGTGCAGCACATGATCGGAAAGTCCGACAACAAAAATTTGTTGGGCAGAATATTTGAGAACCTGCTAGCCCAACATTTGTTGGCGGAAAGTCTGACAACAATCGTTCGATGGAGCATACACACGGTCGGACTTTCCGCCAACAAGCTCACATCCAACATTTGTTGTCGGAACGGGGCATAAGAGTGTTGTGTACCGGAGGGCACCTTTGGACAACAGCATTGTCAGACTGGGGGAGCATTAGATGTACCAGCAGATTTAGATACACTAACAAATTAAGGCCAAACTCTCGTTCACACTAAGATGACACACACATTTACAGTAACAGTTTTTTGTTTTTTTTTAGCACCCCTGCCAGTGTTGTTTGTTTCAATACCCTAACTGCTTCATTTGCAGGACACTCTGTTCTATTGAGAAACAACAGACAAACTAGTAGGATCAGCAGAAGAAAAAAAAGGATAGTTCAATGTAAGGCCGTAATTCTCATATTGTCAGCAGTTCATTTAATCATTACAAACAACTGGGGATCAACTAAAGCTCTCAATGTGTCAGAGGCAATTCATAGAGGTAATGTCAACTTCACCTATGAGAAATTCTTTGCACATAATACTCAAGGTCTTAAAGTGATTGTAAAGTCTCAAGGTTTTTCACCCTAATGCATTCTATCCCCCCAGAGCCCCCCTTTTTCTTACCTGAGCCCATCTGACCCAGTTATGTCAGCCAGTGATGTGCAGGAGCCCAGTGGCTCCAGCCGCTGTCTCTCTCCTCATTGGACAGATTGATAGCAACGGGAGCCATTGACTCATGCTGCTGTCAATCAAATCCAGTGAGATGGAAGAGAGGGGTGGGGCCAGGTCCCGCTGTCTGTGTCAATGGACGCAGCAGTGGGAGTCAGGAGCAAACCCACATGGGTGTCCCCATTTTTCCATGGGGGCACCCAATGAAGGGGAGGAGCGCTGGTAGGGTGCCCCAAGAGAAGAGGATCGGGGCTGCAGGTAAGTATAATATGTTTTTTTTTTTTTAAAGCAAACCTTTACAATCACTTTAACACTTGCCACCCACCCACCATCAAATGACGGAGGGATGGTGCAGCTCTCGTTCTGGGTGGATGTCATATGACAGCACACCTGAACCGACATGCCCATGGGGGGGCGCAGCATGGCGATCACGGCCGAACCGTGTTGCTAGGACACGGCGTGACCCCGATCTCTGTAAAGAGCCGCTGACATGGCTCTTTGACTATGTGCCCATCAGTGCTGCCCATCAATGCCCATCAGAGCCGCCCATTAGTGCTACCCATCAATGACCATCAGTGCCGCCCATCAGTGCCGCCCATCAGTGCCCATCAGTGCCGCCTATCCATGCTGCCTACCAGTGCCCACCATTGCCGCCTATCAGTGCCCAGCAGTGCCACCTATCAGTGCCCATCAGTGCTGCCTATGAGCGCTCATCAGTGCCACATATCAGTGTCACCTATCAGTGCCCATAAGTGTTGCATATTAGTGCCTCCTCATCAGTGCCACCTAATCAGTGCCCATAAGTGCCACCTTATCAGTGCCCATAAGTGCCACTTCATCAGTGCAGCCTATCAGTGCCCATCAGTGCACATCAGTGAGGGAGAAAAATTATTTATTTACAAAATCTACTTACAGAAACTAAGAAAAACTTTTGTTTTTTTCAAAATTTTGTAAAAATAAAAATCCCAGCAGTGATTAAATACCACCAAAATAAAGTTCTATTTGTTGGAAGAAAATGATAAAAAGTTCACATGGTTACAGTGTAGCATGACCGCGCAATTGGTGACAGTGTTGAAAGCTGAAAATTGGCCTGGACAGGAAGGGGGTCAAAGTGCTCGGTATTTAAGTGGTTAAATCCTTTTACACCAAATGTAAAATATGGGACCAGATATCTCTAAGTTGTAGAACTGAATATGGCTTATCTGATGGTAACTAAGCAGAATGTGTCTAGTGAATTGGTGCTTGTTAATATTGTATGTTGTATTTTTTTTAACTTTTATTTCCTTTTCTATGATATTTACAAAATCCAACCTTGTATTTTACATATACCATATGGATATTTATTGATCGTGATACATTTGGGGATACATTTATTGTTCTTGTGGACATCAATACTGCTCTACCATAATAAAAACTATTTGAATGAATAGAAAGAAAAGAAAGACTGAAAAGGAAAAACGAATACAGCCATAACATCGAAGACTTGGTATGCTGCAATATAATAAATATTTGCTTTTAGGTTTAATAAAAATTTAGGCAAACTGTGGCAGATCTTTAGTTATGGCGCCTGTTTTCCCCTATTCGTCATGGTTTTCACTGTGGCCATTTAGATGCACTTTCATAATATTATTATTATTACTATACAGGATTGATATAGTGTCAACAGTTTGCACATGGCTTTACAGTGTGAGGGCAGACAGTACACTTACAATACAATTTAATACAGGAGGAATCAGAGGGCCCTGCTCGTTAGAGCTTACAATCTAAAAGTCAAGTGATACAAAAGGTAATATGGTAATATATATAATATGGTATGGACTGATGGAGAAAATAAAAGTACAGTTGTTAGGTGGAGGCAAGATAGTCTTCAGGGATTGCCTAGAAGTAGAAAGAGTCGGAGATGAGAGATAGTCGGACAGATTGGGGTACGGTAAGCAATTCCAAAGGATGGGAGAGGCTTGGGAGAAGTCCTCAAGGTGAGTGTGAGAGGAGGTGACAAGGGAACTAGAGAACAGGAGGTCTTGAAAGGAATGAGGAGAACGATTTGCTTGGTATTTTGAGACTTTGAGATATGCCATATGTACATACCCTACAGTGCTGCGAAGCTGTGCACTTGTGCCTAAAGGTCATATTTATTTAATGCAAACGTGGGTTGTCCATGAAATGTAAAGTAACACATATGCAATAATACCCCACCGTTCCCCAGCTGTGAATACCCCCTTTACTTCACTTCACTATACTTGGAATCCTGGTATGGGGAAAATGTTACTCATTCCCCCTTTTCTCAAGTGAAAGTGATAATGCATGATGATTGGCCCAGAACTGTGACATGGGAACAGATATGCCCCACATGTTGTGTTTGAGCAATTCTGTATTAGGATGCAAATGGACAGTGTCCAACACCCATCTACACAAGCTCTTAGTCACTATTTAAAGTTAGCACTAAAGCCTCGTACACTAGTCGTTTTTTTCATTTAACCCAGCAGAGACCGATTCAAGTACTTACGGGCCAAAAGTCAGTCAGCTTCTATTGAATCGGCCAATGCCGCCCACTATTTGGCCCGTTTGTACTAGGCTTAACTTAGATCCATCAACAAAATGAAACAGACTTATCGCCAACCATTTTGCTTAATCTCTGTATTGCTCAACATATCACACTTGCTACGCAAGGTACAATGGCTAGTTACAAACATAAGCACTCACCAGAAGTGACCTACTCCTTAGCTGTACAGAGTTTTCTATGAAAGATTGCTCTAAAATTCAAACCACATATTCTTTTCTGAATACTATATATTATTAGATTAAGAATGCAAGGTCATTAGATGACAATAACGCCCCATACACATGATCAGAAACTCCGCCAGCAAAAGTTGGATGTGAGCTTTTAGTCAGAAATTCCTACCGTGTGTATGCTCCATTGGACTTTTGCTGGCAGAATTACAGCCAGCAAATGATTGAGTGCAGGTTCTCCATTTTTCGGTCGGAAAAATTTCCGATCGGAAATTCCAATCATCTGTACAAATTCCGACACGCAAAATTCCTACACATGCTCTGAAACAATTTGACGCATGCTCGGAAGCATTAGACTTCATTTTCTCAGCTCGCCGTAGTGTTGTACGTCACTACGTTCTTGATGGTCGAAAGTTCAGAGAACTTTTGTGTGACCGTGTGTATGCAAACCAAGCTTGAGAGGAATTCCGTTGGAAAGAGCATCCAAGTTTTTTCCAACGGAAAATCCACTTGTTTGTACGTGGCATAAGCAGACTGTCTGGCAGAGGAAGCTGTTTTACATTTTTACATGTTCAGGTTTATATGCAAGCTTGTTTAAACACCTCGTCTTTGAGTAATTCTTTACATTTTTGCACACATGTTAAAACCTGCTAAACTATTTCTTAAACCTCCAAAGCATTATATATTTCCTGTAGAATTAAGAACTATGGTTGCAATTTTTTTTTTATTTCACACAATATTTGCGGTTTTATCTGATCTATATTTTAAGTATTAAATACACTTAAATTAATTTTGTTATACAAAAGATGAGGTCATGTCGACTAAAAAAACATACCACATATGTCAAGCCTCAAAACCGTGTGCCCATGAAAAGATGAAAAATGCCAGAACCCAAAAAATGTTAAATAGACGTCTCTGATCACTGTTGCCTGAAAGCTCCAAACTTGCTAAAAAAAAAAGATGGAATCAAGTATATGGCTGCCGTGCATGGCTTGTTTTGAACTTTTCAATGTATGGGCGTACAGAACATGGCCAAAGAGCTGAACCGACTAATTATAATATTTAAAACAACAAACATAAAAAGATAAAACTGGAAGATTGACAAACAACCCAGTTCTAAAGAAGAATTTATTCTTAATAAACACAGAGCTATGTTTTTTTTTTTTTATATCTGTCTGGAGTTCAGCTTTAAATCTATAGGTACATTTAGTTTCATCAAAGCTGCATGGTGCAAGCAGTGAACTGAGTAATGCCTCATATAAAAAAAAAACAAAACAAAAAACAAGTAAAAACAGCAGTAGCTATATAAGGATCACAAGAAGCTCCTGAATTTGATTATATAAAATGTGGCCTGAACTGGCAATCTGACAGTACTGATATTTACCAAAAGACCTAGTGTTTCTGAGAGTATCATTGGCCTGCTTTTACCTTCCATGGGCTGCTTAGCCTCAGGCAGTCTTGCTATGACTAAGCTTCTCAAGCAGCCTGTAAGAAAATATGATATTCCCATCACAGCTGTAGCTTTATGAATCACGGCAGATACACATTGTGGTGACTGGGTCAGGAACAGCAAGGACAAAACCAAATTACCTGCCAGTGTGTCCCTGACATTACAACTCACCGGGGATGGTTTTATAGTCTAGGAATGGATCATATGAATTATATTACTGCTGGTGAACTCTTAAGCTCTCTGTCTAGCTGTGGTATCCCTATTTTCCCTATGTAACAGGCTTTACTAAGCGTGCAAAACACCCACATTGTATTACAGTGGTGTGAAAAAGTGTTTGCCCCCGTCCTCATTTCCTGTTCCTTTGCATGTTTGTCACACTTAAGTGTTTCGGAACATCAAACCAATTTAAACAATAGTCAAGGACAACACAAGTAAACACAAAATGCAATTTGTAAATGAAGGTGTTTATTATTAAAGGTGAAAAAAAATCCAAACCATCATGGCCCTGTGTGAAAAAGTGATTGCCCCCTAAACCTAATAACTGGTTGGGCCACCCTTAGCAGCAACAACTGCAACCAAGCGTTTGCGATAACGTGCAATGAGGCTTTTACAGCGTCCTGGAGGAATTTTGGCCCACTCATCTTTGCAAAATTGTCCTAATTCTGTTACATTAGAGGGTTTTCGAGCATGAACGGCCTTTTTAAGGTCATACCACAACATCTCAATAGGATTCAGGTCAGGACTTTGGCTAGGCCACTCCAAAGTCTTAATTTTGTTTTTCTTCAGCCATTCGGTGGTGGACTTGCTGGTGTGTTTAGGATCATTGTCCTGCTGCAGAACCCAAGTTCGTTTCAGCTTGAGTACATGAACAGATGGTCGGACATTCTCCTTCAGGATCTCTTGGTAGACAGCAGAATTCATAGTTCCTTTTATCACGGCAAGTCTTCCAGGTCCTGAAGCAGCAAAACAGCCCCAGACCATCACACTACCACCACCATATTTTACTGTTGGTATAATGTTCTTTTTATGAAATGCAGTGTTCCTTCTACGCCAGATATACTTGGACACACACCTTCCAAAGTGTTCCACTTTTGTCTCATCGGTCCACAGAATGTTGTCCCAAAAGTCTTGGGGATCATCAAGATGTGTTGTGGAGAAATTGAGACGAGCTTTGATGTTCTTTTTGCTCAGCAGTGGTTTTCTCCTTGGAACTCTGCCATGCAGGCCATTTTTGCCCAGTCTTTTCCTGATGGTGGAGGCATGAACGCTGACCTTAACTGAGGCAAGTGAGGCCTGTAGTTCCTTGGACGTTGTTGTGGGGTCTTTTGTGACCTCTTGGATGAGTCGTCGCTGCGCTCTTGGGGTAATTTTGGGCGGCCGGCCACTCCTGGGAAGGTTCACCACTGTTCCATGTCTTCGCCATTTGTGGATAATGGCTCTCACTGTGGTTCGCTGGATTCCCAAAGCTTTGGAAATGGCTTTATAACCCTTTCCAGACTGATAGATCTCAATTACTTTCTTTCTCAATTGTTCCTGAATTTCTTTGGGTCTCGGCATGATGTGTAGCTTTTAAGGATCTTCTGGTGGACCTTACTGTGTCAAGCAGCTCCTATTTAAGTGATGCCTTGATTGTGAACAGGTGTGGCAATAATCAGGCCTGGGTGTGGCTAGAGAAATTGAACTCAGGTGTGGACAACCACAGTTATAGTATGTTTTAACAAGGGGGGACAATCACTTTTTCACACAGGGCCATGATGGTTTGGATTTTTTTTCACCTTTAATAATAAACACCTTCATTTACAAATTGCATTTTGTGTTTACTTGTGTTGTCCTTGACTATTGTTTAAATTGGTTTGATGTTCCGAAACACTTAAGTGTGACAAACATGCAAAGGAACAAGAAATGAGGAAGGGGGCAAACACTTTTTCACACCACTGTACATTAAGCTCTGCCAAATGAACCTGCAATGGAATATTTTACATTCTTAAAGAAATTACACAAAGATAATGATTTCTATACTTACCACTTGTCCTCCAGACAAGGCCTGTTTTTGCTATACTGCATTACTTTAACTTTAACAATGGCTCTCCTGGGCGAAATCCCATATAGGTACGTCTTTCCCTTTTTCGGCCACCAGAGGATCCCGATGTGCGTGGCCAGTGGGCACGATCGCTGCCAGTCATGCGTGATCACGTGCACAAGGTAAAAAAATTGCAATAAGTGTATATTGGATTGGTTTGCGAAAAAGTTATCATATCTACAAACTATGGGAAAAATGTATGCAATTTTTTTGTCATTTTTATTGTTATTTTATTTTTTTTTTTACTAATAATGATGGCGATCTGTGATTTTTAGCAGTACTGCGGCATTGCGACGGACAGATAGGACACTTTTGACACATTTTTTGGACCACTGACATTGATATAATGATTAGTGTTATAAAAATGCACTGATTACTGTGTAAATGTCACTGGTAGTGAAGGGGTTAACACTAGAGGGTGATCAAGGGGTTAAATGTGTGTTCCCTCAATTTGTTCTAACTGTATGGGGATAGGACTGAATAGGAGGGGAGACATATCGCTGTTCCTAACGACATGTCTCCTCTCCTCTGACAGCATGGGAATTTGTGTGTTTACACACACAAGTCCCGCGCTGGTACTCCTGCACGGGCACCAATCGCGCCCAAAGGCCACGCGCATTGGGCCCCCCGCCGTGCGGCCAGTGCGCAGGTATGTCCTTCTCTCTGGTGCCCAAAAAAGGCAACCCATATGGAATTTCACCCAGGAGAGCCATTCTGCTGCAGTATATCTGCGTGAGCCGGCCGGGAACAGGTGAAAATCTTGCATGTGTTTTTTCTGAAATATGCTTTAAATATTGCATAAAACCACATGGTAAGTTATTGCAAGCATCATGCACAGATCCCAGAAATCCAGTTACTACATTCCTGACAATAAGATTGGCATCACTCACCACCTGGATATTTAAGGAGTGGTAACCTTTCCTGTTGCGGTAGGTATGTTCTTTAAAATATGGTGCAAAAAAGCAACATGTGTACAGCCAGTTGCATCTAGCACATTTGGGATTCTGGTAATGCAATAAAAATCATTTTTGATTTGATCCCACTTCTAAGGAGATTCCGGAAGAAATATATAATGGGTTGCTATTGGACGGAAACCATGCAGTACATTGGTAAGGAGATGGGAAAATGAGGCCTGCAAAAGTCTCACTATCTCTCCAGTCACCATTTGATAGGATGCTTTCCCAAAAAAACGTAAGGCAGCCAACAATTTAGTCATGGATGGTATGGCATGGCTTCTCTAGGTTGAGGGCTCAAGGTAACAAAGGATGTGGGTATACAGCTCCATAAGTGTCTTGGATAACCAGAACTTCTGCAGGGTATCAGCATCCATGAATTTATCAAGCAATGTGCACTCTCCTAAATCATCTTTCGTTTAAAAGGACCACTTGAGATCTTCTCCTCCTCTTTTGCATTACTAAAATTACTAAAATTCCAGCAGAGTGGATTCAAAGGGCTCCATTGTCTGTGCTATGCCATTTGCCAGCCTTCAGAGACAACTCCTTAGTGGAATCTAGCTCCCACCTGCTCCAGATTGCACTTGCCCCCCAATTTTTTTCTTAAATCACTCACTTTCTATAATCCGGGGTCTGACCATTGCTGTAATTATTGCATAGTTATGGAAAGCTTGGACCAGAACTTAATTACCATATGCATTTATTTATTTATTTCCTTCTGTGAATTGACTTGAATGCCTTTTTATGCAGCATTTAACTAGTGTTTTTGGTGTCTGTGCTAAATAATGCATTACGAGCAATAGTGAATTCATACTTTCATTATTGCATGCATTAAGTGGTCACGTGACTATCATAACCCAAGATAGTGAATAGTGCCCTTTATCTTTATTATAGGGAAGTTGAACACATATATAAAACACAACAGTGTAAATGGATCCTAAAATGTCAAGCCATACAATGGTTATATTGTAGTTATAGGTGGAGGCTGCTTAGTCTCTGGCTTCTTTTATGTTTTGAATGTTTGAATTTGTTTTGAACCCCTGTCATAAATCCTGACTCTCTTCCTGTCCTTCTGGGAGAGTTCCCTTCCTCCTTTTTATGTCCTGACATCTCCTGTTAAGATCTTTATAATGCATCAGAAAAAAACATCCAACAGGAAGAGGCAGAACTTCTCATAATGAAAATTTGAATATACAATATAAAATTTGAATATACAAGACCTTAAAGCGGAGTTCCACCCATTTCCACCCAGTTCCACTCCCATGGCCATCCTCACTGCTATTCTAAATGGCAATCATTTATTTCTTGTCTTTATACCTTTCTCTCTGTATTTGTGCAGCACTTCCAGCTTCAGCCACCTAGGCAATTATGTCATAAGGCGATTCCCATGGACTCCTGCGATATCTGTGTCATCTATCCCAGGAGTCCATGGAAATCGTCTAATACTGGAATCTCGTGTGATTTCCAGACCTGGAAATGATGCAAACAGGATTAGTTAGGTGCCATTGCTATGGTAACCTGTCCGGAATTAATAGCATCTCGCTGTGGCATTAGGTAGATGCTGGGTATCCAGCTGCACCTTATCCCAGAAATGAAGACAAGCGGGCTTCAGATGCCCACAACAGCCATGGGCCCTCCCTACTTCCGAGATCTGGTTAGTTTGTAATGATTTAACATCCCTAACGGTATTCCTGAGTGTGGCCCGGGGTGGATTTTCAGTACCAAAAGTGGTAACCCCAAGCCACACTCGTGATTGCATTGCAGGATCCAGGTACAGCTTACTTAACTTGTCTCCATGATCCTGTGATGTCCTCTTGCTGTGTGCGGTGGCTGTGCCTCTGCATCGATTCATCACAGCGCCGGGCTCCGTTCCCTGCGAGCGTTGCAACGCACGGAGATGGAGAGTGCCGCCAAATTCAAAAAGTGAAACACACACTATACATTACTGTATCAAATAATTTCACATCCCTTTTCTCCCTAGTGGTCTGTCCAGTGCCCTGCATGCAGTTTTATATTATAAAAACTGTTCTTTCTGCCTGGAAACTGGAGATTGTCCATAGCAATCAAAACCATCTCTTTATATCAAAAGCGGTTTTATACGAAGTAGAAAACAGGGATATTAGAATCACTTGCAAAATTGAGTGATAGTGATTTGTGAGGAAATTCATCATCAAACACTAAAAGTAATGACAGCGAAAATCCTGCAACTGAGCAAATTTCAGTCTTTTTGATTTGATTACATGATTGAATAATTTGTATTATTATTATATTATTATTTGTTATAATTATTTATAGTTATTTATTATATTAACAAACTTTATTATACCCAAGAGGTCTACTAGACTCTTGTTTGGGCAGATTTAACCTCCCTGGCGGTAAGATTACAGTATTTCCGATTTTTGATGCTCAAAGTGGTTCTTTTGCATGGAACTTTAGGGTTTTATATTGTAGGCCTGTAATTCTTAGGAATAACACACTTAAATCTGTCCAAATAAGAGTCTAGTAGACATCCCAGGTATGATAAAGTTTGAAACACAAAATCATAAATTATAATATAATAAATAACTATAAATAATTATAACAAATAATAATATAATAATAATAAAAATTATTCAATAATGTAATCAAATCAAAAACACAGAAATTTGCTCAGTTGCAGAATTGTTACTATCATTACTTTTAGTGTTTGATGATGAATTTCCCCACAAATCATTATTGCTCAATTCTGCAAGTGATTCTAATTTATTATTGCTGTTTTCTAGCTAATCTATAACCACTTTTGATGTAAAGGGATGGTTTTGGTTGCTAAGGACAATCTTCAGTTTCCAAGCAGAAAGAACAGTATTTATAATATAAAATTGCATGCAGGGCACTGGACCACTAGGGACAAAAGGGACGTGAAATTATTTGATACAGTAATGTAATCTGTAAGATTACAGTGCACTGTATGTATAGTGTGTGTTTCACTTTGGCACCACCATGCAGGGAACGGAGCCCGGCTCTGTGATAGATTGAGCGGAGAAACAGCTGCCGCACACTGCAGGGAGACATTGCAGGATCCTGCGGACAAGGTAAGTAAGCTGTACATGGATCCTGCGATGCGATCCCGAGTCTGGCTCAGGGTTACTACTTTTGATACTGAAAATCCATCCCGAGCCAGGCTTGGAAATACCACCAGGTAGTTTGAGTGTGTCATTCCTAAGAACTACAGGCCTACAATATAAAAACGTCAAATTCCCATGCAAAAGAATTGTACCGCTTTGAGCATCAACAATCTGAAATAATCATACCGCCAGGGAGGTTATTAAAAAAAAAAAAACACATTGTTGAAATTATCCTAATGTTGCAGTAGAAGTATAAAAGAATAAACATGGATTGGGGGACTGGAACTCCGCTAAGTGCAGAAGTGCAGGAATCTCACCAACTGAGCCTCCGAGAGATATGCAAAGCAGGTGGTTTTACTTTCCAGTGCACATTCACATATGAGATATATTTTTTTTTAAAAAGGCAGGCACATGCATTTATTAAATATGCAAAATACGCACTGACATCACTGCTCTTTGTTTTATGAAATCCTCACAATAAATCAGTCCAGCAAGGAATGTCAACAGAGAACACTTTCAAAGGAAGAGCCCATCCTAGAATGGCGATTAAAAACAGAATGTAGGGGATTACTTTATTCTGGACAAAGTATTAAGGATGTGAAAGCTGCTTAGCTTTTTCTCGTACTGAAGGACTGTGAAGCACTGTGCGCTTAATACAAATAATAATAACAACAACAGTGCTCTCCATATACATTACTATTGAAAGAGAGTCATAACACCATGCAACTATAATATTCCAATGATTCAAAAATCTTCCCTGACCACTCACTATTAGTCCACTCAGTTTTTTTTTTGTAAACCAAAGACTTTAAGGCTCTATTCACACCTAAGCATACTGCAGCGAAACCTGCTGCACCACTTTTTTGTTTAGCTTTTTTGTGGCGCGTTTTTGGAATGGCACCACTCATTTGAATGGGCCTCCCTCTTCTCCAAAAAACATACCAAAGAAGCTCATGTACCAAATTTTGGCACATTTGGCGTTGTAATTTTTACTGTGATTTTATCATGTTTTGTAGATAATCACGGCAAAATCGCACCACATTTGGAGTGCTATTAAGAAATAATGCCAATGCAAGTGCATCCCGTGTTTTGGCACGATTCTGGAATCACGGGCAAAATTGCACAATTCTAGTTTCCTTAAGTGTGAATGGAGCCTTAAAATGAACTGGAATTTGTTACTATGAAAAGCCCCCTGCACAAGAACACTACTAATACTATACTATTAATACTACTAATACTAATAATATCTCTCCAGTTGGCATTGACTCACATCACTCCTTGGTTGAAGAGTTTTGAACATTAAAGACTCTTTAGTATACAACACATCTCCTGGTGTGTTGTATGTTTGGTCCCCCACTATGTGGTGTGGTTTCTTCCTCTGGTGACTACTGTATCCTGAACTAGTTGCACAGAGGCTACGAATGGGGCCAAGGTCATGGTGGGGAACAAGGACAATTGGAACTCCCAGAAATGTTGAAAATTAAGGGAAGAAAATACGAATAGTCTTTTTTTTTTTTATAAAGGCTCCATGTACACTAGCTTTTTTTCAGCCCCTAGATGCTACTATTAGCATGTTTTCTGCTCCTATAAGCTATATAGTGTTATCCTATGTGTCCATGCACGGTACTTTAGGCTATTGCCATTTTTTTGAGCTTCAGAGTCTAGGAACAAAAAAAATAAAACATTTTTGTAGAGTTTTTTGGAGCGTTTTTCCAGCAAAAAAAAAACACTCAACGCTCATAATTGCTACTAAAACACTACTAACAGGGTTTTTTTTTGTGTTTTTTTTTTCTCTATGTACTGTAAAAATGCTAACATAATGCTAATGCTTCTAAAAGCTTCTAAAAGCTACTAAAATGCTACTACAAGCCACTATTATAAGCATTTTTCATCTAGTGTTTCTTTCTAACATTTTCTGAGCTTATTAAAAAACATTAGTGTGCATGGGGTCAAAAACTAAGAGTCATAGATTGTTTATTCTGGTTTGGTTAGCCTCGAAATTTAAAGCTACAGTATTTATTTATTCCACTTATTGGTATTAAGGTATAGTAAAAGTAGTAGTTACTGTATATATGGTCTATAGCATTACATTATAATATGGTTTACCCAAAATAAGCAGTGCATCCATTTCATGCCAATTACTGTTGCCTATGTTTATTTATGCATTTACTGTGTAAAGTCTTATGTTTGCTGGTTTTCAGTATGGGTCGCTTAACCCACTACATTCCTCCAACAATTCTCAAACATTGCTAAAATATATTTTTTATTTTTTATTTTTTTTATGGACGGGATGTTTTTTTTTTGTGCTTTAAAAAAGGCAGCACAGCAAAGACTGGAGGTAAAACAATTGAATAAAATTATTTCAGAATACATGCGGACTAAATTGACCACAAACTACACATTTATTTTAATTGGGCTGCCTTTTGTAAAGCACTTGACTGACACCTGTAATGGGTAATAACTAAAGTAAGAAGCTTGTCTGCTTCATTAAGCAAGTCTCAGGAAATGGCCCCAGCTAAAACACACACATCAAAAGTTGTGTTGCCAAGAAGACCTGCAGTTTCTAAGGTAAGGGATTTTTTCCAATCTCTTAACTCCATGCATATGGATTAGTGATTGTGCCAGTGAAAGTTGCACATTATAGAGCTTGTTTCATAAATTAACACAATGGGGGTTATTTACTAAAGGAAAATCCACTTTGCACTGAAAGTGCATTTGGAAGTAAAGTTGCTGTAGATCCGAGGGGGACATGCAAGGAAAATAAAAAACAGCATTGTAGCTTGCACATGATTGGATGATAAAATCAGCAGAGCTTCCCCTCATTTCCCATCTACCCCTTAGATTTAGAGCGACTGCACTCCCAAGTGCACTTGCGGTGCAAAGTGGATTTGCCTTTCGTAAATATTCAGTAGCTCTGACTGCATCCTGACTACTGGCACTGACTATATGCAGACCACAGGTCACCCAACAATTGCGCCAACATATTCAATGCATGTGTCTTTATTGTTTACCACTGCAACATTTTTATTTTCTTTCAGTAACTAGATGTTGAGGTTTCTGGTAATTGTACAGTGTGTTCAGCAGAAGTTAAACAAATACTTTTTATTAGCACATTCAACCAGAACCTTCAACTGTCTATGTACTTGCACTGTTAAAAGGCACTGATATGCATCCATTATTTTTAAATAATACAATGTTTATGCATTTATTTAAAGGGATTATTTGTGAATTATTATGGAGATCTGTTTTGCTCTAACATAAACTGTACCATGGCCATACTAGGCAAAGTAACGTTAAAGCCTAATTTCAGCTAGATCTTTCTTAATGTTAAAATAAAAAATACAGCTCTTTTTTTGCAATGCTCTCCCTACCTCTTTCAATGTCCCTTGAGTCCTGGTTCTCTTCCAGGCTAAATGATGCCTAGCATTATTTAACACACTTCCTTTGAGCCCAGGGCATCAAGGACCCAACCCTCTGGAGGAGAATGCTGCAGGAAATGTCACCTCATCATTATCTGGCACCTTTTTCTGCAGCAATCAAAACTTACCCACCACTTAAAGGAAGGAGAAGAGGACCCATGACATCACATGACCAGACCCAAAATCCCCCCTCCTGAAAATTGTATTTATGAAGTGATAAATCAATGTGTGTGTGTGAAGGGGGGGGGGGGGGGTCTGATGGAAAAGGAGGACTTGAGGGCATGTTTAGGTAGAGTTGGAGTCAGTATTTACTATACTTGCCCCATTCTTCTCCATCATCCTAATTTGCCAACTGACAGGTTGAATAAAGCCCAGGTGCAAGTGGACACGTGGCACTTGTATACAGGTGCAGTGTACTTTCCCCACTGCAGGTGGCACTCTTTTGCACCAGCACTGTAGTTGGTGAGAAAGTCATAGTTCCTCTATGGTTTTCTTGGTCACTGGGGAACCATCCAATGGGATGCTGTCATCTCATAAGACTCTGGCAGCCATCTTGGATTAGGCAGGACCTATTTAAGGCACTAGCTCCCAGGTTTGGCACAGTTTTGCAAGCTGGTAGGGTAGGGACAGGTATCCCTCTTAGTAGGGACAACAAGCAGCAGCAGATAAAGGTTGTCAATGAGGAGGAAAAGCTCACAACCTCTCTGGACACCTGCCTGTTTGGGCACAAAATGGGAATGCATTCCTCCCCTCTCTACAGACACTGTCGGTTCGGCCGCAATCAGCTCTGGCTACTCGGTGTTGGAACAGAGAATTTTCCTAGTTGGGCTCCCTTCCCACCTGGTTATTTGTAAACTGTCTCAACATTATTTCAATAAAAGTTCTTTCATTGAACTAGGGCTGCATGTGCTATTTCCATCAAACCGCTCCCCGCCTACACATTCTTATAGACTTTCAAAATGCAACATGCTGTGTCTAAGAAGCCAGTTTGATAAGGAAGGCAAAAGTATGAAACAATATCAAAAGTATGAAACAATATGTCAGTAGGGCGAAAGCATGGAAACATGTACAGTATAACCTGATTAAAGCCCCTGTTTTAAAAGTGAATCTGTTATGTTTACCTATTATGGGCATTTATTGGCACATTGTGCTGCTTAATTCCCTCCCACTCTGAGCTCTGCTTCATAGTGGACTTTAGGAAGCTGATACTAAGTTAAATTTAGGTTGCATTAAAAAAAAAATAGGTTCAGGTTCTATCATAGGTTTAGGGTGAATCCTGTGGGTTCAAGATTTGTGGTCCTGGTAAATTTATGTGAAGATTCACCCGGGATAATTTTTTAAGCCATAATGCACTTCATGGCTTTGAACTATGGGGTTGATTTACTAAAGGCAAAAGGACTGTGCTCTCCCCAAGTTGCTCCAGACCTTAGTAAATGAGGTAAAGCTTCACTTTACACAGAACACCCAAATCACATGCAAGGGAAATTTAAAAAACAGCATTTTTGCTTGCGCACAATTGGACGATGCAAATCAGCAGAGCTCCCCCTTATTTAGTAAGCTCTGGAACAATTGCACTTGCAAAAGTGGACAGTCAATTTGCCTTCAACACCTATGCACCACAGGTTTAGAAGGGCAATTAAGAAAACGTTATTTTGTGATTAGTTTGAATTTGGCGGTCACTCTTAATTGCTATCCTGTCTTGCAGCCATTTTTTATTTGTTTTTTTTTTGCTGCAAAAACTTTCTTGCAGAAAATGGGCATTTGTTTCAAGTAGTGTTATTTTGAAGTTTTCATTTATCTTGGGGAATAGTTCTTATTTTTTGTTTGCATGGATTTTTTTTTAGGTTAAACTGCTTTTTTTTTTTTTTTTTTTTTTTTTTACGGTATAATAAACATTTATGAATTTATGCCCTTTTTGTTTCAGTGGTTGATTTTTGGGGTCTCTATTTATTTTGAGGGGTTGGTTGCTCATCTTTTCTTGGAGCTGCCTTTACTTTACTATTTTGAATGGATTAACCCTTTAATGTCACGTACTTTCTGTTTTTTTTTTTTTTTATATATATATTTATTCTGGGTCAGCCAGACTTTCTAGATACCGGTTGTTCAGTCATATTTACCTTTCACTCATAATTGTATTTCTGTGGCATAGTGCTCTATTCTTTTGCTTTCAATGTAAATTATTAAACTACATTAATTGACGTAAGGTCTGCCTTTAGTTATTCGGCAAGGACACAATTTTTCCTTGAAAAAAAAAAAAATCATTAAATATTGGCAAAAGCGGAGTCAGAATCAGAACACTGGTTAGACTCACTGTCCTTTCTATAGGAATGTGACCTTTCCAACAAATGTCTACTTGTAATCTATATACAAAAGCATGCAAGAAAAAAAAAAAAAAAAAGAAGATGCCTCATGAAAAAAGTGTACACAGAAATTATTTACTTAACCAGCCACCCATTGTCAAGCCAGATGGGCACATAAATCCTTGTTAATCCTTTTCACCTTGTGAGGTCGTCATATCCCCCGTAGTATAACTGCAGGGCATGATGTAATCACCTGTACCTGCTGCAAGTTTCCAGGGAGCAAGTGGCCATGTTAATGACCTTACCTGGCTGCTGTGCTAAACTTACTTTGCAGATCCCACGCTAACTCAGCATCAGATGTTCCATAAAATAATCACATTGCAAAACTATCTCAATATTTTCTTCCAATGACTCTGATCACCTTGACACGATGGTTGCACCATCATGAAAAGTTTTTGCATTGACTGCTGCTTTTACGCCCTTACCGTTATTTTCAACATTTCTAACCTTGAAGTTACTTAAGGATACAGAAAATAAAGAGTTCTGTTGTGCAAATCTGAGATGATGGATTGAGTTTAGTCACTAATATAACTGCAGAAGAATGCAATTGTATTTCCCGTAATATAAAAAAAATGTAAACAGATCAAATAATACAAATCAAAATCATAAAATGCTGCTCTTTGTAAATGAGTCCTATTCTTCAAGATGTTTCCTCTCCAGTATATTGATTTGTGATATATGAGCAAGCTAAAGTGTACATAAAGGCAACATTTTTTTTTATTGCAGTTTTGAATAGAGTAGGAAAAAATTAGACCCTCTAGCGTGTTTTTTATTGTTGTCTGTATCCCTGCTGTGGAGATTCACCTTCTCCCTTTGGCCTGGGGTTACTTGTTTGGTTGAAAACTGTCCAAGAGGGGATACACATGAATAGGGAATGAGGACTTTTAAGGTGCCAGACAAAGATGCTGTGATACATCATATTTTTAAAATACATAACTTATTTTATTGAATACATTAAAAAGGTACTTTGTTAACATATGTTTTTTTCAAATAGAGATCATGTGCGATCCAAGTATACAGTACAGTGATAATTGCTCAACATGTTTCACCAGAAAATGGCTTCTTCAGGAGATTTTTTACTTTACTGTATAAGATGTTCACGGTAAACAGATCTTCTGTTTACAGTGAACATCTAGTACCGTAAAGTTAAAAGTCTCCTGGAGAAGCCATCTTCTGGCGAAACATATTCGGCAATTATCGCTGTACTGTATACTTGGATCACACATAATCTCTATTTGAAAAAAAATATTTAAACAAAGTACCTTTTTAATTGATTTAATAAAATTTGTTTTGAATTTAGAAAAATATGATGTAGCACAGTATCTTTGTATGGCACCTTAAAATTCCACATTTCCTATTTCATGTGTATTCCTGAGTCTGTGTAATGTGGTGCCTTGCTCCTCAGACCTCTGGCTGATACAAAAAATGTATTCACTTTGTCCAAGAGGGGAATTACTCCCAGTAGAGGTTTCCTTTTCACTTCCTGATGTGTCTCCAGGGCAGGAAGTGAATTGAAAACTCCCCAATCTGATAAAGAGAGCAGTACATTGACAAGGGTTTTAACCCTTCCCTACCACATACAAAACTATAAAATATGTGTGCTATACATACAATTTAAATATAATTTATGAAGGGGTTACTGCGTTTGGCATAGTTCCCAACTGTCCCTGATTTCGAGGGACTGTCCTTGACGGGGAACAAAGTTCCTCTGTTCCTCTTTCCTCCACATTTTGGTCTGATCTATATAGTTGTGTATAATGCTTCAGAATGCATTTCTATTAAAAGCATATTTAAACCCCAAAAGAAAAATGTAATATGTTGTAGCTGCAGCTCTCCAAAACATATTTTTTGAGGGTCTGTTGGTCATTCAGTAGTCAGGGCCTCGCACTTACTTCATCTCCAGCAAAAAGTTACTTTCGCAATTCCCCTGCATCTCCTCCCTCCTCCTCTTGGCGGCTAATCTGATCAGATCCTTCTCTGAACCTCTGCCCTTCATACAATTTAACAACTTGATGTCTATGCTATAGCCAAAAGATGGCTTAAATAGCTGGGAGGTTGTATATGGATGTCCTCCCGTGCTCGCGCGGTTGGTGCGCTCTGTGATCACTGAGTCCTTGGGACTCGGCTGATCACAGATCAGAATAAAGGTCCAATCCTGACCCATTACTATGCGATCAGCTGTCAGCTACGTGGTAAAGGTGGCCCTTCAGAGCCACCTATCAGTGTCCACCAGTGCCACCTCATCAGTGCCTTCTGATCAGTGCCCACCAGTGCCACCTATCAGTTGTCACTGCAACCATCAACCTGCTTTTTAGCACCTGATAAACTATACATTATGAGAAGCACAACTTAGCAGTTCAGATAAAATACTAAGGGCACTTTCCCATTTGTTCACTTCAAAACTACCAGTAAAATACCTATACGTTAATGAAGTGCTTTTGTGGCACTTTTGCAGCACTTTGGTGTGGTTTTCAAAGGACATGTGACTCAAAGACTGCACCTAAAATGCTTACACTGTTGCCCTTCTCTGCAATTTTTTGTGTATTTTTTTTTTTTTTTTGCTTAAAAAATTATAATATAATATAATATTAATAATACAAAGTAACATGATTCCACTAAGCATGACAGTGCCTGAGCTATTTAAATTGATGCTTTCATTGTTTTGAATAATACTATCTCTAGTACCAGAAGAATGACAGTGTCAAGAGCTCTCAACAGTTTTCAGATGCAATGATTTACTAAGACCCCTTTCACACTAAGCCAACCCAGGCGTCAGCAGTAACGGGATTACTATTTTTGGAACTATTTTTAGTGCTGCTTTACTGTTGTTTTAGCTGCGCTATTCGGCCGCTACCAAGGCAGTTTTAACTCCTGCTAGTGGCCGAAAAGGGGTTATATTTGTTACTTTACGCTTCAAAACATATAAAAAATGTAAACAGCAAATTTCTTCATAACATTAGGCCAATATTTATTCTGCCACGTGCCTTTGGTAAAAAAAAAAATTCCAATAAGCGTACATTGATTGATTTAAACAAACGTTATAGAGTCTACAAACTATGGGATATATTTATGGATTTTTTTATTTCTTTATTTTATACTAGTAATGACGGTGATCAGCGATTTACAGCAGGACTGCCATATTGCGGCGGACAATCAAACACTAGCTGACACTTATGACAGTGTGCAGGAACCAGTGACACTAATACAGTGATCAGTGCTAAAAATATGCACTGGCTGGGAAGGGGTTAAATATATAAGGCGATAAAGGGATTCATTGTATGCCTAGCCAGTGTTTATGTGTACTGTATGTGCTGCTTTTACTAGGGGAAGAGATGGGTGTCCGCCAGACCTGCTAATTGGCTCCCCCTCTGGCAAATCAGTGTGCACGCTCCCGCTGTCTAATACACAAAATTACATACAGGTACGTCCTTTTGCGCAATAGAGCCAACCTGCGTAGTATATGTACTGTAGCCAGTCGGCAAGTGGTTAATATTTACATTTTAATTGAACTGGATAGTATAGCTCATGCTATACTTCTGGGAGTTTATACATAATGTGCAGCAAAAAGTCCAGGGGCTTAATCTGAACCCCAATTAAGTAAATTCCAAATGTTAAAAATACTTTCTGGCCATTTTCTAGGCTATTAGGAATAAGATTGTCACACAAATTGTACAGGGAGCCGGGCAATGCCCTAATGAACATGTACAAAAAAAAAAAAAAAATGGTAATGCCGCGTACACACGATCGGAATTCCGGCCAGAAAAAGACCGATGAGAGCTTTTCATCGGAAAATGTGACCGTCTGTATGCTCCATCGGAATTTAGCTGTCCGAATTTCCACCAGACAAAAATTGATAGCATGTTCTCAATTTTCCCGACGGAAAAACTTTTTATCGGTAATTCCGATCGTGTGTATGCAATTCTGACACGCCAAAAATCACGCATGCTCAGATTCAACTACGAGACAGAAGCTATTGGCTACTGACTATTGAACTTCCTTTTTCTATTCCCATCGTACGTGTTGTACGTCACCGCACCGCATTATAAATGATCGGAATTTGATGCGATCGTGTGTAGGCAAGACAGCTTGAGCCGAATTCCATTGGAATTCCGTTGTGAAAACCATCAGAGCTTTTTCCGACTAGAATTCCGATCGTGTGTACGCAGCATAAGATTTCCTTTGTCAAGATGCAGTAATTTAATTAATACTTAAAGTGAAACATTAAAAATGCATAATTCTTTTAAATAACATGCCTGTGGGATGCCCTTAACCTGCCTCTGAAGTGGTGTGTCTGTACCATGTATACAATGTTCTACAGCAAATCTGACATTTACAAAAAAAAAAAAAGTAAAAAAGCACTCTGTTCTAATTACCAGCAATTAATAGCTAGCTTCGACTTCTTCACTTCTGTTTATAAACAAATTGCTGGGAATTCCTTTCATTTATACCAGACTCTTATCTCAGATAAGAGTATAATTGTTAATAGATAGGGTACCCCCACGCAAAAAAATTAAGAAAAAGAAATAAGAAAAATAGAGAAAACATCAAATTAAGTTTTTGTCTGGACTGTTTTTTAGGCAAAGTTGGTTCACGGCAAACAACACTCAAAAAAAAAAAAATAATAATAATAATAATTTATATATATATATATATATATATATATATATATATATATATATATATATATATATATATATATATATATATATATATATATATATATTCTGTACATTTCAATCATATTTTAAACATATATATAATTTTTAAGAGCACAGTTATGTTGGGACTCATTAAAAACCACTTCACGATCACCCTATAGTAGTTTTACTGCTACAGGGTGGCCGCAGCATGCCCGATCACGCATATACACGATCCCGCACTTCCGGGTAGTGGACGCGAATGCACGCTGCTGATGCCTCGCTCCCGCTGTGATTATGTACAGTAAAAGCACCTCCCAAACAGTACACAAGCACTGGCTAGGCGCACGGTTAAGCCCTTTCCAGACAGTATTATTAGTACAGTGACAGTGCATATTTTTAGCACTGATCACTGTATTAATGTCACTGGTCCCCAAAAACGTGTCAGTTAGTGTCAGATTTGTCCACACAATATCGCAGTCCTGCTATAAGTTGCAATCGCTGATATCCCATAGTTTGTAGACGCTATAACTTTTGCGCAAACCAATCAACATTCGCTTACTGGGATTTTTTTTTACCAAAAATATGTAGCAGAATACATATTCGCCTAAATTGATGAAGAAATTAGATTTTTTTTGATTTATTGGATATGTTTTATAGCAGAAAGTAAAACAATTTTTTTTTTCTTTTTCAAAATTGTCTTTTTTTGTTTATAGTTTAAAATATAAAAACCACAGAGGTAATCAAATACCACCAAAAGAAATCTCTGTTTGTGGGAAAAAAAAGACATACATTTTATTTGGCTACAGTGTCACATGACCGCGCAATTATCAGTTACAGTAATGCAGTGCCGCATCGCAAAAAGTGGCCGGGTCATGAATGGGGTATATCTTCCACGGTTGAGGTGTAAGGGCTGAAGGTTAGTTTATGCTGAACATGATAGTTAATGTGTAAGTGTAACACGCATGTATTTATTTCTTCTTAGGCCTCATTCATATGGCCAAATAGACCATATTGCAGAAAGTATCCTGCAGATAATTGCAGCCAGAGCCAAGATGATTAAGGACAGCTGCAGCAAGGAAAGTCAACGACAGGCTGACAGGAGCTGTGGCTGTCCACCACTGTGATCGTGTATCTCCATAAATCCGAACATTGACCGGTTATGGACAGATGGGAATCCCTGGACTAGATAGATTGTATCCCGAGACCATCATCTGTCTGTAATCAATCTATATGCAAATACACGCAGTACATACTTACAGCAGCAGAAAGCTATGGCTCCCATCAACCTGTCAGTGACTTGCACAGAGTTCCTGGCTTTAGCGGTCATCAAACACATGGGCTCCCATTGCAGATATCTGCAGTACACTTGCAGCACCATGGTCAATTTGGCTGTGTGAATAAGACCTTACAGTGATCACAGTACTTCCCCATAAAATATCTTCATCTGCTTTTCTCCTCAAAAGGACAGAAGCCATCTTTGGTTAGGCCTTTCCCTTGCTTTATAAACTGAGATTGCAGCTCAGAGATGAAACAAACATGTAAATCCTTGTGCCTGTGCAGTTCTTGGCTGTGCACCGGGGAAGAGGAGACGTAGGATATACTTCATCCTGCCTGCAACAGGTCGATAACATCATCAAATTCACCTACTAGAGCTCAAGGACTTCATTTCAATGATAAAAGGTAGAGTTTTTCCTAAAAAATAATACCTTTGCTGTATATTGTGACATGTCAGGGATTAAAACGATTGTAAAGTATTGCTTGAAAAAAATAAAAATAACAAACATGTTATACTTACCTTCTCTGTGTAGTTGTTTTTTCACAGAGCAGCCTGGATCTTACTCTTCTTGGGTCCCTCTTTGCTCCTGGCCCTTCCCTCCTATCGAGTGCCCCCTCAGCCACCAGCTCTCTATGGGGGCACCCGAGCTGAGTCAGAGCTCCGTGTATCCATTCAAAAACTGAGCCCAACATGGTCCCACCTCCTCTCTCCCCTAAATGGCTGACTGTCTTTGATTGACAGCCGCAGGAGCCAATGGCGCTGCTGCTGTGTCTCAACCAATCAGTAGGAGTGTCCTGGACAGCTTAGACACTTGTGGACATCACTGGAGAGAGATGGGGCTCAGGTAAGTAATTGGGAGTGCTGGGGAGGCTGCTACACACAGAAGGTGTTTAATCTTAATGCATAGATTGCATTAAGATTAAAAAAAAAAAAACTCTTTTAATTTACAACTCTTTTAATTAATGTACACTTATAAAGTACATTTTCCATATTTATAGTACTTTTTTATCCTAAATACAATATAATTTAGGATTTTTTTTGGTATCATATAATTAAATAAGTTGCTTCTGTCTTCAAAATAATGCTATTTTGTTGCTTCGTCCTGTACTAAAGGCCAACATTTACCACTCCATAATGCATTTTAATACAAGGTAAGTTACAAGTTAGTCTTTGGGTAGATTCCTTGTCATTATATATGGGGAAAACAGAGTTTTTCCCTATTAAATTGAAATAGCTTGTAGCTGCAATTCAGGACTTTATTTATTAAAGTACTATATGTATTTCTATCCGGTAACCATTTTCTACTTTTTTTTTCTCATCTGTAAGGCAAGAATATTGTGACTTACTTTTACAATAAAAATCCCACACATTTCTTTTTTTTTTTCAGAAACAAAAGCACATTCATTTAGTGGGGGGAATTTTTTATTGCTCTCTGTATTTTGCTCTCCTGGCCACACCTACACATAAGAGTAAGCAAGTACTATGAGTAAGGCTGTATAGCCGACACGTAATCCTGTCTACTGCTGAATTTCACCATGTAGCTAATAAAGATTTATATTCATGGATGGCACCCAAGTTGACTGACTTTGTTGTGTTGATTGTAACAAGGAGTGTGGATGCACTCAAGTCTGAGCACAAGTCTGGTTCCAACCTCTAGCTGATTGAACTAGATGGCCTTTTTTCAGCCAGACTAACTATGCAACTATGTAAAAGGTCTGTGTGAAAATAGCAATGAAAAGAAGACTCTTAGCCACATAAAATGTGGGAAGTAAAAAAAACAAAAAACACAAACATAAATACTCACCTATAAGGCTGCAGCATCACTTCAATGCTGCAGCTGTCCCCCACTACCTCTAACCTCAAGAACTGTGTTCATGTGACTGCTGACCACTCAGTTCTTGGTCTAGTCTGAGCACAGAGTGGTGACTATAAGGCCCCTTTCACACTGGGGCGTTTTTCAGGCACTACAGCACTAAAAATAGCACCTGTATAGCGCCTGAAAAAATCTGGCCCCTTTCACTCCAGTGTGAAAGCCGGAGGGCTTTCACACTGGAGCGGTGCACTAGGAGGATGGTGAAAAACGTCCTGCTAGCCGCATCTTTGGAGTGGAGAAAGGAGCAGTGTATTCACCGCTCCTAAACTGCTCCTACCCATTGAAATCAATGGGGCAGCGCGGGCGGTTTTAACCCTTTTTTGGGCACTATTGGGGGTTAAAACCTCCCCGCTAGGAGCCGCATACTGCCGTTAAAACGACGGTAAAGCGCCACTAAAAATAGTGCTGCTTTACCGACGACGCAGCTCCAGCGTGAAAGGGGCCAAAGACATCATTCTCTGCTCTGCCCATCCAGTGCTCATTGGGACACCAGGCTATGAGGAGTTGGGAATGGCTGGATCAGGCCCTTAGTGGTGCATTGAGAGGCTGAACCAGCTGTGGGTCAGACATCTGGGTGGATCCCAACATTATTGTCTGGATACATAGAAAGGCGGGAGCTGCTCTGTGACATTAACTGATACCGGACTTTAACCCGTTGTTGGCAGATTCTTGTTCACAGAAGACATAACATAAGGGCACTTCTGTGACCCACATCAAAAGTATGACCAAACAAGCTTTGGCCATACTTCTCTGAAAAAAAAAAAATAGCTGGAGTTAGGCTTCAGGATTAATTGTGTATTTGTATGATCCACTACTGTTGATACTGACACTAAAGCCGCGTACACACGGGCGGACTGTCTGGCCAACTTAGTCCGTCGAAACACATTTCAGCGGACAGTCCGCTCGTGTGTGGGCTTCAGCGGACTTTTTCAGCGTGCAGTCTGGCGGACTAAGTATTTCGGAATTTCCGTAATATTGTCCGTCGTACTTTGGTTTCAGCGGACAATCCGCTCGTGAGTAGGCTAGTTCGACGGACTAAGTATGGCGCATGCTCAGAAAGGATTTACACGGCGAAAGGTTGCATTGCTGTGTATAGGACTTCCTATTTCTAGTCCCGTCGTATGTGCTGTACACGTCATCGCGCAAACTTTCGACGGACTGTTTGTGCATCCGTGTGTGGTCAAGTCCGTTCATTCGAAAGTAGGACGGACTGTCCGTCGGATTGTCTGACGGACTAAGTTGGCCATACAGTCCGCCCGTGTGTACGTGGCTTAAGATTAATTGGTTGGCCTTGCATACTCCATCTAACATTGGCTACTAGGGCTTCATAGTTACATAGTTACATAGTTAGTCAGGTTGAGAAAAGACACAAGTCCATCCAGTTCAACCACAAAAAAAATAATAATAATAATAATAATATCATACAATCCCATATACCCAATTCTATACCCACAATTGATCCAGAGGAAGGCAAAAAACCCCAGCAGAGCACGATCCAATTTGTTAAAGCAGGGGTAAAAATTCCTTCCTGATCCCCACAGAGGCAATCGGATGTTCCCTGGATCAACTTTACCTATAAATGTTAGTACCCAGTTATATTATGTACACTTAGGAAATAATCCAGGCCCTTCTTAAAGCAGTCCACTGAGCTGGCCAGAACCACCTCTGCAGGGGGTCTATTCCACATTTTCACAGCTCTTACTGTAAAGAAACCTTTCTGTATTTGGAGATTAAATCTCTTTTCCTCTAGACGTAAAGAGTGTCCCCTTGTCCTCTTTGTTGACTGTAAAGTGAATAACTCAACACCAAGTTCACTATATGGACCCCTTATATATTTGTACATGTTGATCATATCCCCCCCTTAATCTCTTCTTATCAAGAGTGAATAGATTCAGTTCCTCTAATCTTTCCTCATAGCTGAGCTCCTCCATGCCTCTTATCAGTTTGGTTGCCCTTCTCTGCACTTTCTCCAGTTCAACAATATCCTTTATGAGAACTGGTGCCCAAAACTGAACTGCATATTCCAGATGAGGTCTTACTAATGATTTGAACAGGGGCAAAATGATATCTCTCTCTCTCTGGAGTCCATACCTCTCTTAATACAAGAAAGGACGTTGCTTGCTTTGGAAACCGCAGCTTGGCATTGCATGCTATTATTGAGCTTATGATCTACCAAAACCCCCAGATCCTTCTCCACTACGGATTCCCCCAGTTGTACTCCCCCTAAAATGTATGATGCATGTAGCTCCAAATGCACTCATTAGATGCCACTGTCCCACATAACAAAGATGACACAGTGAACTTATATAATTATCCCTGGTATGGCCACCATCCAGAAGTGGATCAGTCAATTGTCATGTGCACAGTGTGTTTACTCTGGTTAGCTGTTTACTATGCAGACAGGCTGGTCATATGTAAAGCATGTTATTATATGTGTTCCGACCACTTAATGTTTTATTTACACTGCCTGTCTTGTATAAATGGCCAGCTTTCAGCTCATACAAAAAACAGTGGCCTTTGTTGATTTCAACACTGCAGGTCAATTTATTGCCTAGCATGTAAATACTCTTTTCATGAGAGTACTCATTGACCATGACATGTAATTATGAAAGCATGGTGAAGTGAGTAGATGACAGGGAATGGGGGGACCTTTAGTGAAGCAAAATGGCTGCTTTTCCATTGAATGCTTATTGTGACTGAGTGATGAGTATTAAAAGGTCAGTATTCATCACATATATTGTGTCCTAACTGTATAGTTTTCTGATTTAATCATGTGGTGCATTTGTTTCAGGAATCCCTGAGGGAAGACCTCATTCAGACCTTAGCAAGTCTTCATTTATGGCTAAGAAAACAATTCCTTTACTCTCCATGTTAATCTTACTCTTTCTCTCTGCCTGACAGTTTCCAGACGAATCATATGACAAATGTATACACTTTTCTTTTCATGTAATAGCATGTTAACTGTTTTGTATCTGTTGAGGTTTAATTGAGTTCAAGTTTAATTTTAATTGGAGGATGTAAATGATGCTCAATGAACTACATATTTGTTTACCAACCCTCTAAACCCATCACATTAAAATGCATTTATTATAAATAATTGCATCAATATATATTATCTTCTTCTAAGCCTTGGAAATGGTAAGAGTTTGTGTTCATTGGCATTTCTTCACTTCAGAAATGTTCCTCTCCCCATACAAATCTAAAAGAGTGTGAAAAAAAAAGCTGAAGTACATCAAATGCAAGTCAGACAGAGGTCGGCGTGTCAACTGCACCGGCAACAAATTCTGAATTATCTCAGAAAATCTCAAAAGCATACTGCACACAACTGTCCATTGTAGCCTCTTGATTCTGGCCCCAAGGCTTTCTAAGGCCCAAGGTTTCTAAGCATATCATGGCTTACTGGTCATTTCTCACAAGCTTTTTTTTCCAAGCTGTGGAATAATACGAAAAATGTATGGCTTGAAGGTATAAGCTAGCATGACAGTCCACGTGACATTGCTGAGGGTTGAGCATGATGTGGACATTGCCTAAACTGATAAGTGATCACAAGTACAATGTATGAAACACAAATTCTGAATTATGCCAGATGTCGAACGCTTACTGCACAAGATTATCCACAGTAGATAGGTAAACACAAACACAATGCACACATTTTAAAACTTTTTGGTTTTTCCATGTATCAGTTGGCACAGCACACACTAAAAATAGTACTTACTGGGCTGTATAAAGTCAATGCCGTGGCAGATTTGACAAATCCATAGTGTACCTCTCTTTTTGATACCCACACAAATGTAAATTTAGGCCTCATTCACACCATATGTGCAGACAAACTGATGCCCAGATTTCACTTGAATAGACATGAAATCACATCAGTTTTCATGTGTGTTTTAGTGAGTTTTATACACAGTGCAGATTCACAATCAGCGTGTGATACCAGTGTTGTGGTGTGAACTAGACATATAGAGAACTATTGTTTTTTTGTGCCCCTGTGCAGAATATCTGGTGTGAAAGAGGCCTTAGGGATGATACATGTGGATATATGGGTAAGTGTTGCCCTATCATAATGTTTGCAAGTGACAACTAAAATGAAAATATAGATATAAATGTAAATGTGCATATAAATGATAAATGCGCATCAGTGCCAAAATGATGAGAAAATCTTGCAGCCAGAAATCAAAAGTCACATCACACTCCCTTCACCACAGAGGCCAACACATAGACATTATGTGCTCTTACCAATATGCCAGGACCCCCTGGTGACAGGCAGGTTTGGCAAGCTTTGGGGGACCTCCCCTCTAAAACCACGGAGCGAATAGGGGTCATGGAGCGAATTAAGGTACCGCCTTAGCGTGTACTCCACAGGGGAAATCCAGAGCCCTCAAACACGTGATATGTAAATGAAAAAACACAAAATAGCATAAAACCTTAAAAACATTGGTTTATTAAATATAATATCACTCGCATAGATAAAAAGTAAATGTGCATATCCCCACAAATATCCGCCAGGTAAAAATGACATCCGTCTTCACCTCTGGGTAACATGATGACATAGACACATCGCTTTGCCCCGCGTGTTTCATCACCAAAGACTTCTTCCGGGGCTCCTCTAAATTTCCACTGTGGCGTACACCCTAAGGTGGTACCTTAATTCGCTCCATGACCCCTATCAGAGTGTGGTTTTAGAGGAGAGGCCCTCAAAGGCTTGCCGAACCTGCCTGTCACCATGGGGTTCTGCATTTTGTCCATGTGTTAGTGGCCAGCCTCTGTGGTGAAGGGAGTGTAGTGACTCACTTCTGATTTCTGGCTGCAAAATGTTCTCACCATCATCATTTTGAGACTGATACTCATTTATCATTGCTATGCATACTTTCATTCATATCTGTATTTTATTTTATTTTATTTGTCACTTGCAAACGTTATGATAGTGCAACACTTCGCTTACCAATCCTTATTGTGATAAATATGTCACTGATGTGTTTTCTGCTTACACACTTTATTAGAGTTAATAATACAAGTGAAGTATTTATATATATATATATATATATATATATATATATATATATATATATATATATATATATATATATATATATATATATATATATATATATATATATATATATATATATGACAGTTACAAAGTGTAAGAGCAAGTTTCACACAATTTATGATCCTCTGCTTCATCAGGATCCCATGAGATGGTGGAGAGACATCACTTTAATTGGACAAACAAGCTGGGAGTTTGGGTCCAATGTATTTTTTCTTAATTTTTTTTGTGTTCTTTTTTTGGACTAGAAAATTATGAGGTGGTAGTAACATTATAACGTTTTACTGGTTAACATTTGAAATCATTACAGATATAAAGCATATTTAGTATATTTCTTCAAGCATGCACATTTTTCCCATGTTTATGCCCAAAAAATGCTGCAAGTACAAAAAAAGGATCTTTTGATCTGTCAGAAATCCAGTGAGCTCCTAACTTCCGTTCTCCATCTCACTGACATTTTACGTAAGTTGTCAACCTTGCCTATTTCTGTCTGTGGGCTACATTTTTGTTCTTGAGTTTTGATATGTAATAATTTTAATGGGAGTTATAACAATTATAATAATAATATCAAAACTTTAGCGTGTGAAGTCATCTTTGGAAGATAGAAATTCCTGAAATATTCTCATATTGAATAAAAGTGCATATTTGAGTCTTCTATAGCAATGGCAAGCAAAAAAGAAGTTATGATAAAAGGCATTATCACCTCTTAGCCTGAGAAAACATTAGGGACTTCAGTATACATAATATTCTTGGAATTTGTGGCTGTTCCAGGACCACTAGTGAACACAAACCCCAGCTGCCAGGCAGGTGCCAGGAGATAGATTGTGGGCACTGGAGCAGGGAGCACATTTTTCCATACTGCAAAAATTGAATTACTACTGACATTGGATGCCAAAAACTGTAATGAAATTGGTACAGAGGCTCTTTTATTATTTAGGGAAATTAGGCTAAAAAGGATACTGACACTAAAGTTCATTATTTCTAAAAAAAGAATAAGACATGCTGTGCACTAACTCGATCATTGTCAGTCTGTAGTTTTCACACCTTTTAAATGATATCCTTATTCTCCAATAATGATCCATACACATCCACTACAATGTATTGTTTATAAAAATCTTTTTTTCTATGTTTTTCTGCCTCTGTGTAACAACCCTCACAAGCTCTTGAGTTTCTCCTTTTCCCCTTTGTTTCCTTTTGCTTGGGATGAGTAGTGCACATTAGTTGCCGTAGTGTGCACTGTTCTTTGCACACACCAAATCCCACAGTACATTGTTCATCTTGGGATTGAGCAAGAGAGGGTGGCTATGTTCCTACATACAGTGGGGCCATGGGGAATTAATATAGCTACCTTAGAATAGGGGAAAAAAAGATTTGGAGATATTGAGACTGTGAGCAATAGAAGGTACTTTTTTAAGTTAAAGTGTCACTAAACCCAGGACCCTACATTCACTATATCTGGTCTCTCACAGTACACAGAACATGCAAAGGCAATTATTTTAGTAAATATAAACTGCTAAATACCTTTCTCATCAGCAGTATATAGCACTATTGTGACTTCTATCAGTTTCTGATGAAGCTTGTAGGATGAGTTTTCATACTGCACTGAGCTGTCATCTGAGGCTGCAAGGCTCCTTACCCTATGTCTGGACAATGCTGATTGGCCGTGTGTTGATCACATGCACTCTCCCAAGAAAAAAAAAACCTCTCTAGCAATACACACCAAACTAAGCATGTGCAGCCTGACTCCAAAGGCTCTGTCTTATCCGGACTTGTGCAGGGGGACAGTGCAGGGAGGGGAGGATCTGTGCATACAAGATCAAGCAGTTTTTTTTTTCTACTCAATGAATAGGATTAACCCCTTAGGTTCCACAGTGAGTATAACAACCATGCTTTACTGCATATACAGACTGATTTTACTGTTGTGGGTTTAGTAACACTTTAAGGGTACAATACTTAAATAGATTTTTTTATACTAGAGTTTAGTGTCAATTTAATATACAGCATTGTACTAGATAAATAGTTTGTGTGAGCTACAAGAAGGGAGAAAGCAGAGCCATCTAAGTGTAGCATTGGGTGGTTTATTCAGAGGCAATAAGTTAGCAATTTAAAGAATAAAAGTGTTGAAATTAGATATTGTCACCGCAGAATTCGGCCAGTCAGGGTGAGCTGCATCCACTGTGAGCTGAAGCATACAGCGGTTCTGGTGGTTTCCAGCCCTTCTTGGATGGTCTGTAAACCCGGGGGAGGCGGAGATGATGTCAGCTCCTGAGGCAAAAGGTGTTGGGGGCGGGGCACGCGTTGAGAGCATGCGTGCGTCCTTATTAGGCCAACGCTTTCATCCTGGAAGTTGCTAACTTGATGCCTCTGAATAAAACACCCTATGCTACACATACTTGCCATTGCTTTCTCCCATCTTGTGTCCACAGAATATTTTCTAGAACCCTAACTACTGCAGCTACTACACCAAGCATCAGTTTTCATAGAATTAAACCATAGACTATAGTTTCTCTGAGTGCCAGATATCACTTGGGTGAGGTACATGCTGACAGGATTCTTGGAAGTGTACTGTATATGCGTTTTAGTAAGTTTTGTTCTGTGTCCTGGAGACTAGAAGCTTTGTAGCTTTGTGTCAAATTTGTCTCAGCTGTCCACTGGCCTTTACAAATGTGAGCTGGCTGATGCTCACTGGTCTCTGTCTCTCTCTGCTTTGAGAGCCTGCTGCTGGCTGAAAAGGCTGATTCCTGATAGAACACTAAAAAAGAAGCATGGGTTGACCTTTTTTTGGGGGGAACTAGTTTGGAAGACACCCTATTAGTTAGAAAATGACTTTGGTTTAATTAGTTGCTCAGAACAAGCAGATGTTTTGTTTGTTTTATGCTATTTGCGTGCTGTACAAAGCCCTTCTGCAACAAAACTATGTTTATTTGCTGCCTTGCTGAATAAAAGAGCTGGGCAAACCTGATTGGTGTGTTCCTGGCTGTTCCTGTCTCATGCATAGTTTATCACTGATAATACCAAGTGAGCCTTTCCCCCTTACGATAGATAGATAGATAGCTAGATAGATAGATAGATAGATAGATAGATAGATAGATAGATAGATAGATAGATAGATAGATAGATAGATAGATAGATAGATAGAGCATGCGTTGTTTTTGGTCCGTCGGAACAGCATACAGACGAGTGGTTTTCCCGATAGGAATTGGTTCCGTCGGAAATATTTAGAACATGTTCTTTTTAAGGTCCGTCAGAATTTTTGGAAAAAAAAAAGTCAGATGAGGCATGCACACAATCGGAATATACAATGTAAAGCTTCCGTCTGACTTTTTCTGTCGGACATTCCGCCCGTGTGTACGCGGCATAACTCTACATTATGAAATGACCAAAACCAGATAAGCTGCATAAAAATATATTCTAGCTCAACCAAGTAGACTCAAGTCATTCAAAACTTGAACATGACAATGTAAAACATAATGTTAATATCTTACTATTACGTGGACACAGCAAGAACATCAAGGATCTTACCTAAAAGAATGAAAACACATAAAGACAAAGTCAATATACAAAATTAGTCATGTGGATAAAAAAAGCAGTCATACAGTATAATTAGATAGCAAATGATAGACAGCGACTGATGGCCATGAGTTGCTGTACTTCGTACATAGTCACATTTAGTTTAAAAAGAAATATACTTTGCACTGTGTTACTGTATTAGAGACCTGTATAGACCAATATCAAAAAGCGTATCAGGATGAGCTATTATCATCTTTTTTTTTCTATACAGTATAAAGGATAACACATGTATAAACAACCATTCATATCTTTGTATGAAAAAAAAAAAGTTCTCATCAGGATTTTTATGTACATTTATAGTGGCAATGGATATATTTATTTTATTTATTATGGGTGAAACTAATAATAATAATAAAAATGTCAGGCAAATATTCAATTTTGTATATTATATCTTAATTTCCAATCAGCGGGGGGCTAGGGGGAGGGCAGGGGTTCTCCTGTTCACTTGCTTAGCATCTTATCCTTAGTAGTTCTGGGGAAAAGGCATGTTGTCTACAGAGGTCAACAATGTTTAGCATCATATAGAGGTTCCAGATGAGAAGGAAAAGTGCAGGGACATGCCGTCTATCCTGGAAGCCTCCCCACTTGGGTACAGACTGGCCAGGCTGCATTCCGCCCCTTGAGACAGATGCTGTCGACACACCTAAGATCTACTGCTATTTCTCAACACTGTACATCCTGTGAGTGCACCCGGGTGGGTGGTCGTCCCATCGGGCTTGTTGTGCATTATTGAACTTAATTTCAATATAGTTCTGTTTTCTGAAAACTGGGCTCTGAATGTTTACTGCTGCTGAACCACACTGCAACTTCCCAAACATTTGTAGCAGGTCAGAAGTTATTTTCTGTGCAGTGTCTTTAACCACTATAGATCCGCGCTATAGCCGAATGACGGCTACAGCGTGGACCTGCTTTGCCGGCACTACGTCTATTGATGTAACGTCACGGCGCACTCTGTGATCAGCAAGTCTATGAGACTCGCTGGATCACATATCAGAGTAAGGGGCCAATGACAGCTGCTAATGTGATGTCAACATAGCCGGTAATCAGCTATTTTTTCTCCTCCGCTAACAGTGTGAGGAGAAAAAAAACGATCATCGGCAGCCGTGAGAGGGACATTAGTCCCGATCATGGCGAGCTGCCACCAGATCACCAGTGCCCACCTGTGCCCCCTGCCAGTTCCACCTAACAATAGGAAACAGTGCTGCCTACCAGTGCCCACCAGCACCACCCATCAGTGCCACCCATCAGTGCCCAGAGCTCCACATATCAGTGCCCACAATCAGTGCCTCAACAACAGTTCTGCACATCAGTGCCACCTATAAGTGCCCATCAGTGTCATCTACCAGTGCCCATCAGTGCCAAATATCAGTGCCACATATCAGTGCTCATCAGTGCCATGTATCAGTTGTACTTATCAGTGCCCACCATCAGTGCCACCCATCCATGCCACTCAACACGGCCCATCATTTCCATCTTATCTGTGCTGCCTTATCTGTCCCCATCAGTGCCACCTTATCTGTGCCTATCAGTGCCGCTTTAACTGTGCCTATCAGTGCCGCCTTAACTGTGCCTATCAGTGCTGCCTATCAGTGCCCACCAGTGCAGCCTCAGTGCCCACCAGTGCCACCTCATCAGCACATATCAATGAAGGAGAAAAATTACCCGTTTGCAAAATTTTATAACAAACTATTAAACATGATTTTTTTTTTCAACATTTTCCTTGTTTTTTGTTTGTTTAGCAAAAAATAAAAATCCCAGTTGTGATTAAATACCACCAAAGGAAAGCTTTATTTGTGGGGAACAAAATGATAACAATTTAATTTGTGTACAGTGTAGCAATTGTCATTCAAAGTGCACCAGTGCTGAAAGCTGAAAATTGGTCTGGGCAGGAGGGGGGTTTAAGTGCCCAGTAAGCAAGTGGTTAAAGGGATAAAACATGGTCAGATATGCATATATTACAGAAATGGACTGTCTTTAAAAGGCACACCCAGTGTTTCAATCTTAAAGTGAAAGTCTCAACAAATGTCCACTGTGCTGTCGCTTAATAATATCCATAATGCTCATGGGTTATGGGCATACTCAGTTTGTTAGTTTGAAAAGCAGATATCGTAAATAAATAGTAAACCTAAAATCAGATAAAAAACATGAGTTTAAAATCATATAAACTTTAAAATGATTGTAAAGGGTGTAACTTTTTTTTAAATAACAAACATGTTATACTTACCTGCTCTGTGCAATCATTTTGCACAGAGCAGCCCTAATCCTCATCCCCCACTGATGGTCCTGGCTCCTTCCCCTGCCATGTGCCCCCAATAGCAAGCCTCTTGCTATGGGGGCACTCGAGCAGGTGGGCACTCAAACTGTAAATAGACAATGGCCATTCACACATGGAGTATGGCTAAGCCCCACCCCTGCTATCTGCTCATTGGCTGTGAATGAAAGCAGTAGGAGCCAATGGCTCCCACTGCTGTGTGGACCAATGAAGAGAAAGAGACCCTAGAGGGCCGCTGCTCTCCTGTACATTGCTGGATCCACATCTGGCTCATATAAGTATAGTGGGGGCTGGGAGGGGGGATCTGTACCACAAAGGTTTTTTACTTTAATACATAAAATGCATTGAGGTAAGAAAAAAAAAATCTTCTGCCTTTAGAACCACTGTAAATAAAGCATTCTTGCTGCCCAAATATCTTGCCAAATGGTATTTTCCTAAGTAAACTGTCTGGATATGTGTTTTTCACTTATGTTATTAGTAAATATGCCAGTTCATACACTTGCCTGTCGTGTCTGTTGCAGGAAGGATTCTTGTGCCCGGTGGGGTAAAGAGGTTGTGATTTGAAGGAATAGAAGCAAGGGCTGTTGCAGTAGAGCTCTGTAGATTTGCTGAAAAGTGCTATGTTATACCTTATTCATATTTACTGCTGGCAAGAGCCCTAGTGTAGATTAGGTTGCAGGCTAACATACTTATATAACAAAAAGGTGTATAACATCAGGCAGTTCAAATAACCAGCCAGTGCCCAGCTGAAAGCAATAGAAGTGCAAAACCATTGGGGAAAGAAGGGGCACAATCCTGTGATATTCATGGGCCTGCCCAACTTCATTTGGACGTTTCAAACAACTATATTATGTGGTTTCACATGACTCCATTTGATGTTTTTCCTTGTTGAATTGAAGAAATGACAACAAAGAAACAATGATCTTGCCCCTTTAAAACATTTTCTATGTGTGCACATCGGTATAACAGACAAAGGGATAAGTCATTTAAATAGGATTGAAGTGGAAGGATGGCTTGTACTTTAGTAGACATGTATGCTGTGAAAAGCCATTAAGGTAAAATGGAGTCCATTATGCTATTCACTCTTGTCTCATTAGCTCTGATGAGAAGCATTGAAAGTTTTTCCTGTTCTCTCTTAGAGAGTTTCCACCTCAATATAAGTCATTGAAAGATTAAAGCATGGTCTATACTGAGAGATAAATGTGGTCTAGTGCCCTTACACAGTAATTGTGTGGCCAATCCAACCATACAGCTTTGTGCACAGGCAGTTTGAGCCAAAACACAGGATGTTTGATTTTCCTTTCTAAACTGTAACTAGAATAACACTTACAGATTTGATAAATACTTTGCAAATTGGAACAAAAGTACAGTATTGTATATGCAAAGGGAAGTATATCCTAGCTATCCAAGTTCACATATTACTGATCTGCATGCAGTCAATTCATTTGTGATCAGTTACTGCACCTTGCACAATCACTGCACTACACACCACACATTGAGAAAATCAAAAGAAATACAAAAAGGGACAAATCACGAGTTTAAAGTTTAAACACCAATCCACCACACCCCACTTATGCCATTACCTTGGCACACAATACATATAGGCAAGCATTTGCATTGCATAGCTAGATAACCATGAGGATGAATAGATATGTTGAGTTTTTGGCTGTGTTGAAATTTCAGTAAAAATATGTTTTATAAGTTTAATCTCTACAAAATGTATTCTTATGAATGAAATACATTGAAGTTAATTGATAAGACAAAATTCAGGTGGCTTTTAAGATTGCAAAGGGCTTTAATTTGCTGTGTCATGGGAATTCCTTTAAAACATGGTTGTGCCAAATAAATATTAGATTTTGAGGAATAGAAATACCCTATCCCTATAGGTAATCCTAATCCTTTTTGCATTGGCAAAACTGTGTTTTCAGTAATGGCATGGAATCACATGGCTTTGTTGATAAAAAAGAGATTAGAGTTAGGGGTAGGGTTGTTTGATTACCAACAAAGGCAATGGTCACCATATCAGCCCTACTGTTTTCTGACAACTCTGATATATATACATACATATATATATATATATATATATATATATATATATATATATATATATATATATATATATATATATATGTATATATATATATATGTATATTTACTATTACAATGCTTTGGATTCCTTCATCTCATAAAATACAGCAGAGGTAGGGTGCTACTACCCAAATAAGATTAGAAAAAAATAATTTCAGAGCTATCTGGGTGCGGAAAGGCAGTCGCACAATTGCTATGGCAATCATGAGAAAAGATAGTCCGCAACTCCTTGATTGCTCTTTAAAATCTTCAAAATGTATTGATTATAAAATTATTATTATTATATTATTGATTATTATATATATTGATTATCCATAAAAGGCCCAGTAACCGCATCAATACATTTTGAAGATTTTAAAGAGCAAGCAAGGAGTTGCGGACCATCTTTTCTCATGATTGCCATTGCAGTTGTGCGACTGCCTTTCCACACCCAGGTAGCTCTACATTTTTTTTTTCTAATTCTAATTCTTATTTGGGTAGTAGCACCCTACCTCTGCTGCATTTTATGAGATGAAGGAATCCAAAGCATTTTAATAGTTTACAATTCAACCGTAAAAAGTCGCCAATCCATTTTGGGGCAAATACCACCCACTTCATCAGGACTTGAAGCAAAGTAATGGAGACTTGAAAGAACTGGAACTTTAATTCAAACCACTGGAATCTGTATTCAAAAAATCTCGAATCACTCTTATCCTCCTTACAGACTATGGTCAGTGGATGTTAGAGCTGCACGGTTAAAAAAAAAATTGCGACCTCGGTTCAACCCTCCTTACGATCTTAATCCGGCATTTCCACAAATTCTATGTAAACAGTAATTGAAAAATATATGCAATAATCAAAATAGGTCTTTATCTATCTCATATGTTACAACATCTTTGTAAAAAAAAAAAAAAAATTAGTAATGTTGTTTTTGTTTGTACTAAATGACATTGAGATTTACTGTTGTAATGGAAGTGCAGAATTCTGGTGTACATGGTCCAGGCTCGGAGTTAATAATTGGTTTAATTGTTCATTCAATAGGAAGCATTGGGGTGTCATAAAATAAGGAAAGTATGATTCACTATCGATAATAATAAAAAATAAAGGGACTTCCTTATTTTATTCTAGCATTCACGTCAAAGACATGAAAACATTAGTTATACCCAAAAGGATATGAATAAAATGGACGACTCCATGTTTAGAAAAAAAACTATTTCAATTGAGGCGGTTTACAGTGATTATGCTGCAAGCCTCTGTGAATTCTAAACTATTTCAACTTCTGATCAACTCTCAAGTGTCTGATTATCCTGATTCTCCGAGACCCTCTGTAACCTGAGTTTTTGCAAAGCTTATTCAATATAAAAGTCTTTAGCAAAGAAATCAATGATCTTTTATAGCTCCAGTACTGTAAATCTCCAGGTCATTTGTATCCTGAATTCTTTCCGTGATTAAGCCGATAGTTTTAACTGCAAATCGCACTTCCAAATTAAACAAGTATTCACAGCCATGTCTGTTTGCCTCCGTACACTTTGTTGCCATCACGTCAAATACTCAAGATACAATGTTACTATTTCCAGCCAAGGAATAACCACTTTATTTAATAATACATCTCTAAACAAGAACAAGCAACTGCAGGTACACAGGAAAATAAATAACAAATGTACTAATGCAGTCAATAAAGCAATACAATCCAAGTGGAATCATAAAGATCATTCAATATCCCTGCTACAGAGATTGTAGTACCACTGTAATTGCTGCAGTGCTGGAGATGCTAGTGAGAGGGCTACAAGATCATAGAAAAGGCAACCTGGTATTCTCCTGGGGGAGGTTGGTGTGGGCACAAGTCCTGAGAATGACCAGAAAAGCATGGGAGTGGTGGACATAAAATAAATAAATACATAAATAATTAAAAGTAGGAAAACAGGTGAAATACAAGACCTGCGCACCTGCCCTGACACAATAAGAGCAAAACTCATAAGTGTAGAACCAATATTTATGGTGAAATAAGATCAGATGAATTCTGATTAGTTGTTGTTAGAATAAGTTGAATTCAAGCTTAACATTAACTATTCCTAAAAATGTTCCCTTCTCCCACCTCTCCTGCCTTCCTTGTGTAAAAAAGACTTACTTGTCTTAAGCTCTGGTTGCCATGTGTCATGGGGTGCTCCACAACAGCAGGCAATCCCATGAGCCATGACATTAAAGGAGAATGACAACCCAAGCTTGTTTGGCTGGACTTCACCTGTGGATCACAGGAGTGCAGTTAATTTTTAACTCCTGTTGCCCATTTCCATGTTTGTGAAGTCTGCACTCTGCTGCCGTCACAGAGTCGGTCCAGGCTCAGGCATCTTCACGACCATAGAGTTGGGATCCACCCAGATCCCTGGACTGGCACCTGGCTCATCCTCTCAGTGAGCCAGCCACTCCTACCCCCTCCACAGCCCACCACTTCAATGAGCGTGGGGGGGGGGAGGGGCAGAGCAGAGAGCTGCTGACTGGCAGTCAGCAGCTCTCTGCTCATGGAGCTGTGAGAACACAAGTTATTGGTAGTGTTCAATTGCTCAGTTCTCAGTGATAAAGACACCGGGGGACAGATGTATTCACCTAGGTAAGTATGATACTAAAAAAAACAAAAAGAAACAAGAAACATACATCTCTTTTAACCATAGACTTCCATGACCCAGTCATTGTCTGTACTCCCTCCTTTCCCCTGCAGCTGTTGCTCACTTACACAAGGGAGTCGGAGCTGCAGGATTACATGACTGAAATAGAGGGGACTAAAAAACACGTGGCCCCGACCCCAAGTTTTTTTGTTTTTTTTTGGCATCCTATACAGCTCCTGACAGTGGTATATGCACACTGGCTTCAGTAAGGCATACTCCAGGCTGAACACCATACTATACAGGGTTGGATTACATGGTTTTATCACCATATATTCTGTGAGTTGCTACTTGTTATTTTAGTAAAGTTTACTTTTATATGCCACACTTAGTTGGGGCCCTCTGCTGTTCCTCTTCTATATTGCATAGTTCACTTCTTTCTTCCTGAGGAGCTGCAACAAATTACTCTCAAATATGGACTTTTAGCATATTGTTATCTTTCCAGCACATTGATTTAATGATATTATAGTTCCAGTTGTTGCTGACATATTCTTTCATCACTTAGAATTTAATGATGGTTCTGACTCTGCTACTGAGTCTCTTGCCGGTAAAATGCATGAAGTTTCCTCCCCATTGGAAAACAGGTTTGTACTTTTTATATTGGCTATAACTTAGCATAAACCATACAGCACAGTGGCTTTGTGATTAGCTCTTCTGCCTTACAGCACTGGGGCCTCCAGTTGAATTCTAGGACACTATCTACATATAGTTTGTATGTTCTCTCTGTGTAGGTTTCTACTGGGTACTCTGACTCCTTCCCACAGTCTAAAGACATGCTGGTAGTTTAAGTGACTCATTTCTAAATCGGCCCTAGCATGTATGCCTGTGTATGTACACAGATGAAATAGGCACCTTAGATGGTAAGCTTCTGAAGGGCAGGAAATAAAAAAAATGTAAAGTATGTACAATGTTGTGTAAATTATTGGCACTATATAAATACCTGTAATACAATTATCTAAACAACTATTGTAGGAACTAGTTATGAAATATGGCCATTATATCAAGCTGTTCCAATATTTGTATAACACAGCAAGAGCATATGACGCCACAGCAGCACATATTATCACCTAGTAACAGTATATCAAAATGCAACAGCACATCATAAACTATGTTAAAGAATATTATTTTATATTATATATTTATATTATGTTGCAGCAGAAAACGATATTGCACCAAAACTGCATCTTTCAAGTCACATAAAACCAATTTTATAATACGGGAGAACATTTTGTCAGTTAACATAATATGAAATGATGAAATAAGTCAGTAGCAAATTTATCACTATTTAGTAATACAACTTTAAACATTATAGCAATATAGTATGCAATGAGAATCTTTGTTACATGATGACAGCAGTGTGTGTGTGTGTGTGTGTGTGTGTGTGTGTGTGTGTGTGTGTGTGTGTGTGTGTGTGTATGCGTGTGGTGGGCAGAGGGAGAGATAAGGCATAGTAACCCATATAAATAAATTCAACTCAGTTATCCAGTGTGGACAACCCAACACCAGCACGACGGCACAGTCTGACCTAATATATAAGGTACCCCTATCTGTGTCTACCTTATATCTTATCAGTATCAGTGCCCAGAGCAGACAGGATTCCTCTTGGGATGGGAGCACTAAATCCTCCCAACCAGGGGCATAAAAAATAAATCTCTATCTTCTACAACGTAATAGGCTGAGGACCAGAATCTTGACATGCTCTTTCAATGCAATGGCTGATCCTTTTTCTTCATCCAGTACAAGTGTGCCTGAGAGGTGGGCACGCAGGACCAAGAATGACAGTTCCTACTGGAAGTGTGGTACTACTGAAGGAGGGGATAAGGTGTTTAACCACTTCCTACCTGGCCAATGCATATATACGGCCGGGTGGGAGCCATCTACTTCTGTTAGGACATTCAGGAACGTCCTTCAGAAGGAGCGGGATCGTGCACGCGTGCCCGCGCAGCGGCGCGATCCCGATGTGCTCGTGTCACCCGGACACGGCACATCTCAGATCGGCAGGAGGGCTCTGTGATTGGCCCTCCTGATCACATGACGGCCGTGTCCAATCACGGCCGTCATGTGATGTAAACAAACAGCCGGTTGCTAGGCAATCGGCTCCTCCTCTCCTCACACAGAAGTCATCGCTGAGGAGAGGAGAGCAGATCGCTGCAGCCGGCTGATGATCAGTGAGTATGAGCTGTTTTTACAGCTTTTTACTCACTGATCATCAGTCTAGTGTAAACACACAACACACCACACAGTGTAAATACAGTCCCCACATATGTCCCCATAACACACATGTCCCCAAAACATACATGTCCCCAAATAATAAAAACACATGTCCCTAATAATAAAAACATGTCCCCCACATATGTCCCACTAAAATCACGTCCCAATGATTATGTGCACACATATGTACGTGATCACCTGCACACATATGTACATGATCATTTGCGTACATATGTCCGTGATCACACAAACCAATTATCATACACTTAACGGAATTTTTTTTACCAAAAACATGTAGCAGAATACATTTTGGCTTAAATTTATGACAAAATTTGATTTTATTGGATTTCTTTTAAAATGGAAAAAAGAAAATATAGGTTTTTTTTCCAAATTTCCGCTTTTTTTGCGCTTATATCGCAAAAAATAAAAAACGGAGTCTTGAATAAATACTACAAAAATAAAGTTCTATTTGTGCGAACAAAATGATAAAAATCTCATTTGGGTACAGTGTAGCATGACCGCGCAATTGTCCTTGAAAACGCTAGAGCGATGAAAGCTGAAAATTGGACTGGGAAGGAAGGGGGCGAAAGTGCCCTGTATTGAAGTGGTTAAGGGGGATATCACCCGCCAAAGGAACCAAGCTTCATAAGGCGCAAATGCTAACCCAATGATAAATGATGATGAGCAAAGTACCATAATCCACAGCAACCAATCATATTCTGCTGTTATTAGGTTAGAGAAAGTCAAATTCTGATTACAGTACATTGGTATTGCTACACTATGTTACCAAAAGTATTGGGACACCTGCCTTATCACACATATGAACCTTAATTGAATCCCAGTCTTAGTCCGTAGGGTTCAATATTGAGCTGGCCCTCTCTTTGTAGCTATAACAGCTTCAGCTTTTCTGGGAAGGCTGTCCACAAGGTTAAGACGTGTGTCTTTTCTTCCAGAAGCATATTTGTGAGGTCAGGCACTGATGTTGGATAGAAGGCCTGCCTTGCAGTTCCCACTCTAATTCAACCCAAAGGTCTTCTATCAGGTTGAGGTCAGGACAATCAGGTTCCTACACCCCAAACTTGCTCATCCATGTCTTTATGGATCTTGCTTAAATGCATCTTCTTTCTACATAATAGTTCATAGATCACAAGCACAACACACAGCAGAAACATTTCCTAATAGGATTACGCCAACCTCTCATACTTTCAAAGCATTTCTTAAATAACATCAAAGTATCAACAGTTACTGGCAGTCTCAATGGGATTTCTTTTGTCAGACATAAACATGGAGATCTATAAAGATGTAAAATAAATGATTTATTTTGAAAGGTAATTAATCTTAAACCCCAACAAGTTAGGAATGGCAATCTTCCTTGGGCCAGCCTGCTATGAACAGAAGTATCTAATACAGTTTATATTTGATAGAGAACAGAGATGTTCCTGCCTGTGATGAAAACCGCTATTCCACAATCATTCCCCAATAACTAGGTTAGATTAAAGTGAACCTGCCATGTACAAAACAATTTGCTCATTTCACTGCAACTGGCATTGTGCTGTGAAGCTGTAATATGAAAAATAAATTAAAATATATCCTATTTTTAGCAGTTCCCAGACTAGTTCTTCTACGTGTTATTTTCACATATTTTCCTGTTTACATCCTATCCAGCTATCAAAGCCAGTGGGAACAGATGGATTTTATTTCTCAAAACTTTATTCCTTTAATTGGCATATCATGCCACTGGCTCCATATGCTAATTAAGCCAAATATAGGATCATTATAGACACATGCAAAACTATAACACAAATTCTAAAACAATATACATTCTTTAGTTTATCCGTTTAATATCATGTTCCAGTGAACACAAAAGTATCTTTATCTACATCTTTACCTAAAGCTAAGGATTCTAACTATTCTAAATCTTGTATTAATTTTGCTTTGAGCTGTTCATTTAATATGCGTGTCCTATATATTCCAAAGGTTCCATTTTTTTTATTAGTCATTGTAGGCAGCCACTGTAACATTATTCCCTGGCAATAAAATCTGGAATAAAGTTTCTAGTTCTGACCTCCTGATTAGGAACTTCATATGAAGTGTGTGGCCTATATAGTTGGAAGAACACTGGCTATAACCGTGACCAGAGATCAAATAATAATGTTAGTATTTTTTTAATGTAAATATACAGTATATATATATATATATACATATATATATATATATATATATATATATATATATATATATATACATATATATATATATATATATATATATATATATACACACATATATATATATATATATATATATATATATATATATATATATATATATATATATATATATTTACGCATGTATATCCATATTCATAAAAAAATGCACAAATTCATGCAGCTCTGTATTCATTATTACACCAATAATATACATAGTTACATAGTTGGTAAGGTTGACACTGGTCCATCCAGCTCAATGTGTGTGTGTGTGTTGATGTCACTACCAATATCCATATCCCTCGATATTCCATTCGCTAAGAAACACATCTAAAAACTTTAGAATTTTACTACATTTTACTACTATTTTTCTACACTCCCCACTGATACCACCAACTGTGGAAGGAAATTTCACATCCTTACTGCTCTAACAGTAAAGAACCCCTTAAACAGTTTAAGATTTAACCCCTTCTCTTCCAACTTTATTGTGTGGCCCCATATCTAGATTAAATAGTTTCCCCCCATTGATAAAGTCACTATTTAAAGATTGGTATATCATATCGTCTCTTACGCGTCTCTTCTCTAGGGAGAATACATTTCATTTTTGTAGTCATTATTTATAAATGGTGTTCTCCAGCTACTCTGTTGGCTGGGCTCGCTGGACTCTCTCCACTTCAAGGACATAGTTCCTAAAGATTGTTGACGTAACTAAGTACCAAATTAAATTATTAAGTGATGCAAAATCCTTATAATATTAACAAAAAAATACTTTACCTTCTCTGACTGAGTCAGTCCACGTTCATTTGTGTCTCACATGCTCTAGCTTCCAGGGACTGCAGCTCACAGTAGGAGGGTTTCAGCAACAGAGGCAGTGCTGTCAATCCAGAAAGCCATGGGCAGGACTGGGTGTGGTCAGGTGCTGACTAATACAGCTGGTGCTTCCTGGTTCACTGTCCAGTCATGGGGTGCTGGTAGGAAGGAGACCTGTAAGGCCCCTTTCACACTGATGGACTGATCAGGTCCACCTGTCAGTTTTTAGGCAGAACTGATCGGACCACCGATAGCTCTCTAAGGAGTGGTGGAGGTCAGCCAACACCCGCCATCATCCGATCCGGTCGGCTAAAAACAGATGGATGGGGATCCGTTCCTCATCCATCTGGCGGATCACATCAGATGACAGCCGACTGCTCTATCCAACCTTTCACAATGAGCAAGGACGGACCTGTTATCCACCTGCTGAGCGGGGATCAGCGGACAGATCCTCCCCTGCCAGACAGGGCTTTGTTGTGTGGCAATGCTGTGTAAATCATAAAAATAGACAGATAGAAATGCAATTCCTTTGACAGATAACAAAAAAGCTTTCTTATATGTATTCCATCTGAGCTCAGTTTTTGAATTAATACATTTTAAGAATAACTGTTCCTTGGAGCAACACTTTATATCTCCCTATCTTTACAGCTCTGTAAAAATCTTGCTTAATCTTGCTGATTACATGACAGATAAACAGATTAAAAAAAGCAGTTACATGGGAATTTAGAACAATCTGAATATCTGCTATTAAAATATAAAAGTAGAGCAGTCTTAAGCTGGCCATACACAGCCAGAATGCTTAAGGCGGAAATTAACTGTATCAGAAACTGAAATTGTAATGTATTGTATTTAATTTATAATTCATTTTAAATAATTTTTATAAGCTAACACACCATCCATGTCTCTATGCAGTATTTTGTTGAGAAATTACTTTGAAAAATACCCCCCATTTTATAATAAGAACAAACGTAGCATTTACTTCTTGGAATCCATTTGCCCTTAGCTTAGGAGTGTAGACAGTAGGATGTGCTTAGCTAAGAAATCCCCTCCCCCCTTCGGATGGAAGAAAAAAAAATGCCCATGAAGACTGCTGGAGTGTATGACATCATTTTGACCTAGGACAGAAACCAGGAAATACCTGAAGAAATGTAAAAGAAAAGTTTAAAACAAGTAAATATAATATACATTCTCATCTATTTACAAATGTTAGCAGCATAAGGATTAAAATGAGTTAATGTTGATAGAAAGAGTAAAATTCTGCTTTAATCAGGCAAAATTCGAGCTATGGGTGTCCCTGTTGGCAGCACCTGGTTCAACAAAACTTGATTGCAAAATTGAAAGAACCGGGTAAAAATTGGTTGACTGAACAATGACTGCATCCAATCGGGTGCAGTCATTGTAAGGGTATTCAGATTCAGCCACGGGTGTCAGCTATCAGAATAGAATATTCAGCAGAGGAGATTCCTCCATCTATGCTGTTAAGTGTGGGTAATCAAGTGAGCCCCGTGGACTGAACAAGAGAAACGTAACCCCTTAGCGCTGACCGTATGCACATATGCACCCTCAGCTTTAAGGGGTTATACCAGGATGATGCCTGCAGCTGCAGGCATCATCCCAATACTGTCCCAATACTGTTTTTTAGAGTGGGCGGTCGGCTCTTCAGGGATACCAACCACTTGGTAGTTATCCCAAAGGAGTGAGAGAGAGATCCAATACACGATCTAGAGTGAGACTGGAAGGAAGCCGGAAACAGCTTTGTTCCAGTTTTCCTTGTGAAAACACAGAAGCAATATCACAATGTCACTTCCGCTTTACTCGGCTGCCAATAAGGCCATTTAAAAAAAAATGACAGCATTCAGAATCGCAGTTTTTGGTGATCTGAATACTTTGAAGTGCAAAGGAGGGATTTGGGGTCTAAAACACCCCTGATTCCTCCACAAAGAGTACTTTTTACCACCTATTATTGTCACAAGGGATGACATTCCTTGTGAAAGTAATTAAAATTATATATTTTTTTTTTAAGTGACAATGTAAAAATTTATAAAAATAAATAAGAAAAAATAAATAAAATTAAAGCACCCCCATCCCCTTGTGCTTGTGAAGCAAAGAAAGCGCACACCTAAATCAGATGTAAACGGTGTTAAAATGTGAGGTATTGCCACGATTGTCAGAGCAAGAGCAATCATTTTAGCACGAAACTTCCTCTGTTATGCCCTGTACACACGGTCAGATTTTCCGACGGAAAATGTGCGATCGGATCATGTTGTCGGAAAATCTGACTGTGTGTGGGCTCCATCTGACTTTTTCCGTCGGATTTTTCAATGCATAAAGTTTGAGGGCAGGATCTAAAATTTTCCGACAACAAAATCCGATTGCATAAATTCCGATCGCGTGTAGACAATTCCGATGGACAAAATGCCACGCATGCTCAGAATAAACTAAGAGATGAAAGCTATTGGCTACTGGCCTGTTTATAGTCCCAGCGTACATGTATGACGTCACATCGCTCAGAACGATTGGATTTTTTCTTGTGTGACTGGGTGTATGCAACACAACTTTGGGCCAAAATCCGTCTGAAAAAAATCATACGGATTTTGTGTTTCGAATGTCTGACTGTGTAAATGGGGCATAACTCTAACCTGGTAACTATCTTTTTTTTTAAAGCGCCGCCTATGGGGATTTTTAGGTACCGTAGTTGGTCGCCATTCCATGAGTGTGCGCAAAATCAAAGCATGACATGTTTACTCGGCGTAACGCCATCTTTCACGTTATACAAAAAAATTGGGCTAACTTTACTGTTTCGCTTTTTTTTTTTTTTTTAATTCATGAAAATCACCATTCTATTCTTTAGATTCTCTGCTAAAAAAATAACTATACTGTTTGGGGGTTCAGATTTTAACTTGTAAGCAACAAATTTCAGAGGCATGAAAGAGTTAAAAATGTATGGCTAGCCTTACCAGTGGGTGCTAACATCTGTCTCTCTCTCCAAGATCTACTCTAAAGCCAGCTGATGGCCCCAGATAGGTTTTCTTTTACATTGCCTGAGCTTAGTGTTGATATCAGATGCTTTCCTCTGGCTGCTGCAGCCTAACAAGTATTCTAGAAACTGTCAATAGCAAAGCAGTTTGTTTTCTTTTCTATAATCTTAGGAGCACCATTGGATCTGGCACATTTATGAACAATATCAGAACTGAAATGTGGAAATCCCACAGACGGCAACTCCAGCTAAAACTTTAAGCAGTTACAGAAATAGTTTTTTTTTTCTTCTACTGGAAAAGAGGTTTAAGTCATATTAATAAAAACTGACCATTGTAAGCACACCTGCCAATGTAATATGATTAGTTCAACCTCTGTAACTGCCTTTTTCTGGACAGCCTGTTAACGGATGTGGTGAAATATTGTCAGGATCAACAGGTTATAAAACTATGTTAGAGGGGGACTTCGAAAAAAAAAAAAAACAGTTAAAGCGGAGGTCCACCCTAAAGTGGTCCTTCCGCTCATCGGAACCCTCCCCCCCTCCGGTGCCACAATCGGCACCTTTCAGGGGGGAGGGGGGTGCAGTTACCTGGATAATCCAGGTAACTGCACCCACTTCCGGGATAGCTCTCTGCGGAAAGGGGCGTAACTTACGCCCCTTTCCGCAAGTGCCCGCCCCTTCCCACAAGTGCCCCGCTGCCTGCTGGGAAACACACAGATCCCAGAGGCAGCGGGGAGCGTCCTTATTGCGCAGCGCGATTCGCGCATGCGCAGTTGGGAACCGGGAAATGAAGCCGAAAGGCTCCATTTCCTGATTCCCATACCCAAGATGGCGGCGGCAGGACCCGACAGACGACCTAGAGATCGGCTTCGGGTGCCGACATCGCGGGTGCGCTGGACAGGTAAGTGTCACTATTTTAAAAGTCAGCAGCTGCAGTATTTGTAGCTGCTGGCTTTTAAAAAAAAAAAAAAAACGCGGAGTCCCGGTGGACTCCCGCTTTAATGTTAATGTTAGTGAAATACTGCAACATACTGTATATGTAATTTCTGATTTTGTCCATAATTCCACCTATCAACAAAAAGTTAAAAGATAAAAAAAATGGTGAAATTGCCAGTGAGGTTGTTTCTTTCAAAGAAATTGGGGTCTTAGAGGGTTCTTCCAAATGTGGTTAAATCATTAGTTAACATTAGTAAACATTTCTGAGATTAAAGCTCCATAACATGAGTTAGTAATTGTCCAGGTATATATTTATTCCAATACAAATTAGAACAAAGTATGGAGTCAACATGTTTTAAAGGCCTCACAAATGCTTCCTTCATCGGGGTGAAAAAAAAGGGGGAAATTTAAAATAACTTCTGTGATGTGCTCACTGTAGTTATTTTTACCACTTGCCATCATTAGGCCACACATATACGACCTCAAGTACAAGTGGTTATACCAGGATAATGGCTGTAGCTGTAGCAATGATCCTGGTGTAATTTTCTTCTTTTAATACATTTTTATTGAAAAGATTTAAGAAATACAGTGAGTAACTGTGATCAGATATACAGCTAGAAGTGTAACATTGTATCCTGGTGTAATTGTTTTAGTGGCATCAATGGGGTTTCTAGGAAAAATGATCAGAGTGGCTCTACTGTCACCTAATCACTTTTTACAGGGCTCAATAGGCAACCTTCCCATCCCCCTGCTGTTCTCTATCATTCCTGGCTTTTCCATTCCATTAGTGAGCCCCGACCTGCTGCAAGTGGTCAGATCAGCTGTCCACAGAGGAAAAGGAGGAACATGCATTTCTTCCTCTCCTCTCTGATTAATGAAACTGGAAGTGACAAGCATGTTCCCACTTTGATGTTTACTTGATCGCTTCTGTCTAGGGAAGCAGCCTATTAAACCAATCTGTGTTTTGCCGGCTGCCTCGAAGGGCAGAAGAGGGATCACCCACCCCCCCGCTCACACACAAATGCATATGTAGGTCCCGCATGTGTATATAAACGGTGATTGCACCACAAATGTGAGGTATCACCATGAACATCAGAGTGAGAGCAATAGTTTTAGCACCAGAGCTCACATTAAAGTATACAGTAACTAAGGGCAAAACTATTTTTTTTTTTTGGATAGCGTACCAAGGGATTTGAACGCCTGTCAATTTTTATTGCTGTCTGTGCCCCCGATAGGGAGATTCTCCCTTTCTGTTTTTTTCTGTTTCCAATTATCATTGAAAGGGAAAGTAAAACAAAACCCCAAATGTTTGGGTTGTCCCCAGAAAAGTAATAGAGGTGAAGACTTCCAATCTGGACACTAGTTCTGGTGACCTGGGGGACCCCAAAGGATTCCCTTAATTTGCAGGGATTTACACTCACTTCCTGTTTGGCTAAGGGACAGGAAATTAAGAGAAATCTCAGAAAAAGGACACAGATGGCGGAAAAAAATGAAAGGGCTGAAACCATCACTTGTTCTATCCAAAATGAAAAAAAAAAGCTTTGTCTATAGTTCTACTAAATTGTAAAATGGTAACCTGAAAATGCAATGGAAATTTTTAGTCATGTGAAATTTTAAATATTCAAATGTTTGTTAACTATTTACTTAGCGATCATCATCTTTTGTGTTTTGCCAAAAAAATTGGCATTATTTTGTGTTTGTCTGCACTAAAATGCATGTAAATGTATTTTTGTGCGTGCAAATATTGTAGGACATGGATATGCAATTAGCGGACCTCCATCTGTTGCAAAGCTACAAGTCCCATCATGCCTCTGCCTCTGGATGTCATGGTTGTGGCTGTAAGAGTCTTGCTATGCCTCATGGGACTCGTAGTTCTGCAGCAGCTGGAGGTCCGCTAATTGCATATCCCTGTTGTAGGATATAAAAAAATACAACAAGTACCATTAAAATATAAAATGTTTGGGAGTTCTAAGTAAATTTCTAGCAAACAATGTTCATTTTAACATGTGCGTGAAGAATGTCAACATTTTCTGAGATGGATTAAAGGACCCCTCTTTCTTTCCTTCTCTTTCTCCATGCCTTGATGGGTCAGGGCACTGTAATCTAAGGTCCATTTAGGCACCAGTCAACGAAACTGTGGACATCCTTTGGCATGGAAAAGCTGCCAGACAGGAATACAGATACTCTGTCCAATGACCATCTCAAGATCCCATATCCATGGGATAAGCTTGGGGCCAACCTTCTTGCAACCCAAATCCTTAGTACTGCACACTATAAATTTACAGTAATCTAGAGTAAGTGGCATACATACATTAGATAGTGGGTAACGAAAATGCCCATTCAGAGGTCAGAGTCAGCCTCTAGAAAGGCAGGAAAAACTGAATATTCTAATTTTAGGTTTTTAATAAATAAAAAAAATGCAGCTAATTCTGACTCTGGGCCTCTGGCTAATTTCAATACAGGAAAAGATATGACATTTTATGAAGAGTACTCAGAAATATTTGTTTGATGTTTTCTAAAGTCCCAAACTTGATTAACTGAACAGAACACAAGAGTGTCAACAAGAGTCCCTACGGGGAGGCAATGCCCTTTGAAAGAGTAATCACTCCCTGCAAACAAATGTCACTTTAATTTTAGTATCTATTCTCTGATCACTGTTACAATGATTAAATGCTCTCCCTTGTATACAATATGACAGGATACACAGTTCGCAGTCAGGAGGTCACCACCAAACATTCCATGCAAGATTCTATTGCCAAGGAACAATGTTATTGTGGTGACTCTCAGTGCCCTGTAAAAATAATCTAAATCACTGGCTTATGTTGGAAAAAAGCAGTTAAAGGATAACTTTGGTTGAAAAAAATACAGCTAAAAACATGTTTAAAACAGATATTGATAGATAGGAATAGTATCATAAAAATTAATTGATAGATAGATACTACTAACACATTGTAATTTAAAATGGTGTATTTTTTTGTGCAGCTATACTGTAGCTATGATAGATAGATAGATAGATAGATAGATAGATAGATAGATAGATAGATAGATAGATAGATAGATAGATAGATAGATAGATAGATAGAATAGATGCTCCATTGCTGATTAACCCACCTAGCATAAGAATGCACAAAAGAGAGGGGTCGTGGCGACCACTATCCAGCATGGTCGCATCTAGTTGAAGCTCCGCTCAGCCACCGGGGAATGCCAGCCACATTGGGACCCTCCACCTACTTAGCCGCCATCCAGCACTGCCCTGACGTCTCTCCAGCCCTGCAACATGACATGCCAAAGGAAGGACACATCATGGCTCTGCAAAATAGCCAGCTTCCTTGTGTCAGAAAGCCGCAGACTACAACAAAATGGTGGCAGCGCCAGTCCACGACCACAGTAAGGAGGCCAGCTCTCTGGCCATGCTACAGGCCCCGCCGGTCTCTCCTCTTCCTGCAATGGGATTGGGGTCTCCTCAAGGACCTCCATTCCATAACTCCGCAGCCCGGCTAAATCCAAGCTCCGCAGGGAATCTCCCAGCAGCATCATTCCAGCAGGCCCTATGGAGGTAAGCGCAGCTCAAGCCTCTGTGTCACCATCCCAGTCTGACCCTATAGCTGCCTTTCCCACCTCAGACCAGCGGGTCTCAGATACCATGTTGAAAGACATGCTGCTGTCCTTGCACCCGTCCCTGCATGCTAACATGCTTTCCTGCATACATCAATTTAAAGCTGAAATCCAAGGCCTGGGAGAGAGAGTAGACAAGGTGGAAATGTCCATGTCTGAGGTCACTGTGTCCTTTGATATAATGGTGGATGCTCAGATGATATCCTTTGGCTAAAAAAAAAGGTGACCGACCTGGAGGATAAGTCCAGGAGGAACAACATCAAATTAAGAGGGATTCTGGAGTCAGTGCCGCTGGATCATCTACAACAATTTGCTAAGACCCTCTTCTCCTCCTTGGTGCCTTCTCTGACCCCCCGCAGACCTCTTGATTGACAAAATTCACAGGCTTTCAAAGCCCACTTTTTTCCCTCATGAGGTGCCAAGGGATGTTCTGCTCTGGGTCCACTTCTTTCATGTGAAAGAGAAGAGTCTAACTGCCTCCCGACAGATGGTCAATCTCCCTGCGCCTTATTCATTTACTCCTGGACAAAACACACCACAGAAAAAAGGGTATAAGTACCACAGCGCTATCACAACAACCCATCACCGATTTGGCAACAGTGACCAAAGCACTATGCAACCATAAGATTCCGCACAAGTGGAAATACCCCGCAACCCTGCCTGTCACTCACACTGGAGCGACCGTCCGCCACAACACCCTGGAGGAAGGCATGCAAGCATCGAAGGCAGTGGGGTATCCTAACAGACCCTCCACCACCCAAGCTCATACCTGCCAGACCTGACGCTCTGCAACTTCACTGGCAAGTGGTCTCTCACAAAAGATTTCGAAAGCAGAATTCTGCTAGAGGTTCCTGAAGGTCTCATCTACCACACAGTTCATTTCCCCGGCGCTGAGAAGATTTACCATTTTTCTTTTTCCCTGCTTGTTGTTAATGCAGTTTTCTATGTTTCTGCACACGGATCCCATTAGGGGTCTCATTTTTAGATTGTTTTGGGCGTTTGTCCAGATACTTGGTCACCAGAGTTCCATATACCTGCTATTCTCCACCTTTTCCCCATCTACGACACCCCTGCTTTTATGATTGTTTCTTCAAGCAGAAACAGGTTCATTGCCTGTTGTTTGTTATAGATATGCAATGCTGCTGAATTGAATTTCCATGTGAATGGCTTCAATCACCCAACCAAAGGTTCTCTCTGGAAAAAAGCCAAAGCTGACATTCTCTGTGTCCAAGAGACTCACTTCCAAAAAAACACTACTCCCAAATGTACACACAGAGACTACCCGCATATCTTTTTGGCCCGTGCCCCAGAAAAAAAGAGGGGAATCCTTCTGGATATTAGCAAATATGTCTCCTTCCACATAAAAGACTTGCTACTGGATGATGAGGGGGGATATATCATGCTCACAGGGGACCTAAATTCCAAAACATATACCATTGTCTCTGTCTATGCTCCCAACTCACACTAACTAAGATTTCTCCAAAGGGTCTTTAAACTCATCTCTTCGGTCAAGTATGGCCAACTACTGACTTCAACATGACTGTGGACCCTTACCTTAACTCTAGCTCTACTACCAAAGGAATACCCTTGTCTCCATGGGATCTTTACCACAGAGAGAGGCTGTATGATGCCTGGCAGTGTCAACATGCTGATGAATGAGACTACACCTTTTTTTCCTACAGACATCACTCTCTTTTGCCGTATAGACTTATATCTCACTGACAAATGGCTTCTGCAGAGGATTTCCCCCTCCTCTATACATGACATCACCTGGTCAGATCATGTGGCTATCTCCTTAGTAATGGAGGAGCAGGAACCCCTCTCCAGATCATCACTCTGGCACTTTAATGTCAAACTGTTGCAAGATACTACTTTGTCTCAGGTTGTGTCTCAGTATCTCTGGGATTACTTTGTTAACAAGTAACATTCCATATCAAATCCTTATGTCCTCTGGAATGCCCACGAGGCCTACATACGATGGATCTATATACAACAAGGGGCCAGGGTCAAGAAGCAATTCACTACAAGAATATCCAACCTGCTTTCTGATATTCATTTGCTGAGTCCCAAAAAAAACATCCCCAACCAGATCTACCTCTTTAGTTTTCTTATGCCGCGTACACATGACAGGACTTAAGTCCGGCAGACATTCGACAGAGTTCTGACGGAGTTCTGACAGAGTTCTGATGGACTTTCCGAATGAACGAACTTGGCCACACACAATCACACCAAAGTCCGACGGATTCGACCGTGATGACGTATGACTGGACTAGAATAAGGAAGTTCATAGCCAGTAGCCAATAGCTGTCCTAGCGTCGGTTTTAGTCCGTCAGACAAGCACACACACGAGCGGATTTCTGGGTCCGGCAGAGTTCTGTCGGAAAAATTGGAAACATGTTCCATTTCTAAAGTTTGTCAGACTTTTGCAAACCAAAAGTCGGCTGCAGCCCACACATGTTCGAATAGTCTGCCGGAATCATTCAGTCAGACTTTTGATGTTGAAAAGTCTGGTCGTGTGTACGGGGCATTAGAGTTGAGCTGAGAACCCTGCTTGTGGACAAATTATGATCAGCACCTCCAATACCTCAAACTGACCCACTACACCAATGCCAACAAAGCCAGGCCTGGCCAATAGATTAACAACTGTTAAGACCTAGAATCCCTTACCTATACCACCTAACTCTTAACTGTAAAATAACCAACCCCCAAGCCATAGCCAATGCATTTTACAATTATTATAGTGCCCTATACAACCTCTGGGAGGACCCTAATACCCCCCAACCCTCATGGCTGATATCCAAGGCTTTCTAGCCAAACTGCAACTCTCTTCTCTCTTTAATGCACAGCTTCATGCACTCAATAACCCTGTCTCAGACTTAGAGATTTCTAATGTTATACAGTAGTCCCTGCCATCTGTTATATGCCCTGGCCCAGATGGTATACCAAACCAGTACTACAAGCTGTTTGCTGCTAACCTGACCCCACATCTAAATCCAGTTCTTAGCAAGGCCATGCACACCTCCTTCTTCCTTCTGGAGATGCTAAAAGCACAAGTGGTTACATTTCCCAAACCGGGCAAGGACCCCACTACACCTGCCAACTTCTGTCCGACCTCACTATTGAACACAGATGTGAAGATTTATGCCAACATTTTAGCAAAACGTTTAATGTGTGTCTTACCTACCCTGATCAAGAAAGATCAAATGGGGTTTGTACCTGGGAGACAGACCTCAGAAGGGACAAGAGGAATTGTCAGTCTTATACACTTTGCTGAGAGGATCCAAACACCATCCCTTCTGTTGTCCATTGACCCAGAGAAGGCATTCGACAGAATACACTGGTAATATATGCTTAAGGTACTGGAAAAATTCAGATTACAGGGTAATATCCTATCTGCCATTATGGCCTTATTATACTCCACTCCTTCTGCACAAGTGAATGCATCTGGTCTGCTTTCAAAACCCTACACCAATTCCAGTTGTACCAGACAAGGATATCCACTGTCCTCATCCATTCTTAACCTAAATATTGAACCCCTGACAGAGGCAATCCGTTCACATCCGGACATAACTGGCTTTCATCTTTATAATTCAGTACACAAAATAAACGTCTTTGTAGATGATATCATTTTACTTTTGACCAATCCTGAAACCTCACTACCCTTGGTGTTCTAAGTCCTCTCCCAGTTTAGTAACATCTTGTATTAGAGTGAACACCTCTAAGTCCCTAATCATAGACCTGGGAGTCCAGGCCTCCACCAAGTGCAATCTTCAGGAACAATTCCCCTTCAAGTGGAGTGCGTAAGGCATTCCATACCTAGGCATTACACTGACTGCCTCTTCTACTGCATTGGCGGCTACCAACCATAAGCCCCTGATTTTAAAGTTAACAAAGAACTCCAAAACCTAGCCAAATCTGAATGATCCTGGTGTGGTAGATTGACAGCGATGAAGATGAACATCCTTCCCCTAATCACCTACATTTTCAGATCCCTTCCTATTCTTATGCCTCTGCACTACATCTTGTCTCTAGCCAAATCCTTTGTATGTCAGGGTTGTAGAGAAAGATGCTCTCACTTGTGCTTGGTGAAACACAGGTCACTTGGTGGGGCAGGTCTTTCGCAACATTAGAGATTATTACTGGGGTACCCACTTAGAGCAACTCAAATATTGTTTCTCCTCAGTAGAACCCCTGTTATGGACCAACATTGAGTCAGCCTTTGCCCCCCCACTTCAAACCTCTATTGCTACTGCTAAGTGATATATAGAAACCACGGGGCTTCAAAACCCCGACCGCACCCTTGCAAGCTTTGCTTGGAGACATCTCAACTCTATGCCATTAAGTGCTAGGTCCCTCATTCAGATCTCATTTCCACTTCCCATTTTTGAAGCCCTAATTCCCTCACTGTCAGTCAGCACTACACTGGTATTTATGACGTAAATGCCTTCTTTTCAGGTGGTGCTCCACTTTCCCGAAAGAGTTAATTGACACCTATCATATTCCCACAAAGCATCAATTTACATCTATGCACATTATGCGTTTATAGCCAAAAATACCCCTTCCTACACTTTTTCCCCCAAATAGCTGGGATATCTTTACCCACCCTTTACATAGACTTACGGTGATTTTTCTTCTACTATTTTCTACACGATAAGCGCATATTTAGTAAAGCTAGCCCAATGCTAAAGTGGGAATCTGACCTCGGCACCTCCTTCTCTTCTGCACAGTGGCACTTTGCCTTTAGTTCCATAGCCAAAACCTCCCACTGCACAAGCCACCACAAAATGACAATTAAATTCACCAACAGTTGGTACTTTACGCCTTTCAGGCTATCCAGGTTCTCTTCCTCAGTCTCTCAATTTTTTTGGAGGGAGTGTGGGCTAGTAGGCAACCTTATGAATGTCCTATGGGGTTGCCCTAGCCTTACCAGTTTCTGGTCACAGATATTCCAACTGTTAGCCACCTGCACTGACATACTAACCAAACCCCAGCCTGCCCTAGCCATGCTCAATATTGGTATTGATCTCTACCCTCCTACCTATAAACTAGTTGGTTGTCACCCATATCCTATTAGCAGCAAGGTTGACCATTCTCAGACTCTGGAAATCAAATGTACCCCCTAACCGTTCAGATATTTGTAAATGTGGTCAACTCCAACTACACTTTTGAGCATCTTATAGCATTTAATGCCCTTAAATACTCAGAATTCTCCAAATCATGGTGTATATGGGTCAGCAAACAACCTTCTCATCCTGTATGACCGCCTGCAATGCCCATATATATTATTTTCACTGTTCATTTACTATTTTGAGCTATGTGTTTCGCACTGTCATTTTGTTGTATGCGGTTGCTTATTGTTTATTCCCAAAAAATTATTAAAAACATAATGAAAGAAAAATGCACAAAAGACAGATAAAATATTTTCCAAGTCAGTAATTTATTGGATCTAATTTATTAAGGGATACGATGGCCAATTGATGCTATGTGAACAAGTAAATCAATGACATTTATTTTTATTTATTTGTTTTATTCAGACTTTTTGTTAATGTTGGAAGGTTCCATAATGTCATAACAAATTACCCAACTTGATTCGGATCCATTTGGTTTTTATGTTATCTTAACATTTTTCATTATTATAAAAAAATGCATTACATATTAACCGCCTCCCACCCGCCCTATAGCCGAATGACGGCTATAGAGCAGGCGCTTTCGTCCGGGAGGCCGTCCCTGGATATCCTCGTGTTTACTTCCGCAGAGTAGAGTTTACTTCCCCTGGAGACAGGCAAACACAGATCGCTGTAAACGGCCAATCACAGCGGCCGTTTACAGCGCGATCGGCGTGTCCAATGTGAGATGATCTCATATGTAAACATATGAGATCATCTCTCAGCACTGCTCTCCCTCCTCACACAGACAGCGTGTGAGAGGGAAGAGATGAACAGCTGCAGAGGCCATAAGTGGGAAAAAATAATTTATTTTTTAAAAAGTGCCATCCGCCCCAGTGCCATCCTCCCCCAGTGCCATGCTCCCCCAGTGCCATGCTCCTCCAGTGCCATCATCCCCCAGTGCCATCCACCCCAGTGCTACCTGCCCCCAGTGCCACCTGTTAGTGCTATCTGTCCCCAGTGCCACCTGTTAGTGCTATCTGTCCCCAGTGCCACCTGTTGTCAGTGCCATTTGTCCCCAGTACCATCTGTCATCAGTGCCACATATAAGTGCCATCTGTTATCAGTGCCATGTGGCATCAGTGCCACATAGTGCCATCTGTCATCAGTGCCACATATTAGTGCCATCTGTCATCAGTGCCACTTATCAGTGGCATTTGTCATCAGTGCCACCGGTCAGTGTCACGTGCCATCTGTTGTCAGTGTCACGTGTCATCAATGCCACTTATCAGTGCCATCTGTCATCAGTGTCATGCGTCATCGGTGCCACGTATTATTGCCATCTGTCATCGGCGCCACGTATTAGTGCCACATATTAGTGCCATCTGTCATCAGTGCCACGTATTAGTGCCATCTGTCATCAGTGCCACATATTAGTGCCACGTGTCATCAGTGCCACGTATAAGTGCCATCTGTCATCAGTGCCACGTATAAGCGCCATCTGTCATCAGTGCCATCTGTCATCAGTGCCACGTGTCATCAGTGCCACGTATAAGTGTCATCATTGCCACGTATCAGTGCCGTCTGTCATTAGTGTAACGTGTCATTGTCCTGGTGCTCCAGGGCCTTCAAAAGTGTAATAGGTAATCAACAAGTTAGATGTGTAATTTATGCTCCTAGAACACCTGATGGCGCTCCCTGCATGTTGGGCCTCTCTATGTGGCCAGGCTGTGAAAAAGTCCCACACATGTGGTATTGTAATACTCAGGAGGAGTAGCATAATTTTTTTGGGTGTGTCATTTGTGGTATACACATGCCATGTAAGAGAAAAAACCTATTACAATGACATTTTGTGGAAAAAAATAAAAAAAATGAAAAATCTTAATTTTGCAAAGAATTGTGGGAAAAAAATGACAACATCAAAAAGCTCACCATGCCTCTTACTAAATACCTTGGAATGTCTACTTTCCAAAAAGGGGTCATTTGGGGGGTATTTGTACTTTCCTGACTTGTTCAGGTCACAAGAAGCGAGATAGGCCACCAGTACATCAGATGTGATCAATTTTGTATGATTCGCACCACAGCTTGTAGACTCTCAAACTTTCACAAAGACCAAATAATATCCACTATTGGGTTATTTTTACCAAAGATATGCAGCAGTATAAATTATGGCCAAAATTTATGAAGAAAAATGTATAATTTGCATAATTTTGTCACAGAAACAAAGAAATATGCATTTTTTTCACAATTTTCGGTCTTTCTTCATTTATAGCGCAAAAAATAAAGACCCCAGAGGTGGTCAAATGCCACCAAAAGAAAGCTCTATTTGTGGAAAAAAAGGACAAAAAATGTATTTGGGTACAATGTTGCATAACTGAGTAATTGTCATTCAAAGTGTGAGAGCACCGAAAGCTGAAAATTGGTCTGGGCAGGAAGGGTGTTTAAGTGCCCAGTAAGCAAGTGGTTAAATGGAAACATAAATACAGTAAGGTATGAAAGTGAAATAATTCCTACTTATTGTGTTTGGGTTGGGTGGAGGTGGATGTTTTCTGAGCATAACAAAGGAATCCAAAATTAATTTTGTTCCATTATGTAATGATTTGGATGATTTGGAGATTCTGATGGATCCACCTTCATCCAACCCAAACATTGTGCATAAGTAACCTCCTGCAATAACATATTAACACATTAAAATTAATTTAGCCAATCTTCTGAGATAACTTTTGCAATACAAATCAATTCAGAACAACAAACATATGAAAATAATCCAACTACACAAAACAAATCTGAATATACACAACAGATTCTGAAAAACAAATCATTCTAACACAACGAACATGACCAAACAAAATAATTAACTTAACAAATTAATTTGAAATTACATGAAAAAAAAAATGTGTTGTGCACATCTCTACAGTGCATACATGCAGAATTAGCTCTCATAGCTGGTTTCCTATGAAATGTAAACTCTAGCACCTTGACATACACCAATTAAACCAACTCCAAAAACCAATTACAAAAAAAGTGACTGCCTTTATTGTGTTTGGCTCTAAGTGCTGTTAGCATTACTTTATCAGGGATAAAACAACATCAAGCTTATACAACAATTGTAAAATTCCCTAATTTGTAAGATAACATAAGTGAACCATGCATTGGGAAATGGGTGGATCCACATTAAAGTGATAGGGCTTCAACAGACAGGCAATTAGCCATTCTAGAAGGAGAGGTCTGCATAGCATCCTCCACCTCTAACATTGCCTACAGTCTTACATAATTGTATATGCTCCTTTTCTGTACTGAAATCATTTATTCTGATATCATTGCTTTTTTATGCTTTTGACTTGCTTTTGAGTCTGAAGCTTGAGTAAACTAGCTTTTACATTGGCCAAAATCAGACAGATTACAGACACCTTCAGGGTAAACCTGGAAGGCAATACTGAGGACACATAAGGGTTGATTTACTAAAGGCAAATAAACTGTTCACTCTGCAAAAGCAGTTTCTCCAGAGCTTAGTAAATAAGCAGAAGCTCTACTGATTTCCATCATCCAATCATGTGCAAGCAAAAATGCTTTTTTTTTCTTTGCACATGAATGGGCATTCTTTGCAAAGTGAATCTTTACCTCTTTTGCTAAGCTCTGGAGCAACTACACTTGCAGAGTGCAACTGCAGTCTATTTGTCTTTAGCAAACCAACTCCATCATTTTTTAAACTATTTGTAAATTTCCAATAAAGTCAGACTAATGCTTTCCTTTTCTCTATGAGAGGGAGCGAAGGTATTAACCACAGTTGTGTCAAGTAAGTCCAACAGGAAGTTGCAGTAGGTCTTGGCACAAAAGACAATATATCAATACTGGAGAAAAGAAAATGAGCAAAAAACGTAGGTTGTTTTTGCAAGCAGCAACAAATTAGACTTGTGAGTGGGTATACCTAACTAAAATAAATATAGGATATGTGGCGCTAATGAGAACATAGAAAAAAAACTTATATGAATATATTAACCTAAATAGTGGGTTAACCTAAAATTCCTATAACCTCCTTAATAATAAAAAAATGCTCCACTCAGATTAGTGAATGCAGCACCAAACATAAATCACTATGTCATAATGTGAATGCTACATTATGACACAGTGATTTATGTTTGGTGCTGCATTCACTAATCTGTGTGTAGCATTTCTTTTATTATTAAGGAGGTTATAGGAATTTAAGGTTAACCCACTATTTAGGTTAATATATTCATATAAGTTTTTTTTATGTTCTCATCAGCGCCACATATCCTATCTTTATTTTAGTTAGGTATACCCACTCACAGTTTTGATTTATTAAGTGTCGGCTGTAGATAGAAATAAAAATTCACTTGTTCATAAAGCGCAGTGGGTTACACAAGGAGGGGCGTTTTATTTGTGCACCATCAGTTTGAACAAATTAGACTTGACCATACATGTTATGGAAACATTAAACACAAATTTCAATTGGCCACCAAAGGCAACAGTTTTTTTTTCATTTTCTTTTCTCAAGTTATATTGTAAATGTGAATATTTGTAGTATGGGGATAAAAACAAAATTGCGCACATATAATGACTACTATACTGTTAAAAAATTTATATTTCATAACTAATTCTTTTTACGTAAACCCTTTTTACGTAAATTGAACATTGGTATCTTAAAAAGTATTTAAACTTTCATTCATCGCATAAAACTCAGCATGCTTAAAAATTGTTATGTCAGAGAAATCCACATCCGAGATTATGTTTAGCGAAAAAACTTTTTTTCCCCTTATAAGCTTGATGCTTGTGATTTTTTTCAGCTTCCAAGCATTGTAAATGTAATTGGATTATCAAAAGCTATTGGTCCGTGAAGGGCACAGTAGCCTTAATGTCACAGCTTCCCGATGGCTCCAGATTTATAACATGAATCATAACTGCTTTTAAATGTATAAACTATCTGTCGTTTGAGAAGCCTGTCTGTTTGTGTGGTTTTCTATGCCGTGTTAGATTTTATGACTTGAGATATAAAATGCATACACATAAGCAGAAAATAAAGAGGGAAAAAAAGCAGTGGAAATAGTAATGTAGCTGTCCAAGGATTGTAAGGGTTGAAGTTTATAAACAGCTGGCGAGACTCGGGTCATGCCCTGGAGAATTTCATGTTTTCTTGCTCCAGAACAGGATGTTCATTGAATGTGATAGACATATAGTACTCAGCAAGTCCTGACTAGACTGAATAAAATACATTGCAAGTGCAACTAGACACTAACATGAACAATTCATTTAATAAGATTAGCGAACATGATGGCAGGAAAAGCATTAAAAATACATAGAAAAAAAAATTGAGCAAATATGTAAAATATATATAAAGTACCCAGGATAAAGACTGATTTCATTGTTATTATTTTAACGTTTTATGGTATGTTAAGCTGGGAGGGTTTCAGTTGCTGCGACAAAAAATATCACTTATTGATCAATATATTTCATTTATTTATTATTCAATATAAATATACACCACATGCAACTTATGAAGCCAAGTATCTATCTAGCTGTCTAAGTATCTACATATGTGATTGTGTCAATATATAGACACGCGGGTGCATATACAAGAGCACATAGGTAGTTAGACATGTGTGCCTGTGTATCAGCAACTTGGGTCTGGATTAGTGCTTTATCTGAAAATAGTTTCTATGTTTGATATGTTAGACTTGTAACATAAGCATGGTTCATAGACAGCTCCTTGGACCATTCATGCACCAAATGCTGGGGTGCCTTGGATAACACTTGAAGTGCAACAGGCAACAAAACATCAAACTGCTCATGTACTATATATGCAAACACATATGTCCGTCAATCTGCTGATACAACAACATACACTATATTACCATAAGTATTGGGATACCTACCTTTACTCGCACATGCACTTTAATGGAATCCCAGTCTTAGTCTGTAGGGTTCAATAATGAGTCGGCCCACCGTTTGCAGATTTAACAGCTTCAACTATTCTGGGAAGGTTGCCCACAAGGTTTAGGAGTGTGTCTATTGGAATGTTTGACCATTCTTCCAGTAATGCATTTGTGAGGTCAAGCACTGATGTAGACGAGAAGGCCTGGCTCACTGCCTCCGCATTAATTCATGCTAAAGATGTTCTATTGGGTTAAGGTCAGCACTCTGTGCAGGCCAGTCAAGTTCCTATACCTCAAACTCACTCATCCGTGTCTTTATGGACCTTGCTTTGTGTACTGGTGCGCAGTCCTGTTGAAACAGGAATGGAAAATCTCCAAACTTTTCTCACAAAGTTGGGAGTATGAAATTGTCTAAAATGTCTTGGTATGCTGATGCCTTAAGACAGGGGTGCATCAGCTTATGAGGCTCTGCTCTGCAGCTGTTTTCTTCCTCTACCACCAGCTTCATTCACAATACGAATGCTGTGTATGACGGTCTGGCAACCTGCGATCTGGGCTTGCTAACCCGCCATTCCAGAGCAGGAGGTCGTGGGCCACATCAGAGGGCTCTGCGGGCCACCCTTGCCTTAAGACTTCCTTTCACTGGAATTAAAGGGCCATGCCTCACCCCTGAAAAACAGCCCTACACAATATTCCTCCCTTCACCAAATGATTTGGACCAGTGCACAAAGAAAGGTCCATAAAGACATGTATGAGCAAGTTTGGGGTGGAGGAACTTGACCGGGCTGACCTCAACCCAATAGAAAACCTTTGGGATCAATTAGAGTGGAAACTGCAAGCCAGGCCTTCTTGTCCAACATCAGTGCCTAACCTCACAAATGTGCATCTGAAAGAATGGTCAAACATTCCCATAGACACACTTCTAGACCTTGTGGACAGCCTTCCTAGAAGAGTTGAAGCTGTTATAGCTGCAAAGGGTGGGCCAATTCAATATTGAACCCTACGGATGAACACTGGGATGGCCTTAAAGTGCATGTACATATAAAGGCAAATGTTCTTTTGGCCATATGGTGTATATGCATTAGTAGGTCAACCAGTTGTAATATCCAATGAATTACTGGAGCTAATTAAGTCCTCTTTCTTTAAGGCTACTTTCAAACAAAAAAATACTCTGGGCTATAGACACTAGTTAGCTTCACAATAATACAAAGAACAGTGTTTACTAGTATGGATAGCAAGACCTAGTAGTTAGCCGTCCTGTTTATCCGAGTTGAAGCAACAGACAGCTTGTTTTGACTCAAAAGTATCCCTGCTGTTAAGTGATATATGTAACCCCTGAAACGCGTCGGTTAGGGACTCTACATAAAAATCTATTTCATTACACTTGATTGTCCCTACAATCCACTTTTTGCTGTGCTGTTACCTATAAACATGTATTATCCCCCACTGTATGCATCAATATCTATTAATTTCTATCAACTCATAGTGCTTAGCCCAACAATATGTTAATTTAATTATTTTAACATGAATACAATTGAGTAGCAATACAGCCAATTAAAATAAAAAAAATCGTATTGTACAAATAAGCTCAAGGACATGTTAACCATAAGGCACTTGTTAGGCTGTCTCTTAAAGTGGTTGTAAACCCTCACACACCACTTTTACCTACAGGTAAGCCTATAATAAGGCTGATCTGTAGGCACCGTGAATATCTCCTAAACTTGCACCGTTTGTGCTGTTTCTTCAGCTGCTGTGCCGTTACCGGCAGCTCCCGGGAGACATGTCGCTGGTCACAGTACTGTGCCAGGACCACCGCGGGGGCTTCGATCTAAGGTAAGTATTCCATAATGACTTAGTATGCCATGCATACTAGCTCATTATGCCTTTGTCTTGTAGGTTTTTTTTTCCTTGGGTTTACAACCACTTAAGGACTGCCTCATGTACATATACATCAGTACTCTGAAGAGGGATATCTCGGTAATGGCAGCAGCTGCTGCCACAACTGAGATGTCCCTCTTTACAGGAGGCGGTCCTGTGAGCGATAACGATGGTCTCTGCAGCGGGTTCGCCGTGAGATCACTGTTATCGGAGGCGGGAGAGGTGCCACCCCCCCTCCCGCTGCTCTCCCGCGCCCTCCACTGCTTACGAGCCATCGGTAGTGGCGGAGGCAATCGGGTCCTTTTTGCTGCTGGGTATGGAGACGAGTGAGGCTAAGATGGCCCCCACTCATCTCTATACCATAGGAGGATGATAGCAACGTCAAAACGTCACTTCGCCCATACCTCTTAAAGGTACATTTTTTTCAATGTTATTTACATTTTTATTGCATTTAAGTCCAAATATGAGATCTGAGGACTTGTTGACCCCAGATCTCATATTTAAGAGGACCTGTCATGCTTTTTTCTATTACAAGGGATGTTTACATTCCTTGTAATAGGAGTAAAAGTGATCCATTTTTTTTTTAAACACTGTAAAAATAAATAAAATCAAGTAAAATAAATAATAATAAAATAGAAGCAAACTCATATGTGAGTAGCGCCCACATATGAAAACGGTAGTCAAACCACACATGTGAGGTATCGCCGCAATCGGTAGAGCGAGAGCAATAATTCTAGCCCTAGACCTCCTCTGTAAAGCAAAACATGCAACCTGTAGAATTTTTTAAATGTTGCTTATGGAGATTTTGGAGAGGAAAAGTTTGACGCCATTCTACGAGCGGGCGCAATTTTGAAGCATGACATGTTGGCTATCAATTTACTCGGCGTAACATTATCTTTCACAATATAAAAAAAATCAGGCTAATTTTACTGTTGTCTTATTTTTTTTATTCAAAAAAGTGAATTGTTTCCAAAAAAAATGCGCTTGTAAGACCGCTGCGCAAATACGGTGTGAAAAAAAAGTATTGCAATGACCGCCATTTTATTCTCTAGGGTGTTAGAAAAAAAATATATAATGTTTGGGGGTTCTAAGTAATTTTCTAGCAAAAAAAAAAAACAGTTTTAAACGTTTAAACATCGAGTTTGAAAAAGAGGCCTGGTCCTTCAGTGGTTAAGAAAACTTATGCCGCGTACACACGACCTGACTTTTCGAGGGACTAGGTCTGACAGTCTTTCCAACGGACTTTCGGCGGAGTTCCGATGAACTTTCTGAATGAACGGACTTGGCCACACACAATCACACCAAAGTCCGACGGATTTGAACGTTATGACGTACGACCGGACTAGAGTAAGGAAGTTCATAGCCAGTAGCCAATAGCTGCCCTAACGTTGGTTTTTGTCTGTCGGACTAGCATACACACGAACGTATTTCTCGGTCCGGCGGAGTTCCGGTGGAAAAATTTAAAACATGTTCTATTTCTAAAGTCCGCCGGATTTTTGGCAAGCAAAGGTGGAGCCCACACACGATCAAATTGTCCGACGGAATCGTTCCGTCGGACCTTTGCTGTCAAAAAGTCCAGTCGTGTGTACGCGGCATGAGAGTGTTCTGCAGAACCAGCATCATGGATACCCTCTTGCATTTTATCTGTTAAATAAATAATGTATAATAATAAAAAATATAAATGTATATAATCCTATAAAAATGAACCAAACCATTCAGCTTTGAGGCTACTATAAAAAAAAGAAAGGCGCCGCATCTACGGCCTCAAATTTACAGCACATGTGAACAGCGCTCAATCCAGAAAAAAGCTGATTGCACTACCTAAAAAAATACATATTAAACATAGACATATTAATCTAAAATAAAATCAGCAATGTATGTCAAATAAAGCTTCCACATAAACTTAAAAATCATTTAAATGTATCCTATCTGATTCTTCCTTACTGGTCTTTAATTTCTAAGGTGCATACTATACTGTATAGTGTAAACCCTTGCAGCTGAATTGGTTTTTGAGTGCACCATATTAATCTCACACAGCTGATCCCATCTTCTTCATCATAAAGAATTCTCCTTGACCATATGTCACTTTCAAGCTATCCAGGATTAATATTGTGTAATGAAACAATACTCAATATTATCCATTATTAATAACCTTCAATATGCTGTTGTGCTGCTGCAGAGTGTTTTTTGTTGTTGTTGTTTTGGACCATAAATCCTTGAAATCATTAATGAAAGATTAGCCTTGCAGCCATTGACTAACAAACCCTAAAACAGGTTGATTTATTTAAAAGATGGAAAACACTCATGTATCACTAACCAGGTGAATAGCTTTTGAACCACAGGACCCATAGCGATAGGCATCCAATGCCATGCTGTTGGGGTGATGATTAAAAGGCACACAAGAGCCTGCGATGTGAAGACAGTGGCCAGGCAGTACAGTGCTGGAACCTCAGCAATAACATACATTGGGTTTGATGTATTAAAACCGGAGAGTGCAAAATCAGGTGAAGCTGTGCATGGTAGTCAATCAGCTTTTAAAGTCAGCTTGTTCAATGAGCCACTTGCCTACCAGGGACTTACAGCCCCCACCTGCCCAGGCAATTTTTCAGCTTTCAGTGCTGTCGCATTTTGAATGACAATTGCGCGGTCGTGCTACACTGTACCCAAACACATTTTTTATCACATTCTTCACACAAATAGAGCTTTCTTTTGGTGGTATTTAATCACTGCTGGGTTTTTTATTTTTTACAAAAAAAAAAGACCAAAAAATTAGATTTTTTTCCTGTCAGTAAATTTTGTAACTTAGTAATTTTTCACCTTCACTTATGCGTGCTGATGGGGCAGCACTGATGGGCACTGATAGGCTGAACTGATGGGCATTGATGTGGTGGCGCTTATGGGCACTGATTAGGTGGCACTGATGAGGAGGTACTAATATGCCCCACTTATGGGCACTGATAGGTGGCACTGATGATCACTGATAGGTGGCACTGATGGGCACTGTTAAGTGGCACTGATGGGCACTAATAGGTGCACTGGTGGGCACTGATGGGTGGCATGGATATGCGGTACTGATGGACACTGATGGGCATTGGTGGGTGCCATTGACGGCAAATTTGTGGGAAAGAAAGGATGGCAATTGTCAGTTAAAGCGATGCAGTGCCGAATCGCAAAAAGGGGCTTGGTCTTCGGCTGCAAATTGGTCCGGGGCTTAAGTGGTTTAATCACAAAATCATCTACCTGTACGTGATTTCTTCTTCCTGGTTTGGGGCATGCACGCGCGCCGCCAGAGAACCGATCCCGCTGTGATTGGACACAGTGGGAGCCAATCAGCGGGTTCAGTGGACCCGATGTTCACCAGGACCCTCCAAACGTTTGGAGAGAGGCAGAACAGCGGTCTGCCTATTTAAACAAGGCAGCTCGCCGTTCTGTTAGTAAGGGAGACAGAGGTCTTGTGTTTCTACTAAGTAGGAACACGGATCCCGGTCTTCTTACTGTTAAACCATCCCCCACACACTCTCAAGGAACACATTTAACCCTTTGATCGCTCCTGATGTTATCCCCTTCCCTGCTAGTGTCATTAGTACAGTGACAGTGCATTTTTTTAAGCACTGATCCCTGTATTGTGTCACTTGTCCCCAAAAAGTGTCACTTAGTGTCAGATTTGTCCACCACATTGTCACAGTCCTACTAAAAATGGCTGATTGCCAACATTATTACTAATAATAAATATAAAAAAAAAATAAAAGTCCATAAATCTATCCCACAGTTTGTAGACACTATAACTTTTGCGCAAACCAATCTATATCCGCTTATTGGGATCTTTTTTTTCCAAAGATATGTAGCAGAATACATATTGGCCTAAATTGATGAAGAAATCCGATTTTTTAAATTTTTTTATTGGATGTGTTTTATAGCAGAAAGTAAAAATATTGCCAAGCAGTGTAGAATGAGCGGACTTTTGTAATAAAGTATATAAATAAAGAGTAGTGTGAAAAGATACAGAAGGGAGTAGATGTCACAAGTTTAATCTTGAGTCATAATACAAAAAATTATTCAGAAGCATACATCAGAAAACGTGGATCAATAATGGTACAAAAATAGTAATATAATACAGTATATAAAGAATCCAAAAGATAGCATTTTGCTGTTTTTTTAACATGCCATATTTTTTAATGCACATTTTACCATGTTTTTTTTTTTTTTTTTATGTGCATTTTGTCGCTTTTCTAAACACACATTTTAGTGCTTTAACGCACATTGAGGCAAAAGAGAGAGCATAAGCTCATTGCCTTTATTGGTTTTCTGGACTTCAGCGCTTTTGTTGTTTTTTTTATTCTTTTTACTAACACACATTTAGGCACAGGTTATTTTAACATGCATTTTGGTGTGGTTTGTAATGCACATTTTGGCGCTTCTTTTAGCATGTATTTTGGCAATTTTTTATTGTGCATATTTTGACAAACAGCACATTTTCGAGCCACTTTTGGGGTGTCATCAACAATTAATGGCACCCCAAGCATAACATGCATTTTGCATGTGTGTGCCTTGAACAGCCACAAAAATGCAGGTAAAATTAGGCAACATACATGTAAAAGCACAAAAATACACATACATTTTTTCCTAAAAAAACATGACAAAATGTTTGATGAAAAAATGCAGCAAAACATACGTTAAAAAACTGCACCAGAATGTGCATAAAAATTTATCCTTTTTTGGGCATGGTGCATTGTGTGTTTTTTAAATGTGTTTTTGGCGTGTTGGTAGCATATTTATCAAATGACCAAATGTGCAGCAAAATGCATGTCTGCTGACTGCATTTGGGGTGCCATTAATCATGAATGGCACCCAAAAGCGCACTGTGTATTTTGACAATTTTAGTGCAATTTGGAATTGCAGCAAGAATTGTACAATTCTGCCAAAAAGATAATACAGTACATTATAAATATACTGTGTGTTTACTGTATAGTTATATATATACTGTATATACAATGAGGGAAATAAGTATTTGATTCCCCGCTGATTTAGTACGTGTGTCCACTGACAAAGAAATGATCAGTCTATATTTTTAATGGTAGGTTTATTTTAACAGTGAGAGATATATAAATAACAACAAAAATATCCAAAAAATGCATTTCAAAAAAGTTATAAATTGATTTGCATTTTAATGAGTGAAATAAGTATTTGATCCCCTATCAATCAGCAAGATTTCTGGTTGCTAGGTGTCTTCTATACAGGTAACAAGCTGAGATTAGGAGCACTCTCTTAAAGGGAGTGCTCCTAATTTCAGCTTGTTACCTGTATAAAAGACACCTGTCCAGAGAAGCAATCAATCAATCAATCAGATTCCAATCTCTCCATCATGGCCAAGACCAAAGATCTGTCCAAGGATGTCAGGGACAAGATTGTAGACCTACACAAGGCTGGAATGTGCTACACGATCATCGCCAAGCAGCTTGGTGAGAGGGTGACAACAGTTGGTGTGATCATTCGCAAATGGAAGAAACACAAAATAACAGTCAATCTCCCTTGGTCTGGGACTATATGCAAGATCTCCCCTTGTGGAGTTTCAATGATCATGAGAACAGTAAGGAATCAGCCCAGAACTACACAGGGGAATATTGTCAGTGATCTCAAGGCAGCTGGGATCATAACCACCAAGAAAACATTTGGTAACACATTACGCCGTGAAGAACTGAAATCATGAAGCGCCCACAAGGTCCCCCTGCTCAAGCAAACAAATTGTACAGGCCCATCTAAGGTTTGTTCATGAACATCTGAATGATTCAGGGGTGAACTGGGTGAAAATGCTGTAGTCAGATAAGACCAAAATCAAGCTCAACTGAACTCACCGTGTTTTGAGGAGGAGAAATTCTGCCTATGATCCCAAGAATAACATCCCCACCATCAAACATGGAGGGGTAAACATTATGCTTTGGGGGCGTTTTTCTGCCAAGGGGACAGGACAACATCACTGCATCAAAGGGATGATGGACGGGCTATGCATCGTCAAATCTTGGGTGAGAACCTCCTTCCCTCAGCAAGGGCAGTGAAAATGAGTTGTGGATAGGTACTCCAGCATGACAATGATCCAAAACACACGGCCAGGACAACAAAGGAGTGGCTCCAGAAGAAGCACATGAAGGTCCTGGAGTGGCCTAGCCAGTCTCCAGACCGTAATCCTATAGAAAATATGTGGAGGGAGCTGAAGGTTCGAGTTAACAAACGGCAGAAAGAGGCCTCCTTCCTCACATCACGGAAGCTTCTCAACCAAATTCTCCACCTCTGGGCTGGAGAATCTGGGACAGAGCTATTTTACAGAGATGGACAGTGAGAACTTCAGATCTCACCTTCATAAACTGGCCATCTTAATGACAGAAGGGCGTGATGTATGATGAGAAGTGAAGAACATGTTCTCCACTCCTCATCTCAGCTTCATAAACTGAGACACTTTCTCTTTCATAAAAGAACACCATAGTCCTAACACTTTGTTATTTCATCCTAACACACTCCCAGTTCAAAGGATTACCAGTTTAAAATAATGGAAAAATAGAAAACAAAGTGGCCATCACATCTAGGGACAGGTAAGCTGCAATACTATCAGTTTCCATTCTTGGGTTTAGCCTCACCACACATTACAATCTCACTGTACAATCTTCTTTAGATGTACCAGCAGTTATGCAGTACAAGTACCTGTTTGAGAGGATAAAAATTGATATCAGAATGCCTTGATGGGTGGATGTCAGTCTGAAGGAGTGGGAATTCCAAAGCAGGCCGCGTTTTCATGCAGACTGCCTTACGTAACACTCACATGTGATGCTAAACTTCCATGACTGAAAAAAACGCTAGATATCCTAATTAAATGGGCTCTATATGATCTGTTGCAACTTCTAATGCACACTGTTGGAAACCTACAGAGTGCAGAGAAATCACAGTAAATAATTTCAGTACAGGAGAAGAGTTTGTACAACTGTGCAAGACTGCAGGTAAGATTTGAGTTAAGCTATAATGACAATATTTTGTGGGCATCTGTAAAATCTTTACAACCAAGAGTCTGGCCAGAACTGCACATGGTAATATACTATAATTATGAGTCAGTAAAAGATCACAGTGGCTAACGGCACTTAGCAGTTGTTAGGAGGAGAGACAGATGGCTATGTATGACCAAGTTAAAAGGGATAATCAAGTGAATTCAGCCATGTGGTTCAGAGCTCACTGTGTCACAAATCTTTGAAGGTCGTTGGACCTAAAGTCGAATTCCCATCAAAACACAATTTTGTGTGCAAAATTTAGAGCCGGTCCACTGTTTTGTGTCTGTTTCCTTTCCTACTAATATTTACACGTTGCTTAAAAGTAAAATGTTTTGGGCCTATATCAGGAAATAAAGCCTGCCTTAGTTAAAGCCAAGCTACTATGGGCTTGGACATTATATACAACGACCTTCCATTCCTTACTAACCCTTTGAATATGAACACAATTTCACATATTTATTGGTAAAGGTATACTTTTTTTTTTTTGGATAGAGTGGAGAAAGATTTGAACAACTGTCTGCTTTTTTACTGCTGTTTGTGGCCACATTAGGGAGCCACTCACTCTATTTGTCACATTTACCATTTACCATTTTCAACGAAGGTACAAGTGATGGAAAATCCTATATTTTGGGTTGTCATCTGAACAGCAATGGAGGGAAATCTTTCAATAGGGACAATAGTTATAGTGACAACCAGTGATTTCCTTACTTTGTATGGATTTCCCCTCATTTCCTGTTTTGACTATGGGACAGGAAATGAAGGGAAATGGAACACAGAGGGCAAAAAACAAAACAAAACAGAGCGGTTATAACCCTCCCTTACTCTATTCAAAAGGATAAAAAAAAAAAAGTAAGAGTTTTGGCTTTGTTTCCACAATGGAGACATTTTAAGGACTATAGCTTTAAGACATACTGTATGTTGACTGGCAATCTTTATTTAAAATGCAATTCTAAATATAATGTGCATTATTTTCATCACCAAGTTTATGTAAGCATTTTAGGGTTTTCTCACACTCACAGTTTTAACTGTACCTTGGAACAGTTCACCCCTTTGGTCTTATTTGTTTGTCTATGGTGAGTGCTCAAAGAACGGTTAGGTATAGTGTGCCCGGGACTGCTTGGAAAAGGTGGGTCCAAACACAGTGCACTTGTAGTATGGTTGCTTCATTGTGAGGGCAAACTGTGCCTGAACACTAAACTTTCCATAGATCACTGAGCATGGAAGCAAGGGATCACTGTGGTCTAATGTGCAAAGGTGATGTTGTAAGTGTGTCAAGGGTGCAGACCAGCAGAAACTTGGGAGGGGAGACAGTGGAACATATTTTCTCATGCACAGCCCAGTTTACATTGCCGGCATGGTCCCCGTGAGCCAAGATGTATGACTACTGCACATAAGCGGGAGCTACATCATTCTATGCAGCCAATCAAGACAGCTGAAAACCAGCACCTGGAAGGAGCCGGGGAGAAGATGCCAGCACTATCGAGAGACACCTCACTGACCTTGGGCTATTGGAGAGAAGATAACTATGGTGATCTAGTTCTTCTTTAAAGGTGTACCAAACCATGTCAGAGTTTCTTTGTCCTCCCCCTCCCCATATTTGTATAAAAAAATAATCTCAGTACATTTGATGGCTTGGCAAAGGCCTTTTGGAAGTGCTTCAAAATGTGGTTTGCTTTTAACATTTGATTTTAGAAAGAATGAATTGACTTTTCTGAACATAAACCACATAACCACATAAACTGTAAAAAAAAATCATTTGTGAAAAAAAAATCACCTTGCCCCTTCAAATGTTCCTGTCACTGCATTTGAAAATAACAATCAACTTGACCCCACTAGCATTTAAAAATGTAATGAACGTTCTTAAAATGAAACATTTGTATATAAATTCTACTAGTGTATGGCCAACTGCACTGTTCCCCACTCTATCCAAAACAAAATAAAACCTTGTGGCTAGAGATTGGATTTAATATGAGTTAATGCACTGCAGTCAGAATGCAAACAGCACCTCGTATGTCCATTAGAAATATTATTCCCAAAGTCTGTGCAATGTATCAACCTCTTTCTCAGCTTCCTGTATCACCAATCACATCTATACTCTCAGGGCATGTTTGAATCTGCTTCACGGCTATAAGAAATATCTTAGTTCCAATATTTTTAACAAGCGGCAGCAAGGAGACTAGGTGTGTTTGAGAGAAGCTCTCCGGCAACAGAAGCATGTGTTCTCAGATGACCAGATTACCAATAAAACGAAATGGGGAGCATTTTCAGTTCTGACTGGAGTGTACCTATATTATCCTATATGGATCTTACATTTTGCTGTGCACAGTCAACTTTTTTGTTCTTGGATCAATCTAGATTTTAATATTTATTTTATTTTGTAAAGTTCAGACAGGCAGCCTCTATATAAGCAGTCATCTGAGTGATCTTTTGATTTTTTTTTTTAAGATTCCTCGAGTAAAGTTCATCCTCCAACACAGCATATCAGGACAAGGTTGAGAAAATAAATTCTATAAGTGTTTGCCAATGTGGTGAATAACACTATTTACACCCGGTGGGAGATCAAAATTTCTGGAGAGTACTTCAGTTCTGTAATTTTCATCTTCGGATCAAATTGTATCTTCTACTGTCATTCAAACTTACTTTCCAAAATTGAAGGTTTAAGGAAAAACCAAGAACACAGAGACCACGGTAAGTGGTGCATTAAATCCCTGAAGAGCAAGAGACAGGAGAACATTGAATGCCAGTGTGAAAACAGAGGCATCGAGCATGCTGTGAAACAATGCAAATCTCTCTTACGGTCGACGGGAGTTTTGCGCTTCTGAAATTTATCAGCCCCTTCGTCTACTGTCAACAGTAAATCTGTGCTGCCGTTGACAAAACACCTTTCAAATTCGGCCTTTCGGTCTGGATTCTGTTATCACTAAACCTAGTAGCATTTTGCTCTCATGTCATGTTCCATGGTCTCCAGCTAGGAAATAGGACTATAAACCTCAAATTGGTGCCTGAGTGCATGGGGATGAAACCGAGAAGCAAAGGAAAAAGAAATTAAATTGAAGCACTTTCTTTTTCAGCATTCGTTAGGGACTTTCTATTCTGGTAAATGTCAAAGATGGACGCACACCGCAAGAAAAAAATGACTATCCATTTCTCTGCTCTTTTGGCCTTTTTCAATGCCATTTATCATACTGCGATTCATTTTTCCATTATAGGATTCAATTTCAACCCTTTGGGAAATATTAATTCCAAACTGTTTGCAAAGTACGACACGGGCCTTAGTGAATAATGAAACTAAGCTCTGTTTTAAAGGGTAACGTATATGGAATAGTCTTAAATAGAGATGTGGCTTAAAATTGTTCTTTGCCCAGGTTAAGTCTTTGTAAAGTCAACAATGTGCTGAAGTAATGAGGTCACAAATGAGGCAAAGTAAAACTTAAAGGACCATTGAATTTTAAAAATGTTTATGTAAGAGAGTACTCAACACCTACTCAAAGTAGAAGTCATAGGTTGGGTTGCATGAATTTACATATATATAGGATAATGAAGCCAGTTTTTCTTTTCACTGGGGATGTCTAATGGCGAATGGCGAACATATTGCATGTACTGTAAAGAGAACCTGCCCTTAGTGACATAAAATTGTAAATCAGAAAAATTGCAGTGTTGCTTGTAGCAACCAATTACATTCAAGATGCATTTTTTTCTTTTGCAGATTAAAAAAATTGAAGTAACTGTGTGGTTGGCTGTTACAGAAAATACCACGCATTGTACCATTAACTTTATCTGAACTCCCTAGTTCAGTATGGATAAAATCTCAGTACCATGACCATTGTATTATAGCATTCCCGACTCATGTCACACTGAATGTTAACTGATTGTTTTTTGAAGAACCATTGTAAGAAAACATGCCCCTTCAAAACTGTTTGAATCCCTGGTGATTTGAGCAGCCATGGCTTTCAATGTGTCGGGATCTGACTTCCCGTAAAAGGGTACTAAAGAAGTTCAAGAACTTATATTAATATATTTTGATCTTGTTTAACTCTTTGTGGCCTTCTTGGTAATGGGCCTATTCACACTTTTTTTTAGGCCAAACTCAGCCACTTGTGCCCGTCAAATGCAGCCACTCGTGCCTATTAAATGCAGCCACCTGTGCCCATCAAATGCAGCCGCCTGTGCCCGTCAAATGCAGCCACCTGTGCCTGTCAAATGCAGCCACTTATGCCCAAACGTAGCCACTTATCTCAATCAAACGCAGCCACTTGCGCCCGTCAAATGCAGCCACTTGTGCCTGTCAAACGCAGCCACTTGTGCCCATCAAATGCAGACACCTTTGCCCATTAAATGCAGACACCTTTGCCCATTAAATGCAGCCATCACTTCACTAACCCCCCCCCCCGAGTGCACGGGCCACCACTAGTGCTGACAGTTCCTTGGCATTCCTGTTTGCACCTTCCAGCACACTAAGGCCGCGTACACACGCGGGGACTGTTCGCCCAACTTTGTCCGCTGAACAGTGTTTCGGCGGACAGTCCGCTCGTGTGTGGGCTTCAGCGGACAGTTTCAGCGAACAGTCTGACGAACAAAGTTTTTCAGAAATTCCGTAAAACTGTCCGCTGAAACTTGGTTTGAGCGGACAGTCCGCCCGTGTGTAGGCTTGTTCGTCAAACTAAGTTCCGCGCATGCTCAGAAAGGATTTACACGGCGAAGGTTGCATTGCAGTGTATAGGACGTCGTATTTCTAGTCCCGTCGTACGTGCCGTTCACGTCATCGCGCAAGTTTCAGCGGACTGTTCGTTCGTCGTGTGTGGCCAAGTCCGTCCATGCTAATTTTGAGCGGACTGTCCGCTCAAACTGTTTGACGAACAAAGTTGGGCGAACAGTCCCCGCGTGTGTATGGGGCCTAAGAGTTAACAGTGGCATGTACAAAGGGAAGCCCAGGGACCTGTCAGCATGGAGCATGAGGTTTAAGTAGAGTACAAACACATTTGTACTCTACTTACTGTTGTTAAAATGACTTTGTTTTAATAAATGCCGTGTTGCAATGAATGATGTGCCCTGCTGTATTTGCTTTTTTAAAAAAAAATATGTCACTTCATACTGAATTTCACACGACAATACATGTGACTGCCCAGCCCTTCCTGCCTCTCTTCTCTCACATCTCTCCTGAGTCCTGAAGTCAGTGGGGAATTCTCAGCCCTGCCTGCCTCTCTTCTGATATGATAGCTATAGTCAGCGAGCGAGGCTAAGAATGTCCCACTGATGTCAGGACTCAGGAGAAACGTGAGAGAAGAGCGGAGATAGGCGGGACGGGCCAGGCAGTCACATAAGCGGGATGTATTGTCCTGTGAAATTCGGTATGATGAAATTTTTTTTAAAAAGCACATACAGTGGAGCACATCATTCATTGTAACACAGCATTTATTAAAACAAAGTAATTTTAACAATACGCTTGGAGCACTCACCCGGGAGGGCGGGGCAAGTCGGGATGACATCACCCGGCAATCGATTTTCCGGTCCTTGCGCATTGATGCTGCATCCAGGACACCCAAATCACAATGCATCAATGCAGTGATTAATTTCAGCACCCCTAATAAGCACTAGTCAGATTAACTAGGTGCCAAGGGCGCAAATGGGTGGTGGGAGCAGGGTTTTTTGTACCCCTTGTAATGGCAATGGCAGGTTGGTGAAGCTGTTAAACCTTACTCAGGTGTGGGACCAGAAGATGGTCTTCAATAATGTCAGGTTAGCTCACTGTTTTATAATATGTGACTGCAAGTCCAGTACTGATGTCTCCTTAGTGAGTGGGTCAATGACACCTTGCACTTACTGGATGTCCTCAGTCCTTCCACAGAGTAAGTGAGTATGGCAGCCAGTTTCTTTTTTTTTCTTTAATATAAATTGTATCTGCAATTGGTTTGTAAAATCTAACTTCACCTTTCCGATCTTTCATGCTACATCCATATACGTATAAGGTTGTAACATGAAACGTGATCACAATCCACAGCCCTCCACAGATTCTTCTTCCTGCTGGCTCCTTTCACATTTAAATTTAGGTGTGCTAGTGCAATGTATGCTTCTCATTCATTCACAGAGATTTGTAAATAAAAAAAAATAAAAAAATAAAACACAGAAGAAGGATTGATAGTTATCATTGGATCACAACTGTGCTGATGTCACCGCACACATAGTAGATAAATACTTCCTCCAGCTCTATAAATTAGGGTCCATACTATGAAACAAACTTGAGCTGGAGGCATAGTCTGCAGAAGCCAGAGCAATGCACCTGTGATCCACTGATTGCAATTGTAATGCTTTGTAGGCTGAAATGCAAAAAAGGAATAAATTCACTTTTTGGTTTTTGCAATATGGGTGTGTTTACTATTTTTTGGAATATGTGAAATTCACTTAAAGGTCTAACCTAATCAGATTTGTTTTGCCATATGTCTCTCATTGGGGAGACTTCCCTTTATTTCCTATCCTTTAGACAAAATATGAAGTGAAAGAAAATCCATCCAAAGTTAGGATTTCTCTAGTTGAATCACCAGAACTAGTGTCCTCATTGGAAGATTTCCATTCTATTCCTGTTCTGGAACAGTCCAAAATTTGGTATTTTCTTTCATTTTCTGTAATAAGAGCAAAACAGGACAAATATGTTTTGCTCTTATTACAGAAAATGAAAGAAAATACCAAATTTTGGACTGTTCCAGAACAGGAATAGAATGGAAATCTTCCAATGAGGACACTAGTTCTGCTGATTCAACTAGGGAAATCCTAACTTTGGATGGATTTTCTCTCACTTCATATTTTGTCTAAAGGATAGGAAATAAAGGTAAGTCTCCCCAATGGGAGACATATGGCAAAACAAATCTGATTAGGTTAGACCTTTAAGTGAATTTCACATATTCCAAAAAATAGTAAACACACCCATATTGCAAAAACCAAAAAGTGAATTTATTCCTTTTTTGCATTTCAGCCTACAAAGCATTACAATTGCAATCAGTGGATCACAGGTGCAATGCTCTGGCTTCTGCAGACTATGCCTCCAGCTCAAGTTTGTTTCATAGTATGGACCCCTCCATTCTTCTCAAGACCTCCTACTCTCAAGCTCTCTCATCTCCTCCTCCCACACTCGTCTCCAGGATTTCTCCAGAGCCTCTCCAATCCTCTGGAACTCGCTACCTCCACTGGTCCGGCTATCCCCTACTCTTGCTACCTTCAGGCGATCCCTGAAAACTCATCTATTCAGGGAAGCCTATCACGTCTCAAACTAATCTCCTACCACTTCCATCAGCTCATTCCCGACAGTTATAACCTTTTGTACCACCTGCCCCACCCTTTTAGATTGTAAGCTCTTTTGAGCAGGGCCCTCTTAATCCTCTTGTATTTTATTATATTGTAACTGTATTGTCTTCCTTTTATATTGTAAAGCGCTGCATAAATTGCTGACGCTATATAAATCCTGAATAATAATAATAAATAGAGAGGGTGAAGCTCCCTAATGTGGGGAACAGACAGCAATAGAAACCTGACACGTGTTTTATTCCCTCTACACTATCCAAAAGTAAAAAAGTTTGCCTTTAGTTATAATTTAACGTTAACTGATCATTTTTCAACAAAATCTAGAAACAATATTGATGTGCTTGCAGCTAGCAAGTAGATTTAAACTGCTTATCATTCAAATAGTAAACCATAATTTCTGCTCTGATTTACAGCATAATATGAATTACTTTCATTAAACAAAAGTCTATGTGCTATGTGTTTTTTTTTTTCAATTACTGAGACAAGAACAATACTTGTCTCAGTAATTGTTTATTTGAGAAAACAAACTTTCCTTTTTAGATAAAATGTGTACAAAGATATATGTCAACTTGCTTGAACTTATCAATAAAAATATTTGAAACAAAAAAAAATGCAAAAAAATGTTGCAAAAAAATAAAAATAAATAATTCCAACTGTAAGAGCTCAAAAAGGAAGGAATCAAAATTGTCATGTATAACAAGTTATAATAGGAGCTACGTAAACTGACATCACTGAGTCCAGTATGTCGGCACTTAGCAATGTTATAACCTTGTTTTTGTTTTAAATTAGACTTTGTAGTTGGCTATCTCCTGTGACAACCAGGCAGCCCATAATGCATCAATCCACTTCTAACAATTCATAAGATAATTGAATCTATTTCGTGCAATCAGAACAGGAAACAACATCTATTACATCAGAGGCAGAAAAGGTTGAGTATCCCTGAGTTCAATACAGGCCGGGACTTTTCATTCTGATTAAATAAAAAGTGTAATTTTACGGCATCCAATCCAAGAGTGCTCAATCTCTGCTCTTCAAACTAATTATTTCCATGCTGTTTATAACTGTTGAGACATAAATGGAACCATGAGCAATGGCAAAGCAACAATTCAAAATGTAAAGGCTATTATTCACTTGACACAAATTTAAGCTGATGTCATCACCACAAGATTCAAACTAAAGCTGGACTCCAGAGTAAGCAGATATAGTCTAAATACAAGAGGCATGTGCATTTTTTACTTGTGGGCTTTGTGTATTTCTTCCAGATCTGTGCAGTAATCCGGTGTAAAATGTAGCCTTTGTGCAGGAGTTTGCTACAATAAAGACCAGTCACTGCCACCCTCTCTACTTGTGCAGGGTGACAGGTGTTGTCTCTGCCTCCTCCTGTAGTTTTCTGCAACACTGGCATTTCATGCAGAAAATACGCATATGCCCATGTGAATGTAGCCCACGTGGCACATAACAATAGGAAGTCTATGAGGAGTTGTTGGGACTTTCTGAAAAACAGAGGCGCAAATACAGTCCAAACACTCATTAGAAGCACAAACTAATCCTTAGCAATCAATGAGTCATCGGCTGTCAACAGAGTTCCCCAATGAAATCTCAATGTAAAAAAAAATCCTCTTCAGCCTGGTATGGACCTGGGAATGGATGGATTCAGAGGGGATCCTCATTCCACAATTTAAAAAAAAGATGGAGTAGGGTCCCCCCCAAAATCCATACCAGACCCCTATCCGAGCATGCCACATGGCAGGGCAGTAAAGAGTGGGGACGAGCAAGCACCCCCCCCAAACCATACCAGGCCACATGCCCTCAACATTACCATAGTACCATAGGAAACCATGTTAAATGGACTGTAGTGCATTTCCGCCAACTGAAAAACGCACTAAAAAATGCATTGGTTGTGAATGAAGGGTAAAGCTTAACTTTAGGCATATATAAAAAAAAACACATCTTAATGCAGCTGTGTGTTCTTTAATTTAAGAATTAGTTCACCTTTAACAAAAAAAAAAAAAAAAACTGCCTATTCAGATAAGGGGTGTCTGTAGATGAAAACAAACTGTGCAGCTTTGACTAAAGTAGAATAATTCCCACTTATATTTTATGAAATGTGTGTACATTCACGTTATATGATGTTATAAGCGGAATGACAACTTTAGTCACGTATATAGTATTAGTATATTCTTGGATTTGATTTATAGGCATATCACTTTAATTAACAATTTTGTTTTTTAGGTTTTTGCTGCAGGTTCAGCAGATCATTAAAGGGATAGCACAGCACATGATTTATTTAAGTAGTATTTCTGGCATTTTCATTTTCAGAATTTTAGTGTGTTTCAACAAAGATGGAATACATAAAAAAAAAAAAAAAAAAAGATTAAATTAACAATTAAAGTAAATAGATTTCACAAAGCCATGAGCTGTTGAGATAAAAAAAAAAAATTATATATATATATATATATATATATATATATATATATATATATATATATATGTGTGTGTGTGTGTGTGTGTGTGTGTGTGTGTGTGTGTGTGTGTATAAAGAATAAAAGCCCCTAGTGATGACTTAATAAATAAACATGTAAATATTAGGTTATAATTAAATAGCAATAAATGCAGAAAACTGGTGTCTGTACATATGTTGAATATTTGATATAGTGAACAACATATTCAATATTTCTGGCATTTTGTATTGCATAAAAACAAAAAGCTGTAAGCCAGAGTGCCCCTGTAATACCCCAATGCCTTAGTGATTACAGGTCTGTTTATAAAAATGCATAAGCAAACTGTATAAAAACAAAATCAGGGTGCTTTAACATTGACGGAAGGAGCAGCAGATCAGCATGTCCCTGGTGAAACAGATCATATAAGTAGATATGTAAAAATATTAATGATATGCGGATTGCTGAGCATTCCTCCGGTTGGTATATCTCTTCTCTGCTGACACTTGATAAATAATATATAGAGCTCTGTGAAGAAAACAGGTGGTCTAGGCCTGTTTTATTTACACATCTCCTAACTTTGTAAATTAAATATGTATTAACGAAGAAAGGTCAGTGAAAGGTATACTAATGATTGCTAAAATAGCTTTTAGTTTAGGTACACCCCATTAGTTTCAAAATAAATCAAAACTCCAATGAAATGGCATTTTGAAGCATATTGTCATATGCGTTCTAGAACGCTCGGTTCACTGCATCTTGGCATTTTGAACAAGTGGTTCTGACAATGATTAACATGACTTAGGCTTCTGCAGGGAGACCCAAGAGAAATATAACACCAAATTCTCCGCAGGTGTGTAATGGGCCAGAGATTCACAATCTGTTCTGCAAAGTCACAACTCAAAGTCTTGGGAAATATCAATCCTTGGGCTGTTTTACATCCAATCCGCCAAGGGTATTCAGAACGTCGCAAAACACTTTATTTCAAAATAGTTCTAGGAGACTGACGCATTTCTTGTTTTTAATATGGTGTTTAAATAGGCACACTAGTTTCTCTATATTAGTGATTGTGCCATAAGAACCCTCATATTATGATGTTACAATAACAGGTGCATAAGCACTATACAATGGGGCTTGACAAAAGGGTTAGGAATAGAGACACCATAGTACTTGGTACATAATTCATGTTGTTGATTATACATTGCCCTGACTGTCTCTAGATACCAAGCAAAAAACACAACTTATACAATGCAACAAATCTGGAGCTGTTTGCAGCAGAATTGAATCTTTACAATTAGAGTAATATTACAGCTGAGCATATACATTCATATCACCAAAGGTTAAAGAAAAGCTTTACTTCTTACCTAATATCTCTTCTCTTAAAGAAAATGTCTAGGTATGGATATTTTTAAATAGTTACATTGGTCCAGCTTTGATTAATTTTCTGATTGAACGCAGTGAAGAGGAAGAGTGGTGACGTCAAATTTTCCACTTCACCCAATCAGACAATACTTTGCATTTATTGAGAAAATGCAAAGCATTCTCTGAATGGCACCCGTGCCCAGCGGCTGACCACCTGTATTAACTGTGCAGAAGGGAATCCACTGGCTTGGGACCTAGTAACCAGTGGAGATCACTGGAGAAGCAGTGTCTACTACAGTAATTTCTGTCTTCTAGAGGGATCCCACAGATATGGTATATACCAGTGATGGTGAACCTTGGCACCCCAGCTGTTTTGGAACTACATTTCCCACGATGCTCAAGCACTGTAGTTGAGCATTATGGGAAATGTAGTTCTAAAACATCTGGGGTGCCAAGGTTCGCCATCACTGTTATATACATAGTTACAAACTAAACCAATGTAACTATGTAAAAATATCCATACCTAGAATTCATCTTAAAAAAAAAATACTATCCTGCTCAGGTGTGACAGCTAGTGTCCCACTCCTCCATGTTGGTCCTCTTCGGCTGACTGCCTCTTCCGAGTTCGAACAGTCTTGCTCCAGTGATTCTTGCTGCTCTGAGAACTGGCTCTAATTGCATCCTAGGTGCCGAGATTATGCCAGGGGGCTGCTGGAGCATGGGACTTGGGCCAGAGTGGCAGTGGAGAGCAGGGTGGTAAAAAAAAAACAACAGAAATAGCCTTCTAAAAAAATAAATATAGCTATTGTATTAGTGAAGTAAAGTTCCATTTTAATCAGAGCTATAAGAGAACATACCCCTACATTGCTCTTGTATTGTGAGATTTTAAATATATACCGTATTTATCAGCGTATAACACACACTTTTTTCCCCCTTAAAATCAGGGAAAAATCATGGGTGCATGTTACACTCTGACCCCCCGCCGTTTGTGAGCCTCTCGCCAGCTTTTGGCCGCTCTCCGCAGCTTTTGCCCACTCTCGGCGGTTTTCGGGCGCTCTGGCAGTCCCACATGAGCCGGCGAAAGTGCGGCGCGAAAGCCGCGGAGAACGGCCGAGACCTGCCGAGAATGGCCGAAAGCCACCAAGAGCGACCGAGAGCTACCGAACATGGCCGAGATACACAGGACATCCACTCTGTATCTCGGTGGCACCATTTTTAAACAACAAGGCTGCAATGCAAGTCAGCAAATGACAATGACAAGGCTGCAATGCAAGGCTCCAAGTGATACTGACAAAGCTGCAATGACAAGGCTGCAAATGACACTGATAAGACTGCAATGACAAGTTTGCAAATGACACTGACAAGACTGCAGATGGGCACTGACAAGGCCGCATTGATGGGCATTTAAATGTAAGTTTATTTTCTTAAACTTCCCTCCTAAAAGTTTTTTTCCTTAAAATTCCCTCCTAAACTTGGGGTGCCTGTTATATACCGGCATGTGTTATACACCCATAAATATGGTCATCAAAGTTCCACTTTAATAGAAAGTAAACTGTAGAAGAAAGTTACTGTTATTGCATGGACTAAGAAAGTATGAAATGCTCAGCGGATTAGAACAGCCTTGGATAACCTGTTGATCTAACTTTCAACTTAAATTGGAAGTTGAGTTCGAAGGTGACGATTTACTATGTTATAATAATGTTTATAAAGTAAACTATTTAAAGTGATTGTAAACGATCACCTTTTAAAAGAACCCAATAAGTTTAAAATAGAAATGAAAGCCAAAGAATTTTTGTATGGCTATAAAACACTATAAATGCCTTTTCTTCATTTTTTTTATAAGCGATCACATTCCCTCTGTTCACAGCTGCATAAGAGCTGGGGGGGGGGGGGGGAGCAGCAGGGCACTGAGCTTCCCAGTGAATCGCTGTGCAGGGGAGGCATGTCAGGACAAGTCTGATCATTGGAGGAGAGCAATGAGTTCCCAGCATAGCTATAGAACTGACCATTGTGAGCTATCCCACTTAGTGTGGTCAGTTTTTAATAGGAAAGCAGAGGAACTGGCAGGAACACCAGGAATTCTACATAAATGAAGCAATACAAAGAGAACAGGATACTTTCTAATATATGTACATGGTACAGCAGGCACATATCAGGAATATGAAATGTAGGGGTAACAGGTGCTTTAAGTATTAAGCAGTATTAAACCCCAAACCGAAAACATTATATATTGCAGCTTACTGATCCTTACATGCAGTGGCTGCATTAGTTTCCTGTTCCTGTTGAATCGAGCTAGTAATACACGTCTTGCCCTAGAGTGTCTCCATTCTAGATGGAGGTGCAGTGGAGAAACCTTTGGATAACAGCAATGTCAGTTGGGGCAAAGGAGAATGTTAGATGCACTAGAAGATTCATATGGACTTGACTAACAAAAATAAAGATGAACTCCAGCTTACACTTTTTAAGTGCCATATATTCACAGCAACGTTTTCTTTTTGGTTAAAGGTTTAACACAAATGAATAAAATCTATCCGTGTTAAATGGTTTGTCTTAACTGCCACCTTTGCTCGACTGGCTCGTTCTGTTAAATGTTGGAAATAATAGACCTAATAGCCAGATCAACAGGTTAAAAACAAGGGCAAAAAAATCTAAAAAAGAGAAAACTAAACCAGCCATCACATCTAAGAATTGATAAGTTTTAATTGTCAATTAAAAATGTACCTTTTGTGTGAAATACCCCCTGAAAAATAGCAGTGCACTTCCTGATATGTTCGTTTTCCTAGGCACTCCCGTGCCTATAGCCTCATAGCTATATATCTGCATTGTGAATTCTAAGTCACTGTTGTATCTGACTGGTAGTCTCAGAAGATTTGGATTAACATTTTGTAATTTCTCTACTGCACTACTAATTATTCTCCTTGCTGGAGGCTCTGTCATGAGGAAGCAAAGTCCTGCCTCTACTAAGATAGCCACCTCTGTATAGAGATACAGGGCAGAACAAGAAACAGTAAGTCACTAAAGAGAAAAGATCATCTGCTGGGAGACCATAGACAATAATATTTACTAGTTCTTTGCCCTCTGCTTGCCTTTTTTGGGCAGCTTTTAGAATTCCTTTTTGAAGCAAACAAAGAAAGACAAAAAATGCATTTTGTACTGGATATTCTAAACACTGGGAGCCGAGAAAGACATGTAAAGCAAGCAAATTGCTGCTTATTACAAAAGAGACAATTATTGTGGAACCTAATGTTAACCCAAATTTTGCAACATACAAATCTTGTTTAGTTTGCAACAGACCTGGAACTCTTATGCCCCGTACACCCGGTTGGATTTTACCAACAGAAAATGTTCAATGGGGGCTTGTTGTTGGAAATTCCCACCATGTGTAGGCTCCATCGGACATTTTCAGTCAGAATTTCCGTGACACAAAATTTGAGATCTGGATCTCAAATTTTCTGTAAATTCCGATCGCGTGTACACAATTCTGATGCACAAAGTTCCACGTGTGCTCGGAATCAAGCCGAAGAGCCACACTGAACTTAATTTTTCTTAGCTCATTGTACGTGTTGTACATCACTGCATTCTTGACGTTCACAATTTCCGACCAACTTTGTGTGACTATGTGTATGAAAGACAAGTTTGAGCCAACATCTGTCGGAAAACAAATCCATGGATATTGTTGTTGGAATGTCCTATTAATGTCCAATTGTGTGTACGGGGCATTAGGCTCTTTGCACACAGGGCCATCAATTTGGTGTGTGACCTTCCTTGACATTTAAAGGGAGGGACAGGTCCAGCATCGAGCACCGCTGCCTGCAGCTTGTCAATTTTATGGCAGACTGGGACTGGATGGGGTTAAATGCTGTACTGAGTGGTTTTGGCATTTAGGGCCCTATGTGTTCAGGGACAAATGTACAGAATGCAGAAGACCTGCATCCCATGTGCAAGGGGTTTTATTCATGGATAACTTTTTTAATGCTCATGAAATTATTAATAATTGAACTATATTTGGGAAAAAGTTTAAGAGAACCCAGCAAAGCAATTAATATTGCAAGAACCCATTAGGCTGCTCAGGCAAAATGTAAACTCATGTCTGAATAGGTTAAAGTACATGAAGTAACCAAAGCTTCCACATATTTACAGATAAACATGCTAAAAGTATATGTAAAACCACTATCCTTTTTGTTGTTCTTGATATGAATTGCTAAAATCTGTCAGGATTTTTACTTTTTTTGCTATCTACCTCTCACTAGGGAGAATTGCCCTTACTTCCACAGACACCGCACCTGAAAAAACTTTCTCAATGGAAGATTTCCCTTCTATTCCTGTTGTGATGAGAGTTCAACATTTTGGATTTTCCCTTAATTTTAGTGTCAGATATAATGGTCATAATTGACATAGAGAGTATGAATCTCCACACAGCACAAGGACAAAAACCTAACAGACAATTTACCCCGTCCTTATTTATACTTTAGATACACTTTAGAGCAGGGGTCAAATCCTGGGAAAAAAAGTGTGGGAACTCCCACCCAAGATCCATTCCCCCACCAAAAAAAAAAAAAAAGGTACGCTCATATGCATATATACTGCACAGAAAATACAGTACAACATTTATTGTAAAGTGCCAGTTTACAAAAACAAAATAACGTGTCAAACAAAACAATCAACACAATGGGTGATGATCTTTCCCTCGCAGGGAATTTCTACCACAAATACACCCTGTTCCAAATTCTGTTACACAGCCCATTAGAAAATATCCCACAAACAGGAATAAGTATTGGCAGAGTATTGAAGAGTATTGGCAGGGTATTGCAGAGTATTGATAGGGTATTGCAGAGTATTGGCAGGGTATGTATTGAAGAGTATTGGCAGAGTATTGCAGAGCATCGGCAGGGTATGTATTGGCAGGGTATTGCAGAGTATTGATAGGGTATTGCAGAGTATTGGCAGGGTATTGCAGAGTATTGATAGGGTATGTATTGTAGAGTATTGATAGGGTATTGCAGAGTATTGGCAGGGTATCGCAGAGTATTGGCAGGGTATTGCAGAGTATTGGCAGGGTATGTATTGGCAGGGTATTGCAGAGTATTGATAGGGTATTGCAGAGTATTGGCAGGGTATTGCAGAGTATTGGCACAGTATTGCAGAGTATTGATAGGTTATTGCAGAGTATTGGCAGGTTATTGCAGAGTATTGGCAGGGTATGTATTGTAGAGTATTGGCAGAGTATTGTAGAGTATTGGCAGGGTATGTATTGGCAGGGTATTGCAGAGTATTGGCAGGGTATGTATTGCAGAGTATTGATAGGATGTGTATTGTAGAGTATTGATAGGGTATTGCATAGTATTGGCAGGGTATTGCAGAGTATTGGCAGGGTATTGCAGAGTATTGATAGGGTATGTATTGCAGAGTATTGGCAGGGTATTGCAGAGTATTGATAGGGTATGTATTGCTGAGTATTGGCAGGGTATTGCAGAGTATTGGCGGGGTATGTATTGCAGAGTATTGGCAGGATATTGAAGAGTATTGGAAGAATATTGAAGAGCATTGATAGGGTATTGCAGGGTGTGTATTGGCAGAGTATTGGCAGGGTATTGCAGAGTATTGGCAGGGTATGTATTGCAGAGTATTGGCAGAGTATTGCAGAGTATTGACAGGGTATTGCAGAGTATTGGCAGGGTATTTATTGGCAGAGTATTGGCAGGGTATTGCAGAGTATTGGCAGAGTATTGCAGAGTATTGGCACAGTATTGCAGAGTATTGATAGGGTATTGCAGAGTATTGGCAGGGTGTTGCAGAGTATTGGCAGGGTATGTATTGCAGAGTATTGGCAGGATATTGAAGAGTATTGGCAGGATATTGAAGAGTATTGATAGGGTATTGCAGGGTGTGTATTGGCAGAGTATTGGCAGGGCATTGCAGAGTATTGGCACAGTATTGCAGAGTATTGATGGGGTATTGCAGAGTATTGGCAGGGTATTGCAGAGTATTGGCAGGGTATTGAAGAGTATTGGCAGGGTATTGAAGAGTATTGGCAGAGTATTGAAGAGTATTGGCAGGGTATTGAAGAGTATTGGCAGAGTATTGGCAGGGTATTGCAGAGTATTGGCACAGTATTGCAGAGTATTGATGGGGTATTGCAGAGTATTGGCAGGGTATTGCAGAGTATTGGCAGGGTATTGAAGAGTATTGGCAGAGTATTGGCAGAGTATTGAAGAGTATTGGCAGAGTATTGAAGAGTATTGGCAGAGTATTGGCAGAGTATTGAAGAGTATTGGCAGGGTATTGCAGAGTATTGGCAGGGTATGTATTGGCAGAGTATTGGCAGAGTATTGCGGAGTATTGACAGGGTATTGCAGAGTATTGGCAGGGTATTTATTGGCAGAGTATTGGCAGGGTATTGCAGAGTATTGATAGGGTATTGCAGGGTGTGTATTGGCAGAGTATTGGCAGGATATTGCAGAGTATTGGCACAGTATTGCAGAGTATTGATGGGGTATTGCAGAGTATTGGCAGGGTATTGCAGAGTATTGGCAGGGTATTGAAGAGTATTGGCAGAGTATTGGCAGAGTATTGAAGAGTATTGACAGGGTATTGCAGAGTATTGGCAGGGTATTTATTGGCAGAGTATTGGCAGGGTATTGCAGAGTATTGGCACAGTATTGCAGAGTATTGATAGGGTATTGCAGAGTATTGGCAGGGTGTTGCAGAGTATTGGCAGGGTATGTATTGCAGAGTATTGGCAGGATATTGAAGAGTATTGGCAGAGTATTGAAGAGTATTGGCAGGGTATTGCAGAGTATTGGCAGGGTATGTATTGACAGAGTATTGCAGAGTATTGGCAGGGTATTGCAGAGTATTGACAGAGTATTGCAGAGTATTGATAGGGTACTGCAGAGTATTGGCAGGGTATTGCAGAGTATTGGCAGGGTATGTATTGCAGAGTATTGGCGGGGTATTGCAGAGTATTGGCGGGGTATTGCAGAGTATTGGCGGGGTAGTGCAGAGTATTGATAGGGTAGTGCAGAGTATTGATAGGGTATTGCAGAGTATTGGCAGGGTATTGCAGAGTATTGATACTGATAGGGTATTGCAGAGTATTGATAGGGTATTGCAGAGTATTGGCAGGGTATTGCAGAGTATTGATAGGGTATTGCAGAGTATTGGCAGGGTATTGCAGAGTATTGATAGGGTACTGCAGAGTATTGGCAGGGTATGTATTGCAGAGTATTGACGGCTATTGCAGAGTATTGGCGGGTATTGCAGAGTATTGGCGGGGTATTGCAGAGTATTGATAGGGTAGTGCAGAGTATTGATAGGGTACTGCAGAGTATTGGCAGGGTATGTATTGCAGAGTATTGGCGGGGTATTGCAGAGTATTGGCGGGGTATTGCAGAGTATTGATGAGTATTGGCAGGGTATTGCAGAGTATTGATGAGTATTGGCAGGGTATTGCAGAGTATTGATGAGTATTGACAGGGTATTGCAGAGTATGGATGAGTATTGGCAATTTGGCAGGGTATTGCAGAATGCAACTTACTTACACATGACACTACTAGTGACTGACCTCCTGGTATTCTCTTCTTCCCTTCTGTTCTGGGGGGAGAAGTAAACTCAAAGTGCACTGCAGCGGCTGTTTCCCCAGGAGGCACTGGGTAGAGGGGAGCGGGAGGACAGTCCGGCGCGCAGCGTGTGTCATACTGACGGGCTCGTGCCAGTGCGTGCCCACGCCGAAGTCATGTGACCGGTTGCTAGATGCGGAGCGGCCTCTGCCTAGCAACCAGTCACTCGGCGGCTGAGGAGCGGCGCGGACTACGCGCTGCATAGCCTCAGCCGGCCCTGCTCAGACAGCTAATGGGAACGGCGTTCCCGCTGTGGAAATAGTACGGGAACGCCGTTCCCATGCGTTCCCGCAGCACTCGAGCCCTGCTTTAGAGGCAAAAACAAAATCTGTTCAAAAATGTGGTCGATTTGGAAAATTACACGCATGCAAAAAATCAGATGTGCCAAATTTGCAATGACAGTTCCAAACTTACAGCATTGTACACACCACAAGAAAGGTATCATTTTACCAGTATACTTTTTAACATTTGATCTGTTCAGGAAACGTTTCAAAAGAAGATAGAATCATGCAGAATGTTCTGTGGATGACCTCTTGCATCACTAATGAAGGACATGAATGCAGTTGTAAAGCCACACTCAAAATATCCAGGAAAAGGGAGTTAAATTAAATTTAAAAATGCACACTATGAGAACTTCTAACTTCTTGTTAACTGAAGTTCACCTAAACTGGCAGCAGTCTCCATGAGACCACCTGGACAACACTCATACCTTGTCATTTTATCCTCCCTGAGAGACATTTTAACAGAAAGCTCTGCAAATTAAAGTGGTTGTAAAGGCTGGAAGATTTTTATGTGTTTATTTTTGACACTTTCTTTTAACTTCTTGAGATCCGCGCTATAGCCGAATGACGGCTACAGCGCGGACCTGCTTTGCCGGGACTACGTCTATTGACGTTGTCCTGTGCACGAGTGGCCTGCGCGGCTCCTGAGGGGCGCGCGCGGCATGCTCTGTGATCAGCGAGTCTATGAGACTCGCCTGATCACAGATCGGAGCAAGGGGTCGATCCCGACCCCTTACCACATGATCAGCTGTCAGCCAATGACAGTTGATCATGTGATTCCAACAGAGCCGGTAATCGGCTATTTTTCCTCCTCACGCTGACAGCGCGAGGAGAAAAAAAAGCCGATCACCGGCAGTCCCGATCACGGCGAGCTGCGGACAGCTCATCAGTGCCCACCTGCCCCCTGCCAGTGCCACCTAAAATTTAGCAAAAAGTGCCACCCAGCAGTGCCCATAGTGCCACCCATCAGTGCCTACAGTGCCATTCATCAGTGCCCACAGTGCCACCTATCAGTGCCCACAATCTGCCTCGCACACAAAGTGCTGCACCTCAGTGCCACATATCCATGCCCATCAGTGTCATGTACCAGTGCCCATCAGTGACGCCCATCAGTGCCACCTATCAGAGCCACCTATCAGAGCCACCTATCAGTGCCACCTATCAGTGCCCATCAGTCCCATCTATCAGTGGTACCTATTAGTGCCCATCCGTGCCACCCATCCATGCCACCCATCCATGCCCCCCATCCGTGCCACCCATCCGTGCCATCTTATCTGTGCCTATCTTTGCCCATCAGTGCCGCCTTATCTGTGCCCATCAGTACTGCCTTATTTGTGCCTATCTGTGCCACCTTATCTGTGCCTATTAGTGCCGCCTTAACTGTGCCTATTAGTACCCACCAGCGCCGCCTATCAGTGCCCACCAGCGCCGCCTCATCAGCACATTTCAATGAAGGAGAAAAATTACCTGTTTGCAAAATTTTATAACAAACTATTAAACATTTTTGTATTTTTTTTTTATTTTGCATTTTTGTTTGTTTAGCAAAAAATAAAACTCCCAGTTGTAATTAAATACCACCAAAAGAAAGCTCTATTTGTGGGAAAAAAATTATAAAAATTTAATTTGGGTACACTGTTGTATGCCCGCGCAATTGTCATTCAAAGTGCATCAGCGCTGAAAGCTGAAAATTGGTCTGGGCAGGAGGGGGGTTTAAGTGCTCAGTAAGCAAGTGTTTAAGGTGAATGGGTAGGGGTATGATGTACCCAATACTCATTCACCTAGGGTGGGGGCTGTGATCTGGGGGCCCCCTGGTTAAAGGGGACTCCCAAATTCCAAAAAGCCCCCATCCGCAGACTCCGAAAACCAAGAGGCCCTTGTCCTCATCAACATGGGCAGAGCACAGAGCCCCAATGCCCCAAAGCACCCACCCCCCATGTTGAGGGCATGTGGGCTGGTATGGTCCAGGGAGGGGGGCGCTCCCTCAATCCCCCTTTCCTGACCTGCCAGGCTGCATGCTTGGATAAGGGTCTGGTATGGATCTTGGGGGGACCCCCTTAAGATCCATACTAGACTAAAGGGTCTTGTATTGCCTTGGGGGGAACCTCACGCAATTTTTTTTTAAACATTTTGGCGGGGGTTCCCCTTCAAGATTCTCAGCACACAAGGGAACCATTGATGTTGAATAGGGAAGAGAAAAGCCTTGTTAAATCAGGTTTAACTCCTTTTACCTGTGTCTGGCACTTTTACAGCTCTAGCACTGGAGCCTCAAAATGGGCTGGTCCTGGTTTTTTTTTGGGAGCTTAAAAACGCCAATGTCTGTTACAGCTCAAACACGCCATGGTGTGTATGAGGCCATTAAATAACATGGAGTCACTTTTTTTTAAGCAGTAAAAAAAGCTCAAAAATGCTGCTGAAAAATTGTCTGTGTGTATGAGGCCTAAAGGATTTATGTTATTGTTTCGAGAACCTTAAAAAATGGTGAGTCATGTAGGCATAGTCTCCTTACGCATACTTAGCAGTCACTGAGTACCTAAACAGTCAGTAATGGATCTGTCCATATCTAGCACTAAAAAGCCTAGGAGCACTTCAACACCTGCGTTTGTGATATGCAATGGGGAGCAGTTAGTCTAAAAATGGGGCACAACTATGTGTTTTTTAACCCCCCCCACCACCACAAGTGTAAACTAAGCCCAATAGATCTATTTATAAAGCAGTGGAATGACTTTCACCAACCGGTCTATTTTTATCATGTAAAACTGCAAGATTTGACTGCAGAAAATGCTGAGTGTTAGATTTGCTGCTTTTTAAATACACCCATACCTGTTGAGTAAACGGCAGTGGGAATTTACTATAAAACAACTTTGGAATTGTTTTAATTAATATACGGTACATGTTTTTTTTTTATATGTCTTTGAAGTTCCTTAGTCATTTTTAAGAGGCTACTGTATCTCTAAAATGTTCTACATTTAATAATCAAAGACATAATAATTACACTTACTTACTTGCAAGAAGAACTTCACTTACCTGAAGTATATTGTATAGCTTTTTATCTGATGTTCAGACTTCTTGCAAGTACGGGTATAATTAAGCAGTGACAATCAGACAGTTACACCTGTGCTGCAGTGGCCTCAGGACAAGGGTCTGTAATTGCTTCCATGATTGCTTGTTACAAAATGATTCTGAAGCTTTACTGTGTCAAGGTCAAAGAGCAGAATATTACTGCAGCTTCATCAGGGTGTGCAGACTTATGAAAACATAAGGGAAAATAATTCAGAGGCAACTGCTTTTTCTGTAATGTATACCGATCAATAAGACCTCTAACTACTTGTTAAGAAGCCAGTGGTTCTACATTGTGGGCCGTGTTATTTAAAATAAATCTGTCATCCTCTTATAATGTTGAAAAGTCCTACACAAAAGGAAACACTGCAAAATGTCCACCAATACCTGGTGAGGCCTATGAGAAAAAAGCTCTACTCTCTATGCTTCTCTGAAATTAGTTTCACTTTTGGGGAGGGGGTCACGTCCATAACTTCAAGACTAAGCTCCACCAATCGCCTTTACAAGTCCAGTGAAAGCACCATCAACAGGGGCACTCTTATTCAGGTAAATAGTAGCCTGAAATTCTTTGCCCTGAAGTCAGCAAATGCCATGATTTATTTTGTGCCAACCTTAGAAATATGGAAGCACTCTCCTATAAACTCATTTCATGTCTGAATATGATCCAACACTGTGACAGGATTGGAATACTAGGCTTACTGAGGAGAGCACCAAGACACAATGACCTCACCTTGATCTACAGGATGCAGAAAGAAGGCAGTGTTTCAGTTAAGTGTTTTTTACTTTGTATTGTTTTTTTTTTTTAGCATTTTTTTTAGCATTTTTATTATTAAGTACTTTTTTTGAGCAATAATAAAACGTTTTGCATGGTCATATTGGATCTTAGCGATTGACATGTACCTTACTTTAGACGAAATTCTCAGATTACCTCTTACAAAAATGTTTTAGTGTCCTTTCACACAGGCAGTCCAATCAGGTTTGTCAGTTTTTCAGGTGGACCTGATCAGGCCTCGCAGTCTCCCCTATGGAGTGGCAGATGTCAGAGGACACATGTCCACTGACATCCACCGCTATCCAATCCTGCCTGCAAAATACAGATGGATGTGGTCCTGTTTTCCATCCATCTGGCGGATCAGATAGGATTGTATGAAAACGGACAGGCGGCCCGTTTCCACCCAGCTTCCCCATAGAGGAGAGCAGGACTGTGTCTGTGTCCACCCTGCAAAGTAGAGCGTTCCCCCGCTGAGCAAGCAGATTCCACAAAAGGGATAGGCCTGGGTGAAAGGGGCCTAAACCTCTTAAATAACCATAAAAAAATTGTACATGGTAACATCCCGTCAGAGAATAACCATGTGACTATTTGGCTCCCTGCTCCAAACTTCACTCGTCCTCCCCGGTCTAGGGTAAAAAAAAGTGTTAGCTGTGGGTGCCTGTCCCTGCTCCTCACAAAGAAGGCTACACACTAATGACATCAATCCCTTAGGAATAGTTTATTCAGAGTTCAAGAGTTATGACATGCAAGGAATTTGGGAGTTGTGCTAGGAAATTGACTCTTCCTGGAGTAGTCACATTTTCTAGAAAGTTCAAAGACACATTCATTGCAAGTGAATAAAACAGATCGTAAGTATGCATCAGAAGCTGTCCAGTCCCCACCGGTGACTGTGCTGGGAGATGGTGATGATGGTGGAAAAAGGTTAAATAATCTTCATGCATATTTTTAACTTTTCCTTCTAATGGTGATAGACATTGTGGGGTAGAGACTGTTTACTCAGCAAATTGAATGTTAACTGAACTTAGTAAATAAAGTAAACCCATGTTTACTTCAATCATGCAACCATGTGCAAAAGTAATCCTGTTATTTAAATCTGCACATTGGGTTTTTAAAGTCAACACAACATCACATTATTTATCAAACTCAGTACACATAATATTTGCAAAGTGAGCATTCTCTTTTTAGTTCACCCCTATGCGTAAGATGCTGTAAGTCTCAGCTACCAATTAGGTATCAATTCTCTACAGTCAAAAAGGGCACTACATAAAATCTGTCTACTATGGAATAAGGCCCCTTTAACATGAGTGGTCTGCATCCACTTGTCTGTTTTTCAGGCGGACCCGATTGGACCTCTATTCTCCTCTATGGAGCGGCGGATATAAACTGACTTGCATCCGTTTACACCTGCCTACCACCAATCTGATCCGATCCATCTAGATGGAGGAGAATGAATCCCCTTATGTTTGTTTTCGAACGGATCCCCTTATGTTTGTTTTCGGTGGATTTGATCAGATTGGAGGTAGGCGGGTGTACATGGACACAAGTCTGTTTACATCCAGCTGCCCATAGAGCAGAGTGGACTGTGTCCACGTCCACACTGAATAAGCGGAGCAGACACAGACCTCTCATCCCGCCTGCTCCACTCTGTTCAGCAAGGGATCAGTGGACAGTGAGCAAGCAGAATCCACCCAGAGCCTGCCCCTTAAAGGGACCTAAAGCATTTTGCAACCAATCACATGCATCTTTTTATTAGGGAATTATTAGAGCAACAAACACAGTTCATTTTGGAACTCTAATAAATAAAAAAGACTAGGACAAATACCTAATGAAAGGTAAAGACGTTAAAAATAACAAAGAAGACTACAAAAGTACATATTACAGCCCCATGAAACTTCAAGTTGATTTCAGATATCTTGTGTCTTACATTAAGACGGTATTTCCTTTTTTGTCACAATTCATTGTGTTTCACTGTTTTGAATTCGATTAACACCTTCCATGTGACACCACAATGAAGACAACCTATGCAAATCCTGCTCAAAACACTGAGAAACATCACTTCTTGCAAGATGTTTTATAACTGTTATAGAATTAGTTACTGAAGCGATTAGCACATTTTTAAAAACTGCATTTGCAAATTGTTCTGCATTTTCATATTTCACTTTTTTTTTGCATGGACATCCTGCATGGTAATTCATCTTGTGTGTGAAGTCAACAACTAAGTAGGCTCTAGTCAAACATAATGATTTTGCATTTAATGTCTCCCAGGGGACACAGCAGGACTCTAAAGGTATTACTGGCTTTCATTTTGTGGCCCTTGTTTTATTATTCACACAGTTCCTATAGGTCCTAGTATCATTTGTTTCTACAAATCAGCGTGTTGGCTTTAGACATTGTTCATTTTCTGAGCCCAATGCACCCTTCTTTGCAAATGAAAGAGAAGATTTAAAACACAGAATCATGTGAAAGGAAATTACAGTCCTGAAGGGAACATTGTAAAAGATTATGTAAACCTCTGAAAAAAATATTACATAGTTAACATTTTTTTGGAAAGAACAATACAAGCAAGTGCCTCATATTTATTGTTGAAGAACTTCTTCAAGCACCCTGTAGCTCCTTTCATTAAGTAGAACTAAAGGCAAAACTTTTTTCTTTCATTTTGGATAGAGTAAGAGAGGAGAGATTTTCCTTACCATTCTATCCCATACCCAAAACTGGAAATGAAAGAAAATCTTTCTAAAGTGAGGGAATGCCTGATTGTCCCCATGGTAACGAGAACAAGTGTCCCCATTGGAAGATGTTCTCTCTTTTCATGTTTTAGTGACAACCCAACATTTGGAATTTTCTTTCACTTTTGGTAAAAACAGTAAACAGGATAAACAGAGAGAGTGGATCTCCATAAAAGGGGCATAGACCTCACAGGTGAGCTAATCCCTCTCCACTCTAAAATGAAAAAAGAAATTGCCTTTCCTTATACTTTACTTCATTAGAAAATGTTGCTTGCTTACTGTTGTACCAATAGCATTTCTTACAGAGAAGATGTGTCACTCTAGCTGGCTACCCATGGGTGGCTAACAGTCTTCTGCATTAATTCTGTGATATAACCCCTCAGACTCCTCTGGGCCATCTGGCCATTTGATGCTAGGTGATAAGGACATTTGGACTCGAAAGAAGAATTTGTCCCAACAGGAGGTAGGTTAAAAAAAAAGGAGGGGGGGGGGAATTTAGGATAAAATATTTAACTTGCCTGGAAAAAGACTTTAAACCAGAACCAATTGATTACTCATTGTTATAGAAGGTTCTGAATGCCGTGTGTCCAGTCATACACTGCAACAGCTTGTTCTGCATATAGTAATGTGTCCTGTGTTCCTGCCAAGTACTACTCCCTTCAGCCATTCAGGGAGCTCCTTATAGTCTTATCAATGATCACAAGGTGTTCCTTAATTAGCTGAGGTAAAGCTTGTGATATAATCTGCCCACCTTTTCTACTCTTAGGGTGGCCAAATTTCCCTGGTGGAGCAATAGAGTCACCCTTGGACATCTGCACTGTCAATCTGGGGAGGGGATAGTATTAGATGTTACAGCACCATCTTTTTTTTTTCTTTTAGGTTAAAAGTTTTATATAAAGGAATAAAAGATGCCCATTTTAAGCTCCCACTTCACTATTAAATGGTTTGAATCAACACTATAACTGCCTTTTGTGCTAGAGAGTTAGGCCTGTTAAAGGATTACCAAGTGAAAAACAAGCTAAAAAGAAAACTAGCCACCACATCTAAGAATTAGTAAACAGTAATATGCAAATTGTTTGCTTTTGGATTTAATACTGGTGTAGGCTCGCTCTAAATATGCAAAGATTCAGAATTATTTGGGGCACAAGGGTAAAAGCAATCTGAGATAACCAAGAAATGTTTTCAATAAATCAGCCTGCAAGTACAACTTTCCCTGACAATTAGCCAGAAAATGGTTAAGTGATGGTTCACTGTATACTATGGTTCCAAGCAAATACATAGAGACTGTGTCCCAAGAGAACAAGGGCTCTTCGGGTATGACTCACCATTATGGAGCATAGTTGCCTAGCTAAACCAGGACTTTACAAGCATTCTTTATACCTAATACAGACTCATAACATGACACCATAGTGGAATTTATTTTTTATTTTTTGCATTAACAGGAAACAAGAGCTCTGCTGCTCTATGCATTGCATATATTGGAAAATCCTGCAGAGGTCACATATGTTTCATCACCTGACTACAGCAATTTGACATCTGATTGTTTGTTATATGTCACTGCACTTAACTCACAGTCTTTTTTTCACAATGAAACCACAACAGCACTTTCTGAAGTACACCATCCCTAGAACCCTTTTTTACAAGCATTAGGCTGGTATAGCACAGCTGCCAAGTGCCCGTCTTCCTATGGATAGTTTCCATAATCTGCAAACACTCCTGCACATGAGATCCCTATGAGGCAGCAGGCAGCACAAAAGTTGAAGCAGTAGGTGGCCTACAAATTGCATCACTATTTTAGCCTATTGCAGGAAAGTTTTATTGAACCAGTTGCCCAGGTATTGGTTTGGTGTTTGGTGTGCTAAACATATTTTTACTTTAGAAGCAATTTTGATAAAATGTACAGCTTTAGACACATTATTAACTCATAGTGACATTATCATTTCATTCCTATTTGCCTACACAATCAAATTAATTAAACTTACCTCCAAGCCTTTTTTTTATTATTATTAATATGTATTTATTTTTATCTTTCAAACTTCCCAAAAACTGCTGGCAGTGGGGTAAGAAAGGGGATTAGAAAGTGGCATGGCAAACCATACCCTCTCCTGATGAAAGACATGGGCCATAGTGGTCATGTTTGAAGAGGAAGTACAAGACTGCCAAATGCTGCAAATGTTGGTGGTCAGCTTTCATCTTTTTGTCCTTGTTCCATTTGGAAGACATAAATGTCAAACATTTTTACTGTGAACATCCAACTCACTTTTTTATTTATTTATATTATGAACGTACCACTTTCTTGCTGCATCAAGGTTATCAACTTCTAACCGCTATGTCAATCCATAGGGACTGGTGTGTATTTCAGTTATTTACAGACAAGGATGTTGTACTTTGGGGAACAGTCTCAAAGAACCTGACTCAAGTATTTACTGGCCTGTTTTCCTTTTGCTTGTTTTCCCCAATAGTCAGCTCTGTTACTTTTAACTCATAGGCTTATGTTTGTAGAGCAATGTGACCTTTCTTTTTTTATTTTGTTAAAAGCAAGTCTGTATTTTTTTTAGGAAGAGAGACCAGAAAATAAAAGAAAATCTTTATTTATTTGCTTCTAGCTGTTGCTCTTGCACTTAGATGTTAAAGATGTTTCTGATGCTATTGAAATGTATGTTTTTACTGCTATTGTTGTACCATTACTGTTAACACCTGGCAATACATAAGGATAGCAGAAACAGCTTTTTTAATCTCCCAGTTTCCTATAGCATTGGGTGCTAAGTGGTTAGCACTCTTCATTTAAAAAACTGGGATCTTAGGTTTGATTTCCCCATTGGCACTCTGTTTGTGTTGGATTCCTCTGTGTTCCAGTTATATCCTACATTCTAAAATCGTACTCATTATTTCTTCAGCTTGGTGTATTTGTCTGCGCAGATGTGGTAGGGATGTTTGAATGTTGTTGCAGTTAGAGCCCAATAAGGATAGTTGTAAAGCTCTTCAGAATAAATGTATGCTATGTAAAAGCAAAAAATAAATAAATACATGATCCTCCTAGATAGAGTGGAACATTACACCAAACGATGGCAATTCTGGGTACACGACTTCCTATTCCCCTACTTTGATGAGACCCTCTTACTTCCATGATACAATAAACAGTTTGCCCTATCTGCATTGATATCCTAAAACCAACAATTAGAAGAGCAGGTTAAACTGTCTCCCTATTATTTGAAGAGAAAACATAGGAGCGCCCCTCATGTGCCCCTAATGGAGAGATAAATGGACTATCTCTTGGGTACCAAGATACATTTTCTCCCCAATTTCAATTGTAAGGATGATGGTACCCCCCCCCCCCCCCCTTACAACATTTATTACTTGTGTCACACCATACTTATTGTCTACCTATTATGGTAGCAACTATGTTCTAGGTTAATAGACCCACTTGGAAACATATAGTATAGTGTGTGCCACCTGTCTTTCCCATCTTTAGGCTACTGTTTTTACTGACTATGCAGAAACTTGACCCGAGAGAGAGGAGGATATTCATGAGTAAATGTCTTGATACTGTTAGGAAAAATCTACAGTACAGAAAGCCACATAAATTAGAACTCTGCCCATCCAGACAAAAGTGGATGGGGGTAGCAGGTGTGGCCTGGCCATGGCATATAGTGAGGCTAAATACAACTCAAGCATTGATACAGTCTCCTCACAGCTATGAGTAAGGCCAGGTACACACTACAGTTTTTTTCCAGTTGCACGAAAGAAAACTGGCTGGCTTCTGTTGGATAGACCGGCATACTCACAGGCTGAATGTCAGATGTTTTTCTTTAACCGGCGGTTGTCTCACCCGACATTCGGCCTGTGTGTTTATGGGGCTTAGCACATTCATAAGGAGACATTTATAATAACAGAATGAACCCTAGGTACTAAACCTAGGATCTGTTTTATAAACTATTCCAAAAGATGAAGGAATCTGAGAAACTCATAGCATTGTACCTTGTTTTTGTCCTGTTTTAAGCCAAGGCTTAAAACCATCCAGGAAGCAGTTATTTTGTGTGAAAAGCAAAGATATTATAGCATCAAGGATATTTTGACCTTTTTGAAGTACAGAAAGCCAAAGCATAGGGGAGGTGGAAATAATCACAACACACACGTGTCATGAATAACTTTTATACCAATGTTTCTGGAGAATGAAATTAATGCATACCACAATGCTGTAAGACTATAATCTTCTGATGTCCATATGTATCCTCAGCTACAAATTGGTCAGTGGCAGTAAGACTAAAGTCAGAGGGGTGATTCTGCCACTACAGACAAATCATCGATAGGGGGATTGCCTGTCTGTCCACATGGAATTGCTCCCTTGCAGCGAAATGTCACTCTTTCTCTTGCCTGAATGCTGCTTTATCTCGATCAATAGCAAAGAGTGCAACATCTTGCTTCCTCAGCTATGAAAGGAGTGATTCTTTAAGGACAACCAAGCAGCCTCTTAGCAATTCTGCCACCAGAGGCAGAATTGCTAGTAGCAGAAGTTGCCCATCTGATATCAGCTTAAAGCTGGCCATTTTTGTTTTTCAAATGTTATTTTACCGTAGCAAACAGTAGCCACATTAACAAAATAAAGGATATCAGGTACAAAGGAAGATATCATTCCACTGACTGAATATAAAATAACATCAAATAATCATATCGAAAGCCTTTGCAAGGTATGTGATACGTGACAATAAAATCTGATAGTCTGAATGGTAATGAGGAACAGTTCCAGAAATATTAATCAATTAGTTGCATAACTTGCACTCAAGCACAGAGTGGCACAGCACCAATAGTACATTCTGTAATAACTCCCTTATAGGGAAGAAGGGTACCACCCCAAACATTTTTACAAAATAAAAAAAAAAGAGGCAAGACTTGGCCAGAAAAGCAGAAGAGTAGAAAAGCAGGAGATTGAAATAAAATGTTATTGGTGTATGGTTAGCATTAATTTGCTCTGGCATGTTGATTTCAAGCCCAAGTAGACATACATAGGATGTCAATCTTTTGAACTTTTCTCAACTGAAACTGCAATGTAAATTTAATTCTTAATAAATTAAAGTCCATTGGCTGTTTTATATGGTGGCATAGTTTATCATGAGAGAATAACATTACTTTAGCTTCTTTTACTTACTAGGAAGCATTATATATTACGTCACTGATATAGTGCTCTTTTCCTCTTAGGCAAACTGGCATTCTGGCTGAATACAGTTCACTGAGCAGTATCTTCACAGTTCCAAAGAATGCTTGCCAGGTGCAGCTGACCCCGGGACACCAGCAGCATACACATTAGGAAGAAGTACTGTGACATTGCATTTTAAAGCTTTACATTCACTGCTTTATTTTTCAGACATTTAAGTTTTATTAGGATGAATACCATTTGAATGTTAACACTTTTACAAGACATTACTGATTAATGAGAGAGACTGGGTACAGATGTTATATACTGTATAATATGTACTCACAACTGTAAATGATAAAGAATTTAGGATTTACAGAGCAATTCATAATAAAAATGTTCATAAATATAATTACAACATATTCTAAACTGCTTTATAAATGGAGTATAGCAGACATATCCAGTTAACAATAGAGGTCATAACGACAGAAGACAAGAGATAAAGAAGCTCAATTATTACAAATTCTACAAAACACATATACAGAGTTTTCATATGAGAAGCTCTATGAAATAACTAGGGTTAGACACACATGGTACCTAAGAATGGATCTTGCAAGCAGTTTGCATATACAGCCATGGCCAAAAGTTTTAATAATGAAACAAAAATTAATATTCACAAAGTCTGCTGCCTCCGTTTTTATGATGGCCATTTGCATATACTGCAGAATGTTACGAAGAGTTTTCAGATGAATTGCAATTCATTGTAAAGTCCCTCTTTGTCATGAAAATTAACTTAAAGGGACTGTAAAGTGAATTTTTTTTTTTAAATAACAAACATGTTATACTTACCTCCACTGTGCAGCTCGTTTTGCACAGAGTGGCCCCAAACCTGCTCTTCTGGGGTCCCTCAGGGGCTGTCTCGGCTTCCTCCCGCAGGTGCTTCTCACGTTCATGCGAGCTCCCTCGCATGGTGAGAAGCATCTGTGGGCGCGCACCCGTGATACAGCCAGCGGCTATAGCCGCTGGCTGTATCACACGGCCCCGCCCCCGGCGCTCCGTGTTAGTGGATGTGACTGACCACAGCGTGAGCTAATAGCTGCGCTGCTTTCCATCCATCCACTCCAGCCAATCAGCGGCCAGGCTGAACGGTGGAAAGGACGTTGGGGGACGAGCGCGGGACTTTCGAGGGGTGAGGTAAGTAAAACAGGGGGCTGGGGGCGCAGGCACTGTCAGATGTTTTTTCACCTTAATGCATAGAATGCATTAAGGTGAAAAAACATTTACCTTTACAACCCCTTTAATCCCATAGAAAAAATTTCCACTGCATCTGTGAAGAAGGCTCCAAGGCACCCAAGAAAGTCCGGCAAGCGCCAGGACCATCTCCTACAGTTGAATCAGCTATGGGATCCGGGCACCACCTGTGCAGAGCTTGCTCAGGAATGGTAGCAGGCAGTGAGTACATCGGCACATACAGTGAGACGAACATTTTTGGAGGATGGCCTGATGTCAAGAAGGGCAATAAAGAAGCCACTTCTCTCCAGGAAAAGCATCGGGGACAGACTAATAATCTGCAAAAGGTACAGGGATTGGACTGCTGAGGACTGCGGTAAAGTAATTTTCTCTGATGAATCCCCTTTCCAATTGTTTGGGGCATCCAGAAAAAACCCTGTCCGGAGAAGAAAAGGTGAACGCTACCATCAGTCCTGTGTCATGCCAACAGTAAAGCATCCTGAGACCATTAATATGTGGGGTTGCTTCTCAGCCAAGGGAGTTGGCACACTCACAATTTTGCCTAAAAACACAGCCATGAATAAAGAATAGTACAAAAACATAACTTCTCCCAACCATCCAAGAAAGAACAGTTTGGTGACGAACAATGCCTTTTCCAGCATGATGGAGCACCTTGCCATAAGGCAAAATCGATAACTGAGTGCATTGGGGAACAAAACATTGGAATTTTGGGTCCATGGCCAGGAAACTCCTCAGACCTTATTCCTATTGAGAACTTGTGGTCAATCCTCAAAAGGCGCATGAACAAAAATAACTCACAAATTCTGACGAACTGTAAGCATTGATTCTGCAAGAATCTGTTCAGGATGTGACCCAGGAGTTGCATTTCAGAGATCTTGAAAAAGAAAGGTCAACACTGAAAATATTGACTCTTTGCATAAACTTAATGTAATATCAATAAAAGTCTTTGATACTTCTGAAATGCATGCAATTATACTTCAGGATACCATAATAACATATGAAAAAATACCTAAAAACACTGAAGCAGCAGTGAAAAATTGTGAACATTTATATTTGTGTCATTCTCAAAACTTTTGGCCATGGCTGTACTGTATTGTGCAGATCTGTGTCCAGGTTATGGACATTTAAATATTTACTTATTCTTAAAGAGTAGCACATATACTAAAAAGAAGTCCTCACTGACCTATGTAGTTGCATGTGCTGTGCAACAGTTTATCTTTAAATTATAGCAACAACATTTATTCAGTGTCTCCTCCCAGCAATGACTTGGCATTCTTCCATTCTTCTGATTTCAACTGTAACAATGATAATGTCCCCGGTCTGGATAAAGGCGCACAGGGGGCATTGTCAGTTGATAGGAGGGGAGTGTTAGATATACAAGCAGATTTAAAGTGTTACTAAACCAAGGACCCTGCATTCACCTTATCTAGTCTCCCACAGTACACAGAACATTCTCATCAGCAGTATATAGCAGTCTTGTGACCCCTATCAGTGCCTGGCTAAAGCTCGTACCAGGAGTTTTCAGACTGGACTGGCTGTCCTATCAGGATCCAGGACCCCCAACCCCCTGTCTGGACAGTGCTGATTAGCCCTGTGCTTATCACATGCACTCTAGCAAGAAAAAAAACTCATTATCAATACACACAAAACTGAGCATGTGTAGCCTGACTCCAGTAACTGTCTAATCCATACATTTTTTGGAGTCAGTGGAAGGAGAGGAGGACCTGTGCATACAGGCTTTTTACACAATGCAGAGGATTAACCCCACAGGTTCCACTGTGAGTATAACAAACATGCTTTACTGCATATACAGACTGATTTTACTGTTGTGGGTTTAGTAACCCTTTAAATATAATAAAAAATTAAAGCCAAACTCCAGTTAATATGTTATATGCAGTTACAGCAATCAGTTGTCTTCACTTTGGGATAAAAGTTTTACATAAATAAATAAGACCTGATCATTGTAAACCCCCCTGCTAGAGTTGAATTTCAGAGTTGTTTCATCCCTATAACTGAAACATTCTTCTGAAGAGTTTGTTCTTTAAAAAAACAACAGTCCTACTGTCTGGATCACCAGGTGAAATAGAAGAAAGAAAGCCTAAAAAAATAAAATGAATACAGCCATCATGTCTAAGAATTATTAAGCTGCAATATAATAAATATTTGATTTTGGGTTTAATACCATTTTACCAAGGATATATTCACATTTGTCCATTTTCTTGTAGTAAAACAGGTATTTTCCTGCATTTAGCACAGATCCAAGTCTTTCTATATTGCTGGTTCAAATCTAACTATAATGCTGCGTACACACGACCGGACTTTACGATGGACTTGGTCCGGTGGACCATCCGACGGACTTTGCAGCTGAGGTCCACCGGACTTTCAAGTGAATGGACTTGGCCCCACACGATCACTCCAAAAGTCTGACGGATTCAAACGTGATGAAGTAGAATAAGGAAGTTCATAGCCAGTTTTTGTTCAAAAGGGAAAGAGGGCGCCCAAAGGACAAGCTGAGCTAGCTGCACACCCCGTAACAAACATGGAAAAAAGAAGAAGTTCCCCACGGGGAACTTCTTTTTTCATAGCCAGTTGGACTAGCACACAGATGACTGGATTTTTCGATCGGACTCGAGCCCGTCTGACTGTTTGGGACAAAAAAGTCTGCTGGAGCCCACACACCATCGAATTGTCCGACAGATTCCAGTCCGCCGGACCAAGTCCGTCTAAAAGTCCGGTCGTGTGTACGCGACATAAGGGGCCAATCAGGATGTTTGTTATCAGATGCAATGCATGCACATAGGTGTGAATGGGCCCTCGATGTAATCCTGACAACACCTTTAGTATACAGAAAATTTCTGGGTGATATTAAACAGCACTAAACCCAGGTAGCAGCAGATAGGATGGCATTGCAGCCTGACACTTCACTTCTGCCAGAAAGAATGCAAGTAAATAATAGGAAAATAAGTCATCTCGTGCGATGTGGCTACACTACTATACCAAGTCAAGTATGGTGATTCACATTGCTGCAATGCTCACCGCTGACTTGTTCTTTTAAAGAAAAATCAGGTATATTACAGAAAGAGAGCTGAAGTGTAAGCAGCTGGAAGAAATGACCTTACTGGCAGACAAGTAACAGAGGTGTTACTGTATATACGGTAGAACAAAATAGGATATTCTACCGCCTGAAGCTGGCAAACATTAATGGCCTGTGAGAGACTTTAGTGGTTTGTTGTGCTTTCCAATCTGCTTGAGGAAAATAAAAGTTTGAACCAATTTAGTTACTACACAAAAAATAAATTCTTGCACGGACCAAGGGTACACAAGACATTAATATTCTAGGTTCTCTATATGTCAACAACAAAAAAACTATTTTAGTATGATGCTCCGACATATCACAGTGGTGATTCCCACACTTTGACCAATAAAATGTCATTAAAACCCAACTTCGGGCAAAAGAGTGGGGAAGGGATAGAATCTTTGTCACGTTTTTAATTTGAGTTCCAGTGACACAGAATCAGAAGGGCAACATGCAATAGTAAGCGCCCCCCCCCCCCCCCCATGAACACAGAGAGAACAGTGGGGTAAAGTGGGGAAATGTTAAAGCTGTTAAAGTGATACTAAAGTCTCTTTTTTTAGGTTAAAAATAACTAACATGTCATATTAACCTGTTCTGTGCAGTGGTTTAGCATAGAACACCTCCGATCCTCCTCTTCTCAGGTCCCTCGCCTGCGCTTCTGGCCCCTCCCTCCTGCCAAGTGCCCCCGCAGCGAGCAGCTTGCTATGGGGACACCTGAGCTGAGCTGCTCCTGTGTCTGTCCATTCAGACATGGAGCCATGGCTCTCTCACCTCATTGGCCCACTGACTTTGATTGACATCAGTGATATCCAATGGTGCCCCACTGCTGTCTCAGCCAATGAGGAGGGAGAGTCCTGGACAGCTGAGTCTCTCATGCAACATCGCTGGATCGAGATGGGGCTCAGGTAAGTTTTAGGGGGGCTGCTGCACAAAGAAAGTTTTTTTTATCTTAATGCATAGAATGCATTAAAATTAAAAAAACAAAAACCTCTGACTTTAGAATCACTTTAAAGCTGATCATCTCATCCACCAACTGTAACCCCAACCCTAACTAATCACTGGCATAAAAAAAAACTAACAACCCTTTTACTCGCCTGAATATGTGATCATATGATGCTCCAGTCCTAAGTCCTCTCTGGTTTTACATTTACATCATGAAAGGTCCCCTCACTGCCTCCACGACGTAGACACTTCCTACTGGCTGTGGGGGGCTAGGTTCTCTTGAGAAGAGAGTCTGCAGGTCGTCAATGTGAGGAGACTGTTAGGGACCAGCAAAGTGGGTGCAAAATCAGTGCTGTATTACAGGTTCCCAATACCTGAAATCGGTGCTGGTGAGGGATCTGGACACCAGACTTTAATAAGTATAAAATACTCCACAAAGTTAACAAAAAAGTCTGAATGGGTTAAATTTTGCCAGAGATGTGAATTAAAATTTCCTGATGTCAAAGGAATAAACGTGTATCAAAGAAGAAGTAATATATTCCAACATATATTTTAATTCTTCTCTGATCTATTCAAAACAAACTACCAAAAAAGGAAGATTCAACTACTAAAGCCCCGTACACACTATCAGATTTTCTGCAGATTTTTGTCTTCAGATTTACCAAAACCATGTAGTACAAGGGCCTGCCTGACTGCATGCAAATTTAAACTCCTAAGGTTTGACCTCATATTATATGGTTTTGGTAAATCTGAAGGAAAAACTCAGCAGCAAAACTGATAGTGTGTATGGGGCTTAAGACTTTTAGGTATGCCATTCTAACATAGAGGAGCAAACTTTATCATTCAAAGTGCTTTAATATCACTTTGATAAAAGTTGTTAAACTGTAAATGCATTCATTGTAGGCTAACTATATATTGATTTATATTGTTACAGCGGTATTTCTGAAATGGAGAAGATTACAGACCATGAATGGACTGCAGTGTTTAAGAGACTAATTAGTTAATTAAATGTTGCAATTAAATGTTTTGTGTTGTTAAGGATGTGTTGAAAACTAGGCTACTTTTTATGGAAAATAGAGGGAATTGCTCCCAACTGACTTCCTGCACATATTTAACCCCTGTAAATGTCTCTAGATGGTAAATGAGAACAATTTCACTTAGAATAAGAGGGGTGCATTCTTTTTTTTCTTGCACAAAAATAAACACATTTCCTTTTTAGATGTTTCAAATAGTGTTAGTGTATCACTAGCACAGCGATGGAAAGATAAGCCGTGGAAAAAAATAGAAAACAAAGTGTGTGTGTCAGTTCCGTGGCAGTGATCGTGGTTGTGTGCATCAATTCAATGGTGGCCAAAAGTTAAACAGAATGAATGCAGAGGCAGCAGTGGGGTTGTGCAAGGTTAGTGCAGTGGCAATTTCATGCATAGTTGGTGGCAGGGTTATGCATGGTTGGTGCAGTGGTGGTATCATACTACTAAGTATCCTTAAACAAAGTTGGGACAAAGCAAGGAGAGCCACAGCTCTCATGTACAGCACTGGATTGTGATGGGGTTCAGGTAAGTATGGGGGGGGGGGGGGTGAGGGGGCATGGAAGTTTTTTTACCTTAATGTATAGAGTGCATTAAGGTAAAAAACCTTAAGGCTTTAGACTCACTTTAAGATCAGTAAAATAATTAGTTAACCAGCAGTGGTGGCTGGTGCTCCATTTTTTGGCATAGTCAGATAAAGACCTCTAAGCCTGGGACTTCCAAATGTACTACATATGTCTCTATGCCAATTGTTTTGCGTTTAAGTGTTAGTAAATCAAGGACCCTGCATTCACTATATCTGATCTCCCACAGTACACAGAACATGGAAATGCAGTTATTTTAGTAAATATAAACTGCTAACTACCTTTTCTCATCAGCAGTACATAGCAGTCTTGTGACTTCTATCAGTGTCTAGTTAAAGCTTGTAGGAGACATTTTCATTCCACTCTGACCGTCCTATGAGGCTGCAGGACCCCTGACCCTCTGTCTGGACAGTGCTGATTGGGCCTGTGCTGGTCACATGCACCCTCCCAAGAAAAAAACAAAAAAAATCTGTAGCAATACACACAAAACTGAGCATATGCAGAGTGCACCCAAGGCTCTGTACAGTCAAGAGCTGGGTTGGGGACAGTGGAAGAAGGGGAGGAACGGAGAAGACAGGATCAGACAGCCTTTTTACACAGGAATTACCCCTTACGTTCCACCGTGTGTATAACAAGCATGCTTTACTGCATATACAGACTGATTTTACTGTTGTGCGATAAGTAACACTTTAAGCTTTGTTACACAATGTTCTAGGAAAATGACAAAATTAGTGATTGGAACTAATATTCGATGATTATTACAGCTATTACTACAATTTACTAACATACAAAATATTCGGTTGACTATGTTCTAGAGGTAACAGTACAATTTTCCACATCTGAATTTATGTGCTCAAACACGAAACGCACACATTTATGTATATTCAATTGCTGTAAACATATTTTTTTAACCTAACTTATTCCAGTTCAGAAAAAAAAAAATTGCATATGAAAAAAGGATCACTGTGCATATTGTTTTATATGCAAACAAGGTTTAGCATATAATGAAATAAAATGGTTCTTATTTCTCTTATGACAAAAAGTACTTTCCTTATACTCTTTCATTTTGGTGAAGGAAGAAATGCTTCCTAGGGTTATAAACAATGTTTACTAATAATGAGATGTTGTCCTTGTAAGTTTCACTTTGATGGATGCCCATTGTTTCCTTTCAAATGACATAATTCTACAGGGGGAAACAAAACAAGCCTTGTATACACCATCTGAATTTTTTATCTCAACAAACAACTATGATTTGCTGACAGTAAACTAAAACTATATTTAAAAAATGTACATTTCTACAGCACTACTAACAAAAATAGGCGTATAAAAATGACAGTGCAAAAAAGCAAGCAAAAAAAAAAAAGAAAGAAAAGAAAGAAAGAAAAAAAGATGTACCTTTAGCTTGTTTAGATACTTGAAAGAGAATCTTAGAATTATAAGGTCATACTTTAGGTCTGTGTTTCCAAAGCTTTGCAAGAAATATCAACAATTCTTGACTTCGCAAGGTTCATCACAATGCATAATTTATTTTCCAGGATTTTTTGAATAGCGAGTAGTTACACAGAGAAAATTAGGTCGAAAGTGATTCCAACTTTAACAAAAATAATTCAGCCAAAACGTGGAAACCTGACTGTTGGGAGACGCCGTTTGTACAATTATTCCAAGACGTGAAAAGAACAAACTCACCTGCAAGAGTGAATGCAGAAAATCTAGAAGTTTTAGATTCTATCATCTTTCAGGAACAGCAGCTACAGACTGGATGTCATGGGATATACACTTCTAAATAATCAGTCTGCTGGAGTGGAGTCACCATGGCAAAAAATAAAGCAGCCAGAGTAATTTGTTTATCTTTACCTGTGGTAAATTAGGGGTTTGATTCACCTAGGGCAGTGATGGCGAACCTTGGCACTCCAGATGTTTTGGAACTACATTTCCCATGATGCTCCACTACAATGCAGAGTGGATGAGCATCATGGGAAATGTAGTTTCAAAACATCTGGGGTGCCAAGGTTCGCCATCACTGACCTAGGGCAAATAGGTTGTTCACTTTGCAAGGGACAGTGCACTTTGCATGGAGACTTTCCCCAGAGTTGTGTGGTGACATTTCACTTTGCACAGAATACCCAATAATGTGCAAGGAAAAAAAACAGCATTTTTGCTTGCACATGATTGGATAAGGGAAGTTCGCAGAGCTTCTCCTCCTTTACTAAGTTCTTGAGAAATTCCCCTTGCAGTGATTACAGTCTATTTGCCTTTAGTAACTTGCCTTGACTGCTTGGACCTTGAAGAAGGGGACATACCCCGAAAGCTTGTCATGAAAAATTGTATGTTAGTGCAAATAAAAAAAGTATCACGGACAGTACTCAATTTTCCCTTTAGTAACCAAATCCCTAGGTGTCTCTTATTGGCTTAAAGTAGTGGTGAAGGCAGAAGGTTTTTCTTATTTGAATGCATTCTATACATTAAGATTAAAAGCATTCTGTGTGTAGCAGCCTTCCCAGCACCCCCTAATACTTACAGAAGCCCCATCCCTGTCCTGAGATGTCCATGAGTGCCTTGGATGTCCCTGACTCTCCCTTCTGATTGGCTGAGACACAGCAGCGGCACCATTATCTCCAGTGGATGTCAATCAAAGTCAGTTAGTTAATCAGGAGAGAGAAGGGACCTAACGGCAGCTCCATGTCTGAATGGATACACAGAGCTGCAGCTCAGCTCGGGTGCCCCCATAGCAAGCTGCTTGTTGTTGGGGTACTCAACAGGAGGGAGGGGATAGGTCAGCAAAGAGGACACACACTCCTGATTGGCTTTTGCTGTCAATAACAGCCAGTGAGCCAATCTGGAGAAGGAGTGGGCAGGGCCGAGCCACAGCTCCATGTGTGAATGGACACACAGAGCTGTGGCTCAGGAGTGTGCCTGCTTGGGTGCCCCCAAAGCGAGCTGCTTCCTGTAGGGGCACTGGGCAGCAGTGAGGGGCCAGGAGCACCAGCATGGGACCTGAGAAGAGGAGGATCCAGGCTGCTTTGTGTAAAACCATTACACAGGGCAGGTAAGTATAACATATACACAAGAATTTAAAATCTCTTTAAAGTTAAACTCCAGTCAGATTGTAAAAAAATGCTCCCTCCCTCTGCTAGTATGCCCAGATTGTTTTTTAAGTCTAGGAGGTTATAACAGAAAAAATAATATTACCTTATTGTTTGTTACACTAAAAGCCAGCACACTCCTTCATCCCCACAATGTGGGCAGGCCCTAAATGTCCTAATGTAAAAATGCAGGACTGCTGGTCCTGTATTGTTCATAAAAACATTGCATTCTATGATGAGCTAAAAGGAGTGTCTATGTAGAATCAGTCATTGGGTGGAGAACAAGCCAGGGAAAGCAAGGAATACTTTTTTTTTTTTGTTATAACCCCCTAGAATTTACAAAATTACCACAGAATACTAAAGAAATGGCATATTTTACAGGCTGGCCAAACTATGTTTTCTTAAATATATCTAAACCCAATATATTATTTTTAAAAATCTTCTTGGTGTCTGTGTCACCTGGTTCATCATGGTGTCCATTGTCAAAGAGACAAGAGAAATCATAAGACATAAAAAATGTTACAGTTGTCACCAGAACAGGTAAGAAGGAATCTTACAATGAATACTTTGTCCCAATAAAAACTGAATGGTTTCTCCTCACTTTAGGGAGATTTACATTTGCATGTTGTGCCTTATTTATTATGGTGTCCAAGGTCAAAGAGACAGAAATTGCTAGGCCATTCAGGAATTGATAGGGGATTCCCTCTCTGGTCAGAGGGACTCTTACAATAGATCCTTTTGTTCCAATGAAAATTGGAATGGCACGTGGATTTTAAATTCCTTTTTTTATTTTAGCCCTAAAGTTATTATTACTACTATTATTATATTTTACAACTTAACGGTAGACAGTACAAATACAGTACACTTTAATACAGTAGGAATCAGAGGATCCTGCTCATTACAGCTTGTAATCTAAGAGGGAGGGTCCAGAGATATAAGAGATAATAACTGTGGGGGATGTGCGGATGGCGAAAATAAATGTACAGTTGTAAGGTAGGGGCCAGATAGGCTTCTCTGAAAAGATGAGTTTCCCGTGATTATCTGAAAGTGGACAAAGTAGAAGAAAGTTGGATAGATTGGGGTAGAGAATTCCAGAGGATAGGAGAGGCCCTGGAGAAGTCCAGGATGTGAGCATGGGATGAGACGACAAGGGAGCTAGAGAGCAGGTTAGTGATGCAGCTGGTGGCCAGGTTGTGGATGGCTTTGTAAATTATTGTTAGTATCTAGAATTGAATTCATTGGTTGAGTGGCAACCAATGGAGGGATTGGCAGAGGGGTGTATCAGACGCCAATCGGTTTGTAAGGTGGATGAGTCTGGCAGCATTGTTCATAATAGACTGAAGGGGGATAGCCTATTTAGAGGTAAGTCGTTGAGGAGGGAGTTGCAGTAATCGAGATGAGAAATGACCAGGGAGTGGATTAGAAACTTTGTGGTGACAATGGTTAGGAAGGGGCATATCTTGGAGATGTTGGGAAGGTTGAAGCGGCAAGCTTTGGATAGCAATTGGATGTGGGGCAAAAAGGATAGTTCAGCATCCAGGATTACACCTAGGACCTTGGCATGGGGGGACGGGTTAATAGTTAAGCCACTAATTTTGACAGAGAAATCAGGGGAAGTGGCTTGTGGTAGAGGAAATATCATGAGCTCGATTTTGGATAGGTTGAGTTTGAGGAAGTGATGTGACATCCAGACTGATATGTCTGTTAGTTGGTGATACGTGAGGAGACAGATGTAGAGAGCTGGGGGGGTGGAAAGATATATTTGGGTTTCATTAGCGTAGAGATCATATTGAAAGCCATGGGAGGACATCAACTGACCCAGGGAAGAGGTATAGATTGAAAAAAGTAGAGGTCCAAGAACAGAACCTTGGGGGACCTCGATGGAGAAAGGAAGAGGAGAGGAGGAAGTAGAGTTGTAAGTGACACTGAGGGAGCGGTGGGAACATACAGTGGCTCTGAAGAACTAGACATGGTAAATCTGTAAATGGCAAATGATCAGTTGCCGGGAGCCTACAGATAATACTACTGACTAGTCCTTTGCCCTTTCCTTTAATTTGTTTGGGCCGAACATATATAGGGCAGGTTCTTTTTAAGCAGAAATAAATTAATTTGTCATTGACTTGAAATTAGGCAGATGAAAGGGCTTCTGGTACCTTCCAGGCAAATAGCTGATTATTTTGAATCACCACATAGCAATTTGCTCTGTCCAAGATATATCTCATGGCTCCAGCAAGCAGGTTTCATTAATTTATCAACTTAATTTATCAACTGCTGTATGGGAAAATGTCATGTGCATATTCCAGAGCATCTACAACATTCAACTGACCTAGAAAGAATTAGATTTACCCTGTTTGCCCTATTGGAGTTACACTGCTTATTCATCTCTTTTTAAATATTTTTATCATCGTAGTTAAGGTGACACTTGTTTTGGAGTTCTATGGCTGACGTTTCATGGTTGTTTTATTAATATATTGCAGAATTGTAATATTTAATAAATGTTGTGCTTTTAACAACTGATAATAATGAATGATGCATGCTACAAAGAATCTATAGAATTATTATCAATAATTGCAAAGGAATAGCAGATACCACAATCAGTTTTTACTTTCTGTCTGATAATGGTTTTTGCTCTCTAGGTATGTCAACGGTGATTCCTTCTTATAGGAACTTGCCAAGAACACATCTAAAATTGGATTTAGCTATACATTAAGACTTTACTCAGCAATCACTAGAGATGGGTACATTGCCCACACTGCAATCCATGAGTACAATTCCCAGAAATACACTGCTGATTGAAACTGATGTTCACTGATGAAACTTCAGCCACCATTCCAATAGCTAACACTATGGCCATGCGCCTAATATAATCTTTAAATGTATGTCAAGCCAAAACTTTTTTTAATTATTATTTTAGATAGAGCAGGGAAGGGTTAAACTCCTTATTAAAGCAAAACTCCAGCCAAAATGAACAAGATAAAAAGGAATAGCCCAATAAATAATACAATGACAAAACCAGCTTTTTTTTGCAATATTTGCCTTCCTTTAGAAGATATAGGCAAGGTGCATCATTCATCAACTTTTTAGAAACTATAAATCCCATCATGCGTCTGCCTCTGGGAGTCATGCCAGTGACTGTCACTCTTGCAGTTACTCTAATGCCGCGTACACACGAGCGGACTTTTCAACATCCAAAGTCCGAAGGACTGAGTCCGTCAGACTATCCGATCGTGTGTGGGCTGCAACGGACTTTTGACTCGCCAAAGTCCGAAGGACTTTAGAATATGGAACATGCTTCAAATTTTTCCGAAGGAACTCCGCCGGACCCGGTCCCTTCGAAAAATCTGCTCGTGTGTATGCTACTCCGACGGACTAAAACTGACGCTAGGGCAGCTATTGGCTACTGGCTATGAACTTCCTTATTCGAATCCAGTCGTACGTCATCACGTTCGAATCCGTCTGAGTTTAGTGTGATCGTGTGTGGCCAAGTCCGCTCAGCCGAAAAGTCTGTCAGAACTCCGTCGGAATTCCAGCAGAACTCCGACGGAACTCCTTCGGAAGTCTGTCGGACATAAGTCCTCTCGTGTGTACGGGGCTTAAGGACTTGTAGTTCCACAACAGCTACAATGCTGACAATTGCTTACCACTGACCTAGAAACCTCCTTAACAGTACTTTTTTCAGTCCTCTGTCTGATGGTCAGCATCATTAAATCTACTTCCACTGAGCCCAGGTCATCCTGAACTGGATGGTGAAAAGAGAAGCAATACATTGATGAGCTTATTTCTCTGTCACTCTGCTTTTTCTTCCTATCACTTTTAAGGCCTCATGCACACTGGATTTTATAAAAATGCCAGTAGCGTTAGCTGTAGTAAGATGTAGCTGTAGAATGAGTTTTTGCATTTTTGCAGTACTGTTTTTCTGCACTTTTTTTTAGCTTTTTTTAGCAAAACTATACTCCCACAAAAACGCTGATAAGTGCACAATAGCTGTGTTTTTCAGGCCTCGTGCACACTGGACATTATAAAAAAAAAAAAAACAGTAACGTTAGCTGTAGAAAGCTGCAGCTGTAGAGTGAGTTTTTCAGGATTTTTAGGCATTTTTGAGCTGTGGCGTTTGGGCAAAACTATACTCCTATAAAAGCTTATGGCTCAAAAATGCTGATAAACACAGAATAGCCATGATTTTCACGCCTCATGCACACTGGACGTTAAAATAACGTTGGAAAAACATCAGTAGCTTTGGAGTGACTTTTTCAACTTTGTTCAACTTTTTTCAATGTTTTTGCAATAGCGTTTTTTTAGCGGTTTTTAGTAGTTTTTCGGGTTAGCGTTTTTTAGCGTTTTTTAGCGTTTTTTTGGAAAAAAAATATAATTTTTTTTTTACAATGGATCAAAAACATTAAAAAGCACTGGTGAGTAACGTTTTTGAGGGTTTATCGACGTTTATCAGCGTTTGTCAGCGTTTATCAGCGTTTGAGCACTTTTAACAGCTGAAAAACATCTCTCAGGACCCACTTGTTCTGTGTTTTTTTTTACTGCTCAAAAACGTTACTGCCCAAAACTGCTGATAACTCCCTATGTGTGCATGGACATATAGGATAACATGATGGAGAGTTTAATGACTGTAGAAAAAATGTCTACTGCCAAAAACAGCTGCTGTAAAAACGTCCAAAAATGTCCAGTGTACATGAGGCCTCAATATTTTTTTTGGGGCGTTTTTAAACAGTTTTCAGCTTTTTTCAGAGTTAGAGCTGTTTTACAGCTGAAAAACTCCTCTAAAAAAACTAGTAGTTCTGGGGGGGGGGTTTCAGCCAGAAAACGCCCCTGCCAAAAACTTCTGATGACAGCCGATAGGATAATATGCTGAGGAGTTTATTGGTTGCAGAAAAAAGTCTGAAGCCAAAAACAGCAGCTGTAAAAACTTCCAGTGTGCATGAGTGTTTTTTTTTTTTTTTAGTTTTTTTCAGAATTTTTAAGATTTTATCAGAGTTAGAGCTCATGAACACTGCAACTCAAAAGAAAAAACTGCTTTTAGTTTTTTTTTTTTTCAGCCAGAAAACACTGATAACAGCCTAGGGGGGTTACTGGCTGAAGAAAAAAATGCCTGAAGCCAAAATCAGCAGCTGTAAAAATGTCCAATGTGCACGAGGCCTTCAGTACATGAACTAATTGGCTTCTTGTTTTACTTTTTGCTTCAATACAGCAAAAAAAAATCTCACCAATGGGACGACTATAGTTTTGGGTATGCTTATACTTGAACAGATACAGTGGTGTGCTGTCTGGTAAGAATCGGAATTACAAAAGTGGTTGTGTGGAGCTAAAAAAAATTGGCCGATTAGACAATTCACATGTGCATTTCAACAGTGTATTTCTCTGCCTGGATTTTAGCTTTAGCTTGATTAATCTCACTTTTTAATAAGGATGGTAACAGTGAGTTAAGAAATTATGCAGAGCAGCATCATAAAAAATACTAACACTAAAACTAACATCATTAAAAAAATAACATCAAAACTGATATATAGTTAAATAGTTATTCTGGTTGAAAAAAGGAAAAAAAATCCATCTAGTTCAAACCAATAAATGTAAATTTTTACTCTAATATATAGGTTCAAACCATAGACTGGGTTAGTGTCTTAACAAGTATATATTATTATTATTTATTTATTTTTTCATATAGTTTTAGCTATGTTTAATATTTCTTATGATCCTTTGATCACAACGAAAGAAAAAAATAAAAAGAGCCATAAAATATGACATATTATTGTTCAATTTACAATGATGTTACTTTAATCATTTGTCAGCAGTAACGTAATTAGATATTGAATTTAATACTTAATGGACAATATCCTGGAAGCCCAAGACATACCACCTTGCCAAGTTAATCACCAGGTCTGTGACCTGGAAAATTTCTCTTGTACAATCCTGTGTTTAGTTGGGCATTAAAGTTATTACACTAGAGAGTCAATACACAAATTGATCCCTTGCTATATATAGCAATGTCGCATTGATCCTACTGCATATAACAAATAAATATGTAAAATAGTGCAAAATGAACTCATATTCCCTTATATTTAATATGTTGTTTTTAGTCTTAAATTGTGTAGACTGTAGCAATCAGACAATTTCCATCTTGCAATGGTCAGCAGAGAGAATTCTGAACCTTTAATTGATAATATGCAATACAATGGATAAATAATGTTCCGAAAAATATTCTGAAATTAATCATAAATTGAGCTGGGTTCTCTTAAAATATAGCGGGCACAAGGTAATAACAAATTATATATACCGTAATAGATAGAAAATGCTTTCTAGTATTTTTGTTTATAAAATTAGAAACATTTTAAGAATATATATAAAAAAAATTGCATAAGTGCACCCCAAAAGCTCCAAACACAGAGCAACAGAGGCATTAGCTAGTGGTGTACAGATCCCGCAGCTGTGATGCAATGCTTTGCAGCCATGACAGAAATTATAAAGATCACATGTGAACGAATCCTTACTTTTGAATTCATTTTTTTTTTTATGCATTTACATTTTTAACCACCCTGTAGGGGGGCCTTGGTGAAATGTCGGGGGTTGAAATAGGCCCCACATTTAAGACTGAGAAAAGGACTGAGGAATTAGAATTATCCTTCTCTCTCTCTGCAGCGTCAGCCGCACAGATGAATGGATAGGAAGTGCTGATAGCCCTTCTATTCAGTCACAAACTATCACATAGTAAACTGCTTTAGTGATGAATGGACCCAGGAGTGATCAGTACTGATCTCTCACTGTGATCATTCGGAAAAAGGATCCAGTAAATGGCACTGGTGTGCATTGACTGGCTAAAGCTTGCTATTGGCTGCTGTCATAGAGCTGGTTCAGGCTTTGGGGGGTCCTGATAATATTGTGCACCGCTGAGAGCCGGAGCTAGCTGTTCCCAACCATGCCGCAGCGCAGAGCTCCAGTGAACATTTGAGGGGCATAGCAGAGAGCCAGTGAGTGAACTGAGCAATCAACAGTCTAATTTCTCAGTGTGGAGTCATTGAGGGACATCTGCAGCATCTGCAGTATCAGATGGATGCTGCAGCAATCTAGGTAAATAAATGTTTGGTTTTTGTAAACCCACACCTCTTCTTTTTTTTTTGTTCCATAGATCTACTTTAACTTTATGAAAATGTTCTGCTCTAACACTTGCCTCCAATGCTTACGATATGCCACTGTCAGCTACAGGCAGAGCCCTCTAAACATGTTTTCAGTTTCACCAAGACTCTGGACACTGCCAGCATCATAATGCCAGGAATTCAGCTCCTTTGCAAAAAATGAAAGCACACTATCAGTTAAGTCCAGTGAGGTGCATGACACCTTCTGGGCATAGCTCTATTATTTATATCTGACAGCTTTATAATACTACCAGAGAACAGCTACAGTTGTAAATGTAGTTCAGGGAGAACAATGCTAATCCTGCTGTGCTCTGCATCTTGAGCAGGTGAGTCTATGCACCTGTTATTCCCACCCCTCCCCACCTCCTAACCAATCACATAAGCCTTGGTATTATGTGAACACATTCACAAAATACAAAGATTTTTTCGAATGGGCAGCAGAGGGGAGGAGGGCATAGGTGCTCTATATGTTTCTTTCCTCTCAGATGCCCAGCGTGTCTCTCTGGCAGAGCAATAAACGTGTCAAGGGTAAATAATACAGATAAGGCCAGGGGATTTCATGCAGCTCCTTAGACTGAACCCAAAGTATTCCTTCACTTCCTGACATTCAGCTTTAGGCTCAGTTTACAAAACCATAACCTGAAACAAACCATGACACATGCCCTCAACATGGGGAAGTGCTTTGGGATGGGGACAAGGGCCTCTTCTCCACAAAACTGGCTGCCTACCGGCTCCCACCATCTGACAGGACCATCGGATGACAGTTATTAACCACATCAATACTGGACACCATCTCCCCCTTCCTTCCCAGACCATTTTCCAGCTTTCAGCGCTCTCGCAATTTCAATGACAATTGTGCGGTCATGCTACGCTGTACCCAAATGAAACTTTTATAATTTTGTTCGCACAAATAGAGCTTTATTTTGGTGGTATTTATTCATGACTAATTTTTTTTATTTCTTGCAATATAAGCGAAAAAAGAGCGGAAATTTGGAAAAAAAACCCAATATTTTCTTCTTTCTATTTTAAAAGAAATCCAATAAAATCAAATCGTGTTATGAATTTAAGCCATAATGTATTCTGCTATACGTTTTTGGTAAAAAAAAAAATCCATTAAGTGTATAATAATTGTTTTGTGTGATCACGGACATATGTGCGCAAATGATCATGTACAGATGTGCGTAGGTGATCACGGACATATGTGTGCAGATAATCATTGGGACATGTGATTTTAGTGGGACATATGTGGGGGACATGTGTTTTTATTATTTGGGGACATGTGTTTTGGGGACGTGTGTGTTTTGGGGACATTGTGTTTTACATGTGTGTTTACACTGTGTTTTACATGTGTGTTTACACTAGGTTGGTGATCATTGAGTAAAAATCTGTAAAAAACTGCTCATACTCACTGATCACCAGCCGGCTGCAGCGATCTGCTTCTGTGTAAGGAGAGGAGAGCCAATTGCCTAGCAACCGGCTCTGTGTTTACATTACATGACAGCTGTGATTGGACATGGCCGTCATGTGATCAGGAGGGCCATTCACAGAGCCATCCTGCCAATCGGAGTTTCGCCGTGTCTGGGCACGCACGCGGGCGATCCCCCTCCTTATGAAGGACATATGTACATTGGCCGGGTGGGAAGTAGTTAAAATACTAAGGGGTGCGGCCATCCAACCCAGTTACCAGGTGGACCAATCCCTTGTGATGTCATCGTCTCAGCTTTCATCGGTCGATAACATCACAAGGAGGCAGGGCTACCTCGGTGACATTGCCAGGTGGCCCTGCCCCTTAGTTATTTAAGAATTGTCATAAAGCGGAGCTTTTAAATGGCAGGAGCCAGCGACAGGTATAGAGGTTTTCAAAAACAATTTGTATCTACACAGGGGGACATAGTTGTTGAGTTTAATAAAAAAAAAACAGTCTCTGTGTTTTTATTTATTTTTGACACTTGTTTTGGTGAATGAGTAGGCTGGGATTCTGATAAGCCCCCACCCACATACCCCCAAAACCACCAGCCATGGTTGTGGGGAAGAGGCCCTTGTATCCATCAACATGGGGGCAAGGTGCTTTGGGGGCATGTGGCTTGGTATGGTTCAGGAGGGGGCGGGCCACTTACTCACCCCCCTTTCCTGGCCCGCCGGGCTGCATGATCAGATAAGAGTCTGGTATAGATTTTGGGGGAAAAACCCCTCGGCATTTATTTAAAAAAATTAAAAAGGTTCCCTGCTGATGGCTTAATGTAAATTAATGTAAACAACACGGTGGGAGTCCCTCCCAATCTGAGCTGAAGGGAACCCCACGCCAAAAACTACGTAGGGTCCCCCCAAAATCCATACCAGACCTTTAGGCATTTTTTTTTTTATCTTGGCATGGGGTTCCTCTTATAATCTATACCAGGCCCTTCAGGTCTGGTATGGATTGGAAGTTACCCTCACGCTGTTTTTTTCTCAAATTGTACTTTAAGCTGTCAGCGGGGAACCCACTGACAGCTGATGAGTCATTGGTTTTTAAGGGTGTAGTGGCCGACTTCTCGCCCCACTCCTTAACCACCTGCTCCTACCATTCTTATCAAACCATATCTGAAATCGCAGCTGAATGGCTTAACAGCTGCTTTGGAAATTTACAGTGAAAACGGATCTAAAATTCGCACCGCACATATGTAAACCTGGCCTTAAAAAATTATAGTGTTTTTCATGCTTAGTCTTTTTGAAAAACCTAAGCAATTAGCCTAATGTTGATAATCTTATCAGTTCTTGTTGAAGTTTTAAGAACTCTGATACATATAGTTTGTAAATGTACAGTATGTTTACATGGGAACAGTTATATTTAATCATTAGGTATGCCGACTCTGCTTCCTAGTTGATCCTTTCTTTCTTTACTGAAGGTCTGCCCAACAGGGTCTGTCTAATATACTATACAATATACTCTGCAATTTCTAATAATATAAACACCTTCTATGTTCCTGTTATCCAGACACATTGAGATATTTTGCTTAATCATTAGGTCACATGAGGGAGCTCAGGTGAAGGAATACTTTTATTTTTGGCAAGAAAAAGATTTTTTTCTTTTTCTCAAAACAATAATGTAGTAATTTAAATAACAGGTCTAGTTTAAAATATCAGCTTGATAACAGCAGTTTCCAAGAAAATACTAAAGGCAGTTAGGTATAATAGAATTTAAAAATAACTTGTATATAAAAATATATTTAGTAGGAGCATTGTTCTTCTGTTGGCTGGGTCTGATCTACATGGTCTTTTTACACTTTAAAGGGTAAAATAAATAGATAAATAATAAAATTGTAAGTCAAAAGATAGCTGCATGGCTCCTGTTGGTTTCATTAGTCAACATTTGTAAAACTAAGAAAAATTACTTTTTTTTTTTATATGCAAGTGCCTAAACGGTTACAGCAATGACAAGTGCAGAAATGCTAAGCAGTCCATGTTTCAGTATCAGATTAGATTAAACTGGCTCAGGGAATCTATATAAATTGCATTCACTTCGGCTTCATGAACATGTTTTGCCCATCAGGAAATGTATTCAAAATGGAAGCTTCATGTTCAATTCAAAATTTGGATGGAAATCATGTCAAAGTGTATTACTGTCTTCGAGGCTGCTAAAGCATGCACTGACAACAGCAGTTTTGCCTTATGTAAGAAGGTTTTCACAGAAGTCTTAAAAGAAATCCTTCATAGTTAACTGTATGAATATGTTCTTGAAGAGCAGCAAATGTACATGGAAACACAAAGGATAAAACAAGGATTATAGACAAGGTAGAGATCAGTAAAAGCCAATAAGTTGCAGGTGCCTGTGGTGTCCATGAGTCTTGATGGAGCCCAAGTTGCCACCCATATTGCTCCTTGGTAGGAAGTCAAAGGTTTGTAGTGTTCAGAGTCTCAGGCAGTCTGTAATTCTCTGCAGCAACACCCTTTCCAAAAGTACATTCTCCGAACCGGGTGCAGTGCAGATTTGAATCTGATGGGGATATAGTAACAAGGATTGGGAAAGACCTTCCCATGGGGACTTTTATAAATAGGAGGAATTTTAAGTGGCATTATAAACCTTTTCAGCAAACAAGGAAACAAAGGGGGTTATCTACGAAAGGCAAATCCACTTTGCACTACAAGTGCAAATTACAAGTGCAAAGTGCACTTGAAATTACACTGAAAGTGCACTTGAAAGTGCAGTCGCTGTAAATCTGAGGGAAAGATCTGAAATGAGGGGAAAGTCTGCTGATTTTATTATCCAATCGTGTGCAAGCTAAAATGCTGTTTTTTATTTTCCTTGCATGTCCCCTTCGGATCTACAGCGACTGCACTTCCTAGTGCACTTTCAGTGCAATTTCAAGTGCACTTTTCACTGTGGATTTGCCTTTAGTAAATAACCCCCAAAGGGTATATTAAAGTTCAAACGCCTTTCCACCAATCCATTGGAAAACACATTAATCTATGACAAACATATCAATCTAACTAAACACAAGTAAAATGTACACATCATAAAAGCAGAGTTTTCTTACTATTACTTGGATACATGAAAAACATCAAGCACGTACCTGCAAAACAAACACATAGAAGGAGAAAAGTTAATATTTACTGTGAAGCAGAACATGCATTATATAGGCATAAAAACGTGCACTTTTTATCTAATTCAATTTTAATTCAGTTTTACATCTTTCCATATACCCATTTCTGAACATAATCACTGCACTACCTGCAAAAAAGTGTTTAGTGGTACATTCTGGAACAGCCATATTTGTGTAGCTTTGGACTACTTGGAAGGAGGTTGTTAATTTTTTCCTCTCTTACAGCTTCTGAACACTTGTGAGATGTAAGATACACAGTTTAGTCATACCTTTGAGAAGCATACAGTGTCAGGTTCAGTATTGTCACACAAAACAATTTTTTTTACAAAAGTAAATACAGTAGACTAAACAAAACGTAGGAAACAATGACAAGGGACTCAAGCTGGCCCAATAAATCAATTTTTTTTCTTACATTATTAAGCTTATAATATTTAGACTGTCCTGCCTTGAAAAGTATGACACTATCAATCAGTGGCATTGACAAAGATCACACTGCCAAGTTACCTAGTATTAAGATACCTGCCCATTTGTATGTTCTCCCATTGTTTGCACAAGATTCCTCCAAGAGTTTTGGTTTATTTTCATAATTCAGAACATAGTGGTAACTTAGATGGCTTTCACCTGAATCTTCCTAAGCTTTTTTTTTTGTCTTTTTTTAAGATTTTTTTTTTTAACACACTGTGACCAAAGCAATACAGTGTTACCATAGTAACACTGTACTACTCTGGGGAAGTGATGAGGATTTTTTTTTACACATTATGCTTGCTTATACCAGTGAATTTAATTATAAGCAACCATTTTTACCAAATGAAACTGATTCATTCAGTGTGTAATGTTGTACACAATGGATGGCATGAAAGGAACCCATGTATTGTTTACAGTGATTCCTTGTGGACTCCGTTTCCTGCGAGTGCCGCAACGCATGGGGGCGGAGCCCAGCGGCAAATTAAAAAATGTACGCAAAACATAACACATATAATACACTGTAATCTGTAAAATCCTTTCACCTCCCTTTTGTCCCTAGTGCTTTGTCCAGTCCTTTGCCTGCACTTTTATAATGTATATACTGTTCTTTCTGCCTGGAAACTTGAGAATATCCATGGCATCCAAAAAGAGACCCTTTACGACAAAAGCGGTTTTAGACCAACTAGAAACAGCGATAGTGAATTACAATCACTTGCAGAATTGAGCGATAGTGATTTGTGGGGAAATTTTTCATCAAACACTGAAAGTGACGACAGTGACAATTCTGCAACTGAGCAAATTTAATTGTTTTTGATTTGATTACATTATTGACTACATATTATATTATTATTTTTTATAATTATTTATAGTTATTTATTATATTATGATTTATGATTTCATGTTTCAAACTGTATCATACCGGGGATGTCTACTAGACTTTTGTTTGGACAGATTTAAGTGAGTTATTTCTAAGAATTATAGGCATGCAATATAAAACGTCAAATTTCTATGCAAACCAATGCAGTGCTTTGGCATTCAAAAATCTGACATAATCATACCGCCAGGGAGGTTAATGGTATTGTTATCTTTGATGTTAAAGTAATTTGGTTACCAAGCAAATGGCTACTACAAAGGATCTCCGTGGTCTCTTGGCTTGTAGTGTAAAGTAACAAAAATGCAACAAAAATATAACTGAAAGTGTTACACCACTGCTAAAAGGTGTAGATACAACTTTTCACCAAAATACTGTATATTTCAGGTGGACAAGCCAAAGAGTATCCAACATGTTTTTGGACCCTCAAACATGTTGGCTTCTCTTTGGAATGTTACCCTTACTTAGGATTTGACCCTGAAAAGTGGTCATGAAGGGGTTACATCTGAACTCCAGCTAACATTTTTAAACAGGTACAGCTTGGTCCGTTAAGGGAACTTAAAGAACAACTAAAGGCAAACCTTTTTTTTTCTTTTGGATAGAGTGGAGAGAGATTAGAACCCCTGTCCATCCCATCAACCCCCCCCCCCCCCCCCCCATTAGGAAGATTCACTCTCTCTATTTGTCCTGTTTACCATTATCATTGAAAGTGAAAGTAAAAAATAATTCCAAATTTGGGGTTTTCCTGAGAAAACTAATAAAGGCAAAATCTTCCAATGGGGATATTAGTTTTAGTGACCTGGGCATTCCCAAGGGATTCCCATCATTTGTAGGGATTTCCCCTCACTTTCTGTTTTGGTAATGGGACAGGAAATAAAGATAGATTTCCCCAATGAGACACAGATTGTAACAAAAAAAAAGTTGGTGGGGGTATAACCCTCCCTTACTGTGTCCAAAATGAAAAAAAAAGTTTTGCCTAAAGTTTCATAGTAGGACGGGTTGAATAAAGACAATAGCCCATCCAGTTCAACCTGGGTAGGTGCCTGTGTGTTAGTGTCTATAATTATTTCCCATATCCCTGTATGTTGTGTTCTTTAAGATACACATCCAAGGGTCTCTTAAAAATATCAATTCTCCCCACAGCCACCACCAGAGAGTTCCACATCCTTACTGCCCTGACAGTGAAAACCCCCTGCGCAGTTTAAGGTTAAACCACTTCTCCTCCAATCTCATTATGTGGCCCCATTTCCTCTAACACTCTTTGAGACTGAATCAATTTTTTTCCCTATGCTGGGATCGCCATTGAGGTAAATCGCTATCATATCGCCTCTCAAGCATCCAGTTCCAGCACATCCCTTCTGAGGACTGGTGACCAGAACTGGACAGAATACTTCAAATGTGGTCTAACCAGAGTTTTATAAAGTGGTAGGATTATCGTTCTATCTCTGGAGTATATCCCTTTGTTTATGCATGCTAATATTCTGCCGGCTTTGGTAGCTGCAGCTTGACATTGTATGCTATTGCTCAATCTGTCATCTACTAGGACCCCCAGATATTTCTCCATCATTGATTATAATTCAATATATAATAAAGGAAAAAAGCCTAAAAAAGAGAAAGATATTGAAGCCACCAAATTTACAGATTGGTAAACTGTAATATATTAAATGTTTTCTTATGGGTTTAGTGCTCCTTTAACTCTAAAACTGGGGAATTTAAGGTGACTAAGACCTCACAGTGTTATTACAAGAACCTTTCTGAATCATCTTTAACCTCTCTGGTGGTGATCCCGAGTCTGGCTCGGGCTGGGATTTCAGTACCATAAGCGGTAACCCCGAGCCAGACTCAGGATCGCATCGCTGGATACAGGGAGAAGTTACTTACCTTGTCCCCTGGATCCAGCGATGTCCTCCGCGCTGTGTGATCGAGCTGTCCTCCGCTCGATTCACATAGTGCCCGAGTGCCACCGAGCTCCGTTCCCTGTGACGTTACGGCGCACGGGAGCGGAGATCGGCACCAAATTCAAAAAAGTAAAAACACAAAACACACACAGTACTGCAATCCTACAGATTACAGTACTGTATAAAAACATTACACGCCCCCTTTGTCCCTAGTGGTCTGTCCAGTGCCCTGCATGCACTTTTATATTATAAATACAGTTTTTTCTGCCTGGAATTTGGAGAATGTCCATAGCAACCAAAAACTGTCCCTTTATGTCAAAAGTGATTTTAGACCGACTAGAAAACAGCGATAATAAATTATAATTTGCAGAATTGAGCGATAGCGATTTGTGAGGAGATCCGTCATCAAACACTAAATCTAATGACAGCGACAATTCTGCAAATGAGAAAATTTCAGTGTTTTTGGATTTGATTACATTATTGAATAATTTTTATTATTATTTATTATCATTATTTATTATATTATAAACTTTATCATACCCGGGATGTCTGCTAGACTCTGGTTTGAACAGATTTAAGAGAGTTATTCCTAAGAATTACAGGACTACAATATAAAATGCCAAATTTCCATGCAAAATAATTGTACCGCTTTCAGCACCTAAAATCAGAACTAATCATACCGCCAGGGAGATTAAAATAAGTACCTTTTTGGACATCCCCTTTAAATCTGAATGACTAATACATTTTAACACATTTTCATGTACAGTACATCTATATATAGGGTCAGAAAACCGTGCTGAACTTTGTATTTCTTCCTCGTTTCCTTCAAAGACAATCACTGAATAATTTGGGGTAAAAAAAGATTTAAAGATCAATTTTACATCACTGAAGTCTTTCGCTTGGTAGAGCAATTATAGTCGCACTGGGAGAAAACTACATTATGAATGTTATAGGTAGAGAATTTCACTCTAAAGTGTTCAGAAAGAAGATTAATTTTCAAAAGAAGAGCTGGAGGCTGGGGGGGGGGGGGGGGCAGGAGGTGGCGGGTCACTGTTGACCAGCTACATGCATATAGACAAACAGTCCAAGGGGAAATAATTGTAAAGGAATATTGGACGGTCTACGTTCTTCAGACTTTTTTATGTTTCTACATGATAGATTTCATTTAGTTACTGCACACGTGGCTGAAATATATACATGTACTTAGCTGCTGCATCTCATCTCTAGACTGGAACACACTGCAACCAAAATATACTTCTGTGTTGCTATAATTCTTACTAAAATTGATAAAAGTAAATTGTGAACTGTGTGTTTATATATGTGCATGTGCACATATGTGTTACAGGATACAGTTTTGACTTTAAAGGGACGCAGTCATTACCCGCTTGCTGACAACCTCACGCCGATATATGTCGGCAGAAGGGCTCGTACAGGAAGAATCACGTACCTGTACGTTGCCCTTTAAGAGGCAGCCAGCGGGTGCGTGGCAAGCTCTGTGAGTTGGGTCACGGGTCCCATGGAATCGATCACCGCGGGGATACCCGCGATCACCTCACGGGGAGGAAGAACGCGGAGATGCTAATGTAAACCAGCATCTTCCCCTTCTGCCTAGTGACAGTGTCACTGATCTCTGCTCCCTGTGATCGGAGCAGAGATCAGTGACATGTCACACACAGCCACACCCCCCAACAGTTAGAAACACGCCCCTAGGACACACTTAATCCCCACACTGCCACCTAGTTGTTAACCCCCTCACTGCCAATGTCATTTACACAGAAATCAGTGCATTTGTATAGCACTGATTGCTGTATAAATGACAGTGGTCCCAAAAATGTGTCAAAAATGTCCAATGTGTCCGCCATAATGTTGCAGTCATGATAAAAATCGCTGCTCGCCGCCATTTAAAAAAAAAATATTAATAAAAATGCCATAAAACTGTCCCCTATTTTGTAAACACAATAACGTTTGTGGAAACCAATCAATAATTGCTTATTGCTTTTTTTTTTACCAAAAATATGTAAAAGAATATGTATCGGCCTAAACTGAGGAAAAAAAAATGTTATATATATTTTTGGGGGATATTTATTATAGCAAAAAATAAAAAATAATCGTTTTTTTAAAAAAAATTGTCGCTCTTTTTTTGTTTATAGCGCAAAGAATAAAAACGGCAGGGGTGATCAAATACCCCCAAAAGAAAGCTTTACTTGTGGTAAAAAAAAAATCGTACATTTTGTTTGGGAGCCAAGTTGTCAGTTAAAGAGGCACAGTGCCGAATCGTAAAAAGGGCTCTGGTCAGGAAGGGGGTAAATTCTTCCGGGGCTGAAGTGGTTAAAGCCGTTGTAAAGGCAGACTTTTTTTATCTTAATGCATTCAATGCATTAAGATAAAATGCCTTCTGTGTGCAGCAGCTCCCCCTCAGCCCCTTCTCTGTCCAGCGATGTCCACAAGTCCCTTTCTCATATGAGATTCTCCACCTGATTGAGTGACATCCATGGGAGCCAATGGTGCAGCTGTTGTGTCTCTGCCAAAGTCAGTTAGCCAATCAGGAGAGAGAGGGGGTGGGCCCGAATGGTAGCTCCATGTCTGAGTGGATACACGGAGCTGCAGCTTGGCTCAGGTGCCCCCATAGCAAGCTGCTTGCTGTGGGGGCACTCGACAGAAAGGAGGGGCCAGGAGTAGAAAAAGGGACCGGAGAAGAGGAGGATCTGCCCTGTGCAAAACCCCTGCAACAGAGCAAGTATGTATAACATGTTTGTTATTTAAAGAAAACAAAACGAAGAAAATTAGACTTTACAATCACTTTACAGTAGAATTCAAGGCTAAATGTAAGTGGTCTTAAAAATCCCCCCCCCCCCCATACTAACTAACCTGTGTAAGAGCCTAGAGGCGATTCAGTTCGCATTGTGCGCTATACAAGTATTTCATTCATTCAGGAGGGATGTATATACATACCTATTTGTCAGCTACAGGGGAGAGCACCAACAACAGCCGGGAATCCAGGAGTGAATAGCGACATCGCCCAAAGGCTCCCATGGCCCATCCATTGTTAGCAGTCCCTCCTCCTACCTGCAGATGCATCTGGCTGATACAGGGGTACCAGATCACGTGACCGGACTGGAGTTGGCTGAGAATAGGTAAGTATATACAGTATATCTTTCTTACACAGGATAGTCAACAAAGGTGGTGGGGGGGGGGGGGGGACATTTTTAAGACTAGTTAGGGTTAGCCTGGAATTACACTTTAATTTTCTTTCAATTTGTATTAAATGTGGCAGTAATATTATAATACTACATCTTAAAATGATATATACTTGTTTAAACAGTCAATATGTATTTAATATATATTTATGGGGCAGTCATCTATCAGATATAAGCTATCAGCATATTCATTATTAAATTCATGGTTTGGTTGCTTCCTTTTGCAGATGACTGGCACTGGCAGATGCAATCTAATCTAATTAAAATGCATAGCTATATCGTTTTAAATTTGAAAAGTAGAAGTTGTGTTTTAGCAGGGCTGTATACTGTTAGATTTTTTTCATTAAGCCCCTTGTGGAATTTTAAGTCGAAGGATTTTGGGCAGAATTATGCCAACAGGGCCACTCATGGCCTGAATTTTAGCCAGTTTGCAAAATGCAATCACCCAGTGTCAGTGATCGAGGCACTACTATTGGATAGGGCAATGAACTATCTTAAGATGATTAGACATTATTTCAGAACGTGTGCTGTGTTAATACGCGATATTGGAACACATGGCAATGCTCTCATTATGATCAGGTTTGCATTCCTCTGTGCTGTAAATACGAACCCTGACTACATGGCCAAAGCACTCAGTTGGTCAGACTATCATTATAAACATCACCATGAATTGATAATTAAGAAATTACAAAAATGCATGACCTCTTGTTAATCAGCAATAAATGTTTTCTGCCTGATGGGAAAAGCACTAAATTAAATTGGCCCTCTCAAGAGGAAAAACCAGAACAGGCATCTATCTTACAGAGATTATTGCAAGTTATTTAGACTTGTACACACATTGCATTTGGAAGTGGATCATTGAGGTGTCATCCATCTTTTTGGTATATTACCTGTAATATGAGTGCTCATCGTATGCACTTGTCACAAGTGCCGGCTTGTACGTTTTTTACTTTTTCTAATAAATTTTAATACAAAACAGAGAGCACTAGATGTTACTTTGTTTTATTTCTGCATATATGCCACAGACGGAGTTCTACCATTGTTTCTGAGTGTCCACTGGAGAAATTGTGTCCCCACTGAGGTGAAGGTGTATTGAGACCATTTTTGCTTTAACAAGAAGGTGAGCGGCTACTTATGTCTATGGTGTAGGGATTTGATTCATATTTTCACCCGCATGCCTAATTTGGAAGCACATCCTCACAGTGGTGGACATTTGAATCTGTGGATAATTTTATGGACTTAGGAATTTTTGAGTTTTTATTTAATAGATTTCTACTGCATTTTATATTATCTGTTTGCACTGCACTATTTTATTTTACTATTATTAGTGAGGTGCTGTGTTTTGACCTTGGAGTGTTCAGCTTGCAACGTAAAAGTTTGCTTATAAGGATTTACGCTGAATATATATTTCACTGCTGAATAAATATTTTCTGCCTGATAGGAAAAGCACTAAACTAAATTGGCCTTTCAAGAGGAAAAACTAAAACAGGTATCTACTGTATATTACAGAGATTATTGCAAGCTATTTAGACTGGTCCACGCATTGCATTTGGAAGTGTATCATTGAGGTGTCATCCCTGAGCCTATAGAAAAGTTTGGTTTTGCCATTCATATAGTAGTTGGTAAAGTTGAATAAAGACACCAGTACATCTAGTCTGGTGTACAGGTGTGTGTTATCATTTATACCTCTCCCCCTTCCATATACCTGTATATTGTGTATGCTAAGATGTCTATCTAAAAAATCATTACAATTGTTGAGACTTCCCCCCATGATGCCACCGATTGTGGAAGGGAGTTCCACATCTTTACTGTTCTAACAGTTAACAACCCCTGCACAGTTTAAGGTCAAACCGCTTCTCATTCAACTTCATTGAGTGGCCATGTGTCCTCTTGAGCGACCTGAGACTGAACAGTTTTCTCTCTATGCTAGAATCACCATTTAGATATTTATATATTGCACTCATATCTCCCCTTAAGCATCTCTTCTACATAGAAAATACGTTTAATGTGTGTGACCTTTCCTCATAACTGAGGTCATTAAGCCCCCGTATTAGTTTTATTGCCCTTTTTTGGACTCTCACCAGTTCCAACACATCCTTTCTGAGGACCAGTGACTAGAACTGGATGGCATACTCAAGATGCGGCCGAACCAGAGTTTTGTAAAATGGTAGAATTATGGATTTATCTCTACAGTAAATATAATTTTTGATGCATTCTAATAGTCTGTTGGCCTTGCTTGCTGCAGCTTGGCATTGCATGATATTGCTGAGTCTGTCATCAACAAGGACCGCCAAATCCTTTTTCATCCTTAATTCCCCCAGGGGTTCTCTGCCTAGTGTGTAGCTTGAGTTCATATTTTTAGCTCTCTAGTGCATCACTTACATTTCCCTTTTACATTCACAATGTTTAGTGCAGGATTGACATTGAATAGAGTGGATGAACTGGCCCGTGCCATGCCAATCCTACACGCCAACAAAGTTATGTTTTTGTGATCACCCCACCTACAAATGCTTTCACTTGGAAATATTTTGTCCTACCACAGCATTTGTTTTCTGAGACAAAGGTAGGAGTGATTGATATCTGCAATTTTAATCATGCCTCTTTATTCACTATTGGGAGAAGACGGAGCCCTGGAGGTGCAAAATCTAGAAACATATTGAAAGTTTTTCTTTTTAACTCAATTTTTTTCTGCTGCTGCCTATTACTTCCCAGATAATTCCTCAAACATTGTTCCCGTCAAAACACCCTATCCCTTTTTTAAGCATTACCATACTAACTAGCTGGTGGTAGTACTTAGGGTTTGTGCACAACAAGTACGATGAGCTGCATTGATATGCACTGACTAATACAGAATCAATGCACCCCAGTGCACACAACATGCTATAGTGTATGGGGGTTGATTTACTAAAACTGGAGAGTGCAAAATCTGGTGCAGCTCTGCATAGAAACCAATCAGCTTCCAAGTTTTTTTTTTAAATCAAAACTTAAGTGAACAAGTTGAAGTTAGAAGTTGATTGGCTGCCAAGCACATCTGCACCAGATTTTGCACTCTCCAGTTTTAGTAAATCCACACCATGGAGTAGAAGTGCCATTTTATTATTTCAATAGACTTAAAAAATGTTGTAACAATACATCCCACCACCCCACCACAATGCACACCAATGCACACACATTGTATGGACCATAACATGCACCCCCTGATGCAAACAAGCCCTTAAACAGAAACTTCAGACAAGAAACTAAACATACCCTGTCATCAACTTAAACGTGTAGGTGATATCAAAGAAAGAATCAAGTATTTGAAATGCTTATCTGTAGTGTTTTCTCTTTCAATAATTATATTTTATTTTCTTGCAATGTGCCTGTGAACTTGTTAGAAAAGTTGACTGCTCCAGGAAACGTTCCCTGGCACAGCCTCCTCCCACCTTACATTTAATTTTTACTCTCCTCTTCTGGAAGTGTCTAATTACTGTGTGTGCTTGCCCAGTTCATCCTATGTCCCTGCCCTCACCACCCTACATAACCTTTTTTGTTGCAGTTGAGAAAGATGAAGAGGAATACTATAAATTCACTTGAGAGACAGCACGGAGTCGGCTGGGGGCTGCTGACATCACATTAAGGATGGTGGTGCTCAGCAGCAGTCTTGGATTTTTTGGGTGCCTACACAAGGGAGGCTTTAAGCCCTTGTACACACGGTCAGACATTCCGATGGAGAATGTCTGATCGGACCGCATTGTTGGATAATTCGACCGTGTGTGGGCTTCATCTGACTTTTTCCGTTGGAATGTCCGACCAACAAAGGTTGAGAGCTGGATATTAAAATTTTCCGACAACATGATCCGATCGGACTTTGTCCGATCATTTGTAGAGAATTCCGATCGGACAAAGTGCCACACATGCTCAGATCAAATTCCTAGACCAAAGCAATTGGCTACTAGCCTGAACGTAGTCCCGTCGTAACTAAATAACGTCATCACCTTACGAATGATCGGATTTTCCGACAACTTTGTCCGACCATGTGTATACAACACCAATTTCGGACAAAATCCGACTGATTTTGTTGTCGGAATGTCCGACCATGTGTACAAGGGCTTACAGGTAAATAACATACATAAAATATATTAAATGCACATGCAATCTTATGGGATCATTTTTGTTGGAATAATTGGTCTGGCAATAAGGGACCTATAAGTCAAGCAGTAAACTAACAACTGAGTGCAGTAAAAGGGGCTAATGTGCTAAATTCAGTAATAAACAGTCCATTCAGTAAATCCTGCAGCCAGAGTTCCTACACTGCTTTAAATTAAGTTAGTAAAATTGCATTTTTTGAAGATTTTACATTTTAGAAAGGCTGCACAGATTTTTATGAAGCTGAGTTTCAGGCAGGTATTACTTATAATAAAACTGCTAAAGGAAGTAAGGGAGGTCTAAAAGGATAAATGCTCTAAGTGTGACTTAATCTAAAAAGGTCTTTGGCCAATGTTGTTTTAATGTTTTTTTTTTTTTTCCCTAAAGGTTATTTACCAAACTTTTATATTAATGGTATATAACATCTATAGAATTGTTGTTTTACAGATAAACGTGTATTATAGAGTGATTTGATTAGATTTTGCTTGCAGATTATGTTTTCTCCTTTTAATTAGCAAGCTATACATTTGAAAATTGAAAGGTACTATCTGAAAGAAAAATTTACAGCTGAAGGAAAAAAGGGGGAGCTAAACGAACCATGTTTGAGTTTTTAAGACTTTCTCTGGTGTAGAGCAGCAGTCGTCAACCCGTTGATATCGATCTACCGCAGCCAGGTGACGGGTAGATTGCATCTCTGCATTGCTGACCCTGGACTAAACTGCTCCTCCCCAGTGCTGTCAGAGTGAGAGGAAGAATGATGGAAGGGGAGAGCTGGGTGGAAGGAGCAGGCAAGGAGAGAGACAGGCATAGCAGGGAAGGAGTCAGGCGGGTGGAGCAGGGGAGGAGACTTGCTCTCGCACTGAGCTACCTTTCTCAATGAAATTGCAGGTGTGGGTTCATTGGAGGTTTTTTTGCTGCTGGAGTTTCTTTAGCACTGTGTAACACAAAGAAAATAACCATGAGGTGGTTGCTGCATTCCCAGTGATCCCATACCTGAGAGAGGTAGCTCAGTGCGAGAGCGAGTCTTCTCTCCAGCTCTGGGTGGGGCCACAATGCTTTGGCTCATGGCCGAAGCAGAAATTATAGGTTCTTACTTGTTATTGGGGGCTTGCTAGTAAATTTATTTTTCTATAAATAAATAAAAAGGCATACCCCAGTTATTTTTGATCTCCTCCATGTTGTTCAGGTAGATTTTCACCATTTAAAGGTTGCCTACCCCTGGTGTAAGGTGTGAAATGGGGGACAACTTGTTAATTCCAGCAATGTGTGTTAAAGTTGAACTATAGGAAAATGTATTTTTCTTTTTGGATAGAGTAAAGGAGGGCCATAACCCCCCTAAGTTAATTTTTTGCCATCTGTTTCCCATTGGGGAGATTTCCCTCCACTTTCTGTCCCATAACCAAAACAGGAAGTGAGAGGAAATCTCTGCAAAAATAGGGAATACCTTGGAGACCCCCATGTCACCAAAACTTTCCCCATTGGAAGATTCCCACTCTATTACTTTTGTGGGGATAACCCAACAGATTTTTTTTAAAACTAAAATTTTGAGATTTTTTTTAAATCTAATTTTCAATGATATTTGTAAACAGAACAAACAGAGAGGGTGAATCTCCCTAACATTGGCACAGACAGTAATAAAAAATTACAAAGCTTCTAAACAATTTGCACTCTGCCCAAAATTAAAAAAAAATGTTTGCAGTTAGTTGTACTTTAACATCTACACACAGCAAGCAAGACTTGGGCTTCCTCAGTTCCAAGTTATGAAAGATACAATCACAATTTTCTATGCTGAGAAGAGTGATGGGGAAAGCAAAAATAGACAGAGTAGGTAGAGCTATATATGCTCTGCATATATTTATCCTTCTAGTTAGACAGCAGTGACGTTATGATACCTAAATTACAACATGCAGTAGAAGCTAAGGGGACCGGTCACCCTGTACACAGAAATGGATAATGGTTTACCGGTCCCCTGGAGAAGAAGTATAGGAATTACCCAACTTTTGAACAGCTTTACCACAAGGAGGGTTGACGAATGGAGAACAAATCAACAGGAGAAGGATGTTTACCAAATGTGAGCTTTTTACTACATTTATGGATATTTTTTCATTTGCATCTTTCAGCTTTAAAGGGAAAAAACATGGGGAACTATGTATGTATTGTAGATATATACTGTGTGAAAGACATGTTAAACTTTCTATATACTGTACATGTATTTCATTTTGTATGCTTTGTCTACTGCAGCCAATGTCATTGGCATCATAATATTAACTCTTCTGTCAAGCACTCACATTCCTAAGACCTTGATAAGAAACTAGTCCGCCTACGCACTGCTTACAACTGTAATATTAATGGTATACCTACATAGGCATGGTTATAAAAATGCACCAAATAAACAGAACAGTTATTCAGAAAGGTGCTGGGTGTATCTTGTTGTGTCTGTTCCATACTTCAGTAGTTATTCATTATTAATTTGGAACCATTGATTAATGTTAGGGTAGGCGTTGCCTATCTAAAAAAAATCCAAGACAACTGCATATGCATTTTTTTTGTCCTGTTAAATGGTTTCAACTGAAAATGTTCACATTTTCCTAATAATGTTTTTAGCAATGTGGCTGATTCATTAAAACTGGAAAATGAAAAATTTAAATAAGAATCAATGTGCCATGGTTTCCCATAGCAACTACTAACTATTATTACTTAATGTCTTTATAAAATTAAAACAAACAACCTGCAGACAACAGCTCGCATTTCCTTTTCTCCATTTTTAATGAATTAGCTCTATTGCGTCAACTACAACATAACCAGTTTCGGAAAACTTTCAAATAGATGAATATAGATAAACCAACTAATACCTGCATAAAACATTAACTGGACCAAACTGAAACATATCACCTAAGCTAAATAGGCTGATTTATGATACAAAGAGGACCAAACTGAAAAGTTAGATGAGTAGACAGCAGAGAAAATGACTACATGGGCAATGTCCAGCTAAACAAGCACACTGCCAAGAAAAGTGATTAGTAGCAACATTTATCATAACTCTATTGACTTGCCTGAGCGCACGTAAACATATTCAAAATATTAGGTACATGAAGTGGGAATATTAAGCATGGAAATGGAAGTCATGCGTATCTTTCAAAGTAAATTGTTTTATGGCTTTGGATAACTACCAAAAAAAATCACCACTTAACTTGAAAGGTCTGTGTGAGCAGCATACGGAAGTAGACTAGACATGGTCTGTAGTGAGAAGATTATGAGCAGAATCCAAATTTAAATTGGCAAATAAATGGAGGTGCATATTCAACACTTGAAGTGTATGCATAACTTGTTTTTTTTTTGTTTTTTAATTTTTAATCTGTTGTTGACAGTGGGACCTCCCATGTGAGCAAAACAACCTCTAAAGTTAAACTACAAGCACAAAAATATTAACCTAAAATATTCCTCAATAGCCAGAAAGGAAATAAATCCACTTTGTGGGCACCAAAAACCTTTGCAAACCCAGGTATTGCCTTGTAAAATTAGCAACGGTTTCAAAAAAGAAGGGAGAGAAGCAGGATGACCCTGGTTTAACCAGCCACCGTTATACTGTGGCAGGTTGGCTCAGCTGTGCGAATCTCCATAGCTGTACGTCAGTCCCTTTAATAGTTGGAGTTGATGCCCGTGGCCAGTGGCTGCAATATCTGCCGGCCTCCCGTAATTGCTCCACAGAGAGCCAGGATCAGGATCTGTCATTGTAACAAACAGGGGAGTATAGAGAGAGTGTCTGTTCCTAGTGATTAGGAACAACGATCTCTCTGTACTCCCAGTCAGTCCCATCCCCAACAGTTAGAAACACCTTACTAGGGAACACTTAACCCCTTGATCACTCCCTAATGTTAACCCTTTCCCTGTCAGTGCCATTTATACAGTAATCAGTGGCTATGTTTAGCTCTGATCACTGTATGAATGTCACGGGTCCCAAAAAAGTGTCCAATCTGTCTATCGCAATGTCATAGTCGTGCAAAAAATCACTGATCACCACCATTACTAGTAAAAAAAAATACTAAAAATGCATAAATATATCTCCTATTTTATAGACATTATGTGGGTCATTTACTAAAGGAAAATCCACTTTGCACTGCAAGTGCACTTGAAAGAGCACCCAATAAGAGACTAAAAATCCTTTGCCAGGCTGCAAACAGACATTGCCCTCCTCCAATGACGTTGCCCAATAAGAGAATCACCTATCCTGCCCCAATTTTATTGATCCATAGAAACCTTCCTTGTGATGCCATTTCTATAGACCATGACGATCAAGGCCGCTTCCTCATGGCACACATCCGTGTAGCCAATAGTGATCTAGTTATCTCCAACATCTATGTCCCAACAGCCCAGGCAAACAATTTTTCAGCGAGATCTCCGCTAGACTACTCACCAATTCACAGCTCCTACATGTAGTCGGGGAAGACTTCAACACCTTAATGCATCCCACAGATGATAGATCCACACCCAAACGCGCCAGTGAAATGCACATGACCCCCACCTTAACGCACCTTGCATGAACAATGGACTCTCTCCATGACATTTGGCGGCTCCTTCACCTGATCGACAGGGAATTCATCTTCTACTCCAACCCTCATACTGTCCTCACCAGAATTGACTATCTTTCTGCACCGACAACATGGTTCCAATGATCTCTGGAGCAGACATTCACGACATAGCCTGCACCCTAACCCCAGGATCTGGTGTTTCCCCTCCTATCTGCATAATAATGCTGATTTCCAACAGCACATAGAGTTAGCATGGGATGAATACTCCACAAGTAACTCATCACACATTGATAACCCAAACCTATTTTGGGAAGCTGGCAAAGCCTTCCTTCGAGACTGAATCATCTCCTACGTCACCTCCTACAAAAAGCACACAAAACGGCTAGCTCTAGACTCCGTCTAGTGCAGAAATCTCTATGTGCCCTAAATTCCCCCGAAAATAGAACAGAATGGCAAGCCGCGAAAAGAGCCTTTGACACCTGGGCAGACACACTAGAAATGATGAAAAGAGCCCATTTCGATTCTACACTTCATAAATTTGGTAACAAAGCAGGCAAATTACTGGCAAAATAGAGCAAAGGCCCTTACCACCCTAAACATATCACCTCCTTACGGGACACTTCAGGCTCCATCAAAAACTCACACCAGTAAATTAACAAAGTTATGCTGCAATACTAGTAAATATTCAGTGGGCTCCTGCGCTTAAATGGAATTTGCGAGGGATGTTCTCATTTAGTGGATGCCGCAAGCACTTTCACGAGACACCAGCTCATGTAAACGAACTAAAAGAAAGAATGGTGGTGCTGCGCTTCAACAGAGGTGGAACCTTACAAAAGAGCTCTAGAGAGCTAGTTGTTCAGATGGAAATACACCAGATGGTATATATACACCTCAAACAAATTATAAAAATATTAATGCTGCAATACTATACATCATTATATGCTCATGACCTCATTGACAAAAAAGTCACAAAATCTTTTGACGACAAAGTAACCCTACCAATGGTCACCTCCTCCCAACTGGATTCACTAAATGGACCCATTTCCCTATCCGAAATTTCCACTACCATTCGTAAACTAGCGCCATCTAAAGCACCAGGCCCCAATGTGTTCTCAGGGGAATTCTATAAAATCCTACATAGAATAACAGAGGCCACCCTCTCAATGTCTATAAAAGCATTTGGTCAGGTGGCTCCTATTTACCATTGGGAAACCAAGTCATCATCAAACTCTTTTCCAAGAAAGGAAAGGACCCCCTAGAACCGTGCTCCTACAGACCAATTTCGCTACTAAATCTAGAATTGTAGCCATGCAAAAGCCAGCAAACGTCTCTACTCCAGATGGAAATCTTTCATGGAAAAAAAACCCTATCTTGAAACTTCTTTCTCATATTATAGGTCTCCCTGTACAACTTTGGGGCAAGATGACATACCCGACCCATATATATAGACAAATTCAAATTCCTCCAGCCAATACAATGTACTCATTCTTTGTCCACCCCCCATCATTATCTCCATATGTAACACCCTGAGAGTGCCTAGCTCATACCATAATGTGAAATCACCATTTATAGTATTCTCCAACAATGAAGTGGTGCAACCCCTCTCCTATCCCTATTCTCCATCCCCATTCTCCATCCCCCTTTTCTTCTTTTTCCCATCCCCTGATTCTCAAGGACCCTCCATAGCTGAATCATCTAGTTAACTCTGCAAGAGAGTTTTTCTTTTCTTTTGTTCATTTATGTTGTATGTTGTTGTTCAGTAGTGCCATAGTCGTACAGCCCACCTAAGCTCCCTATGCCCAGGTTTTATGGCTTTGTGTTTATGACTAATGTTTTATGACAAATGTTACATGAAAGATGTATATCATCTTTTGCTATATCTTGTAATGTAATATCCTTCAATAAAATCTTTAAAAAAAAGAAAAAAAAATCATACTAGACCCTTACCCAAACATGCTGCCTGGCAGGCCAGGAAAGGGGGGGGACGAGCAAGGGCCCCCAAACCATACTCTGCCCCCCCACCCCAAAGCACTTTGTCCCCATGTTGACAGGGACAAGGGCCTCTTCCCCACAAAACTGGGCAGTGGTTGTGGGTGTCTGCGGGCAGGGGTCTTATCAGAATCTGGAAGCACCCTTTAACAAGGGAGCCCCCAGATCCCGCCCCCCATATGAGTGAGTATATACTCATACTCATTTACCAAAAAAAGTGTCAAAAATAAATAAAAACACACCGTTTTTGACAATTCCTTTATAGAAAATAAAAAACAATGTACCCCAATGTAGATCCATTATCAATTATGATGCCCGGTGCACCACCGGACCCCAAAAAATAAAACAAAACAGCTCAGACAGTGACAAAGACTAACCACCAACTGTCTGCTCCACTGTCCAACAGTTCTTAAATAGGTAAGGGGATGTCACCAACCAATGCATGTTGGGTCGGTGAGGGCATATGGCCTGGTATGGTTCAGGAGGGGGAGCTCGCTCATGCCTCCCCCCTCCCTTCCTGGCCTGCTAGGCTGCACGCTCAGATAATTGTCTGGTATAGATTTTGGGGGGACCCCACGCTATTTTTTTACATTTTGGCATGGGTGGTTCCCACCAAAATCCACTTTTTTTATAAGTTTTAAAAAATAGTTTACTACCGTTTTGGTAGTAAGTTGTAAGCTTTTAATTTAGGGGTTAGGTTATATTCATAAAGGTTAGGTGTTAGGGTTATTTTAATGGAGTCAGGTGTGTAAAGTGTTGAGTTTAGTGTTAAGGGCTTATTTCAAGGGTTGAATTAACTGTTAGTGTATCTTTTTTTAAAAAGGTTGAAAATAAGTTCATTTAGCCTATCCCATAGGTTTGGGATTTTATTTTTCATTAATTAAGGAAAACATTGCTGAGAAAAAAACAGGGGATCTGTTGCTTACCTAGTTTTGGTAATGTTAACAGCAGGCAGTGATGCTGATTCCTTACATATGTCAGAGTGATTGACCAAGAAAATGAATGCGGTCAGTGAAGTCACAGCACGCTCTTCATTTAAAAATATGTTCTAGGGCAGTGATGGCGAACCTTGGCATCCCAGATGTTTTGGAACTACATTTCCCATGATGCCCATGCACTATGCAGTGTAGTTGAGCATCATGGGAAATGTAGTTCCAAAACATCTGGGGTGCCAAGGTTCGCCATCACTGTTCTAGGGCAATTCCTCATTAAAGAGGGATTCCATTGGAAAAAAAAGTATTAAAAGCCAGCAGCTATAAATACTACAGCTGCTGACTGTTAATAAATGGAGGGGGCGTGGCCTGGCGCACGAAGGAGATGGAAGCCTGAAGCGGAGCTCCGGTATAGAGCGACGGCTTTATCAGCAGCAAGGACCGACACAGCGCAACATGGGCAGGCTCTCCAAGGGGGGACACCAGCACAGCCACCCGAGGACACCGGGAACCGCCAAAAACAAGGCGATTCCCGATATATTCCTTTCCCAAGGACAAAGCAGGAGAGGCCCGCCGGAAGCCAAGATGGCGCAGGCCGACACGAGGGAGGAGGAGGAAGAGGACTATGACAATGAGTCACTGGCGAATTCAGAGGAGCTGGTAAGAAACCCTTCCACCTCAGAGCACCCACTTACCCACGCAGCAATGATGGAGATAGCTGCAGACATTAAAACGTCCTTCTCCACAGCTATCACTGATCTTAAAGCAGACCTTCTTATGCTCACAGAGCAGATGGCAGCAGGGGAGAGGGCAGGCAGGCAGAGGGACAGAGCGCTCCAAAGATTAGAAGAAGCCTCACAACAACACTCCCTGCATTTGATAAATGTTAATAGACATTTAGAGGACCTTGATAACAGAGGAAGGAGGTCAAACATCAGAGTCAGGGGAATCCCGGAGACGATTACTCCAGACCAAATCAGATCAGTACTCTGCTCAGTCTTCAACAAACTACTAGAAAGGCCCCAAGAATCTCCCATCGAATTCGACAGAGCGCACAGAGCCCTACGTCCCAGAGCCCCTGATCCTGCCCCACCGCGTGATATAATCTGCTGTCTCACAAGCTTTACATTGAAGGAGGAAATTCTCCAAAAAGCAAGGCTAAACGACCAGATTCTTTTTAATGACGCAGTAATTCAACTGTTTCAGGACCTCTCCCCTATCACTTTAAGAAATAGGAGAGCTCTCAAACCATTACTTGATGTCCTAAGGGAAAAAGGCATACAATACAGATGGAAATACCCATTTGCTCTACAGGTGTCCTATAATGGGAAAACCTACATGCTTCGCACACCAGATGAATTGCCTGCTTTTTGCAACCATCTACAAATTGACTCAATAGAATTTCCTGAATGGTACCAGGAATTCAAACTGCCCCCTCCGGTCACCTCTCCAGCTTCCCCTTTGAGAGTCTCACCCTGTAAATCGCCCTTTGTGAAAGGATTAGGTGGAAAGAAGCAGAAGCTATACGACAACATTAACTTATCCACCCCACCGCACAAATCCAGCAGATTCAGGGACGTTCGTTAAAACAGCCATAAAATGTGCTAACCCACAGACCAGGATTTACTGGCTTGAGAGGTCTCTCTGTGATTAGACATTTTCCTCTGCAACAGCATACCTTTGTTCTTTCTTTTATTATTTCTGCTTCAACCACAAGACGGCAGCATATCACCATAAAAAGATAGACGAACTTCTACATATGTTTTTTATGATATATAACAGTTTAATTGTTTTTCACTCATTTCTGTCCTTACTAACGGAGCTCGGGAACCTGACAAGGAACTATTCGCTACCCAGACAAGTTTCTTCACACAGCCGAAATCTAGATGACCAAACAGCTGCCACCATGGCTTATCTGAGGATCGTCCCAGATATCTACTAGGAGGCTGTCTAACTCTTCCCTTCAAGCAGATGGATTCCCCAACACTCCACAAGGTAACATCAGCTCCTTATAATTCTATACTCCTTCAGTTATTGGTTCCTGGACTTCACCAACAACCTAATCCCCTGAAAAACAGACAAGATTTATTGCCCACAGCTAAAGTTCCAACTGACCGGACTTAGGATCTGGATACAACCCAATTCTAAAGGTTCCGCAGATCCCTCTCAACAACTAAACATACAGATACAAAGGATATACTTACGTTCGCAATTTGTAGAGACATTATTATATCCTTCTCCACAAAATCTACTCATAAGACTCTATCACATTCACAAGTTTAACTCACAGACTGACCTATTGGTCCCCAGGACCAGTAGAATAGCTCAGGGCTCTGAGCCACTAGTTCATTCGGTCCTATCTTTTTCTCTTATTTTTTGAGAGCCGTTGCTCCCCCGGGCATTTATATGTTACTTCACAGTTTTATTTTATTGATAGTTGTATTAAGATTGGTAATTGTCAATAGATTCATACTCTCAGTGGGTTCACGCCACGCTCCCACAGAGAAACATTATTTTCTTACCACGCATAGATACGAATTTTATTCGGTTTTACGTTTTTTCTCATATTTGCCTAGACGTTAAGACGACTGTTATTTCGCCTACGTCACCTACGTTGTTATCCCTACCCCATCTTCCTTATCCTTCCCTCCCTTCCTCCCTGTAACCCCGCCTTTTTTACCCTGTTCCACTTCCTCACTTTATACTCAGAAATAATCCCTTCCCTCCCTCTACTCCACCCCTCTCTTACTCCTCTACCACCTAACTGTCAGCTATGGCATACATAGAACTGGGTAAAGCACCCACCATATTATCTCATAATGTTAATGGTTTAAACATTCCCACCAAAAGACACAAATTATTACATGAACTCAAAAAAGGTAACCCACAGATAATATTCTTACAGGAAACTCATTTCAAAAGCTCCCAAATCCCCAAACTGACGAATAACCTTTTCACCCAAGCATTCCATGCCACAAACACACAGGCCAAAACAAAAGGAGTTTCAATCCTCCTAAACAAAAATTTTAACCTAGACGTACACCATCAACTAACAGACCCTGAAGGTAGATACATATTCTTGAAAGGGACCATAGGCAATAAGCCGATCACTTTGGCAAACGTCTATTTCCCGAATTCCTCACATGTAAGGTTTTGCAAGCTAATAGTAGACGAACTCAAAAGCTTTGCAGAGGGTTGTATAATATTAGGAGGTGACTTTAATATACCACTAGAACCACACCTTGACACCTCCTCAGGCACTTCATGTATAGCTTACTCCGTTCTAAAAAAAATTAGAAGCCTATTGCAATCTCTTGCTCTCATTGATTTATGGAGACTGAGGCACCCCACTGAGAAAGACTTTACGTTCTTTTCCGCAGTCCACAACAGATACACTAGAATTGACCATCTCTATATTACACAAAGAGACTTACACAGAGTGACAAAGGCTAGCATCGGATCCATTGGTTTCTCAGACCATGCTCCAATTGCAGCACATCTCAACCTACAAGACAACCCCCCTACCTCCTTCAATTGGAGGCTAAATCCCTCCCTTCTGGCAGATTCAGAAGTTCAAGCTCATATCCTTAAAGCTTTGAAAGACTATTTCTCGGTGAATATTTCAGGTGAAACCTCTCCAATAACGATTTGGGAGGCACACAAATGCGTCATAAGAGGTGAACTGATCAGATGGGGAGCCAAGAAAAAAAAGGAAAAAGAAAAACATATAATTGAGCTTGCACAAAGAATCTACAAGTTAGAATTGACACACAAAAGATCTCTGGCTCTATCTGGTTTAGCAGAACTCACATCTGCCAGGAGGGAACTACAAACCCTACTTGATAACAAGACCAAACGGAATTTATTCTTCCGAAATTCCCTTTATTACGAGTACGGAGATAAGGGGGGGAGATTACTTGCAAGAGCACTTAAAGATACTATGAATTTCAATAATATATTTAAGTTACGCACGAGACAAGGTTCTATCACTCATGACACTAGGAGGATAGCCGACACCTTCCAACATTACTACTCAGATTTATATAATTTACCTACACAAACAAGATTAAAACCTGGACTTAAATCTAGAGAACAGGCTTTCAGCTCATACCTAACTGAATGTAAAATGCCGTCCCTACCATTGACTGACACTGACACCCTAGAATCACCGATCTCCACGGATGAAGTATCCAAGATTATACGCGACCTAACTAACGGGAAAAGCCCCGGCCCAGATGGCCTGACAGCCCAATATTACAAAATCTTTGATCACACCCTGTGAGAACATCTAGCCAATGCATTTAATTCAATCACTACGGGCAGTAAACCATCTAGTGAATTTCTAGCAGCCCACATAACAGTGATACCCAAACCGAACAAAGATCCATCAGACTGCTCAAACTACAGACCCATATCACTTCTCAACTTGGACCTCAAAATTTTAACCAAAATCATTGCCAATAGACTAAGACCCCTACTTCATAAACTAATTGGGCCTGAGCAAGTAGGTTTTATGCCGGGTCGAGAGGCCAAAGATAATACTACTAAATCCATTAACTTGATTCACAGGATGAGAGAGGAGAGTATCGAAGGCCTTCTCCTGTCAACTGACGCGGAGAAGGCCTTTGACCGCGTTGCTTGGGACTATATGTTCAAAGTCTGTAGTTATGTGGGATTTGGACAAAACCTACTAAAATGGTTGCATGCTATATATGATAACCCTAGCGCCAACATTAAAGTAAACGGTTCTCTATCGGACAAGGTTTATATTAAAAATGGTACGAGACAAGGCTGTCCACTCTCACCCCTACTCTTCATCCTGTCAATCGAACCCCTAATTAGAACCATAAACAATCACGAAGCGATTCACGGAGTTAAGGCCCAAAGCAGGGAATATAAAACCGCTGCTTATGCAGACGACCTGCTCTTCTACATCACGCAACCACATATTTCAATCCCTAATCTACTGAAAACTTTCCAGGATTTTCATCATCTTTCAAATTTCAAAATTAATCAAAAAAAATGTGAGGCCCTGGGCCTAAACCTAAGTAATCAGACTGAAAAACTGACTAAGTCCAACTGTCCATTTAAATGGGAACCACGGTCCCTGACGTATTTAGGGATTCATCTCTCCCAAGATCCCAGCTCACTTTTCTCACTAAATTTTCTCCCACTTCTGACAAAAATAGAAACAGACTTGAAAAAATGGACAAAAGGGAAATTTTCATGGTTCGGCAGGGCAGCTATTCTAAAAATGGCAATCCTGCCGAGACTACTATATTTATTTCACACCCTTCCAATAGAAATACCTGAGACCTTCTTCATATATCTCTCTCGCTTACAAAGAAATTTTCTTTGGACGAATAAAAAACCACGAATTAAACTCACTCACCTTTATAGACTAAAACAAGACGGTGGAATAGGACTCCCAGACTTCAGGAAATATTATCAAGCAGCACAACTAGCTAGGATCATAGATTGGCATTGCCACGCAAATCATAAGGACTGGGTAAAACTAGAAAGAGACCACTCCCCCCTAGACATTCCTCACCTACCATGGACTACCTACTCTAACCTCCCCATGTCAATCAAACAACATCCTACTATTGGTAACACTTTAAAAATCTTTAAAAAAGTTGCAATCCCCTTAGGGCTATCAACAGACACAGGACCCCTTTCCTCACTAGCCAACAATCCCGACTTCATACCTGGCCTTAATAACCATAAGATGTACACCACATTCCCTTCTGAGCCGTTACTCATAAAACATTGTATCTACAATAACTACCTAAAATCTAGACAAGAGCTTAACAAATCATTTACATCACATCCCTTGTCAGACTGGTCATACAGACAGATACATGACTTTATAACCAACAACAAACGCAAAGATCAACTCTTTAGACCCCTGTCCTCCTTTGAACTAACATGCTTTAAGAAAAACCCAATAAGGAAAACAACTTCTATACTATATAAATGGCTCCTCTGTCAAAGCAAAACGGAAAAAGACAAATACAAAACCAAGTGGGAAAAAGACCTTGATACCCAATTCTCCACTAAACAATGGGAAAAAGCAAATGTTTTTACACACAAGTGTGCACTCAGTACAAAAATGCAGGAGGTTTCTTATAAGATACACACACAATGGTATATCACTCCTCTCACCAAGCATAACTGGTCCCACCAAAACTCCAGACTTTGCTGGAGATGTAATTCTGAAACAGGCTCCTTCCTACATCTTTGGTGGAACTGTGAACACATAAGACCCTTCTGGAATCAAGTCCGTTACTGGTCCAACCATATCACGGATACACCTTCTAACCTCGATGCTGCATGGTGCTTACTGCACATAAACAACTTATCATATAGCGCATACAAAAAATCCCTAATCAGACACTTCCTCAACGCAGCCAAAATCCTTATCCCACTACACTGGAACTCAAGCTCCCTACCCTCAGTTGGAGACTGGCTCCGTAAAATCCATATTATCCACGACATGGAAGAAATCATTGCAATCAAAAGAGGTGCTATTACACAATTTCGACTTCTTTGGGAACCATGGCGTAATTTCTGTAAGACACAATTATTCCACAACCTTATGACATGATTCATACACATGTTTATTACCTATTGTCATAACTGAATATTCTTGCGAAAGTTTCATTATTCTACCCTATCTATTATTTGCCCCTGTCTACTCAGTAGATTTTTTTTTTTTTCAATATGACAACTTAAACCTCAAATTTCCTCAAATAGAATACCACCACACACTATTAGGTTTATATCTATTATTATCCAGACATATTATGGCATATATAAACTAGGAACGGTTATGATTGTATTCATAAAACGCTTTTATAAGATGTATTTCATTAGTTATCGATACCTATAATGTCTATAACTTACCTTCCCCCTTCCCTGGTTAACTATACAACTTATGTATTGCTTTTATTCATATGTTTGTACTTCATTTTCTTTCAATAAACTTTATTGTGATAAAAAAATAAAAAAATAAATGGACACTCACCTGTCCCAGGGTCCAGCGATGTCGGCAGCTGAGACCAATCGATCGCTCAGGTCTCGGCTGCTGTTGCCACCATTCTCGGTGAGGGAATCAGGAAGTCAAGCGTTGCAGCTTCACTTCCCAGTTCCCTACTGCGCATGCACAAGTCGCATAGTGCAATGGGAATGGTCCGCGCTCTCTCTGGGACCCGTGTGTCCCCCAGCAGACAGCGCAACGGGACAGGAAACAGCATAGACTCCCCTGGGAGTCTATGCCCAGAAGTGAGTGCAAATACCTGTCTGAAAGGTGCCAACTGTGACACCGGAGGGGGGGGTCCAACGAGTGGAAGTTCCACTTTAGGGTGGAACCCCGCTTTAAGTACAGGAACCATTAGTAGCAGGCCTCCACCCTAAACATCATATTGAGTTCTGCTGCCTCCTTTCCTCCTCTTAGAATTGGATATTATTTTGGATTTACTTAATGATGTTTATTTGCGATTCAAAGCATCACTTCCATGTTTACCGCCTAAGCAAGATTTAGTCTTTTCTGACCCCTTTCCCCCCAAATAAGCCACAGAGCTTCAGATCCTGAGCAAGCCCTGTGACATAGCTGTGGCTGGTCTACCCAACTATCTACACATGTGTGGGATTTCCCATGTATGAGCAAAGATGGCTATTACGGAAGTCTCAAATCATCCCTGTCTTTGCACATACGTGGAAAAGCAGATGCACCAAAGGGCTCTGTCACACCCCAAAGGCTGAAGACAGCCCTTCAGCTCTACTGCACATGCGCAATAATTGGTGACACCAAAGGGGGCAGAGCCGGAACAGAGGGGGACTGAAGTTTTGCTTTAAATCAGCATAAAAGCTAGGTAGTTAGCATTTCCTGTAGGATAAAGCAGCAAGTGCAGCCTTCATATTATGTTGTGCAAAGGGTTTCTTTAACTGAGCCCTTTACATTTTGTGCTTTGCCTGCCAGTGGAGTATAATTCATCAAGTTTCTCCTTATAGTATTGTTTAGTTATTAATGTATAAATTAAATTGTAATAATTCCGACACTTTTATATTTCTTGTTCAGTTTTTAAAACAGCATGGTATCATCTAACATTTCTTTTTACTGTACAAAATAAATAGAAGTGTCTGTCTTTAAATCACAGTAAGCGAGTTTGAACAATCAGTTTGCCTTCATATTTCAATCAAAAATTGTCTGGAGTACTGTAGGGCAAACAGTATATTAAAATGAATTGTTACCATCGACTGCCAGATCTTTGAAACTGATTATGAATCTCAGTTTTACTGCCTGAGCGCAAAGTCAAACATCAGTAACATTCTACTTTACAACATACAAGTAAATTACACACACATTAGTAGTTGGCAATTCATTTTTTTTCCTTACTGCTGATGAGATAAGATTGAAAAACAGCCCTTAGAACGGAACATACTCATTGCCGATTCAGTGCTAGAGGGCGCCACTTCCAACATGAAAATATTTGATGTTCGCACATAAGTAAATAAAAAAGTAGCTTTAGGGATCATCAGAATTTTATCTCCAATGTTAAACGGATGCATATTCAGTAAGCAATCACCAAGCTCTTTCAACAGCTTCAAATAGTGACAAAAAATCAGTTTAGGACAGGGTGTGGCTTAGCCACTGGTGGTGATGGCCACATATTCTCAGAGCTGCATAATGAGTTTGCTTTTACCAGCAACTCCCAGAAATAATAACTAACTTCCACACTCTGTAGTCACTGCAACTGACTCCACGTACATCTAGTTTCAATGTCCCGCAAACAAGGAAAGAAAAAGAAGCTAAGAAGACATGTATTCCCTCTATCCAGGGGAAGGCTCTCAAGATGGCAACATAGTAGACAAGGCTACTTGATCATCAGATAACTAATCTAGCAAAGACTTGGAGAAACTTTCTGATCTGGAAAACCTTCTCCTAGATTCACAAATACAGTACATCCAAAAGATTTAGCTTTAAAACCTTTGCTAGCTCCCTCACCATGACTTTACTCCAAAGGCCTAGATGATAAAATGCAAATAGTGGGTGCACAGGCACAGGAGGACCTTGACGGCTATGCTTCACTTGCTACACTATCCACATCTAACTATTCAGCATCAGAACACACTTGCTTTTTATCACTAATAAAAGAGCTGAAAAAGTATCTTATCAGCAAATTTACTCAAGTGCAAACATTTACAAGAACTATCCATATAGAAAGAAATACGGGGGGATATGCAAAGCCCAAAATTGACCACATGCAGAATAAAAATGGATCAAAGATAAAATTAAAACTAAAAGACATGATCCAGACAAAATATGTAATGTGGAAATCCAAGGAATAGCAGAATCCATGACCCAAAATGAGAGTATACCAGATATACAGCAAATCTTAAACATATTAGTGTTATTGGATCTGAATCCATGAGACTTTAGGAATAGCTTTATGCTATAATTTCTGCACACTGTTCCCCTTGTTTCTCTAGTATATCTGTTCTCAACTTTTTTTCACACTGGAAACCCTAAAAGAATTTTCAGGTCTCGGAACCCTTACTAAAACCATTTCATTGGTGGTCAGTAGGAAGATAATGCCACCCTTACAGACAGCTCATTGGTGTCATGCCTCTGGCTTTGCAGTGTTGGCTGTGGAACAATGTAGGTGGTCAATCAGGCACAGCTCAAGGAACCTCTAACAACTTCTGGAGGGATCCTAGGGTTCAACAGAACTTTGGCGGAGTATGGCTGCTCTGGTCAAAATGGCCAAGAAATCATAAATTCTGCAAGGGTATGTAAACTTGTGAGCACAACTGTACATTTTGTTTAATTGTTTTTCCATTAGCCTAACACTGGATCATTGTCAGACCAACTACTTGTCATGTACCTACAATGCCAACATTTTACCTCTTGTGTCTCCCAACCTTGTTGTCTTGTAACTTTGTTTAACAGCTTTATTAGATTGCACTTGCATTATCTTGCTCCCTTTTTATTCTGAACCTTGTATTATGATCCATTATTGCTCTGCACATAGTATCTCCCTATTCTATTACTTTGCACCTTGTATCTTGCTACCTTATTTCTTTGCACTTTCTGTCTTGCAACTTTGTTGCCTAGTGTCTTTGCCCTGTATTCTGTACTTTATTGCGTTATACCTTTGCTGTACTGGAATCTTTTCATTCTTTGTATTTACTGGAGCCTTTTGTTTCTTCAGTGTCTGATAGCTTTGCTGCTCTCACCCATTGTTCTGTCTGTCTCTCCTTGCTCGCTGGTCTGTTCACCAAGTCTTTTCTATTAACATTCCACATTCCCTGTCTGTGCACTTAATTGTCAGTTTAACTTATGTTGTGTCTCACTACATTCTTTTCTCGGCTACTGCCCAGTCTGTTGCTGTTACCAGCAGTCTAAGATCTGACAACTTAAAGTTGTTGTAAAGGCAGAAGTTTCTTTTTTTTTTATGTACTGCATTCTATGCAGTAAGTTAAAAAACCTTCTGCATGCAGCTTCCCCCACCCCCCAAAATACATACCTGATCTTGATTCAGTGATGTGCCAACTCCCTCCCTCCTCATTGGCTCAGATACAGCAGTGGGAGCCACTGGCTCCTGCTGTTGTCAATCACAGCCAGTGATGAGGCATAAGCCATGCTTTGTATGTCTTATGGGCATAGAAAGTGGGGCTCGAGAGTGAGCACGCCTGGGTGCCAATATAGAAAGCAACTTGCTATTGGGGCACTCGGTGGGGGGAGGAGGCAGGAGCGCAAGTGGGGGACCCAAGAAGAGGAGAATCAGGGCTTCTCTGTTCACAACCATTGCACAGAGTAGGTAAGCATTATATGCTTGTTATTTTAGCACACACCAAAACAAAAATTGAAATTTAGCTGGTTCTGCAGGTACTGCCCACATTTCCATCCATATGTGGCTGTTTCCACTCAACAGAAGTCGATCTAATGATTTTTTATAATTTTTTTCAGGTTTATCATGCATTGAAGTCTATGGGACCCAACACACACATTGATGCACCAAAAAGCACCTGTAATATATTTCCCAACACCCCATGGAAATTAACGTAAATACGCTTGCCTTGTGTTTTTGCATTTCAGGTAACACATGTTAAATAGCACAGGTGTAAATGGGGTATTAAAGTGATGTTGCACAGGAAAAAAAAAAATCATTAAAATTCCTAAAAATAAATAAAAAAATAAAACATTTAGAAACATTTTTTTTAACTCACCGCTAAATGGCTGTTGCTAGGGGGTCCCTTGTAGTCTGCCTCCTTCAGTGCCAGGGCTGGTGACATCACTTCCCCTTGGCACAGGAAGGGCTCAGCTCTGCCCCCTTCCTCCTGTCAGTCATCTGGGACACGTGACAGGTTCCAGATGACTGCCCGGCCAATCACGGTGCACGGTGCTGCTTGCACATGCGCAGTGGATGCCCGGCTGTGGTGCCCACAGTTGCAATGCCGGCACCACTGAGCGGAGCCCCCCTCCGCTCAGTGATGAGCGAGGCTTCGATCCCCCTGCATCACTGGACCCTGGAACAGGTAAGAGTTTGATTATTAAAAGTCAGCAGCTGCAGCATTTGTAGCTGCTGACTTTTAATTTCTTTTTTTTTTTTAATGGAAACTCCTCTTTAAGCTATCCGCACACTATTCAATATATGTGCATACTCTTTTTTTTTTTCAATTGAGATTTAAGGGTTAACTTAACATTTTTGCATGTGCTATGTGAGGCTAGGAGCTGTTTCTGTCAGTTTCTGTAACTCTTCTGTAAGAGCCCAGTATTTTCATCCACAGTCCACTTTCAACTACACAATAAAAATATGGCTTTTAAAATACTTATCAGTAATACTATTCAAACTAAAATGACCACATCCACACACATTAAAAAATACAATTTCCTTTTTCATTTAAAACAGCCACTATTCTTTTCTAAAATCAGATTACTCTGTCCTGACATCAGCAGAAATAATGAAGCTAGTTGTTTGTATAAAAAAAAAAACACATAAAAAAATCAAATAAAATAGCTTTTTGGTGTGAGCTCTATAACAATTTGGCCAGTTCAACTCATTTTTTTTCCATAGACATTTGTCATAAGACTATTGCTGACAAAAGGGGAACGGAAATTTCAATTACACTGAACTGTATGGTGATCATTCGCTATGCTTTGAATACTGTGTAAGTCACTTATCTTCACCATGCAGCAAATTCCATCTAGGTCAGGGAAAAGTTTGCTGACATGGACCTCTCCAAATGCTAGACACATTTACTTTATTACCGCTTTATGTTGTTTCAGTTGCAATCGTTTTATGCATATTTATACCTTGCAAGGAAAGAAAATGTTTTGAAATCTTTGCCAAAGTCGGTGACTGTTAAGAGAGCCTAGCTTCAAATTCCAGAACAAGATTACAGGGTTCCACTATGTGCATTGCCTTCAGCTAACTTCAGAATGGATCTTTACAAAAACATAAAACCTACTTAGAAATATGTCATTCATTTTTTTGTTAAAGTGACCGTTTCAATAATTTTAAAGGTGAACTCCAGGAATTAGACAAAAACTCCCCTAAAGGCAAAAATTATTATTATCTTTTTTCGTTTTGAATACAGTTGAGATTAATTACAGCACCTGTCAGGTTTTTATTTTTGTCTATGTCGCTGTTAAAGAGAGTTACTCTCTTTATTTGTCTTCTATACCATTATCACAGAAACTGAAAGAAAACTCAAAATTTTCGACTGGGTAAAATTTTGTCTAATCCCAAGAATTTAGCTTTAAAGTGGTTGTAAACCCTTACAACCAACTTTGACCTACAGGTAAGCCTAGATTAAGGTTTACCTGTAGGTCCTAGAAATATCTCCTAAACCTACACGGTTTAGGAGATATCTGCCAAAAGACAGGCACCGCTGTGTACGACGCATGCGCCGTAGACAGCGGCGCACAGGCGCACTGAGCTTGCCGTGGTCAACGACGATATGCCGCGAGTGGTGGCTCCCGTGCGCATGGGAGTGACGTCATCGCGGCTTCACTGAATGACAGCGGCGGAGCGGCGAGACCCACCGAGAAGATGGATGCTGCAGACTACAGGGGACAGTGGTGACTTCGCTGGCTCCTGTGTCAGGTAAGTGACACATAATGGACTACTATGCGATGTATAGTAGTCCATTATGCTTTACCTTTGCAGGGAATGAAAGAGGAAGTAAACCCATCAGGGTTTACTTCCTCTTTAAAGGTCTGCATTAATACATTCACAATATATATCAACAGTTATTCAAAAAAGTTCCACATTCCATTAATTAAAATCTGTCGTTGAGTTCTAATCAAGAAACTTTGTCAAGGAAAGGGGGGGGGGGGTCATGAAGACACCATAGAGAGACTAGCTCTAGTAGATCTGAGACAAAGGCTGGAGGAAGATAGTTCTCTACCCATGGCTGCCAGATTGCCGGGTATGTATGCATTGTGTCAGCTACAACTTTTTTATGAAGCATAATCTGGGTAACCCTAGATTTAGTCCTCTAGTCCTGCTTTTCTAAACCATAACCTTGCTTGACTTCTGTAAAACCATGATTTGTTAATAGAAATTACAGATTGGTGAGGTTAGGTCTCAAATTGAGAATAGCATATGTTGCCTGTATGGGTACCAGTGAAGCATAGTGAGCATGTCAAAAACCTCTGATCACAAACATTTGTCTACCAGGTATAAAGGAAAATGCCAAATTTCCCTCAACTTGCGTAAACATGTCAGTAAATAACATGGTACATGGTTGGCTAATCTGGCCCTTATTGGGGTTTCCGTGCCCATTCTTTAGATTGAGTTCTTGGTTGAAAGGTCACCTGAAGTCTTTCTCCTAGCTCCTGAGTATGCAGTGTGTGAATTCAGGTGACAGTTTAACAACTGAAAAAATAAAGAGTGACCATTCACTTGTTGACTAAAACTTAAGAATCAGGCACAGAGTAAACCAAGATACATACAGTCTGCATAATTATATTATCATAAAACAACAATAATCGGTTTCTGTCTTAGTGAGCCATGTCTGGTTCACTTTAAAGATATTGTCACACATGTGGTCCTGTTGCAAGCAGGAGTTCAAATGGGGATCACTAGAAAACGCATGGAGAACGATCACCAGCTTTCTATGTGACATCTGTCACTTGATTAAAAATACTTTAAAGCAGAACCAAAGGAAATATCAAAAAAATTAATCAGTAATGAGCAGGCAGGCTGTTTATTGGAGAAGAGACACACCTTGGGGGTTATTTCCGAAAGGCAAATCCACTTTGCATTACAAGTGCACTGCAAGTACACTGAAAGTACACTTGAAAGTGCAGTCGCTGTAGATCTGAGGGGAAGATCTGAAATGAGGGGAAGCTCTGCTGATTTTATCATCCAATCATGTGCAAGCTAAAATGCTGTTTTTTATTTTCCCTGTATGTCCCCCTCAGATCTAAAGAGACTGCACTTGCAGTGCGCTTGTAGTGCAAAGTGGATTTGCCTTTAGTAAATAACCACCCATGTCTCTTCTGCAATAAAATACACATATCTACCTGCTCACAGTCTTTTGTACCATGTAAAGTGAGCTGTGCATGTGTGTGCTGGGAAGACTGATCCATTCTACAATGTCCATCAAAAATAACTGAAGACCAGCACCCATAAGGAGCTTGGGGGGGGGGTGGGGTGCCTTAGCTAGAGAGTGACCCCTTGTTGCCTCCAGACCAATGGGGGTTTATTTACTAAAGGCAAATGCACTTTGCACTACAAGTGCATTTGGAAGTGCAGTCGCTGTAGATCTGAAGGGGACATGCAAGGAAAATAAAAAACAGCATTTTTTGCTTCTACATGATTAGATGTAGATGCAAATAAGGAGGGTGGAGGCAGCTTAGCTCTATCTGGAATCAAACCACAATAAAAAAAAAAAACTTCATCCTTCTAAATAAGGAGGGTTAGGGAAGTAGGAAGCTATTCACTAAAGATGAGATTTTCTTTGAAAACACGTTGACAGATGACTGCAGAAAAAAAGTGAGTATCTGTACACAAATGAATGCATCATCTATTTTTTTTTTATTCCATTTTTTTGTTGATAGTTCTTCTTTAAAGAAGCAGTTTTACCCCCTAAGGAAGAAAATTAATTCCATTAATACATAACCAGCAATGTATTTCCACCCAGTGGAGGCCCCTCCCACATTCTTTGTATTCTGCTAATTGCAAAACAGTTGAAAAATGATATTTCTGTATAGGTAACTCTAAAGTCAATAAACCAAAAGCAGTGTTAAATTAAAACTATCATGGGCCCTGAGCTTGCTCAAGCCTAGGGTCCCATTCTTGGGATTATTCAAGTTGTCCCCTGACTGTGAAGATAATTAGAAGTCTACTTTTACCTTGCTTTCTTCTTTATCGAATGTGCTGAATTTAATTAAAATAAATTTGCTCTGTTTTCAACTTAACTAAAATTTTCGACATTAATCAATAACAAGTATTTAAAGGATATCCAAACTAAAGAAGAAAATGTGACATATTTCATTGTACCAGTATCAGTGACTCCATTATTTCGTTTTTATTTGTTTTGTTTTTTTATTATTATTTATTAAATTATTATTATTATTATTAAATTATTTTATTTCCACTTTTGCAGCCACATTTTGTTATAACATCTACTTTGTATTTGTTATATGTTCTCATTCACATCTTTAGGCCCCTTTCATATGTGCGGACCGTTCATATCCGCCTGTCAGTTTTTTCAGGCAGATTTGAACAGTCGCTCCATACATCTCTATGAAGCAACGGATGTCAGCAGTGACATGTCCGCTGACATCCCATCCGCCCCTATCGGATCCGCTCCGCAAAATCCAGACGGATGGATGTCCTATTTCCATCTGTCTAGCGGATCCGATGAAAACAGGCAGGCGGTCCGTATTCATCAGATCCCCCTTACAAGAGAGCAGTCTCTCTGACAGATCTGTCCCTGAACAGTGTGCAGAGACGGACTTGTCAACCGCCGGCTCAGCGGGGAGCAACGGAGCGATCCCCGCTGAGCAAGCGGATGGCTAAATATGGATCCATAGGTCTGAAAGGGGCCTTATTATCATTGCCTCAGCTTTCCTGTTGTTTGGTTTCTCCCTATCCTATCAAGGATTCTTTGGAAAAAATATTTCAATGTACAGTATGCTCCCATGATCAAACTACAACTAAACTTAAGGATGCTGCATAGCCCCAACATGCACAGGCAGCTCAAAGGGAAAAAACACACTGAAGATGTGCCTCTGATGCTCCTCCAAGGAGGAAGTAGACAAATGTACAACTTACCCTTCTCATGTGGACATACAACCCCTAGTGGTGCTCGGAAGCCTTAACCTCCCTAGCGGTAATCCCGAGCCTGGCTCAGGCTGGGATTTCAGCACCAGAAACGGTAACCCCGAGCCAGACTCGGGATCGTATCGCTGGATACAGGGAGGACACAGGGAGAAGTTACTTACGTTCTCCCCTGGATCCAGCGATGTTCTCCACACTGTGTGATTGAGCTGTCCTCCGCTCGATTCACACAGTGCTCGAATGCCGCCGACGCTGCTTGCGGGAATTTTTCTAACATCCTGCAAGCGCACCACCCCAGTGTGAAATCACTCATGTTCTCACACTGGGGCTGGAGGGGAGGCATTTTTCAGGCACTTTACAGGAGCTTCACAGGCATTATTTTTAGCTCAAAAGCACCCGAAAAACAATGGAGTGTGAAAGGAGTCTTAGACAGAGAGTGTGATACTAACTAAATCACCAGCTGAAATTGTATCTATTGCCAATTGATATACAACTGTCGCATGACCCAGCTCTTTCCCAGCCTGTCTGTAGGGAAACCTAAGCAGGAGGAGCTTCTAGTCCTCTGCTGCTGGTCACATGTTCAAAAAATAAAATAAAACAGAGTTTGGGATACAGAGTAAAAATAAATATTTGATAAAATTGGTATTTCATTTTATACACATACATACACACATACTGTATATATATATATATATATATATATATATATATATATATATATATATATATATATATATATATATATATATATATATATATATATATATATATATATATATATATATATATATATATATATATATATATATATATGTGTTATAGATTATAGATTAAATCAAATCGTATTTTTGGCAATAACATGGTGCAGGTGGATTTCCCCTCCAGCCTGTGTCTTAGAATAAGAGGGAGTTGAAGCCTCAATCAATCTACATGTAATATCCTACCCCCATTGTGTTTAGCTGGTTAGTGGGCATGGAGGAGGAGGTAGGGAGTGGGCTGTCATAGAGAGGAAATCCCAAGCATAGAAACTCACTGAAAACTGAGCATGTGCAAACTGAGCATGTGCAGAACTGCCAACACTGCTCTGCACAATTCCGAACTGTATTGGGGACCTGGACAGAAGGGGGAGATAGAGAACAGCAGGACAAACCAGATTTTTTGCAAAATCCACAAAATGAATCCCATAGTGACTGAGTGAGTATGAGCAGCATGTAATACAGTATTTATTGATATTGATTTTTTTACAATGTGCGTGTAGTAACACTTTAAGGATTGGTAAACTGCTATATAATAAATGTTTGATTTGGGGTTTATCCTCACTTTAATCATATCTGCTAAAGCTATAAAAGTTTCAAAAAGACAAGATTGATATTAGATTTACAGATTCAACCAAACTTCATGAAAAACAATAGAAAACATGTAGTATGTACCACAAATCTGCTTTATATTAACTAAATATTTTATACAGTTGCAAACTGAATTAGCAACCTTCCCAAAAGTGCCGACCAAAACAAATGATAATCAGAGCGGAGACAGGGATTTCACGCCCTTATTTCATCCATTTCTTAATGCTGGGGAAATATTTTGCTCTATATTACATTAATTTGAAGGGTCACTTCATTTCCACGGCTCACCTTCCCTTTACTCATTGGTAAATGACATCCTACCGGGATATTGTTTGACAGAGTCAATTAAAAGTGGATGATTTACTGTACGGTGTACAAATGAGTCATAGAATTACTGCTATTTGTAACATCATTTAGACACGCATTGCAGCCCTTTTTGTGCCTTATCATTACATCATAAATGGAGTGCATAAATCTTAGAAAGTGCAGTGAGGAGAAAAGAGACTGAGATGTATTTACTCCCTGCAATGACAGTAATAACTATGGATCTCACCGTTATAAGTCACATACAGCTAGGTGCTTAAACTGTCCACATGTCATTTGTCCCATGTCATCTAGTATGTTACTTCTGCAGGGTAAAGCCCAACTCCACACAAAACTTTTTTTTAATATCATTTTGAATATAGCGTCTTGCTTTTGTTTTTGTTTTGTTTTTTGTTGTTGCGTCCCTAATGAGATGTCCAAGACAAAAAAAATGAATCTGTAGTAGTGTGAACAAGAATTATAATCCTTGGCAATGTCTTTATTACTGTATGTGCTCCCAGTCCCAGTGATGGCATTTCCCCTCTATTTCTTTTATGGATTTAAGAGTGACAGGAAGTGTGCAGAAATCTCCCAGATGGGGTCATGGATGGAAACAGGAACCCAAAAGAAAGTTTAAAGTGACATTAAACAACATTCTCATTTTCCAACTTTAACCACTTGTCGACTGTAAAACATAGATATACGGCAGCAAGGCGGCCCTGCTGCGCCAGCTCATGTACCTAGTATGCGATCCGGCACGTCCGGGTGAGGGGCATGCACACATGCTGCCGGCGACTTGGCCATGCTGTGATTAAACACAGCAAATATCAATCAGCTGGTGCCAACCAAAATATCACTGCTGGCCCCCCCAATCCTCCGGAAAAATATGTAAACAAGGCAGAGCCCTGTCCTGTCAGTGGGGAAGTAATATAATTTTTTCCCCCTCAAAGGAGTGAATGAAATCCATAACTTCCATTAGTGAAAGCACCACACACAGTATATACAAACACTGGTTAGGCACACATTTAACCCTTTTATCGCCCTAGATGTTTAACCCCTTCCCAGCCAGTGTCTTTAGTGCAGTGTTTAATGTATTAGGGTGACTGGTTCCCACAAAAAGTCAAAAGTGTCAGTTAGTGTCAGAATGTCCGCCGCAATATCGCAGCCCCGCTATAAGTCGCTGATTGTCATTGCCATTACTAGTATAGAAAATATTTAAAAAGTAAAAATTCCAGTATATATACCATAATTTGTAGATGCTATAACTTTTGTGCAAACTAATCAATATACGCTTATTGGGAATTTTTTTTAACCAAAAATAGGTAGCAGAATATGTAATCTATTTTTAATTAACCACTTCAGCCCCAGAAGATTTTACCCCCTTCCTGACCAGAGCACTTTTTGCGATTCAGCACTGCGTCACTTTAACTGACAATCGCACGTTGCACCCAAACACAATTGACATCCTTTTTTCCTACAAATAGAGTTTTCTTTTGGTGATATTAGATCACTTCTGCGGTTTTTATTTTTTGCGCTATAAACAAAAATAGAGCGACAATTTAAAAAAAAAAACGCAATATTTTTTACTTTTTGCTTCAATAAATATTCCCTAAAAATATATATAAAAAAAATATTTTTTTCCTCAGTTTAAGTCGATATGTATTCTTCTACATATTTTTGGTTAAAAAAAATTGCAATAAGCATATATTTATTGGTTTGCGCAAAAGTTATAGCATCTACAAAATAGGGGATAGTTTTATGGCATTTTTATTTTTTATTATTTATTAGTAATGGCTGTGATCTGTGATGCGACATTATGGCAGACACATTGGACACTTTTGACACTATTTTGGGACCATTGCCATTTATACAGTGATCAGTGCTATAAAAATGCACTGATCAATGTATAAATTACACTGTCAGGGAAGGGATTAACCACTAGGTGGCGATGAAGGGGTAAAGTGTGTGCTAGGGAGTGATTCTAACTATGGGGAGTGGGCTTCAACTCACATAACAGTGATCACTGCTCTCGATGACAGAGAGCAGTGATCTCTGTCATGACACAAGCCAGAATGGGGAAATGCATTGTTTACATAGGCACTTCCCCGTCTCCATGACACGATCACTGGGAGACCAGCAGACATCGAGTCCCGCAGGCATGGTCACGCTGTATGCAGCGGGCACATGCGCCTGCTATCCCCGCCTCTTAAAGAAGACGTACAGGTATGCCCATTTGCCCACCGCTGCCATTGTGCAGATGTATATTGGCGTGCAGTGGTCGCCAAGTGGTAAATTGTTTACAGTGTTTTTTTTCTCCTTGTAATGTCCTTTGCAAGTTCCTGACCTCTCCCTTTTACCCCGTATTTCTGTTTGTTTGGAATGAGCACTGTATGTTAAGTCTCATACACATGATTGGATCTTCCGCAGAAAAAACCTCAGACTTTTGCCTGAAGGGCGTTGGCCCCAAACTCACAAATGGCACACAATTGTCAGCCAACAAACATGAACATAGTGACATATTATGTGCTTTTCAGCTCTTTAGTGCCACCCTTTTAGTGCCTTCTGCTAATTTTGTGCTAATAGAAGTTTGGTGAGTGTTGATTCGCACTTTTCATTTAAGGCTTTTCATTTCGCGCTTTTGATCTCACGCTTTTCAGTTTGTGCTTTTCAGTTAGTCAACCAGCCATGTTGCAGAATTGGAGGAGATAACATGTTTTTTATTATTGACCTTGGAGTTATTGCATTGACCCAAGTGCAGTCCAGGAACAGCAGGAGGATGATTTCTTGGACCAAAAATTGGTTGCTTCATTAATCGTAACTAATTACGGTATGTCATATGCCTTTGCTGCAGGAGCTGCAGGAGAATAATCCGGAGGATTTTCAGAATTACCTCCGGATGACGGACCCCTGATTTCACCAACTCTTGCCATTGTTGACCCCCTACATTAAGAAGCAGGACTCATGCATGAGGCTTTTATTTATTTTTTTGGTTGAATAATGATTTGATTTGGTATATTTTCTATATTTTTGGATATATAGAATGCACTTTTTGGTAAGTTCTATTGGCAGATAGCATGTCTAATTGTATTTGTTTTCTTTTTTTAATGCACAATAAAAAAAAAATGTGGAGAATAGTACTTGGCTATGTGTTTTACTTCAAATGACAGTTTGGGAGTAGGTAGTTACATTTAAAAAAAATACAATGTAAAATTAACAAGGGACACTAATATAGTTGTATCTTTGATCTTAAAAATTATGCATAATGGTGTTGTGGTAACTTGCACAAAAAAAAAAACAAGCATTAAAAAAAAAACAAGCATTATCCCATTGAAGAAGAGAATGTGCGCTGCATTTCGAGATTTCATAATTTGCTGTGACACAAATGTTAATTCTCCATTGCGAACCCTAGTTTACAAGACCGACCCCTTCTGGCTCTTCCTTGCTTCCGAGCATGCATGTTTGTACTTTGGACTTTTGTCCGATGGACTTGTGTACACACTTTCGGAAAATCCAACAACAAACATTTGTCCGCAGAAAATTTTAAAGCCTGCCACTCAACATGGTGGAAAATCCAACAACAAGCAGTCGGATTTTCCACCAACAACCTTTCAACACACAATTCCCCAAGAAAAGTCTGATCATGTGTACGAGGCTTAAGTTGCAGCCATGTGCACTGTTCTATGCAAACTACAAATACCATAGTTGTGATCAAGTGGTGAGCTGTGTCTCTCCCATAGCGCATCACTGATCAGGGTAAACAGCCAATGACGTTAGCTCTTTATGAAGTGATAAGCTGTGTCCAATTCGGTTATCAGAATTTCCTCTTCTCAGTGCTGTAACTGTCTGAGGAAAGGAAAGTCGATAACTGTCTTTCCTGTGACAGGGACATTTACACTGACAGTTATTGGTTTTCCTTTCCTCAGACAGTTACATTTAAACAGGACATTTACTCCAAAAGCCACAGACTATCGAAGGAAACTATGTTTCGTATGAAAAATCAAGGGGGTCTTGGAGTCCCCAACATTCTCTGGTATTATAAGGCGGCACAACTCTCCCAATTATCAACGGTTTATTTAAAAATCGCTCACCCGGATTGGGTAAATATGGAAAGACAGGCAGTTCCCAACTTTACACTTGACTATCTTCTTTGGTGTGCACCTAAGATCAGACCAGCCATACTAGCACCTACACTCTCACACTCAATTGCTCTCTGGGACTCCATGAAAGCAAATCCACATATTACCTCCAACTGGAAGCCCCTCTCTCACGTTTTTAGGAACCCTCTATTTCCTCCGGGCCAGGACATTAAGGCATTTCGTTGGTGGCTCGACAAGGGCATTTATAGGATTGGCCACCTAGTCTCCCCCTCAGGTCCTTTTTCTCTAAGTCATTGTCTGAGGAAACTGCACATGCCAGTCTCGGAAAAATTCAGATTCCAACAAATCTCTCATTTCCTCAAATCTCTAGGATTGTCCTCAGGCTCTCCTCTCTCAATTACTGAATATGAACTTTGGGGTGGCCAGGCCATGGAGCAGAGAGGGGGGATTTCTGTGATTTATCGCGCGCTTGCCCAAACAGAATCTAAAACGCTTTTTATGCGGGAATGGGAAAATGATCTCCAGCAGCAATGGTCTTTAGGCGATTGGCACATGGCAACTCGTGCGGCAGCTAAAGGCTTACTCAATACAACTCTTATTGAAGCTAACTTAAAGGTTCTTATGAGGTGGTATATGGTTCCTCTGAGACTAGCCAAAATATACCCACACGCTTCTCCCCTCTGTTTCCGCGAATGTGGCCACATTGGCTCGATGTTACACATTTGGTGGGAGTGCCCCAAAATTAGAAACCTATGGAATAAGGTATTCCATATTATCCGGAAGATCACAACCTTGCCTATCCACAAAACGCCTCAAATAGCCCTTCTAAATTTCCCTCTACAGGGGGTTCCGAAATTAACACAACATCTCATTAGATTTATTCTCATTGGTACCAAACTTACCATTGCCAGGGCCTGGAAGCAGCCCACTGTTTCCTTGGGATTGGTAAAAAGGAAAATATCATGGATCATGATTCAAGAAAAGATAGTGAGCATCTTCCTTGACAAGGTAGATAAACACTCAGCGACATGGGATCCGTGGATCAGATACACCACCAAGTGTCTTCATTCTCCTGAGCAATGTTCGTGAGCCAGGTGAGAGCGGTCCATTTCGATAGTTTCTTCTATCTCAACTGTTCCCTACTATCTCTACTTTTCCTTTTCCTCTCTTTTCTTCATCTTTTCTTTCTCTTTACTGTTTTTTCTATATCTAGTGCTCTCTTTGATACCGTATCTAGGTTCAACATTGGGTTTCTATACTCTATAAGAGTGCAACATTACCATGCTAAATGTGTTACATGACTTTCGCAGGGCAATTGCCTTTCGTTAGCTCTAACAGCTCTTTAATTATCTGATACGAGTTATTTTCACTCGCTTAGGCAAAAGGGTTTTTTTTTTTTTTTTTTTTTTCCTACCTAGACCAGTTGATAGGTTATTTGCAGGCTTATGGTATTCTTTTTTTCTTTTTTTTTTGGGGTCTGAACCTTCAGGTGTCCGACACAGTGTGATCCCATTTGGGGTGTCGGACACGAGTGGTCTTTCACTATTGTTTAGCTGTTAGTATTATGGGTTCTTAATCCCAAGTGTTGCTATGTATCCCTGCAGATATCTCTCGTGATACTCTTTGTATACCAGTTTGTATGCCTACCTTAGTCATCTCAACTATTCTAGACTTTATTTAGCAAACCTTATGCTTTACTCTCTATCTATGTGAAACTCATTGTTGTCAGCTATCACTTTGAGCACAGATCTGCTGTTGTTATATATTTTATTGTTATTTCAATAAAAATCTATTGAAAGTAAACAGGACATTTACACCCCCATCAGTGCCAGTCAATGTCTATCAGTGCAGCATATCAGTGCAGGATATCAGTGCAGCCTCATCAGAGAACATCAGCGAAGAAGAAAAAAACTGTGGTAATTAAAAAGCACCAAAAGAAAGCTCTACAGTATATGTCTCAAAAAAATTCAAAAATGTCATATGGGTACAGTGTTGCATGACCGCACAATTGTCATTCAACAAGTGACAGAGCTTAAAGCTGAAAATTGGCCTGGGCAGGAAGAAGGTAAAAGTGTCTGATATTGAGGTAGTATATATATATATATATATATATATATATATATATATATATATATATATATATATATATATATATATATATTGTAAAAGAAAAAAAAAGAAAGTGTGAGACTTAATTTCTTAATTTGTGCAAACAAACTTTTTTCCCCACTTGGGCAAAGCACAGGTCTATAGTTAAATTCAGCCTGCTACTCAGTGCCATTTACAAACATGTAAATCACGAAAAATAACAGGCTAACGTGTTTCGACTGCAGCAGCCTTCCTCATAGCGCATGGTGCTATGTGCTATAGATGAAATGTGTGAAATGTAGCGAATAAGATTTACATTTGGTTCCCTGTGGACTGAGTGCGAAGCACTTCAGCCAGAGCAGCGGCTTGTCCACAAGTAGCAATGTGTTGCTGGTGAGCAAGGGTAACATATGTCTTTCTAAAGCACAGGGTCACTTTAAAACATTATAAATGGTGATGTGGGTTTCTTAGTACACTTTACATCATGGGTGCTCAACCTGTGGCTCTCAAGCAAGTCTGTGAAATGTAAGCATTGCATAAGTTTGGGCGTGTCCCCCTTCATTAGTAGGAATCAGAAGGCAATGAGTATGTATGAATTGTGCAAAAAATTTAAATATATTAAAAGTGCTTGAATTGTGCAGCATGGATTAGCGGTAATATGCTTTACACCCTTGCAATCAAGAATCAGTTTTGGTTTTTGTTTTTTCGATAGAGCAATATTTACTGTAAGTCTCAGCCGCCTTCCTAAACAGCAAATTGTTTAGTAGGCAAACGCAAGCAATCAAGTCTAAATTTATTTGTTTTTGCAGCCATATTTTACTGTAAGTCTCAACCTCTTGTTCAAAAAGCACATTTTAGCCATAAAGAACAGAAACAATTATTTAGATGGAAGTCATTGTTTCTTGTAAAGTATTTTTTTTTAGGACATATTAAATGGAAATGTCATTTAAATTGCAAGCACATAAACCAAATACCACTTAAGGAAAAATATTTACAAGTGATTATTAAAAGGAAACAATTTGTAAAGAATGTGTGTGCACTGTTATTTGACTTGCCATTTAACTGGAACTTTCAGTGTTGTACTTTTTCATAAATATGGATTTTTTTTTTGTATATGCTAAATGGAAATCAGCATTTCCTAAAAGTAGCTTAGCAGGGTACATTGGCACCTTTTGCATGTCTTGAGGAGTGCCCTAGTTTTTCCCCCGGCAGTTAGTTTTGCAACTTAAAATCTTGAACTTGTTATACATTTTGTATACATGACAGGGGTCTGCTTCAATGGGGAATAAAGAAACCTTAAAGAGGAACTTCATAATTTTTTTAAATTTAATTTAAAGGACAGCAGCTATGAATACTGTAGTTGCTGACTTTTAAAAAATCCATGCCCTTGGATTGCAGCCTTTTCCTTCTGCAGTCAATTCTTCTCATCACGGTGTGTCCCTGGTGCCACCATCTTGTATTTGGGAGTTGGCTTTCTGATGTATCATAGCTGGCTCCCAAGTGCACATGTGGGTAATCAAGTGGCACAGGGAGACTGGTTCTTCAGCCTCTTGGGAGGCACGATGTGTTCCAGGAGCCTACAGGCAGTTACAGAGACAGGAGAAGTGATGTCATCCTCTCCTATGCAAGGATTGAAGAAGTGGGAAAGGGTACTGACAAAAAAAAACAGTACTCACCCTCCCAGGTCTACAGGCTGGGTGGAGGGAAAGAATAAGCAGTATTTAACTTTTGAGTGAAGTTCCACTTTAACCACTTGACCACTGGGCACTTACATCCCCTCGCTAATCAGCTTTCAGTGCTCTCACATTTTGAATGACAATTACTCATGCAACACTGTACCCACATGACGTTTTTGTCCTTTTTTTCATATAAATAGAGGTTTCTTTTGGTGGTATTTAATCATTGCTGGGTTTTTTATTTTTGCGCTATCAATGTAAAAAATGCATTTTTATTTTCTGTTATAACATTTTGCAAATTAGTAATTTTTCTTCATACATTTTGGTGAAAACTTAGACTGCTAAAAATTGTTGGTAAAAATAACCCAAATAAGTGCATATTATTTGGTCATTGAAAGTTTTAGCCCTGGTTCACATTGATGTGATTTGACATGTCAAATTGAATGTCAAATTGGCAGCAATTGCCGGAAATGGTGGCGGCAATTGCCAGCTTTAACAGCATAGTGTCCTAATTAGTGCGACACTGCATTTGCGGCGCCGCACCATTTTCAAAAAGTCGTTTCTGTACTTCTTTTTGTGATTTCGTGGTTCGATTTCTATTGACATATGTGCAGAAACCCGCATCATATGTCTGTGAAATCGCAGCCGTAATCAGGACTGACATGCGGGAGTGAAATCGTGCGAGTTAGGCTGAACTCGAATGGCTTAATTCCCACAGCTCAGGAAAGTAGAGAGGTCAAGGTATTTAGTAAGAGGCATGGTTAGCAGTTTTTTTTTTTTTAAGTTGTAATTTTTTCCCGACAATTTTTTGCAAAATTACGATTTTTTTTTTCTTTTTTTTTTCTTTTTCACAAAATTGTCATATTAACTGGTTATTTCTCGTACACAGCATATGCATGCTTGCATTTAAACCCCAAAACACATTCTGCTACTCCTACTGAATATGATGATACTACATGTGTGAGACTTCTACACAGCCTGGCCAACATGCAGGGAGCACCACCAGGCGTTCTGGGGACATAAATTACACATATAATTTTTAGACTACCTCTTTTGAAGGTCCTGGAGCACCAGGACAGAGGCCCAACATGCAAGGAGTACCATCAGATGTTCTAGGGACATACATTTCAAATATAATTTGACTACCTATTACACTTTTGAAAGGCACTGATGGGCACTGTAGTGGCATGGATGTGGCATGGATGAGCACTGATGTGGCACAGATGAGAACTGAGGTGGTACAGATGAGCACTGAGGTAGCATGGATGATCACTGATGTGGCATGGATTATAAATTCTGTGGCATGGATGTGGCATGAATGTGGCATTGATGATCACTGATGTGGCATGGATGAGCTATGGATGAGCATAGATAAGCAATGGATTGGGATGGATGAGCCAGGGATGGAGCATGGATGAGCATGAATGTGGATGAATAAGCCAGGAATGGAGCATGAATGCGGATGGATGAGCCAGGGATGGAGCATGAATGAGGATGGGTGAGCTAAGGATGGAACATGAATGAGGATGGATGAGCCAAGGATGGAGCATGAATGAGGATGGATGAGTCAAGGGTGGAGCATGAATGAGGGTGGATGAGCCAGGGATGGAGCAGGTATGAGGATGGATGATCCAGGGATGGATCATGAATGAGGATGAATGAACCAGGGATGGAGCATGAATGAGGATGGATGAGTCAGGGATAGAGCATGGATGAGCATAATTGTGGACAGATGAGCCAGGGATGGAGCATGGATGAGAATGAATGTGGATGGATGAGCCAGGGATGGAGCATGGATGAGCATGAATGTGGAGGAATGAGCCAGGAATGGAGCATGCATGTGGATGGATGAGCCAGGGATGGAGTATGAATGAGGATGGATGAGCCAGGGATGGAACATGATTGAGAATGGATGAGCCAGGGATAGAGCATGAATGAGGATGGCTGAGCCAAGGATGGAGCATGAATGTGGATGAATGAGCCAGGAATGGAGCATGACTGTGGATGGATGAGCCAGGGATGCAGCATGAATGAGGATGGATGAGCAGGGATTGAGCGTGAATGAGGGTGGATGAGCCAGGGATGGAGCATGAATGAGGATGGTTGAGCCAAGGATGGAGCATGAATGTGGATGAATGAGCCAGGAATGGAGCATGAATGAGGATGGATGATTCAGGGATTGAGCATGAATTAGGATGGATGAGCCAGGGATGGAACATGAATGTGGATGAATGAGCCAGGAATGGAGCATGAATGAGGATGGATGATTAAGGGATTGAGCATGAATTAGGATGGATGAGCCAGGGATGGAACATGAATGTGCATGAATGAGCCAGGAATGGAGCATGAATGTGGATGGATGAGCCAGGGATGGAGCATGAATGAGGATGGATGAGTCAGGATAGAGCATGGATGAGCATGAATGTGGACAGATGAGCCAGGGATGGAGCATGGATGAGAATGAATGTGGATGAATGAGCCAGGGATGGAGAATGGGTGTGAATGGATGAGCCAGGGATAGAGCATGGATGAGCATGAATGTGGATGAATGAGCCAGGAATGGAGCATGTATGTGGATGGATGAGCCAGGGATGGAGTATGAATGAGGATGGATGAGCCAGGGATGGAACATGAATGAGAATGGATGAGCCAGGGATACAGCATGAATGAAAATGGTTGAGCCAAGGATGGAGCATGAATGTGGATAAATGAGCCAGGAATGGAGCATGAATGTGGATGGATGAGCCAGGGATGGAGCATGAATGAGGATGGATGAGCAGGGATTGAGCATGAATGAGGGTGGATGAGCCAGGGATGGAGCATGAATGAGGATGGTTGAGCCAAGGATGGAACATAATTGTGGATGAATGAGCCAGGAATGGAGCATGAATGAGGATGGATGATTCAGGGATTGAGCATGAATTAGGATGGATGAGCCAGGGATGGAACATGAATGTGGATGAATGAGCCAGGAATGGAGCATGAATGTGGATGGATGAGCCAGGGATGGAACATGAATGAGGATGGATGAGCCAGGAATGGAGCATGAATGAGAATGGATGATCCAGGGATGGAGCATGAATGAGGATGGATGAGCCAGGGATGGAGCATGGATGAGCATGAATGTGGATGGACGAGCCAGGGATGGAGCAGGGATGTGGATGGATGAACCAGGTAAGGAGTAGGGATGAGCATGAGTTATGGATGGATTATCATTGGACGGAGTGATCACCCAGCACTCACAGACATTCCCAGGTGCGTGCCCCAGGGGGCGATTCTGGGAGGATAGTATAGTATGCCCTCCCAGAGTTATTCGGCTTTTTACTATGGCCCGGTCGGCAAGCGGTTAAGGATCTTGATCCTGTGCATGGATATCATTTTGGACTCCCCTTTTGTCTAGACACATGTACACTTAAATCTTAAAAAGGAATTTGTAGTGTTTGTTTATATACATTCTTTAAGACTTACATTCGTCCTAATGCCTGATGCTCATTAGAACTCAGGACCTGCCTTGGGAAAGCTCCAAAACATCACATAAAAAGTCCAGTTGAATGGGACTAAATACTACTAGATATACCATGACCTGGATAAATGAAAACCTCCACGGACAAGGCTCATACATATTTTTTGCTTGTTTTATAGCCAGGTAAACAAGAATTGTTGCATGTGAATATTTTATATTTACAGTTCCAGCCATCAGGTGGAGCTTCAGGCTCAATTTCATCTATGTACTCGGTTATTGGAAAAGCTAAACATCAGAAAAAGGAATAGGTACAAGTTGAAAAAGACGAAGAAAAGTTAGCTCCAAAATGCAGTTAAGCAATACGCCTTGGTCACCTCTCCACCCATAGCCTGTATATTAACAAGGAAAGAGCAGCAACAGACTGAAGATGTCATCTCTCTGATTTCTCCTGCTATCAGAGCACCTGTATGCAGAACACCCCTATGTTTTTGACTGCTGCCCTGCCTTCCGCCACAGCGAAAACTGCAATAGAGTAACAATCACCAGATTTAAACTTCTTTCATTCAATTTTAATACATTACTTAACTCATCAGTGTTTGCTTTAACTGCATAGTGTCCACCTTTATCTGTTTTGTGGGATCCCATACACGGGCACAAAGAGGCCACAGGTTTCTGCCAGACCCCAAAAACCTGGCAAAGACTTTGTGGCATGTCTGTGCATTTGCAGGATTGCTCCTGCAGACATGCAACAAAGCTCTGGCAGATCCCAAAGACCTTCAACCTGCAGCATGGCTGCACATGCTTTGGGGTGAAAACCAGGTGGAGAGATTTGAAGATTATGGTGAACACTCTATGGTGTAGAGTGGTGCCTTCAGCTGCAAGGAAGACAATCCTGGATTCCATGGACTGGTAAGTATGTTCTTTTTTTATTGTTATACAGATACAAGTAATAGCAAGATGAGTGGTTCTAAAGGCTCAAGTTTTTTTTTTACTTTCATGTATTCTATGCATAAAGGTAAAAAAACTGTATCTGTGCAGTCCCCCTCCCGGCCCCCCTAATACTTACCTGAGCCCTTTTTGGATTCAGCAATGTGCTCTCTGGGACTCTCAGGCCGCGTACACACGCGGGGACTGTTCGCCCAACTTTGTCCGTCAAACAGTTTCGGCAAACAGTCCGCTCAAAATTAGCATGGACGGACATGGCCACACACGACGAACGAACAGTTTGCTGAAACCGTGCGCGATGACGTGAACGGCACGTACGACGGGACGAAAAATACGACGTCCTATACACTGCATTATAACTTTCGGCGTGTAAATCCTTTCTGAGCATGCGCGGAACTTAGTTTGACGAACAAGCCTACACACGAGGGGACTGTTCGCTGAAACAAAGTTTCAGCGGACAGTTTTTCGGAATTTCCGAAAAACCTTGTTCAGCGGACTGTTCGCTGAAACTGTCCGCTGAAAGCCCACACACGAGCGGACTGTTTGCCGAAACACTGTTCAGCGGACAAAGTTGGGCGAACAGTCCCCGCGTGTGTACGCGGCCTCAATCAATCACAGCCAGTGGGCCAATGAAGAGAGCAGGGGGGGGGGGGGCAAAGCCAAGCCACGACTCTATGTGCAAATGGACATGCAAGCCTTGGCTCAGAAATGAGGCTGCTTGGGTTCCCCTATTGCAAACTTGGGGGCACTCAGCAGGAGGGAGGGGCTAAGTATTCCAGCGAGGGGCCCGAGCAGAATGCGGCAGCTCTATACAAAACCCCTGCAGAGAGCAGGTGAGTATAACAAGTTTGTTATTTAAAAAAGAAAGCCTTTAATATCACTTTCAGTAGGATGAAGTTCCTTTTTAAATAGCCTGTAGTTCTTCTTTCTGTGTTGGTCATAGTAGGACAACATTTTCAGCTTTTTTAGAAAAAGGGAGAAAATGAACATGTAAATCTCATGGGTTGCCAATCGTAACAAGCACAAATCCCTTATTCTAGCTAAGTCCTGTTCTGAGATCAGTTTGGCAGTTTGCATTGCTCCTTCAGCAGCTCCTGTGGTTTCCTAGATGAACATTCACCTCATAAACGCATTCAGTCTGGTGGTGTACACAAATTAGTACAATTAACTATGGGGTGGTAACATGATTAGAAAATGTGTAGGTTGTGGAAATATCAATTTCCAATGCAGCCACACCATGACATGCTCACAAATCACCAACTCTGCTGTATAAATAGATTTTATGCTGCATTTGAGAACAAGAACATTTAAAGAAGACCTCATCTGAATCCAGAATATTCTCTTTTAAAAAATAGGAGCTGTGAAAATGAATGAATACAAACAATGACACTTTGTTTGGAATTGGGAAACAGCTTATATAGAATTTCGGAACATTACACCCTTTTAAGCTGTCCTTTGATGCTTAGCTAATGCCAGTGCAGAGCAAAAAAAAGTATACTACAAATACATTAAATATGAATTCAGCTATATATTCTGAGGCGCAACAGCCAAACATAGAACCGAAATTGATATGTATGTACTTGAATCTGACAGATGGAGGTATGAGACGTGCGGTGAGGTCAGTGGCTGGTGAGGCACTGGCTAGTATCAGAGCCAGATACACAGAGGTTACATACGCCACGGACGTTAGACCGAGAGCAATAATTCTAGCACTAGACTTCCTCTGTAACTCTAAACAGGTAACCACAAAAAAAAATTGAAAACTTAAAGTCTATGGAGATTCTTGAGTACTGAAGTTCAAATATCACCAAAAGAAAGCTCTATTTGTGGGAAGAAAATTTATAGAAATGTAGTTTGGGTACAGTGTTTAAGACCGCGCAATTGTCATTCAAAGTGCGACAGCGCTGTAAGCTCAAAATTGTCCTGGGCAGGAAGGGGCGAAAGTGCCTGGTATTGAAGTTGTTACGGTAATTTACTATATTTTCAAAAAACTGTACTCAAGTACTCAAATTACTGAAGTTTGAAGTTATAATTTCAAACCAGTCATTTCACAGTAAATAATAAATAAATAAAAAAAATAATAAATTATTATCTTATAACATATAGCATAATAATATAGGGTTTAGCTTGTACCTTTTCAGCAGCAGCAGATTCTCATTCTCCCTCTTAATTGTTTGAGAAAAACACGGGAGTATGGATAAATCTTCTACACATAAACCCAATTTTTTCCCTGTAGTTAAGAGGGCTGGGCTGGAAGGGAGCATGTGTCTTTTAGACACATGCTCGCTTCTATGACACTACAGTTAGAGGAGAGCCTCCACTGCAGCATTTTTATTGGACAGCTTGGGCCAATGGTGCTTTACCATTGGTCCAAGGCTCCAAGCTATCCATTAACCACTTCCCGACCAGCGCACGACGATGTACGTCGACAGAATGGCACGGGCAGGCATATTGGCGTACATGTACGTCCAATATTCGTTGCCGCCGTGCCATCGGGAACGCGCCGCCGGCGGCGCACTCCCGCGCTGGTCGGGACCCCCGTGAGTCCGGTCGCGGGACCCGCGGACTCGATCGCCGTGGGCATCCCCGCGATCGTCTCACGGAGCGGCCGAATGGAGGAAATGCTGTATAAACAAAATTTTTCCATTCTGCCTAGCAACTAGTGACGCTGATCTCTGCTCCATGTGATTGGAGCAGAGATCAGTGTACACTAAATGAAAGCCCAACCCCCCCACAGTTAGTAACACACCCCTAGGAACACTTAACCCCTACACTGCCACCCACTGGTTAACCCTTTCACTGCCAGTGTCATTTACACAGGAATCACTGCATTTATATAGCAGTGATTACTGTATAAATGACAATGGTCCCAAAAATGTGTTAAAAATGTCCGATGGGTCCCCCACAATGTCGCAGTCACAATAAAAATCGCAGATCGCCGCCATTACTAGTAAAAAAAATAATAATAAAAAATTATTAATAAAAATGCTATAAAACTATCCCTATTTTGTAAACGCTATAACTTTTGCGCAAACCAATCAATAATCGCTTATTGCGATTTTTTTTACCAAAAATATGTAGAAGAATACGTATCGGCCTAAACTGAGGGAAAAAAATGTTTTTTTATATATTTTTGGGGGATATTTATTATTACAAAAAGTAAAAAATAATGCGTTTTTTCAAAATTATCGCTCTATTTTTGTTTATAGCGCAAAAAATAAAAACCGCAGGGGTGATCAAATACCACCAAAAGAAAGCTCTATTTGTGGGAAAAAAAGGACGTTAATTTTGTTTGGGAGCCACGTCGCACGACCGCGCAATTGTCAGTTAAAGCGACGCAGTGCCGAATCGCAAAAAGTGGTCTGGTCTTTGACCAGCAAATTGGTCCGGTCTGAAAGTGGTTAAGCTCAGTGCCTCTGACAAGCAGTGAGAGGCACTGTGAGCTCATCCTCTCAGTCTGCTGCAAACAGAGTGTGCCAGCTTGTATTTAAACTGGCCGCTCTGTATGTAGCTTCTGACAGGCTGCACAAGGAGCCCTGTATCTCTGGAATTATAGATGATAGGAGCCCCAAATGTTCACCAGTGAGTGGTGGGGTAGTTATGACCCTCGAAGTCGATCTTTTTTTTGTGTTTTTTTTTATGTTCTTGGCAAGTGCGGCTCTGCCTTAAGAAAGTATAAAGCCAGTTAAGTCGGGGAGCTTGATCTGCATACTATCTCTGGAACCAGCATTTTTAAAAACAACATCAATCCTTGTGTTTTAATAATGGTGGGTATTTCTGAAGTTCTTTCAATTAACATGTTCCTGTATATAATAAAATAATAAAAAAATTAAAAATGATATATATGTATATATGCTAGAATGTGCATGCATCTGCGTGCATCGTGGCCTTATGGTAAATTTTGAGAGGATGTGTTTGTCCATGCACAATTGATGTGCCAGCTTATGCGCATAAGTCTTACTGAATCAGGCCCAATATGTTTGGTACTGTCTTCTAAAACATGCATTATTTATTGTTAGAAAATATCTTGCACATGGCAATGAAGTAAACTTGTTTAAATTTTTGTCCCTGCAAGAACCCATTTAAGATATTTGTCTCTTTTTGTTTCACACTGAGATCAATCTGCAGAAATTGGTAAAAAAAATAAATAGAACAAACAGTATAATATTCATAAGGCTATCATCTCCTGCACATTTAAAAATTTAGGTTTTGGACTACAGTAAGATAAATCAACATGCTAATTTGAAACAAAGCAGCTATATTGAAGTTGTAATAGATTTCTGAATAAATGTATTAGTTCAATCTATGCAATTGTTAAGATGCTAAAAACACACCTGAAATTTCAAGATCAGCAAGGAGTAAAATTGTTTGTTTTTTTTTTCTGAGCAGCAATAATGTTTCTGGCAGTTTTATTGAAGCTCTTCATTAAAGTCAATATACATATATTGTATATATATACCAGTATTTCTGTGTTTTTCAAAGATAATAAATAAACATATTATCTATCTATCTATCTATCTATCTATCTATCTATATATATAGAGGGTGAGGGGTGAGGGGTGTACTCACTTTTGTGAGATACTGTATATATATATATATATATATATATATATATATATATATATATATATACAGTATCTCACAAAAGTGAGTACACCCCTCATCCCTCACATTTTTGTAAATATTTGATTATATCTTTTCATGTGACAACACTGAAGAAATGACACTTTGCTACAATGTCAAATAGTGAGTGTACAACTTGTATAACAATGTAAATTTGCGGTCCACTCAAGATAACTCATAATTGTTAATGTCTAAACCGCTGGCAACCATATTAAGTACACCCCTAAGTAAAAATGTCCAAATTGGGCCCTAAGTGTCAATATTTTGTGTAGCTCCCATTATTTCCCAGCACTGCCTTAACCCTCTTGGGCATGGAGTTCACCAGAGCTTCACAGGTTGCCACTGGAGTCCTTTTTCACTCCTCCGTGACAACCTCACTGAGCTGGTGGATGTTAGAAACCTTGCACTCCTCCACCTTCTATTTGAGGATGCCCCACAGATGCTCAATAGGGTTTAGGTCTGGAGATATGCTTGGCCAGTCCATTACCTTTACCCTTGGCTTCTTTAGCAAGGCAGTGGTCGTTTTGAAGGTGTGTTTGGGGTTTGTGAGGGGTGTACTAACTTTTGTGAGATACTGTATCTATATATATATATATATATATATATATATATATATATATATATATATATATACACTATACACAGATCATGCATCCACCTTCACAGGTGTGGTAGACAGCGGTATATGTTTATATATATATACGCACATACTATTACAAAGAGATTTGAGGAGGTATAAAAGGGAAGAGCTGTACTCTAAAAAACATGTGCGTAGTGTCCACAAAAGTATAATTTTCCATTAAAGACGAGGAAAAACTTAAAGCCTCATTCACAAGACCGTATTGTTGTACGCAGTCAAGATCTTGCATGAAAATGTGTCTGTGCTCTGAACACATGCAACATTTGTGCAAACATTTACAGTACATACATGCAGTAATAATTGACCTTTCTGGCTGCTGCTGCTTAGGGCCAGCAAGTAAATATCAACAATGTGTAATCAGCGGTACCACCACCGCCACTGATTATACACTATTGATGTTTACATGCTGGTCCTGAATGTGTCATCCATGTGACCCGTACATGCACAGAATGAAGACAGATTCTGAATGACTGAAGGGTGAGGCCATTCTCTTCATGCGCTGCTACAAGAATGACTCTTTCACGTACACTTCAGTAGTGTGTAATTGGCAGCACTGGTGCTGCTGGCTGCACAATAATACTTACATGTAGGCCCTGAGAAGTGGCAATGGACTATAGGATTTATGTACAAATGTACACATTAGCACAAATGTTTACATGTGTACTGCATAAAACACGGCCTGGATGCAGCTTTGTTTTTTGCTTTTTCTTTCTTTAGCTGCTGAACGCAGTGCTTTAAGCATACAGATGCATACAAAACTATTAGCTGTACATATCTGTAAGTGTTATTTTTGATGATGACCCCAGAAGAAGAAGAAGGGCTGCTCTGTGCAAAAGCATTGAACAGAGCAGGTAAGTATAGAAATGTTTGTTATTTTATTTAAAAAAACAAAACAAAGGTTTACTATCACAAGCTATAAAGAAATATAAAGTCCAGCATGCCCCAAAATACTGCTGAGAAAATACTAGCAAAATAATAATAATTAAAAAAAAAAAAAATATATATATATATATATATATATATATATATATATATATATATATATATATACAATGCAGTGAGTAACCTTTATACACAAGAGATTTGTTGTAAAGTTACGGCAAAACTTAATCTTTTTATTTTTTTTTATTTGGGTAAAGCAGTGAACAGTTAAAACCACTACCAGATTTGTTATTGCATTCTCTTATTATCCTGATAATTAATGTTGCCAACAATGAACGCGAGGGTAAATCCAACATTTTGAGTTGCCATCAGAACAAGAACTTCCAACGGTGACACTTGTTCCCACGACAGCAATCAATGAGGGTGCCTTTGGTCAATCATGACTCGGGGGGCTAAGTCCATGCCCCACACTATATAAGGCTGATTACACGGTGTATATATATATATATATATATATATATATATATATATATATATATACATACACATAGTGCATTCAGTGTAGTATATATACAATGCATTCCTTGTAGACTATATATGCAGTGCAGGTAGTACAGTATACAGTATACAGCAGTGCAGAGTATATAATACAGTACATTGAAGTGGTTAAGGGCAACCCTGTGACAGAATTAATAAAAAAAAAAACAACCCCCCCCCCAACTCATACCAGGCCCTTTGGGTCTGGCATAGATTTTAAGGAAAACTCCATGCCAAAATGTAAAAAAAAATTGGTGTGGGACCCCCCAGGAAAGGTTGGGACAAGCGAGCGCCCCCCTCTTGAGCCATACCAGGCCACTTGCCCTGGAATATGGAAGCCCCTTTTTTTATGGCAATAACTTGCATATAAGCCTTTAAAATTAGCATTTTTAGTTTTTCATGTTTGTATCCCATAGACTTTAGGGTTTGAATGTTCGCTCAAACTTTTTGCCTGTTCGCACATTCTGATGCAAACCGAACCGGGGGGGCGTGTCCGACTTATCCCTACTAGATAGGAAGTGATGTGCAGGAGGAGGTAAATGGAGCAAACCACTAGATAGGAAGCAATGTGCAGGAGAAGGAATGGAGTGAATCTTCTGGACTTTACATAGTTTTGTCCAATCCACATTTCTATGATCTTTACTGGGCATCCCATATATTCCTTTACCCATCCAAGTTTATCCCCTCAATAAAAACAAACAAAAAAGAAAACAAGCACATGCACTGTTCATTATCTCAAAAGTGACTGGGAACTGACTGTGAAGTGAATGCTGGGCTGAGCAGGGGGACAGGTGGGCCACATTACTTAGTAGCCCCTACAGGGGTACCCCTACACTTAGATATACATTTATACATTAAGAAAAGAAAGCCTTCAGGTTTCCACCTTAAAGCGGAGCTCCACACGAATTCCTACTCCTATGACTATGGGATTATCTTGTTCTCTAATCGCTGGATATCCCCCTTACCTTGCTGCTGTCATCTTGTCTTTTTTTCTTTTTTTAAATCTCCTGGTGATTCTGGAAAGGGGCGGTGCTGCTGTGGATGTGGGCAGGGCTTCAGCGGCAGGTCAGCGCTTCCTGATGGCCGCACTGGCTGCTGGGATAGTTTTTTCAATTTTCCAGGAGTCTATGTGGCGCCCAGGCGCCAGAATGGAGATTATACGGGCGGTGCACGCTGGGACATTAGCACAGTGTCCCGGAAGACAATGCCTGTGGCCTTCACATGCCCACAGGCAAAATGGAAAACGTCAGGAGACGTTTTTATAAAGTCTCCAGAATACAGAAAAACAGCAGCAGGAGGATTAGAAAAAACAAAAAGTAAGTTAACCAATTAGAAAACGTACTTCATGCAATTAACAGCAAAAAAAACCAAAAAAAAAACGGTGGTGGAACACTGCTTTAATGCATTCTATGCATTAATATGCAGATGTCCCTATGAGAAGGTTTTTTCTTCTGTTCTTGTTGAAGCTATAATTTTATGCTGGCCTTTACATTCAGTTCTGAAGACAATGGTCATCAACACAAAGGAAGAGTGTATGTACCATACAGGTACACAAACAGCCATAAACACGAGACAGGGGTTTTAGTCTTTCACTTGGTGCTTCAGTAGCAAGAGGCTGGCTGGTTGCAACGAATCCGTAAGCAATCTTTCATTTGACCAAGTTGAGAAATTAACCTTTTATAGGATAACCTCTATAAGGTTTTTGATAAACCTCAAATTCATCTAACATATTTCCTTAGCTCCACCACTTACTGGTGAGTTGGATACTGCTTTCTTCATCTTTCAACCCCCCATCACCACCACTCTGTTTTTTTGTACATTTCTTCTACAGTAAAAGTACAAATTACAAAATCCTACCTTTTGTGGCCCTTTGTGGCGGAGCTAATTCCACATAATCACTTTATGCAAATTGGATAAATGAAGTAGAAGATACATAAGGTGAAGAATTTTATTGTATATTGGGTTGGGATCTGGTCTCTCCTGCACATGGATGATGGATTGGAATGAGATTCCTGAAGGGGTTATATCATTGAATCAAGGATTTCTTTATACACTCATGCTTAAAGGCCCGTGCACACACGATCTGACTTTTTGACAACAAACATGCAAATTAGCTGTTTTGGAGCAACATCTGACTGTGTGTACACTCCATCGGACAAACTTTTTCGGTTTTCATCTGACTTTTGTTGGCTGTCCGAACGTACAAACTTTTTTACAACATAAGTCCGATCGTGTGTACACAAAACCATCGGACTTTTGTACAAAGTACAAACCCGCATGCTCAGAACCAATGCAAAAGATCAGACAACAAGACAGAAGTTGACCAAAGGTGGCGCTGGAGTAATTGAACGTCCTCTTTTGAAGTGTCGTCAGTACGTTGAAACAGCACTACGTTCGTGTTTGTTGCAATACAAACTTACGGCCAGGGTCCTTTGTAGAAAAGTCCACGGGAAAGTTTGTACAAAGTCCGATCGTGTGTATGAGGCTTTATGGTTACTTTGTGGCCAAGGCCATCTGGTGAGCACATTTCATTATCATTTTGGGCAAAGCACATTTTAATTGAGATTTTTGAAGCACACTGCACTTTAGAATTCATGGTGTTGGAGCATATACAAGAATATTTGATCAAAAAAATTTTGTTATGAATATTTCGGATCTATTAATATGTAATCCCCTTTTTAATTGGTTAACATTGTGTATTCATTATAATTTGTCTATTGTGCCATTTATTTATATTTTTCATTAAAAGTATAATCTAAATCTGCAATAGTGACACTTTAACAGACTCAGTGTGATCATACCAATACAAAAAAACTGCAATATGATAAAAACTTAAAGATGAATTCTAGATATGGATATTTTTATATATTTACATTGGTCCAGCTTGGAGCAATGCAACTATGCATAATGCCATACCTGTTGTATCCTTGTGAAAAGTGGAAATCCCTGTAGTGATCTCCACTAGCTTCTGGGTCCCATGCCAAGCAATGGCTCTGCTGCTTACTTATCAGAGGAGGTTACTCGCTTAGCATGTGTTCCATGCAGAGAATGCTTTGCATTTTCTCAAGGAATTCATAGTTACATAGTTGGTAAGATTGAGTAAGGACTCCAGTCCATCTATAGAGGTATAAGGCGAAGAGCCGGCAACCCGTCCTTCCGAAAAACTCACTTTATTACATTGAGTGAAGTGTAAAAGTAAAGACTTAAGCATTTCATCAATAAGCCTTAATCATAGCCATGGGCATTATTAAGGCTTATTGTCAAAAAGCGTAAGCCACTGTACTTTTACACTCCACTCGAGGTAACAATGTGACTTTTTTGGAAGGACGAGTTGCCCGCTCTTCACTTTGTACCTCAATGTTCCATTAGTGTTGGGAAGACACTCTGAGCAGGAACACCATCATTCCACCTCAGCGGGGGAATGTGTCTGGGCTTTGCACTTTTCTTTCCAGTCCATCTATGTGTTCTCTGATTGAATGGGGTGGACATTGTGACATTGCTACCCTATATCTCCACCTCATCCACGTGTTTTGCATTCATTTGTAAAATGTAAAATGTTTCCTGAATGTTATCCATGCAGAGCGAGCACCTGCCTGTGTCCACAATTCGTCAGGGCAGCCGCTCAGCACAGAACTCAGAAATTATATATATATATATATATATATATACTGAGAGAGAGAGATCATAAAACAGACTATGAACGGACTATACCCTTAACACCCTTGCAAGGAAACAAGGAATACTAGCAGTAATAACAACACTACTAATAATAAAAAGCATTGTCCCTTTAAAGACCAGGCAGACAAAAAAATTGAAAAAAGAACACATTAAAGTGATTTTATACGCTAGCAGCTTTGTTCTCAGTAGAAAAGTACAAATAGCATTTACTATTGATCACTGTTGTGAGGAGAAGGTCAGCTCTAAAGTATTGCCATCTGGGCATGAATATAAAAATCTATTCTGTAAAGGTACCAGAATCCACAAGCCAAGCTCACATTTTTAAATATTTAATCACGTCTCTCATCACAGCCATTCATAGCTTTGTGATAATAACTTTATGGGATGCTGCATGGATTGCTCATGTAATATTTCAAAAACATTGATTCTTTGCAAAGTTTCTGGTACACAGAAACAGACCCGTTCATTGAAAGGAAGTCTTCTCAGAAAACAATATGTACTATTAAAAAAAAAATACTATGGCATTTCCTTTTTTATAGCTACAGCTTATATTTGTATTCAGTGGTTGGTGCCAGCTCTGGAAAGGTTAAGACTAAAATTTCCAGCATCGATACCAGCTGAGCTGGGTATTTTAAGTTCTACCCTTTCATATGCTGTTCACAGCAAGAAAAACACCCACCGCTGCTCATTTCCTGAGTTTACAGATAGACAGAAGTGAGCAGGGACCAGCAGTTAATCCTTGCCTCTTGTCATAGCCTCCTGTTCTCCGTGTATGCTTGGAGCCATGGGGAGCACTTTGGAGCTTTTATTTTTAGTTAGTGAAAAAAAGATATCATAGGCCTCATTAGGTGTGTGAAACTGTCTGTGCTGCTCCGAGAGGCTGAGGCTTATTGTTTCCCATCTGAGGCACATTTCTCTTGGGGCCTTACATAACTAAAGCAAGGGCTCCTTCAGACTGAGATAAGGGCCGTACACCACAAAGAAGCATGGGGGTTGATTAACTAAAACTGGAGAGTGAAAAATCTGGTACAGCTGTGCATGGTAGCCCGTCAGCTTCTAACCTCAGCCTTGTTCAATTAAACAAAAAAAGTATCAGAAGCACTAGATGTCACTGATCCCAGTGCTCAAATGGATAGAAACATATTAATGCACTATAGAAGCTATTAAATAAACAAACAATCGATAAGATATGCAAAGACAAAAATCAAAATAATCACCCCAGCACTAACAGCACTAGCAGAATAACTAGAGATATTGGGTGCAAACAATGGCATTGAAAGCCACCTAAATAGTCAATCGGTATGCGGAGAAACAAATCCATATAAAGTTCTTAAAGAAAAAGACTCCTCATCTGAATACCATCACCAGAAGACACCTCATGCACAGATAATCCTCATTGGTAATAAACTCACCACAGATGAGCGATAAAGAAGCCTTGTATCACCATACACTGTTGGATGATCTCCTGTCCTTAGACTCTTCAAGGAACGGTGAAATGTTAAAAGCACTAGAGCCCTTTATCTCTTTATACTTGGGGAGGACTTCTGTCTCTGGATTAAATTGGATTAAAACACCCGCACACACAATAATATATGCTTACACGAAACACTAGATAAAACAGCATGTCAATAAAAACATTTGTACGGCACAGCATGTGCCACTCTCACCGCCTCCTGGATGGTATCGGCTGCGATGAGACCTGGGAAGACACACACTGAAACTGACTAACAGGAGAGCTGCATGGTCACACCCTATGTTCAATTAAACGTTGACAAAAAACCCTCCAGTTTTAGTAAATCAACCCCAAGTATGAGCTCAGTCACATGCACCCGGACCCACATAATGTCATATTGGGAACAACGGCTGTATTTGTGTAGTTGCTATATCCCAAATTACATCATGCCTGTTTAGCAGGGGTCCTCAAACTGCAGCCCACCAGGCTGACTTAGCCCATCCATGAGATTGCAGCACTCCCCCTCCCCTCTGCTACCTTATTCAAAACCAGATGAGAAACATGACAGACCCAGACAAAGGGTCGGGTTTTTGGAGTTAAGAATCAGGTGATTGGTTACTAGGCAAAAGGGCGGTCCCAGCAATCAATCACTTTGCCTTTTACTTGAAAAGTCCCGCCCTTTGTCCGGACCTGTCATTGTTCATGTCTTGTGTGATTAAGGTAGCAGAGGGTAGGGGGAGTTCTGTGATCTAATGGGCAGGACAATACCGCTGGAGGGCTCTGTGATGGGGGGCCCTCTGATGGGAGGGATCTGTGATGGGGATCTTTGATGGGCAGGATCTGTTATGGGGGATCTGTTAAGAGTGGATCTATGATGGGGGCTTTGTGATATGGGGTTGTGATGGGGGCTTTGTGATGGGGTTCTATGATGGGGGCTTTGTGATGGGAAATCTGGAATTGGGGGAGTCTGTGATGGGGGATCTGTGATTGGGGGGAGTCTGTGATGGGGGATCTGTGATTGGGGGGAGTCTGTGATTTGCATCCTCAGAACACCCAATAAGTAGACAGTGTGTGACTGGTGTAAACTACGACTAATGCCAGGAGTCTGCCGGACAAGATGGGAGAACTAAAGCTACTGTTGTACAAGAAGGATTTATATTTTGTAGAAATTCCACAGACCTGGTTCAACAGCTCTCATGATTGGCTGGCAACCATTCAAGGGCATTCCCTATATTGCAAGGATAGAGAGGGTAAAAAAGGAGGAGTGGTATGCCTGTATATCAAAAATGATGTACAAGTGAATGTGAGAGATTACATCACTAAGGGATCAAGGGAAGAGGTGGAATCCTTATGGGTAGAGTTGCAAAGGGATGAAACTAAGGGGAAAGTAATACTGTGAGTATACTATAGGCCCCCTAACCAGGGGGAGGAGGCAGAGGTGGACCTCCTGTCACAATTTGGATTAGTGGCAAGATCGGGTAGTGTCATCATTATGGGGGATTTTAATTATCCAGATATAGACTGGGTGGAAGGAGCATTCCAACTTTACAAAGAATGCAACAAGAAATGTAAGGGTGCAATCAGGGTGGCTAAGATAGAACACTAAAGGCACATAACGGAGTAGAGTAAGAAAAATCCCAAGAAATTCTTTAGTTACATAAATAGTAAGGGAGGTCAGATCATATTGGTCCCATAAAGAATGATGAAGGGAATCTGGTTACTAAGAAAAGAGAGATGGCAAAGGTATTGAATTTGTTCTTCTTCTCAGTCTTCACGAGAGAATCGAGGGGCTTCAGTAACCAAAACTGCAATGTTTATCCTTATGATACGTTACAGAAAGCACCCTCGTGGCTAACAGAGGACAGAATTAGAAATAGACTTGAGAAATGTAACATTAATAAGTCACCGGGGCCAGATGGCTTGCACCCGAGGGTCCTTAAGGAATGCAGTCAAGTAATTGCCAGACCATTGTTCCTAATTTTTTGCGAGCAGTCTACAGACTGGAATGGTACCAGCAGATTGGAGAAAAGCCAATGTAGCACCAATATTTAAAAAAGGGGCAAGATACATGGAATATGTTCATATTTTTTTCAAACTATAGTCCGGCCCCCCCAACAGTCCGTGAACTGGCCCCTGTTTAAAAAGTTCGAGGACCCCACCTGTATAGGAAAATATGGCCTTGCAGGGGCCTTGTGTGAACAAGGCCTTACTATGTTTTTTTTTTTTTTGTTTTTTATGTTTTACAATTTTATTTTTGTACACTACTTAGTTCAAGCTGAGGGTTAAACATTTATCCCTAACTGCAAGTAACAGACTGATATTCCTTAGGGTTCATGCATGCGCTCCCTAAAATCAGCTTCAAGTTTTTTTTGTTGCCAAAGCTTAAAGTGCTACTAAACCCAAGACATTGCATTCACTATATCTGGTCTCTCACAGTATGCAGAACATTAAAATGCTCTGTACTGTGCAGGGGGGGTGGCTGTATACTGGATGGGGGGCTGTGTAAGGGGAGGGGGCTGTATACTGGATGGAGGGCTGTGTACTGGGGAGGGGGGTTGTATACTGGATGAGGGGCTGTGTACTAGATGGGAGGCTGTGTACTGTGCAGGGGAGGGGGGTGTGTACTGGATGGGGGGCTGTGTACTGTGCAGGGGAAGGGAGCTTTGTACTGGATAGGGGCTGTGTACTGGGGAGGGGGCTGCATACTGGATGAGGGGCTGTGTACTGTGCAAGGGGAGGGGGCTGAGTACTGGATAGGGGCTGTGTACTGGGGAGGGGGCTATGTACTGTGCAAGGGGAGGGGGGCTGTGAATTGGATGAGGGGCTGTGTACTGGGAAGGGGGGCTGTATACTGGATGGGGGCTGTGTACTGGGCATGATGAGGGGGGGGCTGTGTACTGGGGAGGGAGGCTGTATACTGGATGGGGGAATGTGTACTGGAGAAGGGGGCTGTATACTGGATGTGGAGCTGTGTACTGGGGAGGTGGGCTGTATACTGGATGGGGGGCTGTGTAATGTGCAAGGGGAGGGGGCTGTATACTGGATGGGGGGCTGTGTACTGTACAAGGGGAGGGGGCTGTGTACTGGATGGGGGGCTGTGTACTGGGGAGGGGGGTTGTATACTGGATGAGGGGCTGTGTACTAGATGGGAGGCTGTGTACTGTGCAGGGGAGGGGGGTGTGTACTGGATGGGGGGCTGTGTACTGTGCAGGGGAAGGGAGCTTTGTACTGGATAGGGGCTGTGTACTGGGGAGGGGGCTGCATACTGGATGAGGGGCTGTGTACTGTGCAAGGGGAGGGGGCTGAGTACTGGATAGGGGCTGTGTACGGGGGAGGGGGCTATGTACTGTGCAAGGGGAGGGGGGCTGTGAATTGGATGGGGGGATGTGTACTGGGGAGGGGGGCTGTATACTGGATGGGGGCTGTGTACTGGGCATGATGAGGGGGGGCTGTGTACTGGGGAGGGAGGCTGTATACTGGATGGGGTAATGTGTACTGGAGAAGGGGGCTGTATACTGGATGTGGAGCTGTGTACTGGGGAGGTGGGCTGTATACTGGATGGGGGGCTGTGTAATGTGCAAGGGGAGGGGGCTGTATACTGGATGGGGGGCTGTGTACTGTACAAGGGGAGGGGGCTGTGTACTGGATGGGGGCTGTGTACTGGGGAGAGGGCTGTATACTGGATGGGGGGCTGTGTACTGTGCAGTGGGAAGGGGCTGTGTTCTGTGCAGAGGGAGGTGTACTGGATGGGGGTTGTGTACTGTCCAGGTGTATTGGATGGGAACTGTGTACTGGGGAGGGGGGCTGTATACTGGATGGCGGGCTGTGTACCGTGCAGGAGGAGAGGGCCTCTGTACTGTGCAGGGGGATGGGGCTGTATACTGGGGAGGGGGGCTGTGTACTGTGCAGGGGGAGGGCGCTGTGTACTGGATGGGGGCTGTGTACTAGGGAGGGGGGGTTATGTATTGTGCAGGGGGAGGGGGACTGTGTACTGTAAAGGGGATTTTCTTAAACCTCCTTAAAATTGGGGTGCGTGTCATACACCTGCATGTGTTATATGCCAATAAATATGGTGTACATATATATATATATATATATATATATATATATATATATATATATATATATATAATTACAGTATACCGTGGCTTTCCTTTATAAAACAAAGATGTGTAACAAAATAAACATATGTAAAAGAATGAATCTTTCCCATCTTGCTAAACAAAACCCTTAGTGATCTTGATCCTGGCCTTTGTTACCCTTCCACAAATCCAGTATCATTAGTGCATGAGTCATCCAAAACATATAACCAAAGTTATTTCCATGCATACATTCTACACAATATTGAAAGCACCAAAAGTGTCTTTATAAACAGGAAAAGTAACACTGGAAATTTCCCTACTCTCAGTAATTGGTATTTGGTTCTTGTTCCCTGGCTTTGTATTGATGGCCTTGGCTGTTGGTTCTGTAACATCTAAATACAAGATGCATATGTACAATTTATCCATGTTGTCATTTTTTGCCGTTTCCATTAAAGCTATAATTAGCAAGGCCTCTGCATCTGAAAGACTTTTCCCAAAAATAGTCTAAATATATAGTTGCATTGCACAGGCAACTGGCAAAATTACTATAATCCAACTAAAGCAATGATGCACCAGCTTTTGTCTGCAGAAATATGCTGTATTTATTGATGAAATGAACAAAGGACTGGCAATACATCAGGAAAACAACCTTTGAATTTTTCTTGTTAACTCTGTCAGGGTCCAACGCTGGCCACACACACATCAATGTTGCATCGATTTTTTTTTTTTTTTAAGAAACAATCAGAATATGAGTATAAGATTGTATATAATAAAAATGTTTGCTGCTTTATTCCTATGAATCAAATTCAAGATCAGAATTATGAAAATGTACTGTATAACAATATAATAGTTATCAACACATCCTAATTCAGTTGATTCTTTTTATCATAACTGCTCCTGCAGCACAAGTATGTCCCATTGAAATGTATAGGATGTTAGTGCAAAGGTGCTGGCAGTCTGGGTTTTTAGGTAATTTTTTTACCAGCAAGGCCCCAGACATCATGAGAGGACACAGTCCCCGGAGGAGGAAAGCAAGCACCCCCATAATTGCCTTTGTGTTGTTTTTGAACCTGGAGTTCTTGGAACCCTGTACCTTGAACCATACCAATAAAAAAAAATCCTTTCAGTTCCCAAAAACACCAAAAAAAAAAAAAAAAGGAGAGGGCTTGAGCGATTACAACAAGCAATTTTATAAAAAAAAAAAAAAATGAAGGCACCCCTGGCAGTGTTTAATCTTTCCTAACCCATGCCACTATCCTATACAAAAGCCATCTTGGTCCGCATGTAAATATGGAGAAAAATATAAATAAAAGCATGTGAAATAAAAAATAAATTCCAATAACATATACTATCATTACATGTATTAATGGTGTACGGTTCTCAAAATATAATATTTTTCACAACGGTGGTCCTTTAACTTTGCAATCATCTGCTCTAAAGTGCACAGTAATAATATATTCTGCTTACATTAAGGGTGAACTTAAACTCACCTCTGTGACGAAGGATATTTTAACCACAGTTAAGAAATGCATTACCTGGCTATTATTCCTGGGAAAATGAGTCATCTGGCAATACAAAGTAATGCCAAGTAAAATTATGTTCTAAAACGTTAGAGAATTTCCCATTAGTGGTTCCTAATATAGCCTTCGGAGAAGGGCTAAGCTCTGGTATTTTGCAGTCCACTGACCAGACATTTAGAAGTTGGCGATCATTGACATCTTATACCAATATGAGAGATCCGGAACTGGTAAGCCAGGTTACAGTTGAAAAGACAGCATTTTACAACAGCTACAGAAGAATCATACATGTGAACTATAGTATAAACCTTCTTTGTCCCATTTAGTATAGTATATTAGACCTCCGCTCAACTGGGCCTCCAGTTAGCTGAAGATACCTTAACCTCCCTTGGTGTATCCCAGCTCCCAAAGTGCCCCCCAACCTCCCACAATGGCCCACTGTGCCCTTTTAACTTCCCACAGCACCATCCAGCCTCCAACTGTTCCCCAATCCTTCCTTCAGCCGCAAAGTCCCCTAACGCACTCTGCAGCTCCATCCTGAACCTTTCAACATTTCAATACATATTTTGCAATCCCATACTTTTTGTTGAATGATTATTTTCTGTTGTTGGGGGGTATAAAAGGTTTTGGAAGAATTTACCAGGCCCTGGTCTCAAAAAGGTTGAGAACCACAGCATTAGAAAAAAACAGGGAAGTATTTAAAAAAAGAAATTATCATTAAAAGTAAAGTAGGAAGAGCTGTTCAGTGAGGACTGTATAATGGCTAAGACTTTATCTGAGGTTAGCATAGGTGAGATACACTGGTTGATAAACTAAAGCTCCAATTTTGTTGAGATAAAAACAATCCCCTCCAGGCCGTTTATATACGCATTGATGGGATTTTTGGAAATTTAAATGTAGATTTGTGAAGGTTGCAGTGCTGTGTACACTGACATAGACTATTTTGTGTGCTAAATGGCAAGGTTTACCATCTATAATCAAATGACTGGCTCCAGTGCTGTAAGTAAGAGAAAAACTGCCAAAATTGGTGTTAGTCACAGAACCAGAAATTAAAAATGTTCTCTGCATTCAACATACAGGGGTTGCTTTATCAAAGACAAATAGGTTGTACACTTTATAAGGCAAATTTTCCCCATAAATTAGTGAATGAGGTAAGATTTCACTTTGTAAAGAATGCCCAATCATGTGAAAGGAAAATAAAAAAAATGCATTTTTGCTTGCACATAATTGGATGATGGAAATCAGCAAAGATTCTTCTCATTCACCAAGCTCTAACTAACCCCACAGTGAATTAACCTCCCTGGCGGTATGATTATTTCAGATTTTTGATGCTGAAAGCGGTACAATTATTTTGCATGGAAATTTGGCATTTTATATTGTAGTCCTGTAATTCTTAGGAATAACTCACTTAAATCTGTCTAAACCAGAGTCTAGTAGACATCCCGGGTATGATAAAGTTTGAAGAACAAAATCATAAATTATAATATAATAAATACCTATAAATAATTATAACAAATAATAACATACCATAATAATAATAAAAATTATTCAATAATGTAATCAAATCAAAAACACTGAAATTTGTTCAGTTGCAGAATTGTCACTGTCATTACTTTCAGTGTTTGATGACGGATTTCCCCATGATTTACTATTGCTCAATTCTGCGAGTGATTCTAATTTATTATCGCTGTTTTCTAGCTAATCTAAAACCACTTTTGATGTAAAGGGATGGTTTTGGTTGCTATGGACAATCTCCAGTTTCCAGGCAAAAAGAACAGTATTTATAATATAAAACTGCATGCAGGGCACTGGGCAGACCACTGGGGACAAAAGGGATGTGACATAAATTGATATAGTAAGATAATCTGTAAGATTACAGTGTACTGTATATGTATTGTGCGTTTTACTTTTTGAATTTGGTGCCGTTCTCCGTCCCAGTGCATCGCAATGCACGCAGGGAATGGAGCTCGGCACTATGATAGATTGAGTGGAGGACGGCTCGCACACAGTGCGGGGAGACATCGCAGGATTCTGGGGACAAGGTAAGTAAGCTGTGTGGCTCGGGATTAATGCTTTTGGTACTGAAAATTCACCCCGCACCACACTCGGGAATACCACCAGGGGGGTTAAATACCCCTAGTCTTACAAAGAAGTTTTTTTATTATGTTTTATTGAATCTGGGAGTTTATTAGTAAATAGGTAATTTGTTAGGCAATATGAAAGGAAATATTACCTGTGATGTAAGGAGCTTCATTGCTCTTGCCTAAAGTGGGGTACACACTATAAGAAAATCGGCCGAATGATTGTCTGATTTTCCTCGTTGTTTCACCGCAAATTGGAACCAATGAAGGAAAAATTCATACCAAAATCCTAGTGTGACAAAGGCTTTTTTTTTTGCTGTTTATTGTTTTTGATCATTCCCAGTCTTTTGTTTCATACATTAATCGTACAAAAATGGTACAGATTAAACTAAAATCATTTGTTCTGTTCCCGTACGAGAAAAATGCTGGAGCTTGTCCCTTCGGAAATGTAATTCAGAAGGTTGGAATCGGCTGTATAAAGTTGTGTACACGAAACTCGTTTGAAAGTTCCTCGGACAAAAATGTTCACCCAATTTTCTTATGGTGTGTACAAGCCTTCATTGTGGGTATGTTTTCTTCCACTGTATGTTTTGACTTGCTCTGCTACGTTGTATAGATATTTTTTCTGCTCAAAAATGATCTTTCTCTGAATTAACAGAAAATTGTATATACTGATTAGAAAGCCAAGAATTTTAATGATGACTGATTTTCAATGTGCAGTTAAAGTGGTACTAAACCCAGGACCCCGCATTTACTATACCTGGTCTCCCACAGTACAGAGAACATGGAAATGCAAATATTTTACTAAATATAAACTGCTAAATACCTTTTTTATCAGCAGTATATAGCAGTCTTGTGACTTCAGTCAGTGTCTAGTTAAAGCTTGTAGGATGAGTTTTCATTCTCCTCTGTCCTATGAGGCTGCAGGACCCCTGACCCTCTGTCTGGACAGTGCTGATTGGCCCTGTGCTGATCACTTGCATCCTCCTAAAAAACTCTCTAGCAGAGTACCCCTAATGCCACGTACACACGATCGAATTGTATGACGTACTTAGTCCGTCATACAATCCGGCGGACAATCCGGCGGACTTTCTACCGAACGGACTTGGGCACACACGGATACACAAACAGTCCGACGAAAGCTTGCGCGATGACGTACAGCACGTACGACGGGACTAGAAATAGGAAGTCCAAGACACAGCAAAGCACCCTTTGGGCTCCTTCTGCTGACTTTGCGTTAGTGGAAGTTTGGTTAGAGACGATTCGCGCTTTTCAGACCTCAGCTTAATTCGTCCGTAATTTTTTTTTATTATTTATTCTCAAATTGGAATATTAATCATAAGATGAGGATAATTAAAGACATTTGTGATAACTCTGTGTGAATATAAGCAGCAAAGCAACTTCACTTTTCTCGCATTATGAAGAAGAAAAGAATGTGCTATATTAAAAGATCACAAAATTAGCAGCATGACGAATATGCTAGCTTCAATACGAACACTAGTTTTACAAGACAGAACGCTTCCGCCCTGTAAATCCTTTCTGGGCATGCGCCATTCTTAGTCCGTCGGACTAGCATACTGACGAACGTATTGTCCGCTGAAACCAAAGTACGACGGGAAGATTGGTGTGCAAACCGACCTTCTTAGTACTCCGGACTTCACGCTGAAAAAGTCAGCTGAAGCCCACACACGAGCGGATTGTCCATTGAAATGCATTTCAACGGACTAAGTACGTCATACAATTTGATTGTGTGTACTTTCAACGGATGCACCTTTTCTATGGGAAAGAGTGGGATCAGTGGACTTACTGTATGTGGCAGCGATGTTAACATTTAATACACCAATTAAAACTGAATACACGAATTAAAGCAGATCTTCATCCTAGGGGAAGTTCTGCTTTATGTCCTCTATCCCCCTCTTCTTCTTTATGAACTTTTTTTTTTTGTTTGAGGGGAGCGGGTACCTAATTTTGGTGAGTACCTGCTCCAACTTCCAGTCGGATCACCTAGGCATGTTCTCCCTGCACACAGCCTTCTGGGACATGTCACAGGTCCCAGCAGGATGCGGACAATTCACCCAGTGCAGTGTGGCTCATGCATACACAGTGGGAAGCCAGCTGTGAAGCCACATGGAGTCACAGATGATTTCCCACATTAAACATGCCGGTGCCAGGGATCCAAAACCTGGCGAAGAACCAGCCCAGGTGAGTACAGTGCTGGATCCTTGAACAAGTAAGTGTCCTTTTTTTTAAAAAGTCAGCAGGTACAGTATTTGGAGCTTCTTTTATTTTTTATATTTTCAGAGTGAAGAACCGCTTTAATAAACCAAGTATTGCTAGCATTTCTTGAATCAGTGTAATAATGTATTTTACCCATAATAGGGTGTTTGTGTGTGGGAAAGGGGATGGCAGAGGGGTGAGTGTGCATGTAATGTAGTCTGCAGTAGGCAAGACTAGGGTCAACCCACAGCCAATAAAAAAGTACATTAAATAAAATGATAAAATACAGTATATATCTCAATAAAATAAAACATTTCATCTTAATCTCTAGATGTTTCCTTTGCTACAACCTACAAAAGTTCTGTGTTAAATTGTGATTGACTATGAGCACTATAATGACACAGTCCCCTCAACAACCACAGGCCAGAGCAATACCACTATTCATCTTTATTATGCCGCTTGCTCAGTAAATCAAAAATGACTTTGATGGATATGATTTAGGAGGGGGCAGAAAGGAGGGTTTCGGATCCTTCAAAACATTTGTCGGACTCTCAATCGAGAACGATCATTTTTCACATGCAAAAACTGGGTAAAGTGTGAAATATATCATACATAGAAGAAAGACACAGTGAAAACCATTATATCAATAAAATATTATTACTGCTGCATTTATCATTAAAATTTGATAAAAGGTGGAATTATTATATTTACTCTACTAAGCTGTAAACACATTGGGTGAGCAGGGTTATTGTACTGCACAGGTGTCAGCTGAGTTTTTGTAGTGGCAGATGCTTGTCAGGCACTCACATGAGTTAATACCATCTCTAAAAGCACCCATATTATTTGCTCATAATTATGTCGTGCAAACCTTCATAGCTGCTTCCAGAACTGGTATTAAAGCATGAGGCTGTAGTCTTCATTTAGACACTGAAGAAGTACCAACTTTAACCACTTTCAGACCGGACCATTTTGCTGGTCAATGACCAGAGGTCTTTTTACAATTTGCCACTGCGCTGCTTTAACTGGTAATTGCGCGGTCATGCAATGTTGTACCCAAACAAAATTTGCGTCCTTTTCTTCCCACAAATAGAGCTTTCTTTTGATGGTATTTGATTGCCTCTGCGATTTTTATTTTTTGCGATATAAACGTAAAAAGACCGCAAATTTTGAAAAAAAATGATATTTTCTACTTTTTGTTATTAGAAAAATCCAATAAACTCAATTTTAGTCATACATTTAGGCCAAAATGTATTCAGCCACATGTCTTTGGTAAAAAAAAAGTCAATAATTGTATATTTATTGGTTTGCGCAAAAGTTGTCACATCTACAAACTAAGGTACGTTTTCTGGAATTTACGCAGCTTTTAGTTTATGACTGCCTATCTCATTTCTTGAGGTGCTAAAATGGCAGGGCAGTACAAAACCCCCCCAAATGACCCCATTTTGGAAAGTAGACCCCCTAAGGAAATTGATAAGTGGCATGTTGAGCCCATTGAATATTTTATTTTTTTGCCTCAAGCGATTGAATAATGACAAAAAAATATATATATTTTTTTTTTTTACACAAAGTTGTCACTAAATGATATATTGCTCACACATGCTATGGGTATATGTGAAATGACACCCCAAAATAAATTCTGCTGCTTCTCCTGAGTACGGGTATACCACATATGTGGGACTTTTTGGGAGCCTAGCCGCGTACGGGGCCCCGAAAACCAAGCACCGCCTTCAGGCTTTCTAAGGGCGTACATTTTTTAGTTCACTTCTCACTACCTATTACAGTTTTGAAGGCCATAAAATGCCAAGATGGCACAAAACCCCCACAAATGACCCCATTTTAGAAAGTAGACACCCCAAGCTATTTGCTGAGAGGCATGTTGAGTCCATGGAATATTTTATATTTTGCCACAAGTTGCGGGAAAATTACAAACTTTTTTTTTTTTTTCACAAAGTTGTCACTAAATGATATATTGCTCACGCATGCCATGGGCATATGTGCAATGACACCCCAAAATAAATTCTGCTGCTTCTCCTGAGTACGGGGATACCACATATGTGGGACTTTTTGGGAGCCTAGCCGCGTACGGGGCCCCGAAAACCAAGCACCGCCTTCAGGCTTTCTAAGGGCGTAAATTTTTGAGTTCACTTCTCACTACCTATTACAGTTTTGAAGGCCATAAAATGCCAAGATGGCACAAAACCCCCACAAATGACCCCATTTTAGAAAGTAGACACCCCAAGCTATTTGCTGAGAGGCATGTTGAGTCCATGGAATATTTTATATTTTGCCACTAGTTGCGGGAAAATTACAAACTTTTTTTTTTTTTTTTTCACAAAGTTGTCACTAAATGATATATTGCTCACGCATGCCATGGGCATATGTGAAATGACACCCCAAAATAAATTCTGCTGCTTCTCCTGAGTACGGGGATACCACATATGTGGGACTTTTTGGGAGCCTAGCCGCGTACGGGGCCCTGAAAACCAAGCACCGCCTTCAGGCTTTCTAAGGGCGTTACAGTTTTGAAGGCCATAAAATGCCAAGATGGCACAACCCCCCCCCCAAATGACCCCATTTTGGAAAGTAGACACCCCTAAATTTAGGGGTACACTAGTGAGACTAGGTAATAAATGGCGGGTGCCCTGAAACTATAAAAAAATAACTAACCAACCAGCGTCACCTGTAACAGTTATATGGTGATCACTGGTGAAAGGGTTAACTAGGGGGCAATCAGGGGGCTTTATGCGGTAGTATATGGGGGTCCCTGGCGCTATAAAAAGCTGCAGCGAACCTAAATACCTACCTGCCTAACTAGCGTCACCTGTGACACTAATACAGCGATCAGAAAAACGATCGCCTATTAGGCTGGGTTCACACTGGAGCGATGCGGGAACGCCACGAATCCGCGGCGGGTTCCCACATCGCATGCCTCCCGGCGGCAGTTCACACTGCCCTATGCGAACTGCTGGGAGTGTCAGTGAAATGTTAATGACACCCCCAGATCAGTTCGCATATCGCAGTGCGATCTGCAAACTCGGATCGCATGGTGTGAACACCCATGCGATCCGATTCTGCTGCGGACCAAAAAAAGGGTCCCGTGCAAATTTGCGGCGGGTGCGGCGGGTGCGACGCAAATTCAGCCATACTATCTGTATGGCTGAACTCGAATCGCACAGAGATCGGATGTGATTTGCACTGCAGTGCGGTGCGAATCACATTCGTTCTCATAAACCGCTGCAATGTGAACCCAGCCTTAGTGACACTGGCGACGGGGGGTGATCACGGGGTTAAACCTTTATTGGGGGGGTTAGGGGGGTACATTAGAACTAAAGGGGGCTAACCCTAACTGCCCTAACAGTTATTACAGTCACAAATGACACCAATGCAAAAAAAAAAAAAAAAATGACATTGGTGTCACTGTGACTGGGGGGCAGGGGTAATTGGGGGGGTGATCGGGGGGGTGTGAGTGTGCCTGGCATGTTCTACTGTGTAGTGACGTGTTGGTGCAACTCACCGATCCTCTCTCCTCGGTGTCGGAACGAAAAATACCGACACGGAGGAGAGAATACATCACTTCCTCTCCTGTGTTTACATTACAGGAGAGGAAGTGATGTCACGAAGGATTTCTATTCGTTGTGAGCGATCGCGAGGGGGTGGCCATGAATGAATGGCCGCCCCCTCGTCCGGGATCGCTCCCGAACGAATACCGACCGCCGCAGGCACCGGGCGGGGGCCCGATCGGGCCCCCGACCCGCAGGAAGGCAGGGACGTACATGTACGCCCTTATGCCTGCCCGTGCCATTCTGTCGACGTACATCGTCATGCGGCGGTCGGGAAGTGGTTAAGGAGATATTTAGACCCTGACCACTGGGCTTGTCACCTCTGCCAGAACTCAACCAGCAGATATTTCCATGCTGTAGTCCCCCTTCCCTACAGAAATTTTCAGAAATGGTCATTGTCAGCAGAACAGTAGGGGAACGTTATTGCAGAAGAAGAGCAAGGCGGTGCTAACTCTTTTGGAGAGACCCATGCCTCTATCCTAAACCAAGCTATGTATAGAGCTGGGCATAGGTAGAAACCATTTTTCGGAGATTCAAAGTGTAGTTGACGTTCAGCAAACTCAAAAGTGATTGGAACATTGTAGTTACAAACACAACTAATGTTAACCACTTCAATACAGGGTACTTTTACCCCCTTCCTGCCCAGGCCAATTTTTAGCTTTCAGCGATGTCGCATTTTGAATGACAATTGTGCGGTCATGCAACACTGTACCCACACAACATTTTTATATTTTTTTTACCCACAAATAGAGCTTTCTTTTGGAGGTATTTGATCACCACTAGGTTTTTTTATTTTTTGATAAACAAATTTAAAAAAGACAACGTTTTTTTCTTGTTTCTGTTATAAAAAGTTGTAAATAAGTAAAAATGTTCTCCTTCACTGATGAGGTTGCACTGACGGGCACTGATGAGGTGGCATTGATGGGCTCTGATGAGGTGACACTGTAGTGCTGGCACAATGGGCACTGATGATGAGGCACTGATATGCAGCACTGATAGGCATCACTGATGGGCACTGATAGGCATCCCTGATGGGCACTCATAGGTGACACTGATGGGTACAGATAGGTGGCATCGATGGGCACTTATAGGTGGCACTGATGGACACTTATTGGTGGCACTGATGGGTGCTGATAGGCAGCACTGATGAGTGGCAATGACGGGCACTGATGGGTGGCACTGCTGGGCACTAATAGATGGCACTGATAGGCAGCACTAATGAAGAGGCACTGGCAGGCATTACTGATGGGCACTGATTCACATCCCTAATGGGCACTGATTGGCATCATTTATGGGCACTGATTGGCATCCCTGATAGATATGGTTGGCATCCCTGGTGGGATCTAGTGAACATCCTTGATGGATCTGCACTGATAATCAATGTGCAGACCCCCTCTCTCAGGAAAGCCTCTGATAGGCTCTCCTCTACTCCCACCTTGTCAGCGCGAATAGAGAAAAATCTGATAAACAGCACTTCCTGGTTACAATGTGACCAGCTGTGATTGGACACAGCTGATCACATAGTAAAGAGCCTACGTCATAGGCTCTTTACCAAGATCGGAGATTCGGTGTGTCAGAGCGACACATTGCATTACCGATCACCATGCTACATGCCCTCACAGGTGCAGGGGGCATTTTAGCCTGCTGAATATCATATGATGCACAGTCAGGACAACAGAACCACCCTGCACCTGTGATTTTGCATATGGATGGCAGGGAGTGGTTAAGCAACTGAATTAGAACATATACTTTTAAGGGATTTTTCAACTTACTAGAAGATTGTTCTGTTCTGATTATTATTCATTGTTCAGTTCAATAAATTTGTATTAAAATATTAAACAATAATACAGGAGAAAAAAAAGATGTATATAGAGACATCTATAGAATAGTAGCTATGAACATATATTGTATGCTTATCTTGTTATCAATCATAATTCAAATTATAGTATAAATGGCAGTACAATTTTAGAATTGAATATAAATCATATAGTTATATATATATATATATATATTGTAGCACTATTTTAGCATAGATAAATGTTTATGTGAGATCCATCAAAGACCTATCAGGCTGGGTTTACACTATTGTGAATTGGCTTTCCCCACATACAATTCGCATGTCAGCAGATTGTGACCGGATCTCAATGGAGCCACTTCACACACCTCCAGAGCTGCTCCAGTGTGAATTGCATAGAAGCTCTGTGCATCTTGTGGTCAGTTTCAGGTCTGAATTCAGCAACATTTGGGCTGAAATGGTACCCGAAACCAGGAATGCATCAGACCCCTGCTGTGAACCGCTCCGTGCTCCAGTGTGAACCCAGCCTCAAAGTCTTTTGGAAGATAGGGTTTGATCTAAGGAGACAAGATTTTCTCAAATTTATGGGATTTATCGTGAAGGATACTAGCAAGTTTTTCATTGGACATATACCGCATCATCTTATTTTTGACTTGGGTGGCGGTTGGTATAGAGCAGTGGCCATCAACCCTGTCCTCAGGGCCCACTAACAGGCCAAGTTTTATGTATTTCCTTGGGGAGATGCAGACTAGAATACTGCAATCACTGAGCAGAAAATGATATCACCTGTGATGTATTTCAGTTATCTTGCAAACCTGGCCTGTTAGGGGGCCCTGAGGACAGGGTTGATGACCACTGGTATAGAGGACCACCATGCCTTCACCAGAGTCTGTTTGGCTGCAGTGAATAGGATGATCTAGGCAAAGTTATTGAAGGTAAAGTTTGGTATCACATATGTCACACTACTGCACATTGTTCCATGAATATTGCTGCAACTGAACCTAATTATAAGCTACTAATGAGTTGTTATGTGGTTCCCCAACGCTTAGCCAAATCGAAATCTTCGATATCTGTCAAATGCTTTAGGGGCTGCCAAGCAAAAGAAACCTTCATAAATATTTGGTGGGATTGTGACAAAAATTAAACAATTTTGGACAGATATTAATAGAATACTACATACTTTAATAGGTCAAAGAATACGAGAAGATCCAAAAGAAGCATTATTGAATTTAAAACCTCCTAACTGCACCAAAAACCAATTCCAGCTCTTGACATTCCTAGTCACTGCAGCTGATCATTTTAAAGTAATGTTATTAACCCTTTCTCTGCCTTTTTATTTATTTTTTTGCATACTTTTTAAAGGCACATTTTAGGTTAAAGATTATTTAAAACCCCCAAAACAATACATATTTTCTCAAAGCAGAGACCCTGGAAAATAAAATGGTTACCAATACAAATAAGAACAATGAATCTTCCAGGTGGGAAAGCACGCATTTCTAATAACATAACATAGATTCTACCATTCTCTACCTTCTATAAAAAAAAAACTGAGTTTTGGCTTTAGATACACTTTAAGCAGTAGTGTTATTTTTTGTTTAGTGTCATAAGTCATCGTTGTTAAGATTTTTTTTTTCTATTTTCACTCAGGGCATCTGTTTCCTTAACAGTTGTTGCAATTACGGAAATTAATTGTTTCAGGTTTTATGATCTTCAGTTAAACATCTGATGCTAAAACAAAAAATTAATACAGTTATAACGAATATTCTATTTTACTTGTCTTCAATGTCAAAATGTGTTACTTTGAAAAGAATCATGCCCTCTATACAGTAATGTTGATTACTGAATGCATACTTATAAAACAAATAATTAGGTTGACCGATAGTTCAGGAATTCAGAGAGTGCTAACTCAGCATTTGCACTGTTATCACCCTCAATAGCCTAGCAAGGGCAGGTGTTAAACAGCCCATTAATATGTTGGTGGAAGGGATTCTTTTCACAGTTTCCCTCTTGTATACCATAGTTTATTGACTAAACCCTGACCAATTAAATCGCCAGCGGCGATACATTTCCCATAAGTCACACAATGCTTGGGACCAAAACACCTGAAAATGTAAATTACAACCTGATTGCAAACAATTTCCTATAAGAACTCTAATTCACCATCTTTTATGCAGTTCAAACTTGTATGATACCCTGCTTAGGTCTCTGGATGTGAAATTACTATTCGGATGAAAATGATTCACTAGAACAAAGAAAATTGTAATGATAGAGCAAATTTAATGAACCAATCTGCAGTTTGTAGAGTCTGTTTGTGCATGTGTTTCAGTAATTGTAATAAACAAGATTACCATACAAATGCAGTTTTTTTTTTTTTTTTGCTGTGTAGCCCAAAGTATTAAATATCAATAAACTTTTTTTTTTTTTTTGTTAACATCAAACCTTTACTTATCAAATAAACATTTAATATAGAGCGCATCTAATGCACTTAAAGACTCATCATCATCTGTAAGTGAAGGTCCACATGGCTTTTTAAACAGGAAGAAGGAGAGTCATTTTGTTGCATATGTAAATTGGAGATTGAGCTACAGTTCTCTGAAAACAAAAGCATTTTTCTCAACAGAGAGCTAAGGACCATACTCATCTGCAGTATTTAATACTAACCTGGTTTACAAAGTGAAATACGTACTGTATTTTTCATATATATATATATATATATACATACAGTAGCCCGGGGCTAATTGCTTTTCAAGGCTGCATGAAGTGAACAATTATTTCAATAAAAATGAAATAGTGCTCTCCATATCAGCCATCTCTATAAACTGTATTTTCAGACAGGCATTTCTTCCTAAAATGGAAAATCATTCTCATTTACAGTGAACAACAGTAAGCAGCATTTTGGTTTTTACCATCATTAGCAATCTTGTCCATCCTTTAGCAATCAGCTTAGTACCACCAAATGACACTAAAACTGTGACTTTAGGGCCAAAACTTAGCAGCAGACATTGAATTAGCCATTCAAACACTACCTTTAATTTACCTATTGTCTCCTCAATATTTAAATCTGGTTATTAGGCATCAACAGGTGTCATTCTATTGTAGACTAATGCCCTGTACACACGGTCGGACATTCCGACCACAAAATCCATCGGAATTTTTCCGACGGATTTTGTCAGAAACTGGTGATGCATACACACAGTTGGACAAAGTTGTCGGAAAATCCGATCCAAACGTGGTGGCGTTCGTTGCGTATGACAGGACTATGTAGAGGCTAGTAGCCAATAGCTTTGGTCTCATAATTTGATCTAAGCATGCATGGCACTTTGTCCATCGGAATTCTCTACAAACGATCGGAAAAAGTCAGATCGGATTTTTTTGTCGGAAAATGTTAGATCCTGCTCTCAAATTTTTTCCATCAGAATTTCCGACGGAAAAAGTCTGATAGAGCCCACATACGATCGGATTTTCCGACAATATAATCCGATCGGGCCTTTTCCGTCAGAATTTTCGACCATGCGTACAGGGCATTAGAGTCTCTTAGCCCTGTCCTCATTAAAGCAAACCTTAGAATCTTTATGCTAAAACATATGTCCCCCCTCCCCCATATCCTAACCCTCTACTATAATATACCAGATGTAATCTATGAAGATATCCCATGTCCTTTCAAATCAAACTGGAGTACTCCCTATCAAGCCAAAATCCTAACTCATAAATCTTTCCTAAATGAAAATAATAACCAATGGTGCAGTTGTTTTTCAGTTCAATAATTCAGTCAGAGCAGAAGATGAAACTGTACAGAAATGCACCAATATAATACAATGTGCATGAGAAAGTGCTGCAAATGGTTAATATTTTTTACAGCAAAAGGGGTGGGTGTGTGTAGAAATTTTTGAAAAGAAAGATAAATTAATAAAAAAAAAAAAAAATGATTTGTAAATCCTGCATTTTATACTGTAAAACTACATAGAACTGTTACAAGCTACCAGTAAATAAATATACAAAAATTTAGAGGTAACTAATTTTTGACTAACAAAGGCCGACTGTACTGCTTGCTAAATCTAGCTTTGGCTCTAACCGAGTTTAATGTGTAACCCATTTTGATTAGCTAAATGTTGCTCCATAACCTTCTCAGAAATAACGGTATTGATGTAAACTGAGATAAAGTGGTTGTGTTTTCCAGGGACAAAAAGTGTTTTGCAGGGACAGAGATCAAACATGGTGAGACCTATCATGCAGTAACCCATCTCCATGTCTCTTGGTGTAAAGCTCTCACATTTTGCAAAATGTCAAATGAACTCCAAGTGGCTGTTCTGCAAATCTCAACTTAAAAATGTGTCCTGAGGCTGGCTATCATCTTTGAAAAGGCTCTGGTTGAATGAACTCTAATCTGACCCCTGAGCATCAGCTCAGTGAAGAATAACAATGCAAAATACGTGAAGACAGCAATTTTGACATAGCTTCTCTGTAGATGGTTTGATTTACCGTGCTGATGTCTCAGCTCAAAGTAGGTCTCCAAGAGCTTAACTTAGATGAAACTAATATTCCATGAAACAGTAGGCACCTATACGGTGAAATAGTAATTTCAGTGAAAGATCTATTTACTTTATAAAAGTCAGTTCAAAAAGAGAATAAGAGATTCAGAAAATTTTGAGAAATAGAGTCATAACTAATAATATTGCTATGACATCATAGGATGATTAAGACATTCTTTAAATGTGTATCTATAGCCAACATTATCAGGTTTTTATTGCTTTTTGTGTTCACACTGGGGAGATTATCCCTCTGTTTGTCACTGAAATAGGAGGTGAGCTAAAATGTTCCAAAGGACACTCATTCAATGTCTAGGAGAGCACTCTCACTCACCTTCAAGAAATGTATTCTCACTTTCTATGTACTGAAAGTCTAGAAGTGAACTGTCTCCTGCAAAGCGGTGTACTCTTAAGTTCAAAATGGATATAACACTGCCTGTAAAGCAACCAACATACTTCTTCAGGTTAAAAACAACTTTCCTTTGAATGCCCTGTACACACGGTCGGACATTCTGACCACAAAATCCGTCAGATTTTTTCCGACGGATTTTGTTTGAAACTGTTGTTGCAGACACACGGTCGGACAAAGTTGTCGGAAAATCCGATCGTTTGGAAGGAGGTGAGGTTTGTTGCATATGACGGGACTACGTAGAGGCTAGTAGCCAATAGCTTTGGTCTCGTAATTTAATCTGAGCATGTGTGGCACATTGTCCGATCAGAATTCTCTACAAACAATCAGATTTTTTTGTCGCAAAATTTTAGATCCTGCTCTCAAATTTAATAGAGCCCACACACGATCGGATTTTCCGACAATATAATCCAATAGGACCTTTTCCGTCGGAATTTCCCACCGTGTGTACAGGGCATTATACTTATTCTTTTTGTTTTGTTTTTTCAATCTGATAAATAGCTGAAACAAAAAAAAAACTCCAGTTAGGGCAACCACATACAGGAATGAAAGGCATGCTTAGTAAGACAAGATTAATAAAATGCAGTCTTTTTTTGTTGTTGAATGCCAAAAGGTCAATCCAGATGTTCCCTCTAAGAAACCATGAACTCATGCTTTTCTTGGCGGACATTACCTACACAAGTGAGATATATATTCCCACCAGCTTGTTCTAGGTTTGCCCAGTGGCTTGTTCTTTGGGACATTTTGGAACAGTTTCCAGGGAATCCTATGAGGGGGCATCCAGGTAAGAATCCCAAACTAAATTAGAAGACATCTCCCAATTCAAAAAGTACCTCTCATATACAAACAGCAATGTTTCCACCTAAAGCCTTCCAATAGCATCACACATGTCACCTCATTACTGGGATTCATCCCATGAAACCTCCAAATAAAACATCCTCTGGTACCCACATTGGAAATCTGAAGCTGAGGAGGCTCTACATAAGATGATGTCAAAACTGTATATTTAATATGAAGACTTTTCTAGCCAGGTATGCTCACTAAAGTCAATTTAGGCAACAAAAAAATTGTGTTGTGACCCATTTACCAGTCATTTAGCAGCCAGATGCTATAATATTGGGCCCAATGTGTCAATATTTTGTGCGGCCACCATTATTTTCCAGCACTGTCTTAACTCTCTTGCGCATGGAGTTCATCAGAGCTTCACAAGTTGCTACTAGATTCCTCTTCCGCTCCTCCATGACAACATCATGAAGCTGGTGGATGTTAGAGACCTTGTGCTCCTCCACCAAAAAAAGGGGGGGGGTGTACATACGTTTGTGAGGTACTGTGTATATATATATATATATATATATATATATATATATATACACAAACACACACAGTAAATATACAGTATATACTGTATACAGACACAGTGAGTGTTTGTTTAGTTTAGATATGTCCCAACTTGAGAAAGAGGGACACCTAGACATATAGATAACATGCGACAAAGTACCCATGGCTATACTGTTCTGAATATTGAGCAAAGCTTAAAAAGGCATAGTATAAAACCCTTCCTTTAGAATGTTTTAATCCAAATTTCCCAGTGTCATTAAGAGGAAAACCTGGACAGCTATTTCTAGTGATGGACCATTTATTATCATGCAGATAGTTTGATTCAGAGGCCATCCAACAACTACTTTGACAGAGAACAAGGCCCTGGTGGCCACCTGTTCACTTCTATAGCAGAGAGGTTGGCCTGCTAACTACCCACTGATTCTTTGATAGGACATATCCTGGACCATAGGACTGTTTAACTACTAAGACAACCCAGTGTTACCTTGTGGACTAAAAACATGTGCAAGTACAAACTAAGACCTATAAATGTAAACATTCAAGTTCAAAGGACTTTGAGGCCACATTGTTCCTGTGGAAAGTGAATAACAGTTTAACCTATATTAGATTTATGTAAAACTCAATTAGCTCAAAATATTGTTTTCTCATGCATTCACCTGACAGTGCTAAAAGGAACTGTAGCTATTCATCCTCACACGATGCACTCAAGATACTTGCCTAATAGATGGTGCTCCTTTAATGGTTTTCAGTAGAATAGAAGCTCAGGATTTTTTTTTATCCTAGTCTTTGTCAAGCCTGTCCTATCCAATGTGGTATCGCATTGATTATACTTCCATAAATCCTGAGGATGTAGTATTAGCATGCATTTTCCTAGGGAGAGTCCTGGCTAGCTATTTAATCATTGCTGAAGACATTGACCTTAATGATTGGATTTCTGTCTACATTGCCTTGAGATTCTGACTTAATTCATACCTAATTCCCACCTTTGCCCTTCTAGGTGACACTCACCTCTTGTCTATTAAAGTATGGAAGGAAGTATAGAATTCGGACATAAACCAACGGCATGCCAAATTTTTCAATACTGACACTCACTACCTTTAAGCCCTTGTACACACGGTCGGAGATTCCGACAACCAAATCCATCGGATTTTGTCCGTCGGATTTTGTCCGACGGATCTTGTCCAAAAATGTTGCATACACAGTTGTCGGAAAATCTGATCGTTCAGAACGTCATGACGTAATTTCGTTACGATGGGACTACATTCAGGCTAATAGCCAATAGCTTTGATGTAGGAATTTGATTTGAGCATGCGTGGCACTTGGTCCGATCTGAATTCTCTACACATGATCGGAGTATGTCCGATCGGACCAGTTTGTCTGAAAATATTTCCAGCAAGTTGGAAAATTTGGTCCGACGGATATTCCGATGGAAACAGTCCGATGCATACCACACACAGTCGGATTTTCCAACAAAACGGTCCGATAGGACACATTCCGACGGATTCTCTGACTGTGTGTACAAGGGCTTATGATTTACTAAGCATATACTTTTGCTCTGCAACCATGGCTTGAGTTTTAAATAAATATTAAAAGATAAGATTAGTGCAGCGCAATAAAACATGGTAAGTCCATAAACAAATATAGGGGCCCAATGGATTCCCAATAGTAGAAGACGAAAACACCTCATGGGAAGAAAGATTCCAATCCACTGAATGTTCTGAGTAACAGACCCTCCACCATCAAGTCAGAGCCGGTTCACCCAGGGGCAAGTCGCGTCCCGCTCTGTGCAATGGAACCGTTCTAATCGGATTGACTCAAGATGCTCCGACTTAGAAAAAGGTTCCTGCGCGACTTTTGGGGTGTCTTGAGGCGACTTGCATTGACTTCTATACAAAAGTCGTTTTGTAAGTTGCCGCAGTGGTCGCGTCCAGGTCGCCTGAGGCAGTCACGCTGTAAGTCGTGCTGCCTCAGTGTGAACCGGACCTTAATATTCTTACCAGATATGGTGGACCTCTGAACTAACAGAAGGTCAAATACGCTTGTATCCATAGTGGTTGGCCGGTGCAGTAATGGAACCAGATCATCCAGGGTGAATATATAGATAAAATAAACAGCATCTAAGTGCTCTCTGTCAAGTTCATTTATTCAAATAATCCACAATATAAAAGCTCTTGTAGAGGTAACATAAAATGGCGCTACGTGTAGCGATCCTATGACCAGTATAAAAAACACAGTGGAATGCCAGAGAAGGCAGCGGGTGACGTCCACAAGATAGCTCCTCCCCCGTACAACTTACGTCCTATGAGATTTTGTCAGCCCTCACTGTTTGTCACTCAGAACATTCAGTGGATTGGAATCTTTCTTCCCACGAGGTGTGTTTGTCTTCTACTATTGGGAATTGGTGGGAATTGGTCCCTTTATATTTTTTTATAGACTTGCCGTGTTTTATTGTGCTGCACTAATTTTATCTTTTAATATACATTGGAGGTGTTGTGATCAGCCTATAGTGTACAGCTTGCATTTTTCTCATACCCAATAATTGTTTGCGCTGGCTGTTTCTTTATTTCATATTGAAATATATATTACCCAAATGGGTAATTGGCTGAATGATGAGACAGAGAGTAACGGTAACTTGCAGTTTACTAAACAGGTTAATAATTTGTAGAACCACCTTTTGCTGCAATTTGAGCCACAAATCTTTTTGGGTATGTCTTTAGCAGCTCTACCAGGCGGTAATAAAAAAAAAAGGTGGCAAGAAAAAACAAAGAATAATGAAAGCTGCGCAAACATGAATCATTCACAGCAATGTCTCTATGAGTCAATAACTGCAATGTCTTTTTAAGACTCTTATGCCTTGTACACACGGTGGGAAACTCTGACGGAAAAGGTCTGATCAGATTATATTGTCGGAAAATCCAATCATGTGTGGTCTCTATAGGACTTTTTCCATTGGAAATTCCGATGCAGAGAATTCCGATCGGACAAAGTGCCATGCATGCTCAGATCAAATTACGAGACCAAAGCTATTGGTTACTAGCCTCAATGTAGTCCCATCATAACGAACGGACGTCATCACATTCGGATTTTCCGACAACTTTGTCCGACCGTGTGTATGCAACACCAGTTTAGGACAAAATCCGACTGATTTTGTGGTTGGAATGTCTGACCATGTGTACAAGGCATAAGTGAAGCCTGTGGTAGAATAGGTGAACAGCCAGAGGGATCCAAGGTCCAAGGACAAAGGGCTACCTCACTGGACCTGGAATACTGCGACAGCAATTGGGGATGAGCTTCGAGGTAGCTGAATATTTCAGAGAAACTGCATGCTATTAGGTTCCCCGTCCGCTGGTTCTGACAGTGGAGGGCCTATCGCCGGGCTGCAAATCACTTGCCCAGCTACCCCTGCCCCATCAGGTGTGAGGGGTTGAGGGAGGGTAATAGAGTGTAATTTAAACTCGAAAACTGAGGACACCTAGGGGCCAAAAGGAGTTACTGCTCTGGATTGAAGGTAAGTACTGCAGTTTTAATTTTTACTATTACTGAGCCGTTAGTTGTTTTATTTTTTTATTTTTTTATTTTTTTTATTTTTTAACTGGAGTTTAGATTTAATTTTAAACTGCTTAACTTGAAATCTTTAGGCATATAAAAAAAATATATATGTTAGATGATTAGGTATTGCTGCATACATAAATCCAACACTATTTTAATCTGAAATGAATTTATTGGATATTTCGGACATAGAATGGGATATATAATTAAAGAACCTACAAGTCATAGGAAAATTGGATAGACATGCTCCTTACCTTGCTGGTGACATTTAATCTTGTAGCCTTAATATTGTGCTCTAGCACAAGTCTTGTTTAGTGTTGCTTGTGTCAGATGTCATGATCCTGGGGTCATTTCTTTATGTGCACTATTGACTTGAATTCCTAATCATGTATTTCTACACCTGGATCTTCAGCAATACATTATTTTACATGAACCTATTCTCTTTCCTGTATTGGTGCAAAAATAAATTGAACTCTCTTCCTATTACTAAGCACTCATGTCTGATTTTAAATATGCAGCAAAGCCAACACAGACATTTCTAAAACGGTCAAATCAGTAAACAAAAACAAAAAAATCCCCTCAAAGTTTTATATATATATATATATATATATATATATATATATATATATATATACATATTTTATACAAGATTGGGGTAAAGGCCATTGTACCAATATGCACTGTATGATGCTCAGCAATCTGTGGCGTATATATTTGTATGTATGCAGCCCTAATCCATTGAATCTATGGATAGAAGAAAACGAATAAAATGGGAATCTCAGTAAAGAAGTTGGATACATGTCTTTACATTTAAACTGTGTGTTATAAATCATCAATTCCAGGTGGCCCCGTAAGTCGGTATGATTTTAATGTCTACATGTACTAACCTAAAATGAAAAATAATCCTTTTTTATACCTTTTTAGCAGTATGATGGAAAAATATCTTCTGGTTTTGAGAAAGCAGTGCTGTACCCCACAGTATTTTAGTGATGGGATTTTGGTTCTATTATACACACATCACCAAAACCTAAATTTAACCCACCTGCCCACAGCTGGCCATCATATGACATTCTAGGCTTTAAGTGGTGAAATCTGAATGATACCCGCGATTCCCTGCAATGTAAAAGCCCTCATAGCGGCTTTTTCTTTTACATACAACACCCCCCTTCTCACCACCCTCTGGTCTCTCTTGTGAGATCGGAGAACCAGAGAATGAAACAGCCAGTGGCAACGGTTTACTATAGAGCTGACCTAGGACCAGATGGTCCCTGGCCATCTCTATGACCCTCGAAGGCCGGCGCCGGCAGATGTAAACACTGACTTTTTTTTTTGCTGGGAAGCTGAGATCAATTTTTTTTATCTCAGGCTTTCCAGCATAGAGGAGAGATGCATGGACCCCAAGATCCCTCCATAAAGAGGACCTGTCATGCCCTATTCCTATTACAAGGAATATATATATATATATATATATATATATTTTTTTTTTTTTTTTTTTTTGTTTCTGAAAAAAACATTTAAAAAACTGCTGTGCAAATACCATGTGATCTCTAGGGTCTTTTCTAAAAAAAATATATGTATATATATATATATGTGTATATATATATATATATATATATATATATATATATATATATATAATGCTTGAGGGTTCTAAGTCATTTTCCAGCAAAAAAACACAGGTTTTTACATGTAGGAGAAGAATATCAGAACTGGCCCGGTTGGCAGGTGGTTTCATAACCAAAAACAAACATGAAATATTTTGCAGCTTATAAGTGATTAGATATGGTGGCTGCATTCATTTTCTAATTCCTGGCTAAGAACTTCTTCCTCAAGTATAGAAAATACCAGCTGATCTTGCTAAAATGCGGAATCCTTATCACTTCCTGAGAGTTTACCAGCTATTCAAAACAACCTTATTATTCTTATGTGAACTACTGTTTCCTATTGCCCCAGTATAATAGAGATGACCAAAAGAAGACATGTTTGAAGTCCAGCCTGGGTGGCAATGCAGCAACCCAAGGAGAAGAAGTATGTTACTCTCAGGATTACCAGTTGAAAATAAAGGCAAAAAGCCTAAAAATGCAGCAACCTCTTCTAAGGACTGTTTTTGGGTGTAGATACGCTTCAAATCATAACTTGGGGAAAAGAAACAAAATGAAACATGGCAGCCGCCCCCAAGCCCCCCCCCCCCCCCCCCCCAACTAATAAAAAAAAATTTTCTTGCAAAAATTTTTACTTTAATCCAAAGTCCAGCAATCTTCCTTTAAAAAATGAACAATTGGTCCCCCTAAAGCTGCTCTTTTTGCCAATCTCTGTCCAGTTTTGTCAACGTCGTGAAGTACAATGCAGGGTCAGCCATCACTGGTCCTGCATTGTATGCAATAACGTAGGAGTGCCGCATTGTACAACCATATTTAAAATGGGTAATACTTTTTTTCATGCTCTGGAAAATTTTTAATTTTTTCTTCTTCATAGTTCATAGGGGGAGGTGTAATAATTTCATTGCTGTAAGCCCTGGTACACACGGTCGGAGATTCTGACGGAATGTTTCCTATCGGACCGTTTTTTCGGATATTCAGACTGTGTGTGGTCTGCATCGGACTGTTTCCGCAGGAATATCCGACGGACCAACTTTTCCAACTTGCCGGTAAAATTTTCCGACAAAATGCTCCGATTGGACATACTCCGATCATGTGTAGCCTACTCCGATGGACAAAGTGCCACGCATGCTCAGATCAAATTCCTAGACCAAAGCTATTGGCTACTAGCCTGAACATAGTCCAGTTGTAACGAAATAACGTCATCACGTTATGCACAATTAGATTTTCCGACCACTGAGTCCGACCGTGTGTATGCAACATCACTTCCGGACCTCTTCCGGAATTAATTCGTCAGAATTAATCCAACGGATTTGGGGGCTCAGAGTTCTGCTTTAAAGCCTAGCTCCTAAATATACATATTAAATGAATCTGTAAATAGGCAATATGATACTGTAACTTATTTTGGACTATATAGGCAGGAAGAATATTCAAAGTTGAGTTTTTATTTTCATTAGGTCGGATGATATCCAAATCTCCTTATTTCAGCAGATCAGTTTCCTGTTGCTTTACTTGCAATGTCACTTAATCTTCCTTTCATATAAAGTCAATTAAACCTCATAATTAATATTTTTTGCTACGCAAAATTCCAGAGGCAATAAAACCAATTAGTTAAGAAAAAATCCGGCCAATTTAAAGGAAGGTTTTGAACAACAGAGCTGACTTCCTTTTATCTTGAGAGAATGGTTTTATGAGTGACCCATGATCCCACATGCTTTTCTATTTACTCTCTCGCTTTCTTTTCCATTTTCAGTAGCTGGTCCTTTTAGCCAGTGTCTCTCATATGTTTGATCACACATCAGGATTTCTGACATGTAATTTAGTTACAAAACAAAATGCTTCCATTTGCTAAAGATAACTGTGATTCTGAATTTCCAAAGCCTCTATTTGGATACTTTAAGAAATGGCTTAGTGTATTGGCAGGTATTTCCCTTTATTTGAAATTATTTTTATAATGATGTTGGCCTCTCGCGTGATATTTTCATACTTTCAAGAGCTATTTCTTTTCTGGTTAAACAGGAGATTTATTTAATGGTTTTGAAAACATCACTAGATGTTAATTCTTTAGAGAAGTGTTTCATTTGGTTGTGAAATATACAAATTGTGCTCAAAGAGACCTGTATTGGAAGAAGTATTCAGGTGAGGGAAGCAACTTGCATTGGCAAAGTGTAGGTATGCTGATATAAAATATTCAAGAATGTGCGTCATAGGACACAGGGCTGGTGTAAGGATTTTTGACACCCTAGGCGAAACCTCATTTTGCCGCCCCCATTGGTTCCACCCCTGACCCCACCCCCTTTGCCCTGCCCATGTGACAGAAAATGGCGCTATAGCGGAAGCATTGGCTCTGCTTCCTCTATCACTGGCTCCAGTGCTGCGCCTCTAATTACACTACCGGTCAGACAAAGCAGCTGCCTGAGACTGAGTTTGTTACAATCTGCAGCCTACAGAGCATGCAGACGTGGATGGAAACCAGCACCCGGCGCCCCTAGGCAGCAGTACGCTCTAGTTTGCCTAGTGGTAGCACCGGCCCTGATAGGACACATGACACACATGCCTCTGGAAACTGTGGTTGCTTTTCAGGAAGGAGCAATTTGAATGTATCTTGAATACTGATAAGGAATAGCAAATATGGCATATGTACTTGCAATTAAGGTAACATGCTATATATACAGTATCTCACAAAAGTAAGTACACCCTCATATTTTTGTACATATTTTATTATATCTTTTCATGTGACAACACTGAAGAAATTATATTTTGCTACAATGTAAAGTAGTGAGTGTACAGCTTGTATAATGGTGTAAATTTGCTGCCCCCTCAAAATAACTCAACACACAGCCTTTAATGTCTAAACTGCTGGCAACAAAAGTGAGTACACCCCTAAGTGAAAATGTCCAAATTGGGCTGAAAGTGTCAACATTTTCTGTAGCCACCTTTATTTTTCAGCACTGCCTTAACTCTCATGGGCATGGAGTTCACCATAGCTTCACAGATGGAGTCTTCTTCCACTCCTCCATGACGACATCACAGGTCTGGTGGATGTTAGAGACATAGCGATCCTCCACCTTCTGTTTGAGGATGCCCCACAGATGCTCAATAGGGTTTAGGTCTAGAGACATGCTTGGCGAGTCCATCACCTTTACCCTCAGCTTCTTTAGCAAGGCAGTGGTCATTTTGGAGGTGTGTTTGGGGTCGGTATGTTGGAATACTGCTCTACGGCCCAATCTTGGAAGGGAGTGGATCATGGCCTGCGTCAGTATGTCACAGTTCATGTTGCCATTCTTTGTACCCTCAATAAACTGTAGCTTCCCAGTGCTGGCAGCACTCCTGCAGCCCCAGACCATGACACTCCCACCACCATGCTTGACTGTAGGCAAGACACACTTGTCTTAGTACTCCTCATCTTGTTGTCGCCACACATGCTTGACACCATCTGAAGCAAACATGTTTATCTTGGTTTCATCAGACCACAGGACATGGTTCCAGTAATCCATGTCCTTAGTCTGCTTGAATTCAGCAAACTGTTTGTGGGCTTTCTTGTGCATCATCTTTAAAAGAGGCTTCCTTCTGGGACGACAGATATGCAGACCATTTTGATGCATATGTCTATTTCCCAAAGACAACCTCTGGATATGACACTGAGCACGTGACCTCAACTTCTTTGGTCGACCATGGTGAGGCCTGTTCTGAGTGGAACCTGTCCTGTTAAACCACTGTATGGTCTTTGGCCACCGTGCTGAAGCTCAGTTTCAGGGTCTTGGCAATCTTCTTATAGCCTAGGCCATCTTTATGTAGAGCAACAATTCTTTTTTTCAGATCCTCAGAGAGTTCTTTGCCATGAGGTGTCATGTTGAACTTCCAGTGACCAGTATGAGAGAGTGAGAGCAATAACACCAAATTTAACATACCTGCTCCCCATTCACACCTGAGACATTGTAACACTAATCAGTCACATGACACCGGGAGGGAAAATGGCTAATTGGGCACAATTTGGACATTTTCACTTAGAGATGTGCTCACTTTTGTTGCCAGCGGTTTAGACATTAATGGCTGTGTGTTGAGTTATTTTGAGGGGGCAGCAAATTTGCACTGTTATACAAGCTGTACACTCGCTACTTTAAATTGTAGCAAAGTGTGATTTCTTCAGTGTTGTCACATGAAAAGATAGAATAAAATATTTACAAAAATGTGAGGGGTGTACTCGCTTTTGTGAGATACTGTATATGATTTTTTTTTCCACAGAAAGGTGCCAGTTAATGAAGTTATGCATTTATTAAAACATATTCAAATTATTTTATACTCAGTTAATAAATGCCTGACTTTGACTTGATTTAATCTCTTTGCAATCTCTTCTCTGCTGTGAGTGCACGGAGAAGTAAATGAAAATGGAAAAGCTTGACTACTATTAGCCTCATGCACACAGGGCGTTTATTTAACTCTCCCAGAAGCCAGCAGCGTTTTTGCAGAAAAAATGCCTGGAGCTTGTAAAAGTGTCTCAAGCTTTTACAAGCTTTTAGGAACTTTTACAGGAAACAAGCTATTTGGAGTTAATTAATTTAATTGACAAGAATACATATTTTATTCTGGTCATTTAAATTAATTAATGATCAAGCACTAACGTTTAATAGTTTTTAGAAGCTGTTAGCAGCTTCTAGCGGCTGTTATCAGCCCAAACTCTGCTGCTCCTGAACACACTGGCAGTGGTTTTTTTTTTTCCTGCCTCTAAGGCCTCACATACACTGCTGCTGGTAAACGGATGTTTAGAAGCAGTTGGGCATTTTTTTCAGCTGCCCCTGAACTCTCCTCTATTTATCTTATGTGTCCATGTACACAGGGTCATTTATAGTCACTGAATTTACAAGCATTTTTTGGGATGCAAAAAAATGCATTCAGGACTGATGTTCGGAGGCATTTGAAATGCCAAATGCCTGTAACAGCTTGTAACCGCTGCTAAACATGATAACTCACGTTTAGCAGTGTTTCGTTTACAGACATTTTTCATTTTAACAAAAAATTAAATTGCAAACACAGCAAAACGTGGCAAAACTCTACTAAATGCGGCATGTAAATGCAGCTAAACTGATGTTTTTAAACGTTGGAGTCTAGCTGTCAAGTTAAATCGTTCAGGAGAGGTTAAACAACGTCCCGTGTACATGAAGCCTAACAGCCTCTAAAAGCTCCAGCCACTAAACGCTGCTAAAAGCCCGTGTGTGCATGACACATAGGCTAACATAGAGGGGCGTTTAGAGGCGTTTAGAGGCAGCAAAAAAAAGTCAGACACCCCTAAAAGTAGCTGTAAAACATCCTGTGTGCTTGAGACCTTAACGCACCACATCCCTACTTAGAGCCCTTTCACACAGAGCCATGGTCGTGTTAGCGCTACAGCGCTGCTCGTTATAGCAGCATTTTTTGGCCACTAGCGGGGCTCTTTTAACCCCAAAGAAGAGGTTAAAAGCACCCGTGTTGTGGCTATTCCAAAGTGCTTTTTAGGCGCTTTGGAAGAGCTGCCTAGCCTCCAAAGGTCATAGAGACTGCTGGGAACCATCTGGTCCATGGTATTCTCTATGGTAAGCTTCCGCTGCCAGCGGATTCCTTCTCTGGCTCGCCAACCACACGGGTGAGCTGGTAGAATGACCAGAGGGTGGGGACGTCTCCTCCCATCACCTGTAAAAACAATCAACTGGCTGAACAGCCGCTATGATTTTTCTTACGGTGCATAAAGTCGTCGGCAGAAAAAAAATGAGGGGGAATTGATACAATTGAAACAATGTAGCTTAACATCTAGGAAAACTGACATCTCTAAGGAAGAGAGGCAGGCTCTACAGCAGTAAAAAGACAATAAGGGGTTAGTAATAAAGGAAGGAGATAAGGGAGGAACAGTGGTGGTGATGACTAGGGAACAATATAGATCTGAAGCTATCAGCTTAGTGACAGTGATACATACGGTCCCCTGTCCAACATTCCCACTATGCCGTTTCAATCAACTCTTTTAAAACATTTACAGTTGGGCACTAGTGTGAGAGTTTTGTCATCCAAAACTGCTGAATATCTCTATGTGGTTAAACCTGTGGTGACGGTCTTCCATCATCTCCCTCACAATTCACAAAATTGATTGTCCTTTACAGGGGCGACCAGTCGTGACCGGAATTGGTTCCTTATTGGAGCATTTGGGAGAATGGGTAGACCGACACCTACAGCCTTTAGTACACAGATTGCCTGGCTACATTAGAGATATGAGCACAGTCCTATCCCATATTACATCTGTCAAATGGACATCTACATATGTGTGGGTTGCACTGGATGTGAGGGCACTTTATTTGTCGATCCCCCACAGCTCTGGTTTGCAGGCCATCCAATATCATCTTCAATGCTATAGCTCATATTCTCAGGAGCTACAGGAGTTTATATTGTTAAGCATTGCGCTCTTATTAAAGCACAATTATTTTTTATTCAATGGCATGTATTATGTCCAGCGCTGTGGGATGTCAATGGGTGCCAGATTCTCACCATCCATGGTGAATCTCTACATGAGAATTTTTGTTCTCTCCCAGCAACCTCTTTGCCAGTCAGATTGTATAGTATAGTCGCTATAACGATAACCTTGTGATGGTGTGGGATGGTGACACTTACTATAGGATTTCATGAATTTTGGAAATACCTTGATGACAATCAGTTAAATTTGCATTTTTCAATTGAGCATGATAGTTTCAGTATCAACTTTTTAGACATCACCCTAAAGGGCGATCCAACTACATGTCATGTTTCAACATGCACCTATAGGAAACCATGCTCTGGTAACACTACACTTTTGGGAGCCAATTTTCATCCATCCCACACCATCAATGCCATCCCTTATGGGGAGTTTATTTGAGCCAAACAAAACTGTTCAACAGACTGAGCCTTTGAGCTGGAATGCAAGGTCAAAACTGTTATACACCAAGGACTGGAAAGGGTTTTGATAATGGACAGAGAGGAATTACTATCATATAAGACTAAAACCAAGAGAGAGTATAAAAATAAGAATAAACTTTATAAACCTTACAACTCTAGAAATAGAATAACAGGCAAACCTATTACGTTTGTAACTACATTTTCCCAAGAATATCATCAAATAGTCAGAATAATAAAAAAAGAATCTGCCAATACTGTATACAGATAAAGATATAAATGGGATATTGCAAGCAGGTTGCCATTTTTCTAGCCGATGTGTGCCCACATTAGGGACTTCTCTATCACCTAGTCTTTTCTCAAGCTAAACAATGCCAACCCACCTGACTCTCCTATCCTAGAAGTTACCCTTGTAATATAAAAACCTGTAGGTACTGTAATTTGTGTCATTTGGGTAAAACATTTGTTGCCACGGATGAAGAGTTCATTATACAGCAATACATCCACTGTGGCACAAACTATCTAATTTACCTGATCACCTTTATTTCATGCAGCCTCCAATATGTAGGTTGTACCACACGTCCTCTGAGAGCCCATGTAGGGGAACATTACTGGGACACAAATAACCAAAATGCTAGAAATATTTTGAACGCAACACGTCACTTTAGAGAATGTTATTAGGGTGATCTTTCCTCATTTTGCTTCAGAGGAATAAAACAGTTGTCTCACTCGCCCAGAGGAGGTGACATGGAGAGAAGGCTACTGGGGAGAGAAGCGTGGTGGATTTTTAGATTAAAAACTAGATCGCCTCAGGGGGTAAACCTGAGGTGGGATCTGGACTTGCACTTACATTAGGAATGACTCTCCTCAGAGCCTCCTCTCTCTCTTTTCCTTTTTATTTTCATACCTAGATTATTATTTTCATCTTTTTTATTTAATGTTTTTTTCATTTTATGGTGTGCTTTCTTATGCATATGTCTATTCATGTGTGAGTGTATGCACGTGTGTGTACACACATGTACATATTATCACTACATAGTGGCATACACATGGATCACCCTATATGTATTGCAGCTGATTAAATTTTTTGGCCTGCGGTCAATTAAAACAATCAAAGGGTGGAGCCTGTGAACACCATCTCTTTGCCATACCTTTTAAGCGATGTTTAGGCCTTTTGTTTGCAGCCAAGACATAAAAGATACTGAAGAAGCTTACAGATGTGAAATGCGTCAACATCTTGGATATTTCAGCAAAGTCAATTATGCTGATAGTATATATGGCCTGCATTGTTTGATAAGGATTTGTTCTTTCATGATTTTAATAATTTTGTATTGTTTTGTATTACAATATACATTTTTTTTTAAATATATTGTTGCATGTGTCTGTCCCTTCTTGGTACCAGTAAAGTCCAACATATGGATTCTCTTAAAATGGAAGTAGAAGTAGTTGGGACCAATCAACCAATCAAGGGTCCTGCATGTACATTTGCTAATAAAGAACATACATACATAACATAACATAGAGATCAACGAGGTGACATTATCAATTATCAATTTGTTGTGGATCCTTCACTGTCCAATCACAGGTTGGGGCAGGGAGGTGACCTAGCTGTTTTGCTTAACTGTAACAGAGAAACGTCAGGTCCCATGGTTCAGCTGTCTATTAGGGCCTAAATCTTAGGAACGGACAAACAGATATACAAATCCTTTGTCAGTTAAAACAGCTTCTATATACACTGTATGTATTTCCAGTGTATTTGTCTGGAGTTCGGCTTTAAAAACTATGTATGTGTTTCTATTGTTATTGTTTGGAGTTCAGCTTTAAAAAGGATTTACATCAAATCTAATCTCAACTATAGTGCATTTTTTAAAATAGTCATAGCTTATCTTAGTGTTTATATGTCTGAACACACAAAATCCCATTACGAGTAAATAACAAGATTTTTTTTATACTTTTAATATAAAGTTATGGGTTTATACAGTGTTCATATCGTGTGCTCTCTTTTACATTGACTGTCTCTATGTATGCAGTATATGTATGATCAGTATATACAGTATACCTCTATGAATTGACAACAGAATAAGAGCATACATAAAATGAATTTAAGGCTGTAAGCGTCTAATACAAAATATACTTTAAAAAGAATATTAAAATGAATAATTCAGACAGAGAATGGTATGTATTATTAAGAATGCCGCCTTGGAAGAAAATTCAGAATTTGCAGCTTCCAATGTCAGCATTGCTTGTAACTTTTCTTTCCTATTTCTCTGAAACTAAAATTAGGGAAGCACTTGTTTATTGCAGGCTCCAGTTGTTACTATAACATTCTGTATTGATGGTTGGACAACAAGCACTTTGAAAAGAAGGGGGGATGCAGTTCTAGGTAAATTCACCCCTAAAGGCTATTTATCAGGAAACATACAAGGATTCAAATTGTTATGAGCTTTGTTCATTATGATCTCCAAGGTAAAAGCCACTTGAAGTAATAAAGCAACAGTAAAGTAGCACAGGCACAAGTTATAATTTTAATATCAATGCAATTTTATGTTAATGTTTAGTTTGCTGTATATTCCATTATGAACACAGGCATTCATTGTATGAGAAAATATAAAGTTTCCTTATTTTTTAAACCAACAATGGAGTCACTTGGTTGACTTTCAATTACTAAATGGGTAACAATGCTAAATCAACAATAAGGCAGAATCAAATGACTGTTAGCATTGTTATAAAATCATTGATGGTGACTTATTCTACAGCAATTTGCTAAGTACACTGGTAGACAATCTATCATTCCTGTAACATTCATGCACCCATACTCTCTAGGCTCAGTAAAAATGGGAGAACCCCAAAGAAAACTTTATAAACCTACATAAACCTACATACTTTGATAAAAAAAAAACAGAATTATTTAAAAAAAGTTAAATTACAATTCAGGAACCCAGAGGGACTGTTTGTCAATGATGGTCATTCTGCCTATTAGGGGTGTGTGCAGTAAGACAAAAATACAACCCGGTATTCAACATGAATTGTATGTATGTAAATATATTTTAAAAAATCACTACCAGACTGCCCACCGTGGATATACGTCGCTACTTAGTTGTTAAATACCGGGTTATGGCAGCAGCTAGCTGCCATGGCACCAGTATATTTTTGCACAGTGGACGATCCGCTTTAACATAAAAGTGGTCCCAGCATATGGCCCCCACTCGACTTTATGCTATGCCCTTGGAGGACCGAAGCGACATAAAAAAAAAAAATGAATGTTTTTTTGCAACTAAGTGTAAATGTGAGATTTGAGGTCTTTTTGACCCCCATATCTCACATTAAAGAGGCCCTGTCCTGCTTACAGGGCCTCTTTATGAATACATCCCTTGTAATAAGAATAAAAGTGATACAACATTTTTTTTTAAAGGGACAGTGTAAAAATAAAACATAAAAAGTAAAATAAATAAGAAGGAAAAAAAAACAGACATCTGCATGCTCAGTGGGGATCAGTGAACAGATACCCCGCTGAGCATTGGAAGGGCCCTTTTAGAGGTGATTTGCCAAAACCTACCTCAGGAACATAAATCAAATACTCAATACAAAAATAAAAGAATAGGGTGATGTTTCCAACCAATAGCAACATCCAAATCGGCAGTATATTGACTATGTAGAAAGGGCTCCATATGCCAGTCAATTAGAAAAGATATAGTACGTGCTAGTGAAAAAAGTATTGCTTGCAAGTCCAGTGGTGCTAGTGATTGTGCAAATGCATTACCTCAAATAAATGCAAACATAGTGAGAACAAATAAGCTTTTCAGAACCCAATATGAAAACTGAGACCAAGATACCTGTGCAAAGAAAGCCAGTAAACTACTTGGGACAAGTGCTCTCAGTGGGAACAGTAGCTCATAAGTCTATATGGTGTAGGAAAAAAATATTACTAAATCATTTGCTGTGTCTTTTAAAGTAAAACTTTGTCCAATTTTGTCAAAAAGAAAAAGTTTTCCTTTGCAGATTGACTAAATATTTTAAAGATTTTAAAGTCAAGAGGGAGGTTCTGCCTCTTCAATGACCTAATTATTAACATCCTCAGCAGCAGTTTAGATTTTAGATGCTTACTTCTCTGAACAAATATGTCAGTGAAGATACAAATTCCAAGTCAAATAAATCAAACCGTATTTTTAGAGATTTTTAGGCTGCTTGTGATTTTACTTCAATCTCTGTGCGAACTTCAGGCAGAGGCATTAAATAATTACAGGAGTAGAGGGCTCACACTGAAAACTGTTTCCAGGGATAAAACATAACACTTTTAATTATTTGGTGGTTACAGAAAAGCAATGCTGTGTGTTATGAATAAAATTAAATATTTTTTAAATCGTCACAAAATTCAAAAATGGACACAGAACTTGCCCCTGTATTGGCTCAGCATGGCTTCTTCCAGGTTCGCAGAGCATTTAATAACTAGGTTAATAACTATTTTCTAAAGTGAACTCTCCTTCTTTCTTTAGAAGATTTAGGATCCAAATGTAGAACACACCCAATGGACTGTTGGAGACACAAACAGGTTCAATACAGTACTTCTATGTTTCTCCCACCAAGCCCATACACACTATATAATAAATTGAACCATAGAAGAATATTTTCTACAAAAAACACACACCACTGAAGATGTTGTCAATCTTATATAAAAAATTATCATCTACATTTTTCTCCTCAGTACAAGGATATATAAAAGGATGGGAATGCCCAGTAATTTAGGGATGCTGCAAAAAATACTTAGTAGCATTAAAAACATAATAGGATAAGGAACCTATTTTACTTATGTTATTGTGCATGGAAACCAAAAATCCTCTTTGGTCAACCTCCTACTGCCCTTTAACCCTTATCTTGCCCTCTTATGTCCTCGCTCTTCTTCTCACCTCTCCACTTACCTCCCCTCCCCCTCTTCCTTCTACTTTACTCTTTGTTTATATTGGCTGCACTTAACCAATTACCCAATATTCCACATGTGCATTTAGTATGCATTAATATTTAACTCATTATATCACCAATGTGTAAACTCTGTATGACCTAATTCTGCAGCCTATGTATTCCTGAAACTTTGAATGAAAAAAAATTGAACGAGAAAGAAACATAATGGGATACTTTCAAGGCCTAGACCACTGGACTTAACTATATAACTGCACAACACTTGAACCCTACAAAAAAGTAATTCACCCCATTTCACAGCTATCTGTCAGAGATAACCTAATGCATATTAATGCCCTGTACACACGGTCGGACATTCCGACGACAAAATCTGTCTGATTTTTTCAGACAGATTTTGGCCCAAACTTGTCTTGCATACACACGGTCGAACAAAGTTGTTGGAAAACATCGTTCAGAATGAGGTTACGTACAACATGTACGAAGGGACTATAAAGAGGCCAGTAGCCAATAGCTTTCATCTTGTAATTTATTCTGAGCATGGCTGGCACTTTGTGCATCGGAATTGTCTACACACACATTAGGAATTTAAATGATCGGATTTTGTTGTCAGGAAATTTTAGATCCAGATCTCGAACTTTGTGTGTCAGAAATTCCGATGGAAAAAGTCAGATGGAGCCCACACACAATCGTAATTTCAGACGACAGAATCTGATCACACATTGTCCATCAGAAAGTCCGACCGTGTGTGCCATAGATGAGCAGGTTGAACAAAACCCAAAGAATAGAATCGTCTGTCCACACAAACACTGTTCGTGGAGGAATCCACCCCCCCCCCAGCCGAGAGATTGTATTCTGACAGCTGGACCCACAGCGACTACAACCACTGATCAGGAAAAGCTTCCCAACTTGTCTGTTTGAAAGAAGAATGCTAATGCTTGACCTCTGTTGAACAGGGACAGCCACACATCAATCCAAACTCAGCTGGTCCCTGCTGAAATTGCTGATTTTTCATCCTTTTACTGACACCTAAAAGGGTTCTCCTTCCATCTTACTGGTGGATTAACTACCAATGACCATCCAGGTGGTTTGATAGCCCATTATCTTGTTTCTATCTCATTTCTGCCCTTTCCTTTTCCCCAACAATCTACCCACCTCATATTTATTCTCATCCTGAACCCCATCATTCTTCCCTTAGGTTTTTTTTTTTACGATATGCAACTTACTATAAATCTATAACCTGGCAAATTAACCTAGTTCAAATGGACTTGCAAATTCAACTCACTGATGTTAGGAATGTTATATGCTGTAATATATGCTTAGATCTAAAAAAAAAAAAACCTTTATGATATTTTGACCAAGGTATTTAAGTTTTTTCTTTTTATGTAAAAAAACTAGACCACACTTGTTTTTAAATGGCTAATCAAAGATTTATATCAAAATGAAATGTAACACAGTAATCTTATATATATTATATATATATATATATATATATATATATATATATATATATATATATATATATATACAAAACTAAGCAAAAAAAAGGAGTTTTACGTCGATTTCTCTAATAATATAACTATTTTTTTGGGCTCCATTCTATGTAAAGCTTTGGTCAATAGGTCAGGAAAACTGAACTCAACATTTTCTTAAAAAATATCTGCAGTGATGATTTGTTAACACTGTAAAAAAAAAAAAAAAAAACAATAACTATTTATTATGGAAACTGAAAAACAAATCAAAGCACAATTTTTTGTCAACTCAAAAGCTTGCCTTTGTTTGGTGAACTGTGCCAATCACGAGAGAGGGTCAAGCAGATGTTTCATATACCAGACCGTAAGACAAAGCAATATGTGAGGTTTCCAAGCAACCCAGTGCATCTATTTATTTTCTGTCCAGTCAAAAGAATGTTAAGGTTTCCTAGTTACTCTCAAATTCAAATTCACAAATCAGTAGCTTAAAATTGTAAAGCTAATTTGATTATATGCATTCAAACCTATTTTCCTGATAAGTATAAAAAAAGGATAAGATGACCATGACCCAGCTAGCTGATTTCATGAAATGCTTGTTATGGATACCTTAAAGCAAAAGTATAGACCAATAAACAATACCTCCATTCAATACAACTATATGTTAACTTAAAGTTGAATTCCAGGTATGGCATATCTTTACATATGTAATTAGAGGGTGAGACACTATAAATGTTCAGTGAAAACCATGAAAGGCTGTGAATAAAAATACAATAATAATATCCAACATAAAAATGTGACACAGATGAAATAAATGGCATAAGTAGCAAGCTAAAAGTCCATATGTGATAAATCCCAACACCAAAGTAGAATGCGCTGATATATAACTTCTAGTTCTTCCACCACGAGTGCTCAATGGGAAGGTGGCCACTCAACAGAGTTTGACCCCTTTTTAAAGGACAGTCAAAAAACGATTTTTGGAATTCCAGATTGATTCCACTGACAGCACAATTCCACTCCAATGGCCACTTGAGATGCAACTAGGATGTGAAAAATGACTCTACAGGAGACATAGTGTAGTATTTTATTTAATGTGGTAAAAACAGCAGCAGCAATAGCAGTTACATACACATGTTGAAGTGCCACTAGGTGCAATCAGCGTGTGCAAGTCGGCTAATCCCTTGAGGATAGTGTGTGTTCCGTGTCTCTCTCCGGAGGGCAAAGGCTAGTGTTGGGTGTCAGATTTGCTCCAACATATATTTTTCCATGATTGGCATCTTCAACAAGATTAGCGGACTTGCACATGCTGAATACACCTAGTGCCAGGATAGGTACTTCAACATGTGAGTGTAACCACTACTGCTGCTGCTGTTTTTATCACATTAATGAAAATACTACACTATGATAAAAATAAAAATACCTGGTCGATGGCCTTGAAAGCTGAAAGTCTCTGAAGTAAACATCACTACTCCAGTGATCTCTACTTGCTCCTGGGTCCTGTGCTGAAATCAACAGCCCAGTATACAGGGTTGGACTGTTCATTAAAGTGGAAGTAAACCCATGGATTTAAACAGTTAAAAAAAGGCATGCCGGGAATGCTAACTGCACATTGGCTGTGCTCTCAGCCAAATTATCAAACCATCCAATGGCTGGTGTCATAACGAATCACATGTGCAGCACCATAGCAGTTGAAGATTAAACAGAGGCAAAGATGGCAGCTTCCTTGGCTGAAACCGATAGGGGAGTTTACTTCCTCTTTAATAAACATACCCTGCCCAGAGCGACTAAAAATATTTAAATGCCTTACAAAAGTACAAACAAAAGTCAAAACCTAATGAAGCAACTCATATTTCTTGAATAACACACAAACTGTGTTTGCCAGGGTCTGGAAATGCAAAAAAAAATATTTCAATTACCACCACTGTTGTTTCCTACATAATATCAATCCTAATGTTAGCATTCTTGGAGATGGCATGATATATGCTACATTTATGAAAGCTTTTGTGGATAGCAAGCAGTGTGGGTAGACTGGTTCCACTTACATGCTCCCAAAACCAGCTGCAAGCAATAAACTCCTTGATGCACCTTATAAGGCCAACTCTTCTGACTTCCAATTGGCTGTTTGTGCCCCTTCCTCCACACATCCTACATTGATTTACGATGTCCATGCTATTATGCCTGTGACCTAAGTGACAGAATACAAAATATGCCTATCCAACTGGCAAAATCAACACTTTCTATGGATATTTTTCAGATTTTATAGACCACCTTATCTTGATAGTTTAACTGTCTGTACATTTCTGGATGGTTGGTAACTCTGGCAGTGGAACAATCATTTTGTTTTCACATGGGAATGGCAATGATGGATGGCGGGTCACAAGACATATTCTAACAAGATGAAAAATGTTTTGGACTATCTCCACACTCACATCTCATAGTCTATGTAGTTGCTGCTTGCAGTGCTTGTACTGCTTATATGAATCACATGGTGCATGGGAAGACTGCTCCATAAACATTAATCAGAACCAAAGAAAATTAGGTATTTCACCTTGTCAATGTTCAGAGTTGTTGCAGTTAATTTCTAATTGGACTTTGCCAACATTGCTGGCACAATGTTTTACATTATTATAGCTATCATTATATCTTGATCATTATATCTTGATGAGATATAATGATAGTCTTTTTTATATTGATGGGCAAAATCAATTTTTCTTTGAACTTCAGGGCCTGTATACCTGGGCAGTGTTTTATCACTAAAACCCAACCCCAGCAATCACTTGGAATAGAATTAGGATGGGTTAAAAAACACATCTCCCCAAGGATGCTTTATCACCTTTCAGAAGTTTTCACTTTACTTGCTCTCCCAGTGTGGGTATCTTCTGATCTTTATAAGTACCTACCATACCATAAACTGTGACTAAAAGCATGACAACAAAACCACTGGAGTTTAAGGCCCCTAGATATGGTTCCATTGGTGAAATGAAGGAACCCATCAGAAGAATTCCTAAAAGGATTAGATTTGAGCCAACTATGGCTACGAAACAGTGGTTGCTACCTCTGCTATCCCTGTTGCCATATCTGTGGTACTACTGGTTGGGTACACTACACTGTTGTATGGTGGCTTATAACCAACAATACCCCTTGTGGGTCAGTGAATGTCATCATATAGTAGATCTCTATTATTTATTTATATTTATTTCAAAAATATTTTATTGAGGAAATATAAAAGTAGGTAAATAGTAAGAACATAGGGTAAAACACAAGGTACATGGGCTCAACGGCCTAAAAATACACAGAGGGTCAGAATCCACAACAACAATGAGACATCTTCACCAGTTGTATGGCAAGCGTAGAACATAACAGAGAACAGAGAAGTATGTTGATCCATTGAGCGAATAACATAGAAAGGTTAATAAAAAAGAAAGTGGGAGGTCATTTCGTTAAGGCTAGAGAGTATTCAAGTGATATAAAGATAAGGGTTGCCTTAATATTGGCTGTGTTTTCGGTAGAGCTGTGCTCTTGAAACCTAACAGGTTAGTTATTTGTGATTCTGTAGGGTGATGTGGTGGATGTACTTCCGGTGTTACCGGTGTTTAATGGCCTGTATTATAAGTGGTTGTGGCTGAGGATGTTTTCAAGACCAACAGTCCTGCTGTCAGCCTTGGTTAGGGTCATTGATCATATTTCAGAGGTTGTAAAAGATGGAAGGGTGTGGTTATTAAGTGTGTTAATAAGGGGGGAGGGGTTAAGGGAAGAAATCTGGTGGAGATTCTGTAGAATTGGGGGGAGGGGAGGTGGGGTTGTGTGCAGACAGAGTAAGATCCAGGGAGGGCGTGAGCCTCCTAGTTACCCTGAACTTCAGCACACCTATCCTCAGTCCACCCCGAGGGATGGTGTTGAAGGAGATGTCATGGAAGCTTTTACCTGGGGGAGGTGGAGGATATCTCTAGTTGTTATGAGGGCTTATGAGTTGTGTGTAGATTCTGGAGTAGTCTTGAAGTGGGTTCAGCAGGCCCATAGGCAGTTATCTTCGGAGATATTGTCATGGGAAATGGCTATGAACGCCTCCATTTCATCAATTCCATTAATTATCAGAAACCAGTCTTTAATTGAGGGTGCCATGGGTTTGCCCCAGAGGACTGGAATGCAAAACTTAGCTGCATTCAGCATGTACATCACCTGAGATCTGAAATATGAGTGCCTGGATAGTGTAGAGTGATGTAGTAATAGTTGAGCGGGTGAGAAGTCCAGGGCCAAGGTAGTTATTTTTGATGCTATTTTGTGTGAATGGTGGGGCAGGACCACCAGATATGGATATGTGAACCAGACTCTGCGTTGCATCTCCAGTATAAGTTAGATGTGGTCGGTGCAAATTTATGGATGAGGGTTGGGACTCTATACCAACGATTAAGGACCTTGTAACCATTTTCTTGGACTGATACAGTTATTGAGCCCTTGAGAGTGTTCTCAAATATTTGCATCCACTGGTCCTCTGAAAGATCTAGAGACAATTATTTCTCCCAGTAGAGACATGTTTTGTGGGTGAGGTTGCTGTGAGTAGGGCATAAATGGCGGAAACTATGTGTCTTTGTGGGGTCTTTTCAGAGCATAAAGATTCTATAGGTGTGAGTTGTCTAGACCATTGTGATTTGAGCTTTGTGTTTGTGAGAAAGCGTTGTAGTTGGAGGTATGTCCATAGTGGGAATTTCTGATCTTTCATTTGTGAGGCTAGGTCTGCGTGAGAATGAAAGGTGTCGTTTTGGAAAAAATGTTTAGCCAAAATATGTACATGTGGCCATAATTTGGCTAGAAATTACGTGGGTATCCCAGGGGGAATCTGGATTAGAGCGAATCGGGGTCATGGGACTAGGCATGGGTGAGATACAGTGTTTGTGGTTTGTGTCATGGAAGCAGCGTAGTGTAGGGCCTATGAGTAGGTGGTCCTTGATGGCTGTTGAAACATGTTTGGGAAGTAGCCAAGGAGTTGTGGAAAGAGGGATATTAGGTCTCCTCCAGGTAAACCTATTGTTTCGAGGAGGGGTGGGAATTCCAGTCTACTATTCTAATTAAAAGGCAAGACCTATGGTATTTTTGCAGATCTAGAAGACCAATGCCCCCTTTATATTTGGGTGATATCAAGTGTACATATTTGATTTATGGAGTTTTGTTGTGCCATAGGAATTTTGTGTAAGCAGTTTTGTAAGTGGAAAAAAAGGTGGGGTTAAGTGTATAGGTATCTCCTGCATGAGGCATAAAAGTCTCGGGAGGACATTCATTTTATTATAGCGGCTCTTCCGAACCAGGAGAAAGTGGGTGTGTTTCATTTTTGTAGGTCTTGTTTTATAGTTGTCAAGGTTGTGGCGAAGTTCATAGGATATAAGTCGGAGAGATTGTATGGGAGATGGATCCCTAAATAAGGGATTGTGTTGGTTTTCCAAACAAAGGGGAAGTTGTTTTGGCATTGAGACACTTGTTCTGTTGATAAGGACACATTTAGTGCATATGATTTGTCTAAATTGATTTTGAGGTTGGAGATTTTTTGGAAGTGAGTAAAGTCTTTTAATAGGTTTGGCAAGGTGACATGAGGGTCTGAGAGCAATAGTAATATGTCATTTGCAAACGCTGCAATTTAAAATTTGTGCCCAGATATGGTGAGACCTTTGGTGTTCAGGTTAGCTCAGAGACAATTGAGGAATAGTTCCAGGGTGAGAATGTAAAGAAGTTGGGATAGGGTACATCCTTGACAAGTTCCATTTTTGACGGGGATTGACTTTTACTTGTGCGGTTGGGGTCGTGTAGAGAGGTAGAATGAGGTTAAGCATGTTGTCCCAAAGACCAACAGCTCAAACGGTCTTTGCCATGTAATCCCAGGCCACTCTGTTGAATGCCTTCTCCGTGTCTAGTGATAGAAAGAAGGCCCTTCATTGGGTCAATGTTAAGTAATAGTGGAGATTGATGGCATTATTAGTGTTGTCCCTGGCTTCATGGCCGGGGATGCAGCCTACTTGGTCTGTGGATATGAGTGACGGGATGTGTGGGATGAGTCAATTTGATACGATTTTCGTGAAGAGCTTAGTGTCTATGTTGAGGAGGGATATGGGGTGATAGTTACTAGGGTGTGGTCTTTCCCTTCTTTGGGTAGCATGGCTATGTGAGCCTCCAAAAGATGGTGTGTGTAGGGGGGGGGGGGTGATTGGTGAATTGTAGGAGTTCAGGCCATCGGAGTTCAGACCATCTGGGCCTGGGCTCTTTCCTGCTTTTGATTGTTTAATCACTTGTGCAAGTTCCTCACTAGAAATGGGGTTTTCAAAGGACTGGGCTATATCCAGGGATAGCGGTTTGGGGACATATTATTCTAGGCAGTCTCTGATATGCGTGGTTTTAGAAATTAGGGGAATCTGGGATGGATGTGAATGTAGGACATTGTATAGGTTTCGGTAGTAGTGTTCAAAGCTCAAGGCTATGTCTATGTTGCTTGTGGCGTGGGTGCCGTTGGGTTTTTGTATTTTTTGTATCGTATGGCAAGCTTTTTTGGCCTGTAGGGCTCTAGCTAGTAGTGCTCCGCCTTTGTTACTGCAATTGTAAAATAGTTTACGCGTAAGAGAAAATTTACGATTTGTTCTTTGGTTCAACTCCTCTAATAGGAGTGTCCTTGCTTGTGTGAGTTACTGCAGATCCTGTGCAGCTTGCGTTTTTTTTTGTGTGTGATTTTTGGTTCTTAATCTGGTTTGTTAATCTTTGAATGCAAGATTGGTTCTGGCGTTTGCACCTTACAGCGAGAGCTAGGAGTTCTCCTCTTATGGTGCATTTATGTGCTTCCCACTGAGTTAGGGGGTGTGTATCTGGGTTGTTGTTTATCTGGAAATATGATGGGAGACACGAGCATAGGTGATCTATGTTGGCTTGGTCTGTCAATAATGAGGCGTCTAGGTGCTACACTGTTGATCTTTCTGTATGTTCTGGCAATGTTAGTAGGATGGAGATGGGGCGGTGGTCTGTAAGAAACATGGGTTCGATCGTGGCTTTGGTTAAAAAATGTAGGTTCTGTTGTGTTATGAAGAAATAGTCGATTCTGGAATATCTATTGTGTGGAGCTGAAAAGTAGGAGTAGTCTTTTTCTGTTGGGTGTAGCATGTGCCATGTTTCATGTAATAGTAAGTTGTGAAGTTGCAAGTGTATTTGGCATAGGGCTCAGAAGGGAGGAGGAGCCCATGGAGGAATATAAAATGGGGTTGAGGGGGCATTGAATTTGCCACCTAGTATCAATATCCCGGTTTGAAATGAGGAAAGGAGATTTTATGTTTTTTTTATGTAAAAAGGGAACTTGCTGGGTATTTGGAGAGTAGATGTTGGCCAAGGGGATTGGTCTGTTCCATTGGGTACCTTTTAGGAAGAGATAACATCCTTTGGGGTCTACCAGGGAGTCTGTTATCTCTATAGGGCAGTGTTTCGCTAGAAGGATGGAAACTCCCTTTGATTTAGCCATGGGATTTGATGTGTGATAGATGATGACAATTAAAGCAATCTCTGTAAAATGTTATTCACATTGCAGTGAACAGGTCCCTCAAATTATCTAAAATAAACAAGAAGGTGGCTAAATATCTTATAGGGGACATGCACCATAGAGGACAACAGCGGCCTCTATCGGAACAGAACATAATAACAACATTTTATAATAACAAAATTTATAGTAGATAAAAATTATTAAAACTGAATCAATTAAAGGAAAGTACAGTTAAAAGGTAGCGATGACATACCATTAAGTAAATTATATCCCGAAGGCAGCCTCATACAAAATTGGTAACAAACCCATAAATATTATACATTGAATAAATTAAACCATTTTACTAATTACTTATAAAAAAGCAAAACATAAAAACAAAAGGTGTTAGTGAATACACCATGTTGATAGGGAGATTGGTAAACCAATATAGACATTTTTGACAATTTCCTGCTCCCAACTTTGTGGGAACAGTTTGGGATTAACCCCCTTCCTGTTCCTGTTCCGGTCCATAAAGGCATGGATGAGCGAGTTTGGGGTAAAGAAACTTAACTGGCCTGCACAAAGTCCTGACCTCAACCCAATAGAGGACCTTTAGGATGAATTATAACGGAGACTGCAAGCCAGGCCTGTCACCCAACATCAGTGTCTGACCTCACAAATGCACTTCTGGAAAAATGGTCAAACATTCCCATAGACGCACTCTTAAACCTTTGTGGACAGTGTTCCCAGAAGAGTTGAAGCTGTTAGCGCTGCAAAGGGTGGGCCAACTCAATATTGAACCCTACGGGCTAAGAATGGGATGCTATTAAAGTTCATGTGTGTGTAAAGGCAGGTATCCCAATACTTTTGCCAATATTGTTTATGTAATACAGAATTTCTTCTTTAATAAAATGTTACAATTCACTGAAACATGCCAATTATATACCAGACCCAGAAAAGCAAATCAGCTAGAGATATTAAAGAATATAAAGAATAAAGAATTTTATTTGTAATAAGTGTTATAATTTTTCTATGCCTAGTTTGATAAATGTTTATAAAATGACAAAATAACTAAAAAAGCATAGTATATATAGGTTGAATAAAATAAGTGTCCAACCATAATTATAGACATTACATATATTATACATTAATAGTCATTTTATTGCTACAGGATTTTTATACATTTATTTTTGAGAATTCATATCCCCATAAGTGTTAACAGAGGAAAAAATTACATTAATTTTGAACACAGTACAGAGAGTGTCTGTGATGGATGTTGCCAGAAGCATTATTACACCTTTGTAAATTCCCCAGCCTAATTTCTACAAGTGTTAGCAGGTAAGACTGAATGGTTTAAAAGGGAAACAGTATATATATATATATATATATATATATATATATATATATATATACACCACACACACTGATGCAATCAATGAGTGTTAATGCATTAAATCCTTTAAATATATATTTATATACATGCAGCCATATTTGCTACAGTACAGTGGATATATATGCATTACCACTGCTCTGTGTCCCAGCTATGTAAGTTTATCTTTGCCATTTATAAAAGAAACCCGTGAGGACAAATCAATGAATACTGTCATTGCTGTCCTTTATATGAAGATGCTGGTTGTCTGGCTACATCTGGCTTCAGTACTTTGAGTAACTAGTGTAGGGCAAGCATGGAACAAACATGCAAATAGTTAAAGATGTAAATACATTGATGTTTTAAACTGTTTTGCCTATCAACGAATTAGTATTTTTATCAATGCAGTCCTCAGATTTACCTAATGTTACCACATAGCACAGATCTTTCTGGTAAAGAACCAAAAACTGATGAGATCAACTCTCTGTCGTTCTGCTCTCTTCTCCTATCAGCATATTCCTTGCACTGCAGTACACTTTATAGGTTCATTGTGCTGCTTCCTTCTTCCCCACTCTAAAAACTGTAGTAAAAGGACTGCACCAGGCTTATACCAATTAAAATCCAGGTGCTTTCATAGCTTGCATTTATAAAAAAAAACAAAAAAAAAAAACATTTAATGTTGTTCTTATGAATGCAGATCTGCATGTATTTGTGTTTTATATCTTCCTGTAGTTCAATTTTTAGAAAGAATTGCTAATACACGATGCAATCATATTATTCTGTGGCATTCTATGTATTTGTCTCAGCAAAGGTTTCATTTGCTAATCCCAGTCTCTGATATACAGAAGGCCACTAGAGGGAGCATTTAAAAAATCTGCATGTAAAAATTACCATATTTATCTGTGTATAAAAATGCACAGATGTATAACACGCACCCTAATTTTAAGAGGGAAGTTTCAGGATTTTTTTTTTCTTAAATAAAGAACTTTGAAGCAAAAAAATTATTAATTTTATTAATATGTATACGAATTATAAGGTAAATAACGTAATATCAATGCATATTAAACAGACCCCCTGCAAATTAACAGCCCCCTCTGCACATTGCACACCCCCATCTGCACATTACACAGCCCCATTTACACTACACAGACTCCCTTTACATTACACAGCTCCCCCTGCACATTGCACAAACCCCTTTACATTACACAGATCCCTTGCACATTACACAGCCCGTCCGCACATTACACAGACCCCTTTATATTACACAGACCCCTTTAAATTACACGGACCCCCTACACGTTACACAGACCCCCTGCACATTACGCAGCCCGACCTTTACAATAAACAGCCTCCTCCCTCTGCACAGTACACAGAAACAAAGGGAGGAAATGCCATATGCTCACTAGAGCATAAACACTGCACCACTAATTAATAGTGCATATGTGGATGCACTATCTCTAATATTGCTGACTCACCAATTAGGTGCAGTCTCTGTGACTCAAAATTTAAATGCAAAGAAAAAAGAAATCCCTGAAAAAAAGGAAGCCAAAGGCGGACCAAGCAGCTTAAATAAGAAAAATCTTTACTGCACATTCATAAATAAAAATGAGAGAACATTGTCTATTAAGAACATTATGTCAGACCAGATTACAAGCACACATGTTAAGCACAGTTATAAAGTATACCCCTATGTGGGGCAGACAGTGGGGATGTAGCGGGCACTTGAATCCTGGTAATAAATATCTTCAGGAGGATATACACATACCACCACACTGTCATCTACCTCCTAAAGACTGGGGAATGGGTTGCATACAAGGTGAGGACTTGGGGATTGAATAGATTAATCCAGAAAAAATACTATTAATCTCTGTATCTTTTTCATGGCACATGCATCAGTTTGTAGTAGACTGTAAATAAAATGACAAAGGTTAGCCTTGCTTGGTCCTTCATTCAGAGCTCCTGGCACAGATCAAACTGTATGTTCAGTAGTCAAACAGTAGAACAGTCTGGATTTTATATAGTGACCATAGATCAAATATTGAATAACGTCGGCAGCTATGAGGGGATCAATAGGGCACAGGGACACTCACCCAGCCAAGGAAAACAGTGTATTATTCCTTCCTAGATAGCCCATATAGATACCTTGCTGATGTCCTGGTATGAGATCTCACTCTGCTCGAATCTGGTCAATCCAGTGCAGTGCGCTTGTGCTGGCGCGACGAGATGCGTTATCCATGACGCATCTGGTCATGCCACCGCAAGCGCACTGCACAGGATTCCAGGTATGACATTCTTAAGATAGTTACAATGGTCCAGCTTCGACCAATGTCCTGTTTATATACCATACCTGTGGGGTCTGTCTAGAAGCTGGAAATCCCTGTAGTACAAACTTCTACTCCAGTGATCTCCATTAACTTCTGGGTCCCGTGGCGAGCGCCTGCACTGCTGCATTCTGAAAAATTGCCATTCAGAGAATGCTTTGTACTTTCTCAATGAATGCAAAATGTTCTCTGATTGGAAGAGGTGGAGTGTTGACATCATGCCCTTCATCTCTGCCATTGGTATGTTTGCCCCTGCCAACATCTGAAATATGAGTTTTGGGTGGACTGATGACCTTTTAACAGTAAAATGAAGAGTAATCCTCTATATTCCCTCTTTACAGATGCTCCACTAGAACTACCATCATTCTTAGTACATTTAAAACATTTTGGAATATTATGGTATTAAAATAAATTTGAGTATTCTAAAAATCAATAGTGTCTAGAAAAAAAGATCTTCTCATGCCCACCTACCAGAAAAAACTGATTCCTGATTCCTAATGTTCATATGAAAGGCACACAAGTAAAGAAATAGCTGCAAGGCTTGAAGTATTAATGTAAATTGAGCAGCCTGCTTGTAGCTGTGTTAAAAAAACACTTTTCTTGTATAGATGCTAAATTTGATGCATTTGCCCATAACATTTATTGAAATTTTGTAGCTTTCACTAAAAAAAATGGCTGTACCCTTCTAAGCCTTTCTGCAGCCATTTAATTTTGATATAACACCACTATTTGTTTTATAGCTTGAAAACTACGTTTTTTTTTTGGCAAACTCATTCAACATTTATCCAACTTTTACAAACTTTAAAACATTGCCAACTGTGATGCTGCAGTTTAACTGAGCAAAAACACTGCCACATATAGTTTATTTTACTGTGATCACTTACGGTTTCATACATCAGACTCATATGAAGAGTGAGAAAAATGATTGTATTTTATTTATTGATTTATAAAGTCCTGATACTTTTTCAGCTTCAGATTAAAGAGACATTAAAGCCACTTCTGGACCACCCACTGTATATATACGTCATTAATTTACGTTAAATACCGCGGTTATGGCAGCAGCTAGCTGATATAACCCCCATATTTTTTTAAAAGTGATCCCTGCGGCAAGTTCACTACAAAATCATTTTTAGAGGCGGCGGGAGAGAAACTTGTGCACAGAAGCAAACACATACATAAGTCATGCCCACATATATAAACGGTGTTCAAACCACACATGTGAAGTATCGCCGTGATCGTTAGAGCGAGAGCAATAATTCTAGCACTAGGTACTACTCTGTATCTCTTAACAAGTAACCTGTAACAATTTTTAAAGTGTTGCCTATGTAGATTATTAAGTACCCTAGTTTGTCGCCATCCCACGCGTGTGTGCAATTTAAAGTATGACATGTTAGATATCTATTTGAGCGGCATAACATCATCTTGCGCAGTATATTAAACAATTGGGCTAACCTTACAGTTTTCAGTTTTTTTATTCAAAGATTTTTCCAAAAAAATTGTGTTTGTAAGACCTCTGTTCAAATACAGTGTGACATAAAATATTGCAATGATCTCAATTGTATTCCCTAGAGTCTCTGGCAAAAAAAAAAAAAAAATATATATATATATATATATATATATAAGGTTTGTAAAGTTTATAAGGTTTATAAAGTTATTTTCTAGCAAAAAAATACAGATTTTAGGTTTTAAACAACAAATGTCAGAAACAAGCCTGATCTTTACAAATACACATGGCAATCAAATATCTCTACCAAAGTCATATAAACACACATGCACAAAGTGGGGTCACAACATTATTCCTGGAATTCATAAAGACTGGTGTAGACAGATTTTGCAAAAGGGTCTCTCATGTGGTGGCAGGGCCGCTGATAGAAATCATGGGGCCCCGTACAGCCTATCTGACGGGGCCCCCTTCAACTCCACCCTGGTCCCGCCCCTGGTCCCTCCTTAAGCCCCACCCCTGGTCCCTCCTTAGGCCCCACCACTGGCCCCATCCATTGCCCCTCCCCAGACCTCGCCTTGAAACAAAGTGATATTTGTTTTTCTCTAGCCAGTTATAGGTTTGATTATCCAAAAGAAATACTGTTTTCAGATGAGAATAGACCTCTTTAACCACTTAAGGACCGCCGTATTGCCATTCTACGTCATCAGAATGGCACAGGCAGGCACAATCACGTAGATCTACGTGCCTGCCTTCCAGCGGGTGGGGGGTCTGATCGGACCCCCTCCCGCTGGATACGGCGGTCCGTTTCCCTCCAGCAGCGATCCGTGATGAGGGGATGGCCGTTGGTTTTCGGCCACCCCCTCTGGATCGCTCCTGGCCAATGACGAACTTCCTCCCACTGTGTATTGTTTACACAGGAAGGAGGAAGTGATGTCATTCTCCTTGGGGCGGTCTTTTTGACCGGACTACGAGGAGAAGACTAATAGTAAGTGTGCACCAACACTACACTGACATGTAGGTACACACAGGCACACAAACCCCCCCCCCCGATCGCCCCCCGACCCCCCCTGCCCCCCCAGTCACAGTGTCACTGATTGCATTGATCATTTCTTTACTGATCAATGCATTCAGTGTCAGTTGTAAAAGTAAAAACTGTCAGGGCAGTTAGTGTTAGGTCCAGGGTAGCCCCCTATCACCCCCCAATAAAGATGTAACCCCCTGATTGCCCCTAGAGTTAACCCTTTCACCCCCTTTTGCCAGTGTCACTAAGCGATAATTTTTCTGATCGCTGCAGTAGTGTCGCTAGTGTCGTTAGGTAGCTAGTTATTTTTTTAGGTTCACCGCCAGGTTTTTATATCGCTAGGTACCCCGATATACTACCCAATAATGGTTTTAATATCCTGATTGCCTCTAGTTAACCCTTTCACCCCCTTTTGCCACTGTCACTAAGCGATCATTTTTCTGATCGCTGCATCAGTGTCGCTACTGTCGCTAGGTAGCTAGTTATTTTTTTAGGTTCACCGCCAGGTTTTTATAGCGCTAGGTACCCCGATATACTACCCAATAATGGTTTTAACATCCTGATTTCCCCTAGTTAACCCTTTCACCCCCTTTTGCCACTGTCACTAAGCGATCATTTTTCTGATCGCTGCATCAGTGTCGCTACTGTCGCTAGGTAGCTAGTTATTTTTTTAGGTTCACCGCCAGGTTTTATAGCGCTAGGTACCCCGATATACTACCCAATAATGATTTTAACATCCTGATTGCCCCTAGTTAATCCTTTCACCCCCTTTTGCCACTGTCACTAAGCGATCATTTTTCTGATCGCTGCATTAGTGTCGCTACTGTCGCTAGGTAGCTAGTTATTTTTTTAGGTTCACCGCCAGGTTTTTATATCGCTAGGTACCCCGATATACTACCCAATAATGGTTTTAACATCCTGATTGCCCCTAGTTAACCCTTTCACCCCCTTTTGCCACTGTCACTAAGCGATCATTTTTCTGATCGCTGCATCAGTGTCGCTACTGTCGCTAGGTAGCTAGTTATTTTTTTAGGTTCACCGCCAGGTTTTTATAGCGCTAGGTACCCCGATATACTACCCAATAATGGTTTTAACATCCTGATTGCCCCTAGTTAACCCTTTCACCCCCTTTTGCCACTGTCACTAAGCGATCATTTTTCTGATCGCTGCATCAGTGTCGCTACTGTCGCTAGGTAGCTAGTTATTTTTTTAGGTTCACCGCCAGGTTTTTATATCGCTAGGTACCCCGATATACTACCCAATAATGGTTTTAACATCCTGATTGCCCCTAGTTAACCCTTTCACCCCCTTTTGCCAGTGTCACTAAGCGATAATTTTTCTGATCGCTGCATCAGTGTCGCTACTGTCGGTAGGTAGCTAGTTATTTTTTTAGGTTCACCGCCAGGTTTTTATAGCGCTAGGTACCCTGATATACTACCCAATAATGGTTTTAACCCCCTGATTGCCCTTAGTTAACCCTTTCACCAGCGATCACAGTATAAATGTCACTGGTGACGCTGGTTAGCCAGTTAGTTATTTAGGTTCCCAGTCAGGTTTTTATATAGCGCCAGGGACCCCCATATACTACCTAATAAAAATTTGAACCCCCTGATTGCCCCTAGTTAACCCTTTCACCACTGATCACCGTATAAGTGTTACAGGTGACTCTGGTTAGTTTGCTTTTTATAGCATCAGGGCACCCACCATTTATTACCCAATAAAGGTTTAACCCCCCGATCACCCGGCAGGTGATATCAATTAGGTTTTAGGGTCAGGGTCTGCGTCGCCCCAGGCAGCGCTAGGTTAGTGCCAGTACCGCTAACACCCACGCGCAAAGCATACACCTCCCGTAGTGGTATAGAATCTGAACAGATCAATATCTGATCTGATCAGATCTATACTAGCGTCCCCAGCAGTTCAGGGTTCCAAAAAAACGCATTGTTAGCGGGATCAGCCCAGATACCTGCTAGCACCTGCGTTTTGCCCCTCTGCCCAGCCCACCCAAGTGCAGTATCGATCGATCACTGTCACTTACAAAACACTAAACACATAACTGCAGCGATCGCAGAGTCAGGCCTGATCCCTGCGATCGCTAACAGTTTTTTTGGTAGCATTTTATATTTAAATCCGGAAGGCAGTGCTTGGTTTTCGGGGTCCCGTACGTGGCTAGGCTCCCAAAAAGTCCCCCACATGTGGTATCCCCATACTCGGGAGAAGCAGCAGAATTTATTTTGGGGTGTAATTTGACTTCTGCCCATAGCATGTGTGAGCAAAATATCATTTAGTGACAACTTTGTGCAAAAAAAAAAAAATTTGTAATATTCCCGCAACTTTTGGCAAAATATAAAATATTCCATGGACTCAACATGCCTCTCAGTAAATAGCTTGGGGTGTCTTCTTTCCAAAATGGGGTCATTTTGGGGGGTTTTGTGCTATTTTGGCATTTTATGGCCTTCGAAACTTTGATAGGTAGTGAGGAGTTAAATCAAAAATTTGCACCCTAATGCCCCGTACACACGAGAGGAATTAAGTCTGACAGACCTCCAAAGGAGTTCCGCCGGAGTTCCGCTGGAGTTCCGACGGAGTTCTGGCGGACTTTTCGACCGAACGGACTTGACCACACACCATCACACCAAACTCCGACGGAGTCGAACGTGATGACGTACGACTGGATTCGACGTAGGAAGTTCATAGACAGTAGCCAATAGCTGCCCTAGCGTCGGTTTTAGTCCGTCGGAGTAGCACACACACGAGCGGATTTTTCAAAGGGGACCGGGTCCGGCGGAGTTCCGTCGGGAAAATTTAAAGCATGCTTCATTTCTAAAGTCCGTCAGACTTTAGCTTCGCTAAAGTCCGTTGCAGCCCACACACGATCGGATAGTCCGCCGGACTCAGTCCGTCGGAGTTTGGATGTCGAAAAGTCCGCTCGTGTGTACGGGGCATTAGAAATCCTGAAGGTGGTGATTGGTTTTCGGGGTGCCGTGCGCGACTAGACTCCCAAAAAGTCCCACACATGTGGTATCCCCATACTCGGGAGAAGTAGCGGAATATATTTTGGGGTGCAATTCCACATATAACCATGGCATGTGTGAGCAATATATCATTTAGTGACAACTTTTCAATCCCTTAGGACAAAAAAATAAAAAATATTCAATGGGCTCAACATACCCATCAGCAATTTCCTTGGGGTGTCTACTTTCCAAAATGGGGTCATTTGGGGGGGTTTGTACTGCCCTGCCATTTTAGCACCTCAATAAATGAGATAGGCAGTCATAAATTAAAAGCTGTGTAAATTCCAGAAAATGTACTCTAGTTTGTAGACGCTATAACTTTTGCGCAAACCAAAAAATATACGCTTATTGACATTTTTTTTACTAAAGACATGTGGCTGAATAAATTTTGCCCTCAATGTATGACTAAAATGTAGTTTATTTGATTTTTCTTATAACAAAAAGAAGAAAATATCTTTTTTTTTTAAATTTTTCGCTCTTTTTCCATTTATATCGCAAAAAAAAAAACGCAGAGGCAATCAAATACCATCAAAAGAAAGCTCTATTTGTGGGAAGAAAAGGACGCAAATTTCGTTTGGGTGCAATATTGCATGACCGCGCAATTACCAGTTAAAGCAGCGCAGTGCGAAATTGGAAAAAGACCTCTGGTCCTTAAGGTGTTTATTGGTCCGGAGCTGAAGTGGTTAATATCTATATGTAATACAAACCATTAATGAATAAATAAAATGGTATTTTGAAAAAATTAGGGAGATTAAACAAATGACAAAGGTTGAAAAAAACAACAAGCCAGGTCTCGTTAAAGATAGTTTATTGTAGATAGTTTTCAGGTGTTTTTAAAGTAGGCAACAACTGGGTAAACATAAGTGTGCCAACAGGCCCAAAAACAACAGGAGTCAAAAGAACCAAGTTCAGAGTGCTGCTGCAATACTCTTGAACCAAAAGCTGCATCAGCAAAAAATTGAACATCCACATGTTAATTCTGAAAGAAAGTTTGACCAATCACTTCCATGCAAAGGTGGTAATGTCGTCCTCTCATGTGGGCATAAAATCTACAAGTATTGGCAGGGTATGTATTGCAGAGTATTGGCAGGGTAAGGATTGCAGAGTATTGGCAGGGTAAGTATTGCAGAGTATTGTCAGGGTAGGTATTACAGAGTATTGGCAGGGTATGTATTGCAGAGTATTGGCAGGGTAAGTATTGCAGAGTATTGGCAGGGTAAGTATTGCAGAGTATTGGCAGGGTATGTATTGCAGAGTGTTGGCAGGGTATTTATTGCAGAGTATTGGCAGGGTAAGTATTGCAGAGTATTGGCAGGGTATTTATTGCAGAGTATTGGCAGGGTATGTATTGCAGAGTATTGGCAGGGTATGTATTGCAGAGTATTGGCAGGGTAAGTATTGCAGAGTATTGGCAGGGTATGTATTGCAGAGTGTTGGCAGGGTATTTATTGCAGAGTATTGGCAGGGTAAGTATTGCAGAGTATTGGCAGGGTATTTATTGCAGAGTATTGGCAGGGTATGTATTGCAGAGTATTGGCAGGGTAAGTATTGCAGAGTATTGGCAGGGTAAGTATTGCAGTGTATTGGCAGGGTATGTATTGCAGAGTATTAGCAGGGTATGTATTGCAAAGTATTGGCAGGGTAAGTATTGCAGAGTATTGGCAGGGTATGTATTGCAGAGTATTGGCAGGGTATGTCTTGCAGAGTATTGGCAGAGTATGTATTGCAGAGTATTAGCAGGGTAAGTTTTGCAGAGTATTGGCAGTGTATGTATTGCAGAGTATTGGCAGGGTATTTATTGCAGAGTATTGGCAGGGTATTTATTGCAGAGTATTGGCAGGGTATTTATTGCAGAGTATTGGCAGGGTATGTACTGCAGAGTATTGGCAGGGTAAGTATTGCAGAGTATTGGCAGGGTATTTATTGCAGAGTATTGGCAGGGTATTTATTGCAAAGTATTGGCAGGGTAACTGCAGTAGTAGTAGATGTTGAATTTGGATTTGGCGGGTGGGTGTCTGGGCGTGTGGGTGGGGTTGGGGATTGGGGGGGTCGTGGCTGTCATGATCGGTGGCTGGAGAATCATTTATTTATTTTTTACATGAAAATTGACTTTGCTGTCCAGGTTGCCCGGGCCCCCCTGCTGGTCAGGCCCGGTACAGCAGGGCCAGTTGTACTGGCCTATCAGCGGCCCTGTGTGGTGGTGTTGTTTAGTCATTTAGTCATGTCCAACTCTTCGTGACCTCGTGGACCATAGTTGGGGGACCTAAGAAGAGGAGGATCTGGGTTGCTCTGTGCAAAACCATTACACAGAGTAATAAGAATTAAAAAATAGCAGCAGACTTCCTGAAATATAATGTGCCTAGGCACTAGTATTTTGTAACCCTATATCTGCAGTGTGTAAACATCTAATGCACTGTGCCTTTGATTACTAGTATCACATAATTTTGGATGAAATTAGGTGATGATGCTTGCTGATCTTTTCAGGACCTGTAGTGCATGCACCTCCATACTTTTCCTTCATATATTCTGTGGATCTCTGCTTTCTGCAGCTCTGCTGATGCTTTTGAATATTATACCACAAGTCATCCTCAGCTCTGAAGCAAAGACCAAGCCCCTCTACCAAAATGGCAACCCCCACACAGATACACAATGCAGAACAAGAAACGGTAAGTCACTATTTGAGGAGACAGCCTGCTGGAGACCATTTGCAATATTGGTGACTAGCCCTTGTCATCTGCTTGCCTTTTTTGGGTACACCTTCCACATAGAAGGCCCTTTTAAATAAAGGAATGCCTAGAGCTAAGAGCTGTAATCTGTAGTATCCAAAATAAATACAGTTGCCTATACAGCTTTGCAGAGAGAATTATACAATGCACCTTTAGGGAATTTGAAACAAAACATAGAATGAAACAAAAGGTAACCCAAAAAATATTATAACTTCTAAATTTGCCTACTTTTAACAGATGTGAAAAAAATGAATTATTGTGCTTTTGTAATTTTTCACCCAAGTACCAATTCTTGCACGTGATTTGAAAATTCTTCTAGTTGGTTTCATTGTTCTAACAAGCGAAGACTTGGCAAATGGTTTTCCCTTGAGAATTATTCATAAAACAAATATGACCTTGTTTAAACTTCTTTATCTTTATCTAGTAGCTGGGAAAAAAAGTTGGCATTTTGAACAAGAAGCTTTGTTGTGTATTACTGAAGCTTCTACTTTATGGAAGATTACTACTACATGGTCTTCAAAAAATATACACATTACTTTAAGTCCTTGGTGAGATCGTCTCATCTAAAATATTGTATAAGAATCAAGCATAAATCACATATATTTAAAACTCTGAAGGGGAGAAAAAAGACACAAAGCAAGATAAAATTCACAAGTAGTGACAAGTTTCCTACCAAAAGGGGATTACCACTTGACGGCTGTTCTTGACAGAGACATCCTTGGAGGACTTAAAAAGTGCTGAACATAACTCTGCTCTTGCTTACTCCCTGAACAATTTACTAACTTGTCAACTCCTCCTCCCAGGTGCCTGCAAAATCAATGGCAGGGAAGGCAGCGTGGCTGAGTCATTCATTCAGAACAAGAGTAATGCCTGACATATGTAAACTATATGCAGCATTTCAGTACACATGTTTAATGGAAAGAGAATACTAAAGACAACTGAATGTGGCTGGAAGTCTAGCGTCTTTTTGCTATGCGGCCTTCCATTTCTTTGTTGCCCTTTCATTTCTATCAATGTATCTTTCGCTATTTTGTCATTATTATTTCTCAGAGCAGTAATATCTCTAATGCTTAGACTAAGCACACCAATCACATTTGATTCCATTAGTCACATAGCAATGCAAAGTGAGCTAATATTGCTAGCAGGGTTCACTAAGACTTGGGAAGTGCATAGGCACCATTCCAAATCCATCTTGTTCTTCCCAAAGCTTGTTTTTTCTCTTTTTTTTTCTTCCTCTACCTTCATCACATTGCTATATTCACCCTCTCTACCATTTTTTTTCCCTCTAAATCTCTTCCAGATTTATATTATTACAAATGATTATCTTTCTTGCTACCAGTGTCAATGGCTGTTTAGAGGCATAGTCATAACAACCTTGTATAAAACATATTAAATGGAATAAACCTTCCCTATTTCAACTCCAATAAAAGACATTCAAACAGTTAGCTGGAAAGACCACAGGTTTACTGATTTACACAAGCAGGTATTCCAACAATAACAGCAAACAAACTTACAGTTAACTAGAAAACCGAAGCCAAAGGTCTGCTGTGGACATCAGTCAGAAATCATCTGACCGATGGAAAGGTTAACCCCGCAAATAAAGCTGCAATATTAACAATAAATAGAGTTGGAGAGTGGGAAAATTATCAGGAGTCTGTAGCTCCTTTGTTGGCAGCTGGATGAAGCATTATATTAGTGTGACCTCTCCTTGCACCGAATAATTTGTTCCCCATCTTATGACCCCCCCCCCCATCCTTTGAGGAATAAAACTATTAACTTTCAATCACTTCCTCAAAGGATAACTCCAATTTCATGGGAAAAAAATAACAAATGAGAACAAAATAATATAGTATGTTCAACTGCTACACAATCACCTTTCCTTTTCAATCTGCAAAGCTGTAAAATTGCAATGCAATATGGCAACTTGAAGGCCTTTTATACACCACTGGCGAAGGGAACACCAACAGTAATTTCCTGCTTATGCGATTGGCTGACTGATTTTCCCAGAAGTCTGCGCAAAGATAAATATCCAATTTTAGGCATCCTCTCCAAGAAAAAAATCATTTTTGGTGAGATAGTTCCAAAGGCTTAAAGGGATTGTAAGGACAGAAGATTTTTTTTATCTTAATTCATTCTACACAATAAGATAAAAAGCCTTCTGTGCGCACCGAACCCCCCCCAGCACCCCCTAATACTTACCTTAGAGTCCCATCTCTCTCCAGAGATGTCCATGGGTTTCTTGACCATCCAGGACTCTCTACCTGATTGGCTGAGATGCAGCAACGGCTCTACTGGCTCCCACTGCTGTCAATCTAAATCAGTTAGCTAATCAGGAGAGAGAGGGGCAGGGATGAATCAGGGCTCGGTGTCTGAATGGACACAGGGACTCGGGTGCTCCTATAGCAAGCGGCTTGCTGTGAGGGCACTTAACAGGAGGGAGGGGCCTGGGTCCTTGTGCAAAACCAACTGCACAGAAGAGGTAAGTATAACATGTTTGTTATTTTTATAGAAAAAAACAAGACTTTCAAATCACTTTAAAATCATATTAAAACTTACCTGCTCTGTGCAGTGGTCTTTTTCTTCTCAGGTCCCCCGCTGCCCCACTCCAGCTACGTATCAGAAATCCTCCAAAAAATGGTCTTCACACCCCAGAATTAAAGATGTAAAACGTTATTTTATTGTATTTATTTAAAAGCAGAACAGCAGCATTTTGTAATAGCTCTAGTAATCGCAGATAAAATAACACGCTTTGACTTTGGGTCGTGATCAAACTCATCTGGGTAGAAATGTGTAATTTTATCTGTGAGCACTGGATGTCACAAAATACCATTGCATTCCTTTTCTGTGGATACAATAAAATTACGTTCAAAATGATCTATCAGTAGTTACCCCTATTCAACTGGATTTTTTTATGTAATGTTAAGGGCACCTTCACACCAGGGAGCCACATTGATCAAATGGCTGTGTTCTGGGAAATCACAGTGCTGATGTTCCAATCCCAGCTTATCACGCTGTTTCTTTTTCCACAGAACTTTACTGAAATATCCCATGAGTTATATTTCAATACAGTTCTATTCGCTGCAGCTGTGTTGCCATGCAGTGGTTCCCAATGCAACCTGCTGTTCTGAAAAAAGTACCACATGCAGTACTCTTTTTTTTGTGGCGCATAGAATGAAAGTGCTGTGCTATGAACTGGCAGCATAAGCATTGGGGCTGCATTGGAAAAAAACTGCCAGAGTAGACCCAACACATCTCACGTGAACAAGTTCTAAAGACTTTTTGCAGCTTATTCACACCACTTCTTCATTTCTGAGTGCCACTAACATAATCATCATTTATAGCCCCACACATAAGATTTTGCCATAGTTCAGTTTCATACTGTTGTTTAGTATGGTCACACAAAGCTCAGATCGAGGCTTGGCTCACCTGTAGAGTATATCGAGTGGTGATTCAGTGTGCTGTCCATGCCCCTGAAAGACATCACTGTATGAAGAAACGAGTAGGGCGGAGCGACACACTGATGTCACCGCAACCCTTGAGTCCTGGAAGGACGAGTTGTTTGTATGTGTGTTGGCCCATGCATACGAGTTTAAGGCATTTATACAGTGTATGCATCATTGATGTAAGTGCCATTTTTTAGCATGTGTAGAATACAGTTTTATGATTTTACATTATGTGGAGTCTTTTTCACTTTGGGGTACTCCTATGACAACTGTGTCAGGAAGATTGATATGTCAATGCGGGAAGACCCTCAGAAGTCATAAAAAGCCCTGGCTGGGTATAGAGCCACAAGTGCTAGTGACCTCTTGTGGTGAAAGGTCCATGTGAGCTGGTAAGCAAGTCTTTCAGCCTCTGGTGGTGGTGGTGGATTCCCTTTTCAAGGTGGTGGATGGTGGTGATACTCACCAGGATTAATTATTACATCACTTGTGGACATTTATTTTTCAATAACTAGCACAACTCTGAAATTAGTTATATAATATTGGGACTGTGTTTATATCTCGCAGGAAAGCTGCTGCTTGCACTGCTTGTTTATTATGCTATATATTAGCCCGGTTTTTATTTCTATTCACATTAAACTAATCATCTTGAATTTGTCGAAGAACAACATAGAAGATCTAATCATTTCTGGAAATACCTTATTCAAGTGACATAATCCTGTTTAGTGGTGTCAGGAAGTCTGTAGCAAGTGTTAATCCTTTGAGTTATGCATACATTGTTGCCACAAATGTTCCATAAATGTTTAGACCCTCTATCTTTTTCTTGGATAATCAACATTTGCCATGATGCATTCTATGTTGCTTCAAATAATGTGACTGAGTCACTTGTATGACTATTAATGCTGGGATATGTTCTGGACACTCACTGGAACTAAAGACATATTTTAAATAAGCTGCAAAATGTATTCAAAATTACAGAAGTCCAGTTTAATTGTAACTACTGGCTATAATGTTTAAGAGCCATTCATTTAAATAAAGTGTTATTAAACCCAGGACCCTGCATTCACTATATCTGGTCTACCACAATACACAGAAAATGGAAAGGCAATTATTTTAGAAAAATATAAACTGCTAAATACTCTCTCATCAGCACTATATAGCAGTCTTGTGATTTCTATCAGTGTCTGGATTAAGCTAGCCGGAGGAGTTTTTTCATTCTCCTCCGACTGTGCTATGAGACTAAAGGACCCCTGACCCGCTGTCTGGACAATGCTGTGTTGATTACATGTATCCCACCCAAAAAAAAAAACTCTATAGCAATACACACCAAACTGAGCATGTGCAGAGTGACTCCAAAGGCTCTGTACTATCGGGAGATGGATTGAAGACAGTGGAAAACGGGGAAGATCAGAAAAGATAGGATCAAACAGCCTTTTTCCCCAATGCAGAGGATTAATCCCTTAGGTTCCACACTAAGCATAGCGCTTTCTCAAATAAAAAACATTCTTTAAGAAAGTGTTCTGCCTAGTTCGAAATATGTTGGACTTGAACTTGTTCCTCCTGGCTATTTTAAATAAAAGAAGAATGTTATTTTGCATCTCAGTGTGCGGCAGTCCTGTTGCTGGTGCAATTAATTGGTTCATTGGAGATGATCTCACCTAGAGCATCAAGTGAAATATTTTACATTCATTTAAAATTGTTTCATTCTGAGATATGCTGATACCTGAGCCATCTCCATCAGATCACCCCCCCCCCCCCATGCAGCTATTACCTTTTGTACCACCTCTCTCTCCTCTCCTCTCACCTCCCTCTCCCTTTAGATTGTAAGCTCTACATGCAGGACCCTCCTGTCCCTTCTTTACTGAACTGTATTGTAATTGTATTGTTCCCCTCTACATCATAAAGCGCTGTGCAAACTTTTGGCGCTATATAAATCCTGTATAATAATAATGATTTTGATCACTCTCCTTTACTTACCTCTATATTTGTAGAGTTTCCTGTTTACTTTTACACACTTTAACCTGTTACAACATTTATACAATGGTGTATTTTCCTGCATATACAGTAATCTCCTTTTCAATATCGTTATCCCTTTTCCTTCTTTTGTGCGTATACATGTCCCTTTCTTGTCCTATCTCTTTCCATCTGCCATTCTAACAAAATTGTGTGCCTATCAAGTGAACTTTTTTCCCCTAGTTTTGTCCTGACAGCTTATTTAAGACGTTGAGGCTATAAACAATAAATAACACCTAATTGATCTGCTCATGTTAGCTTGAAGCTGTGTATACTTGAGGGACCAGCATATTATTGACCTAATTTGTCATAAGGGAAGATTTACTAAGGAGTCAATGGAATTAATGAAAGTAACAACAAGTCATCTGTTTGTGCTGACTCAGAATAGTGATGGTGTGATATTCAGCATATTTATTACCTCGATGGCCAGATGGAATAATTTTTAAGATTATCAAACTATTATGTCGGGTACACGCGAGCGGAATGTCCGACAGAAAAAGTCAGACGGAAGCTTTTCATCGTATATTCAAATAATGTGTATGCCTCCTCTGACTTTTTTTAACGAAACTTCTGACGGACCTAGAAATAGAACATGTTTTAAATATTTCTGACGGAACCAATTCCTATCGGGAAAACTGCTCGTTTGTATGCTGTTCTGCTGTACCAAAAACAACGCATGATCCGAAGCAAGCACGAGACGGAGGCTATTGGCTATTGAACTTCCTTTTTCTAGTCCTGTCGTACGTGTTGTACGTCACTGTGTTCTTAACGATCAGACTTTGGTGTGATCGCGTGTACGCAAGACAGTTTCTGTGGAACTCCGTTGGAAAAAACTTCAGAGTTTATTCCGACGGGAAAACCGGTCGTGTGTACGCATGCATTAGGAACACCCACAAGCAATTCAATATAAAATATGTCTTAAAGGCACATTATTGCATATATTCATTCAGTAGTGTTGTAATACAACTAAAATAATACATAGAAGAGAAGAAAGAGCCTTACACAAAGGGTAAAGGAGGTGTGAGTGCTTCCGGGTACATGCTCATCTCCGTAATTAAGCATTTGTTTGATCACATTACAATTACATTCTTTACAAAAGAAAGCATCACTTAACATTAAAACACATTTATTGTTGGTTTATTACCTTTTGTTTGAAGTGCACTAGAGCCATAAAGTTTATGAAAAATAAACAAACTAAAGAGCATAATAAAAATTAAAAAAGATCATGCTAAGGGATGAATGACAGCAGAAAATGCTTTTATATCAGATATATGGAAAGCAGAAAAGACAGCTCTGTTCTAAATAACCCACCCCATATTGTAATTTTAAAAGAATGTTAGATGCTACATTGTTTTATGACTTACATAATCAATGGAAGTCTGCCAGTCCAAATTTTAAGAAACCGCACACTCAATTTGAAAGTAGCTCCAATAAATGAGAAATTGCTTTAGGACCTTCTCAATTTCCTATGTAACCTTAAAAATCACTTACATTTAAAAGAAAAGTGTAGGATTAACCACTTCCGGACTGCCAATATATACAGTGGCAGGGCAGGCCAGCTAAGCAAAATCACGTACCTGTATGTGCTTTTCTGCACGCAGTGTAGGGGGTGTGCACGGGGACACAATGGGAGCCAATTAGTGGGTACGGTGGCCGTAATGGCTGACACCACCTGCTGACTGCTCAGTGGAGAGACGGGGGTCTTCCTGGCATGAACATGTGTTCCGCCACCAGCCAGTGGTCTGGAGTGGAATCTCCGGAATGCAGGAAGAGGCCACCATGCTGTAGGAACCAGCATGGACCGCAAACTCCCAGGCGATGTCAAGGAGGCAGTGACATTTTTCAGAGCATGCACATGAGCTCCTTCTTCACAACCATCCAGAGTTTGCTTTTCTCATATGAAGTGCATCCCAGATTGCCTGTCCATTGATTTCCTGCCCATCATTGACTTTTGTTTGGATTTCATCGTTCATCATAGAGTTGTGGCAGCACCTTCCTCCTACACCAGCCAGTGTAGGAGGAAGTTGCCACCACAACTTACCGGGGTAATCTGTGGGTTACCATGCAGGAGGTAACTACTAAAATCCAATCTATTGGGAGAGGCTCAAGTATCTGGATACCCCATTACATGCTGAACTAAGGAGGAGGTGGTGCCCTGAGGACTGCTACCAAACTCACTGCATGCATTCTACCCCTGCAGGGGTGCAGGGATCTGGAGAGTGGGGGACTGAAGGGGAGCATGGAAGTCACCTATATTACTATATAGGCACGAGCCACTTTTGGACAAACACAAATTCACTTGAAGCCCTCTTGTTTTTTACACTACTAAAATAATGAACGTATAATATACTGTGTATATATATATATATATATATATATATATATATATATATATATATATATATATATATATATATATATATATATATATATATATATTTCACCGAGAAAAAAAATTTCAACAGAATATGTTAATGCACTTATTTTTAGCTTATTAATGATTTGGAGATAATTAAGTCATGCTGCACATTTATGATATAGCTGTTGAGATGAATTGTTTAGGATGAAATGTGGTTAATTGCTGACTGGGTGAGGACATTCATTATTGCACTAAGGACATTCACTTTCACATTGCAAGCTAATACACCAGTTTGCAATCAGCACTATTATTAGGGCTTTATTTGTATACATTTGCCTTAAACACAGGGTGAGAACACCCATTAAGATATCTATTTTATTTTGATTTTAGCACTCACTACTTATTCTTTAAAGAATTATATACTATGGAGGATTACCTTTCAGGTGACGACAGTGTTTTTTCACCTATTTTACATTCCCCTGGAAAGAGTGACCCATTGCGGAGGAGCACTCTTCAGGTGACGGGCAGCACCACCCACCCCTACACTCATATGACTTCTACTATTGGTACTCCAGTTGGAGCTCTTTTGGGGGGGGGGGGGGCAGCAGCCCAGCCTACACCTAAGCATGGAACCTAACAAATATTATAATAAAGAAAACAATTGGGGAAGGAATTGCTGTTCAATTTATCTAAATAATAATCTATGTGGGTGGTGTATGTTGCATTCTTAGTACTAAGGTTCCTATCTGTAACTGTATTTTTTCAGCTACTGTCATTATTTGTGGATGGTGGCTTATAAGCATTATGAAAGCTAAATAAACACACATAGGTAGTTTTATTGAAAATGGAGGCTTGCAGTACCACTTTCATTACATCAAGGACATTTGAACATTACAAAAGTACTGTTTGCTGAAAAGTAACTCAACTAATAAATAAAGGAGAGTCAGGTTGCAACAAAGGGAAACAAATAAAAAAATGATTCCTGTTCTGAGTATTTAAAGCAAGAATATACTATAGAAAAATTGCACTTAATTACTGACTGTCTTAATTGGGGAACTGCACAATCATGCAAACAATTTTAAACATTTGCAATGAATTATTTTATCCTTCTCTGCATTGTAACTTGCCCCGCCGTCATCAGCTGGAAGTCTAAAGGTATTTCTTGGCTATGTGTAGTAAATAAGCCCCATCAGCTAGAAGTGTGCTGTACATATTTACTACTAAGTGGCAGTTGAAGAGAGTTCAAATGGCCCAACCTAAGTAACTGTTGATGGATGGTCACATTTAGACCAGAAAATGATAGGTTGGGAATAAGTCTTCAGTTAGGGAGTAGTGTGTGTGTACGTGTGTGTGTGTGTGTGTGTGTGGGGGGGCGGATGGGGTGATGAATGGCCCTGTACTCAATTTTCTTAACAGCGACTACAGGGTCCCTACAATCTTCTGGGCTCCCATCAGCCTTTGGACTTCTGGACAGGGTTTAAAAATTCCAGCTCCTCATGCTGTTTGGTGCTCAAGGAGACCCTGCCTGATAGAACAATAGTGACTGGACATGTGAACTGTCACCACGCATGGGTTTTCCATAGCTGAGTCCAGCAGGCAGGCTACACAAGAGTATGCAGCTTCTGCTTAAAGAGTATGCTCACTTTTGGAACATGTTACAGGTTCCGCCTATTTTACCCTCTTCTCCCTGCATCTGCTCTCACTATTTGAAAACATAGTGTGTCGGCATCATTCATTCACATGCCTGCCTACATGTACCATCAGCCATTGTCCTGTACAGCTTTCTAAAACAGATTAAGTATTTTTCTCAGCAGCAGAAAGCAGGGGGCGGAGCTTTGACGTCACTGCAGAGCTAGAGCACAGGGCTGGGTGTAATCTGAGAGCTGATTGGAGGAAAGTGACACACCTACCTCGGTACAGGCTCAGAGAAACATAGAGCTGAGGGTTTGAGTCATCTGATGTGTGTTGGAGAGGAGCGGACCATCTCCCGGGAGGTTGAGGTGTTGGTTTATTCTGTTAGGGTTGGTTAACACTGCAGAAGTGCAGTCCAAGTGTGTTCTGAATAGGTTTTTGCATGCGCATTTTTGATGCATTTTTGAAGTCTTCCAATGCATGTTTTTTTTTTGCAGTAATGTTCTCCGGTGTTTATATAAGTCCCAGTGTTTTTTTTATGTGTTTTGCCACATTCCAGTGCAGTTCCTTAGAGAAAAATGTTATGCCTTGTTGACTGCACTGCAATGGTGTGAACTTTGCCATTGAAATTCAACCCACTGCCAATACATTTATGATGCAGAAAAAAATGCACTGGACTGCATGTGGTGTATTGGGCCTTAGGAATGAGTCGTCCAGAATGAAAAGAGAGGAGAGCTCAGGGGGAAACAAGACTTGGTTCTTTGCATCGAAGCTAAGTTATAGAGATCAAACGAGCACACACACAGGAAGGATTATTCGGCAGAAGATCAGCTGTCTCCAGGCTCAGCAATAGCGGGATCCTTTCTCTTGTCATGGCTTGGCATTGCTGCAATGTTCCTTACTGGATTTTCCAGGAGGTTAAACTTCACTAGTATCCATGGGCTGGTGTTATGTCTCAAGAGGCCCTACGGAAGCTATTGACCACATGGCTTTCATGTCTGAGGTTTGCAACCACTTTAAAGGGGGTTTTAAACCCTCAAGGTTTTTCACCTTAATGCATTCTATGCATTAAAGTGAAAAACCTTCTGTCATGCAGCAGCCCCCCTGAACCCCCCTTTTACTTACCAGAGCTCCATAATTCCCACGGGAATTCCGGCCGGTGTCTTGTGTCCAGATTGGATAGATTGTAAGTAGTGCAGCCATTGGCTCCCGCTGCTGTCAATCAAATCCAATAACGCAGGCACTGGGGGCAGGGCCGAGTCCTGCTGTCTGTGTCCCAAAGGAGAGCGATTCTCCGACGGGGTACTCGAGAAGAAGAGGAACCACCAGCGCTGCTGAGAGACCTCAGAAGAGGACGATCATGGTCACTCTGTGCAAAACCAACTGCGCAGAGGAGGTAAGTATTATATGTTTGTTATTTAAAAAAAAAAAACAAGGGTTTAGTAACCCTTTAACTTTAACGTAACCAATAACATATTATGTAGTAAATTATTAACATTTCTCTTTTATTTCCCACTTCCATATAGTTTTTAAAGTTAAATCACAAAAAGAGTAATACAGAAACTAAATACAAAAAGATTTGTATTTCTATCCATCCAGCTCTGAGATTTACAGTCCTGCCACACCACACATTCCCGCAACACTTACAAGTCACCCTGTCTGTGAGCCTGTGACTGCACAATGAAGGAGAAGAAGCAGACTGATGAGTTTGTGTCTCTGTCACTCTGCTCCTTGTAATCAAATGAGCACTGTAACATAACTAATTGGCTCTCAATGCTGCTTCTCCCTAGTCTGAACTCTGCTCTGTACATGGGAGGAAGGTGTTACCAGGTCAAATCCAGGTATAGGATGCAACTGCTTGCATTTCAGAATTTTTCATTTAGATTATTTTCAACTGCCACCCCCCACGAGAGAGGCGGTAGTTAGAGATCTTTTTCAAGCTAAGAGGCTGATACTCAGGCACTGGAATCTACTGACTTTCCTTCCCACAACAAATGTATACAATATATGGGGCAAACCCTTAGAAGGGTTGTCCCCATAAATTTGCCAACTTATGGAGTCTCTGGCTGGATAACCCTGGCCTGAGCCCATTGGAACTGGTGATGGACAGGCTACTTATTGGCTAGACTGGTTATCCCTTTCCAGCAAATGTACTGGTCTGTTCTAAAGCTAAAGATGGAGGATTTACCCTTGAATGTTTCTAACAAGGTGGATACTGTCCCAGATAGCAAGCAATTGTGCTGCAAGTTTGAAAATGACTTGCTAAGCTATTGCTAGACCTGCCAGGCTTCACAACTTTGTAGCACAATTGTAGCAAGTCTGCATTGGATGACTCCAGATCAACTTTCTTTGCAAACATTCTGCAAGTCTGCTGGTTGTTATTTTGTGCAATAGTCAACCCACCACAGGGGTCACTGTGGCTGAATTTTCAGGCTGTAGACTTGCAGAGCTCTTGCTGTAGACTCACCACTGCAACTTTGCTCTTGCTAGAGACTTCCAATGCAAATCTGCTACAAATTGGAAAAGCGTCAACTAGAACTTGTGCTTCAAGTGCTCTGCAAGTGTCCAACTTGCAAGTGTAAATGTGCAGCAAGTTAACCGACTTACAATTCAACACTGCCACAAATTTGTGGCAAGTTATCCTCGCTATCTGGGGGATTGGTTTTTAAATAGTCGATTTGAAATATGTTATTATTATTATTCATGTACATCTCGCCATTACTGCTTCTGTTTTGTATTTTTGTCTTGTAACATGGTTTTTCAATAAAAGTTTTCTTGATTCAAAAAAATAATATATATATATATATATATATATATATATATATATATATATATATATATATTTTTTTTTTTTTTTTTTTTTTTTTTTTAAAGTTGGACAACCTGAAAGATCATGTTACTACTTTAAATTAAGTGAGCTATGTTTGTTATTCTTTCTGTAATTTTCAGTGTTAGCTTTCCTAAAAGTGGAAGTTCAAGCTAGAACTAACTAAGCTTATATTGGTTCCCACCCTTCTTCTAACTCCTATACTAGCTAGCCAGTAAAAGGAAAATGCTTATACTTACGTACCTACTCTTAGGGCGCTCAGGTCTGGTCATGTGATCAGCTCCCAGTGGCTGGTTTCATGGGAGAGCAGGGGCAGCCAACAATGCATGCCCCATAGTAAGCCTATATGTGACGTCACCATTCAGGCATTCAAACCATTGTCGGTGCTCTCTCCTCTCCCTTGAAGCCATCTGTTGGAGAGATCATGTGACCGGACCGGAGCTCTCTGAGAATAGGTAAGTATATGCATCTTCCTTTTACAGGGTAGTTAGTATAGGAGTTAAAAGGTGGGTGGAAGCAGTTTTGAGCATAGTAAGTTCTAGCATGGACTTCTACTTTAAAATGTACGGAAGAAGGAGAGATTTTGACATGAGGGCGCAGAAACAAGAAGATATATTTGCAATAACAGAATTAGTCTTTCAAAAAAGTAGCTTTGAAAGTTTAGTAATTAGGTAATCCTTCAGGCAGTATGGGAAGGGCATGTTACATGACACAAATTAAAAAAGCTTCAATAACAGAATAGCTTCCAAAGGTGCACAGTTGTATACATGTCAGGTTCTATATTAATACTGATTTAACTGACAGAAACACTTTTACTGTAATACCGTAAAAGCTTTGAAAGTTCAGTGTGCTTATTCTTGATCAGAGTTTACCCCTGAGTTATAAAAGTTAGTATGATTGACAGCACGGAGTTAGCCTGTTGTAAGCTGATTACATAACAGGATCAGCATACTGGTGTGCTGTCTGATTTAATCCTGACCTTGGAAAAAGATTACTACCATGAAAGTTTTGCAGGAGACTTGTAGAAACTGAAACATACACTGATTGAAGATATCTGATTAACTAATAACATATAAAGAAAATACAAGATCTGTTGTTTCTGCCTATCACTGGCAAATGTCCTATCCAAATAAAAGAAAACTGGCAAGAGATGAATGCCCTTAGACATCATAGGCACTATATCACCCTTGTATGCTCAAGATATAGGTTTGCGATAGCAAGGCAAATGTAAATTTCCAGGGTTAGTTCACTACCTCATTGATTCCGAGTCACTTTTGTGGTACAGGTTTCCGTGGTGGTGGCTCCTTAACTAAAGACATCCTAAAAATTCACAAAGTAATATATCTTGGTAGTTTTAATCATCGTGATTGCCCGACTTCTACTGGAGATTGACTCCAGTGGTTGGTTGACTAGAATAGTAGAGTATGTCAGTGTTAAAACTCCCAGTTAATTTCCATGAAATTTTGGTAAACATTAGTGGATTTTCCACTGGGTGCTGCAACATTATCAACGTGTTGACTATAATCACTATAGACTTTATGTTTCTTATGTTTGTGCATACCTATCTTTGAAACTTTGGCACTTGTGATATTGTGTCTGGAGGTTCCATCTAACATTATCACATTCCTGGTGTGATGCATATGTACGGTATATATAATTTCCATATATGTGTGATATATATTTTGCCTTTGTATCCAATTTGTTAGTTCACTAATTAGCACAGCTTCTTTTGTTCTATATATTAGTGGATTTGGGCTTCAAAGCACAAAAAATGCATAGGTGTGAATCCAGCCTAAATGGAGAAGTTCCTTAGTCCCAAACATCTCAGACATTAAACAACAACTAGTATTCCTTTGCCCTGCAAACCAATTTGCAGGTAAAATTCAAACATGCCTAGAAGCCTTGGCTACATATACCAAATGTAGATGTGTAAAACACTTGGGCATTATAACAATTGCAACACATATTCAATACATTTTCTCGTTATTGAAACTTTTGTGATTTCCCATGTCATTGCGAGTTCCAGACTGTTTTTTTTTTCTGCTTCTGTTAATACTATACGTGTAAATGTTGTTTTTATTACTACTGCTTGTTACTCCTGTACCGTTAGGGCCGGTTCACACAGGGGGCGACACGAGGCGACACGACTTGCCGTGCCGCGACCTGACAAGTCGCCCCCGTTCTGTACAATGGAACCGTTCTAAGAGGAGCGACTCGAGTCGCTCCGACTCAGAAAAAAGGTTCCTGTACTACTTTTGGGCGACCTCGGGGCGACTTGCATTGACTTCTATACAGAAGTCATTTGCAAGTCGCCGCTGAGGTCGCGGCAGGTCGCGGCGAGGCAAGTCGTGTCGCCTTGCATCGCCCCCTGTGTGAACCGGCCCTTACTGTAAAACCAATAAAAAATATAAGAAGAAAAAGAGGAAAAACAAAACAAAAACAAAAAAACATAATATAAAAAAACACATATTGAAATACCCTAAACTATGCTAAATACCACCCTCCCAACAAAAAACACATATTTAACTACCCTAAACTATAATAAATACAACCCCCCCCCCCCCCCCCCCCCAGCAAAAAGCACATATTGAATAACCTAAACTATGCTAAAACAATACTCTCCTTGCCCAAACCTCTAAAAACAGTAAATACAAAATAGGATTATTTTAGGATTTTTTTTTTTTTCAGACATATTTCACCTAAGCAGCTCAATGAATAAATTTAAAGCAAAATAGTTTTAACACACATAAATCCACCCATCCCTATCTCAGTCATACCATAGACTACAGTAGTGATTTCACACTGTTGGAGGAAAGTGTTGGATGAGGGTTGGTGTGTTTTCTTCTCCTCCTCTGCCAATATGGGAGCAGGCACAGACAGAGCTAGATTCAATTAGATGTTTCAGACAACACTGAGGGAGAGGACCTCTGTAAGAGCCAAGAGATGTAGCCCTACTGAAGAAATAGGTATGGGGATGGGAGAGGACAAAAGGACGCTGCTATCAAACACACTTTTCCATGTAGAGGTAAGGGGGAGGGTTGTAACTGTGCTGTGTGGATTTGGGCAACTCAGTTGGGGACCACATGGTGGCACCAATTCGGAAAGCATTTAAAATGACTGTCATTACCATTCTCCCATGCAAAGCACTGCAAGCTGAATACCAGACACGCAACTTTCATAAAGATATACATTCCTCAATAGCCATTTGTATGCACCAAATGTCTTTTCAAACCCAGGTATCTCACCACAGACTGCCAAAAAAAAAAAATACGGGGGGGGGGGGGCAGATAAAAGACCAGTCACTTCATATAAGGAAAGATAGCAATAGTGACCAGTATTTATTATAGGATACTTCTGCACAGAGCAAAGTAAGAGTGCCCATGGCTCTTGTATTTAGACATTATTTGTTTAGTTTAGATTTCAGCATCAGCATTCATTTCTACACCTTTTAATATTTCTATATCTATTTTTATTTATTTATTTATTTATTTATTTTGGAGGGGGGGATTAATTGTGGCCAAGTGTTGCAATAGATTAGACTACAATGGTAAAAAGATTTAGAGTGTAACATTATCACAACACAAGAATCAGCACTGTCAAAGCAATTAATGTACTGTACATTTGGGTTTCAAAGAATCAGCCAACTACGAGGTTGTGAAAACCCAACAAAGGTGAAGGGTTTGGTCTTTATGTATCTGTTATCAACTTGTGAGGTTACACTACGTCATTGGATAAATTAAGGGGTTATATGGAAAAAAAGGATTTAAGGGTAGAGAAAATGTACATTGGGTGGGTATAGGTAGAAGGGTAAAAAACACAAAAAAAAGAGGGAGGAGGTAAAAGAAGAGGGGGGGATGTTAAAGTGGGATGAGATGGGAAGGGAGAAGGGGGGTGGAGGAACAGGACTGAATTGGACAAAGAAAAGTCCCCACTGCTTCCACAGCACCCAGGTGCCCCCCTCAGAATCCAAAACAGGGGCTCAGCTGGTTAAGTTTATTAATCAATCCAATGTAAAAGGCCAGATCACCAAAAACTTTACCCTCGATCATGTTTCAATCAGCATTTAGCTTATTTGTAAAGTTGACTATGTATAAGCTCATTGCTGAGTGAAACACGTTAGTGACAGAGGTTCAGGTGATCTTGCCTTTTGCATTGGACAAATTAATAGACTTTTAACTGTTGCTTTCATTCCTGAGTGCAGTTTCTCGCTCCTTTGCAATGCTTGAATTATAAGTAAATGATGGACTGCTTGGGAGACAGAACTTGTAGCTGGGAGTACAAAAGTATGTTATTGGTGGTGTAGCATTGTATTGTTTACCATACAGCTATATATTGGCTATATAAGCAATTTCAAAACCAAAGTCCTCTACCTTTACCCCAATACACCTCATGCACTGACACTTTCCCAAACACAGCGCATTACCTGTCACTCTCCAGCCTACAATTTATTGCCTGTACAACAAAGTCTCAGACATTCTTTAGGTATGAACATGACCTTTAAATGAAATAGCACAATTTTTATAGGTTAAATAAACAACTAGGGAATTGTTTCAACGGGTCAAATATGAGGCAGGTTAATCAATATGAAAAAGGTGATAAAATAATTATTTTAGATTCTGTAATATTGGGAAGAATGTCTTATGTATTCAGCTCCTAAAGAGATGGAACATCTCTTTCAAACTTGCACTTCTTTTATTGCATTATGACTTGGCCTACAATCACTTGATCCACGGCCATGCCACATGCAATTTACTGTGTTTTTTTTGTTTTTTTTTACCAGAACTAGCAAAATGCTTATAGTGATTGTAAAGGCAGAAGTTTTTTTTATTATCGTAATTCATTCTATGCATTTAGATAAAAAAAAACTTCTGTGCAGCAGCCCCCCTCAGCCCCCTAATACTTACCTGAGCCTGCTCTAGATCCTAGATGTTGCAGTAGTGTTTCAACTGCCCCGTACTGCCTTCTTCATTGGCTGAGACAGCAGTGCAGCACCATTGGCTCCCGCTGCTGTCAATCAGTCAGTCAGCCAATGAGAAGAGAAATGGGACAGGACCGGCCACAGCCCTGTGTCTGACTGGACACATGGACGTGTAACTTGGTATGGGTACTCCCATAGCAAGCTGCTTGCTATGGGGGGCATCAACAAGAGGGGGGGCGCAGGAGCACTGAACAGGGACCTGAGAATAAGGGTATCAGGGCTGCTCTGTGCAAAACCAACTGCACATGGCAGGTAAGTATAACATGGTTTTTATTTTTAACTAAAAAAACAAGACTTTGCATTGATTTTAAGTGTGAGAGAATGCCTTGTTTTCAACAGAGCTCGTTCACACAATGGAAGTGAGGAACTTCAATAAATTTCACATGCAAGTTGCATGAGCTTTTAACTGTTACAGTGCATGCCAATGCATATACACTCTCCAAACAATGTGGTACGATGTCATAGAATAGTAAACTCTAAACAAACTTATAAGAAAGATCTTAAATAGCACATATGGGGGGTTATTTACTAAAGGGAAATCCACTTTGCACTGCAAATGCACTTGAAAGACTTGAAAGTGTACTTAAAGTTGTCAGTCTTGCCTGCTCCTGCACTTAAAATGCACTTGGGAGTAAAGTCGCTGTAGATCCGAGGGGGACATGCAAGGAAAATAAAAAACAGCATTTTAGCTTTCACATGATTGGATGATAAAATCAGCAGAGCTTCCCCTCATTTCAGATCTACTCCTTAGATTTAGAGCGACTGCACTTCCAAGTGCACTTGCAGTGCAAAGTGGATTTGCCTTTCGTAAATAACCTCCATAGTGTTCATTTATGCATATTATGGCCATGTATTTTAAAGCATTGCCGGCACAAACAAAATCATAGGTTTATCCAAAGGTTCCTTTTTTCGTTTTTGATGTGGGTAGGGATAGAACCCCTGTTATGTATTTATTTCTGCCTGTGTCCCAGCTGGGGACATTAACACTATCTATTTGTCAGGGTGACCATTGTCACTGGGACTGAATGGTAAAGAATATTCTGAATGTTAAATTAGCACCAGAGCTAGAATAGCAGTGAAAGTTTCTATTTAGGACAATAGTTTCAGTGACAATTGTCTAAACTAGGGTTTCTCAATCAGGGTTCCATGGATCCTAAAGTTCCTCCAAGGGTTGCTAGATATTCCTTGAACAATGAGTTATTTCTGCCTCACTGACACTATTGATCTTTTAAGCTAACTGTAAGGGGGTAATTCATCGCAATGACAACAAATGTAAGGTGCATTATTCCCACTCACCATCACAATAATGGATTATATGTTGTAGATATAATAATTATTAGCAGAGGTTCCCTGAGACCAGAAAGTTATTTCAAGGGTTTATCTGTGTTGAAACGGTTAAGAAGGCTGGTCTAAACAGTGTTCTCCCCCACTGTACAGCCATAGCCAACAGTTTTGAGAATGACATAAATATTATTTTCACAAAGTCTGCTGCCTCAGTTTTTATGATGGCAACTTGCATATATCCCAGAATGTTATGAAGAGTGATCCCTCTTTGCCATAAAAAAAAAAAAAAGAACTTAACCCCATGAAAAACATTTCCACTGCACTTGTGAAGAAGGCTTCAGTGCACCTTAGAAAGTCCAGCAAGTATGGCCTGGTATCAAGATGGGAAAAACATCAGGGACAGACTGATATTCTGGAAAAGGTACAGGGATTGGACTGCTGAGGACTGGGGTAAAGTAATTTTCTGTGATGAATCCTCTTACCAATTGTTTGAGGCATCCGGAAAAAACCTTGTCCGGAGAACAAAAGGTGAGGGCTACCATCAGTCCCATGTCATGCCAACAGTAAATCATCCTGAGACCATTCATGTGTGGGGTTTCTTCTCAGCCAAGGGAGTGAGCTCACTCCCAATTTTGCATGAGAACACAGCCATGAATAAAGAATGGTACAAAAACATCCTCCAAGAGAAACTTTTCCCAACCATCCAAGAACAGTTTGGTAACGAACAATGCCTTTTCCAGCATTATGAAGCACCTTGCCATAAGGCAAAAGTGATAATTGAGTGGCTTGGGGAACAAAACATTGGAATGTTGGGTCCATGGCCAGGAAACTCCCCAGACCTTAATCCTATTGAGAACTTGTGGTTGATCCTCAAAAGGCCCACAAACAAAAAAAAAACTCTTCAAATGCTTACAAAGGTGATAACTAAGTGGCTTCTGAACAAAATATCACAATTTTGGGCCCATGGCTAGGAAACTACCCAGACCTTAATCCCATTGAGAACTTGTGGTCAATCTTCAAGAAGTGGGTGAACAAAAAAAAATTCTGACAAACTCCAAGCATTGGCATGGGCAAGAATGGGCTGGCATTAATCAGGATGTAGCCCAGAAGCTGATTGACAGCATGCCAGGGTGAACTGCAGAAGTCTTGAAAAAGAAGGGTCAACACTGAAAATGTTGACTCTTTGCATAAACGTAATGTAATTATCAATAAAAGCCCTTGACACTTATGAAATGCTTGTAATTATACTTTAGTATACTACTGTGCCATCTGACAAAAAGATCCAAAAACACTGAAGCAGCAGACTTTGCGAAAATTTATATTCTCGAAATTCTCAAAACTTTTGGCCATGGTCATTTCCTGTTGTATGTAAAGGATAGGAAATGAAGGCAAACATCCCCAATGGGATACAGAAGGCAAAAAGAAAGAAATAAAATCGCAGGAGTTTTAACTATTCCCTAATGCATTCAAAATGAAAAAAATAATAAGTTTTGGTTTTACATATACTTTGATATTTTTCTAGTCTTTAAGTGAAAAATTGCAAGTTATATTAGTAGAATTTATTTGGTAGCTTTGAAAATTATGCAGCCAAGCTTACAATCATTCTGATTTGTTTGTACAATTGAGAGGGCGGGTGAACAGCTCCTTCATTCCTCAAAATAACCTTCAAATAAGCATAACAAAAAACAAGCTCTATTCTACATTGACTGTGCCATTTTCAACAGCATCTTAAGGAGCAATAACAGGAATTGCATCTCACTGGCGGGCCGTTATAATTGAGAAACTCTGAGTGTACTGTTGCCATCCACTATCCAGTAGCAAATGTGTGTCTGGTAATTAGTTTGAAAGATGTGATTTTCCTCTAATGCAGCATGCTGCTAATCCCCTAATCTTTGTAGAGCACTTGTGGATTCTTTTTTTTTTTCCTCCCCTGACTTACAGGTGTGACTGGTTAAAAATGTAATGTTCCATTTACATCAAAATGAAATAATGATTAAAAATGCAGTTAGTAACCCAATTAGTACCCAAATGAATCATGTGCTATTGAGCACAAAGAGTAAAACGCCATCCTGTTTCGAGAAGCACAATACAGTTCAGCTTTATCAAATATTGAATGAGAAATTTGCTGTGCTGCTACTGCTTTTTAAATATCTCTAAAACAGAATTTAAGAAACTCTCTCCTGGGTTTCCTGGGAAGAAAATATAGTATTGACGTAAACTCGGGAAGATGCGTGAGCCCGCTTCAATCCATTAAGTGTCATTGACTTTTCTGGAGCTTCTTAGTTTAAAGAGGAACAGGAGGTAAAATGGGGCTTGGCTGCAAAAAATATTTTGGTCTATTATTGAATGGTAAAGGAGGTGGTAAAACACGTTTTTGACTTAATGAAAAAGTTTGACTTAAGAAGGTGGAACTGAGATGGAGAAACAATTTTTAAACTCTAACTGAATTACATTTAGTTTGCTAAATCAATGTGTATCATAAACAACCATTTCTTTTTTTTTTTTTTTTCTTATAAAATATCGCCTTAATCTTTTTTTTTTTTTTTTTTTAACCTTTGTTGAATTTCATTACATGTAATCTATGGCATTGGCAGGCTTTCAGCCATGTCCTGTCTAAATGCATCTGCTGCAGGTTATTGCTCTGGACCATCAGTCCTTTAGAATTTCTGATAGTGACAAATGTGGACCATGCCCGAGCATAATGAGTTAACGTAGCCTGTTGTAGTCTCCACCAGGGATGCATGTGACAAATGACAAACAGGGACAGAATTAGGGGACAGTTGTCACTCCATAACAAATATTGCCTGAACAAGGATGGCAAGATTGCCAGATATCCGTTTAATAAAAGCTGCATATTTAAAAGGAATGAACATTTTGAAATTACATTAGTATGTTAAAGTAGAACTATAGGCAAAACTTTTTTTTTCTCATTTTGGATGGAGTAAAGGAGGGTTATAAACCCTTGGCAGAGATTTCTCTTCACTTCCTGTCCCATCACCAAACAGGAAGTGAGAGGAATTCCCTGCAAATAAGGTGAATTCCTTGGGGACCACCAGGTCACCAGAACTAGTGTCTCCATTGGAAGATGTCCTCTAAATTACTTTTCTGGGGACAACCAAGTAAAACAAGAACAGATCAACTGACTACCAGCTCCAGTGACTGTATTCTAGTGAAGGACATCCCAATAGCTCCAGTGATCACTATCACAGGCTGCCACATACAGTTACCATGAACAAGCCGTTGCAATGGAGGACAACATCTATTACTTGCTTATGCCTTGTTGATTAATGGTAAGGTACACCGTTAAAAGATGACCTTTCAGTAACCTTACTGAGATGATGTCATCGGTCTTCTTTCTCAAGTTTTCTCTCTCTCCAGTGATCAGGCTGTAATAATCTAGCTTTTTACCAAGTCCAGGTAGAAAGCTGCAGCAGGGGCTAATCTGTGTCAGATAATTGTAAACACAGCCAAGAACTGCACCAGGATTTACATAATTGTGTCATTTATGAGCCAGCACCTAAATCCAGAAGTAGATGCTGACCTTATGAACAAAAATGGGGTTCTTGTTCTGAAGAGAAAAGCAGATGAAGGTATTATCATGGTGCAGCCTGTTATCACTCTGAGAGGTAGAATTACTTGTAGGTTAAAACTTACACAATACTTAGCATGCTTGAGTTTAACATTAAAGATATTTAATGCTCACATTTTATCTTCTACCCTCAAACCATGTAAGCAGATGCTGAATGGGGTATTTATGTGCTGGTTATGTTGGCATTTTTTATGGTTAAATGTATTTTCTGATGTGTAATTGCACTGCTTAGTTAATGTTGCCCAGCAGAGGTGGTGCTGTTTAGTAGGTAAGGGTTAACTATGCTAGCCTGTAGTCCCAGGCTTTTTTGAAGAGTACCACCCTCTGCTGGACAAAACATATATAAAGAGCACTGAACCTAGGCCAAGAGCTCTTTGTGGACTGAACGGCTAAGATGTAAGCTGCTACTCTGCTGGGTTATCACCCCTTTTGAGAGCCCAGTCCGGGTTCCAAGGAGTATGTACTTGGATGGTCTTATATGGACTTATATTAACCAATGCTGCCAGTTATAGATTTACTACCTGTTGTGGATTATTGCTATTAAATTATGGGTTTACTGCCAGTAATAGACTCTTGTCTTCAAAGGACTTTTGAAGGACTTTACCACCTACTTAAAGTGATTGTAAAGGCTTGTTTTTCTATGTAAAAATAACAAACATGTTATACTTATCTATTTTGTTTCAGTGCATTTGCACAGAGGAGCCTGGATCCTCCTCTTTTCGGGTGCCTTTTCACTGCTCCTGGCCCCTCCCTCCTGCTCAGTGCCCCCACTGCAAGCTGCAGTGGGGCACCCAAGCTGAGTCACAGTGCCCTGTGTCCATTCAGACATTGAGCCCCCACCCCGGCCCGCCCCTATCTCCCCTGATTGGCTAGCTGACTTTGACTGACAGCGGTGGGAGCCAATGGCTCAGCTGCTGTGTCTCAGCCAATTAGAAAGGAGAATCTCGGATGACTAAGACCTTCGTGGACATCGCTAGACAGAAAAAGACAGAAAGGGGGTGTTGGGGCAGCTGCTGAACACAGAAGGATTTTTATCTTAATGATGCATTAAGATTAAAACCTTGTGCCTTTACAACCCCTTTAAGGTATGACTACCTCTTGGGGCACTACAAAAAGGACACTTAGAGAACTTTGTCAGGAATGTGTGATGGAGATCTCTTGGACAATGGTTTCTTTGTTACCCTCACTAATTGAGTAGAACTTTGTTGTTCAGTACTGCTTGAACTAAAGTCAGAAAAGGGGTGCATATATGGCGCATAAAAAAAAACAGGGCTTAATCGAGGGGAAAAGAGAAATTAGAGAAGATACAGTACAGAGGTTTAATGAGCACTGAACCTTTCCTAGAGAGGCTATATTGCTGTTCCTAATGACTTCTGTACATGTGCCAAGTGTCTAAGCTATCAACCAGCCAGGAAGCCGATGACATGGCATGGAAGACAGAGATTCTATTAGTGAAGAAGTTTGATGCTTGGCCCCTTTTACTAGTGACTTGTTCCCCACATACCGGGGCCGTCCTCATGCCATGGTTTTCCTTGGGGCCTTGTGAAGTGATGCCTCATGAGGAGAACAAGCATGGGTTGTAGCCAATAGCAACATATGGATTATAGGTTGGTGGAGACTGGTACAAGCTCTATGGTATCATCTCAGAAATTCTGCACATCTGGAGATAGGTAAAGTCTAACAGAAGTGTATCCATAGTGCATATGTGTGAACAGTGTAGAAGTTTGGCCATGGATTATAAAGAATCAAGAAGTGTGTTCCTGGAGGAGTCTTGATTTTCATTTAGAGCGCTGCCTTAACGCTGATTTCACATGTCCATGGCCTCTGCCTATATGTGAAAATGTGGTGTACTCTGTGCCAACTAATAAATCAATTAGTGAAAATACAAAACAGCTGCTCCCCTAATAAAGTACTTGACACTAATTAGATAAGGCGTAGAGGACGCTCTGCCTGCCACTGGGGGCATTAGCAAATGGTGCACTCCCGGGTCCCTGTGTTTCGGCACCAAGGCCCACCCAAAACCATAATTCATCACATTCTCTTATAGCACTCACAGTATTTAAAAATAATAATAAAATAAACAAAAGCGACATTTTCACTACTGAGAGCAACACCGAAAAACCATATAAACGAATAGGTCATTGTATAAAACATGAGCGTTATTTAACCTGATAAAAGACATTTCAGCATCAGAAAACAATAAGTGTTTAAACCACCTGGGAAACTGACTCAAAGCAGAAGACAACTAGGGACCACTAAGTAAGCCATCAATATTTAAAAAATACAGAATCCACAATTAAACCCATAAACCATATTGGGTTAGTAACATAATGACATGTTCAAACATAGCAGCCTGCAGCTATAGGAGACACTTGCAGGAATATTCAATAGAATCTTAGGCTGTGTTGGTCCCTTAAGCCTACTGCAGTGTAATGCTTACAGCTATGTGGACTGTGCCAATAAGGTAATTGCCACAGTTTCAAAAGAAGAAGTTAAAATTGTAAGTAAAGAAAAATTGTAGTCCTAAATTATAAACAAGCAGAAAAGATATCAACCTAAGGCTTATAAGGGCGAAAAAGACATACCAGGACTATATAAAGATAAATCCATACAAGAGGAGTTTATTCTGTCCAATAACATTTCGATGGATTGCAGTCCATCCTTGCCTTGACAAAACTAATCGCACACATACGCCTGCTGCGCAAGACCAATGAGTGCTTTTGCTATTTTCTGTTTATCTACGGATGTTAATTTAGAATATATATATATATATATATATATATATATATATATATATATATATATATATATATATATATATATATAGTATAAGGCTATGCATTCTGATGAGTAGTGCTGTACAATGACATGATGATGCTTCACTGTTTCACTCTCCAAATGCAAGTCTATGGCTCACCTCATTGTACACAACAGACTCTTTATACAAAAAAAACAACAGACTGTTTATGGGAATTATTGAGGATGTCATCACTCATTAAGCAGGGATGATAAACCCATTTGCTGATATAAGGATGTACACTAGAGAAGCTATTTAACATAAACCAACCCTTGAAATAAACTTTGGGTTACTTGTAATCCTTGCTAATAATTGCTATAGCTAAAGCTTACGGTAACAAAATAATTTTAAGTAATAATTTTGAATGGATAATAATATTAATGGTCAGAAAATAAAGACGTGTTCCCTCACATTGATGTTTCATGGAAAAGTGTGCCCTTGTTCAGTGTTCAGTTAAGAGAACCCATTATTTGGTGGTCAGTGAAGAAGAGCTCCTTTAGATTAGTGGTCAATGGGAGAATTGCTACCTTTCATTTGTGATCATGGTGAGAGGACCCTGTCACAGTGCCCAGCTTCCTTCTCTACTCCCTACATGTCTCTCCCACTGCCCCACACCACATACATGTGGGGAGACATGCAGCTAACATCTGGCCCCTCAAACACAGCTCCCACCATTCCATATTTCCTATTTGCAAGGTGCCAGGCTATCCTCTACTGCAGCCAGTATGTGGATTACCTCTTAGTGGCCGCAGACTTCCTTCCCCTGGGTGCCAGGATCTATCCGGCATAATGCACTCCTCTTCCTGTGCTGTGCTCCATCAGACATTGAGCTTGCCCCCTTCTGGCATGCCTGATGTGGCTGTGCAGGAAGGGGGCAGGCCTGTTGCCCAGGCATTCTGATTCGAAGTATCAGGTTTCTTCAGGCGCAAAATCACACCCCATTTCAGGTATATGTGTCTGGGCTAGGAAACCCAGTGTGTAATTTTTCTGTCAGTCTGCCTGTATGACACATATGCCTATGAGGTCGGGCCTACATGTAATGCCTCTGCCCCATTTCCCTGTTGCCCCTCTACTTGTGCCCTCTGGTTTCCTCAGCCCCTGACTCGGGACCAGGGTGCCCAGTGCTCCTCTTTTTCTTGCTCTGGACCCAGCAGATGCCTGCCCAGGGACCCACCTCCAAAGGCCTTCTTGAACAGGCCATCCATCACCCAGACCACATCCCTAGAAACCCGGGGTCATTAGGCATCCTCAGCTTGAGTCCCTGAGCCCTCCTGTCCCTCTACTTGCAGTGCGCTATTACCACCCTTAGGATTGTTCCCCCTTACTGTGCCTACTTTTGGCCCTGTAGACCCCTTGCTGTGCCATATTACTGCTCTAATAATCATTCTCCATTACTGTGCCCTCTTTTCCTGTGGACTGTGTTTCCTTCGCTGTGTGATATTACTGCCCTAAGGATCATTTTCTGATGCTGTGCCTTCATGTTGCCGTGTGGATTGTCTCCTTTGCTGCACTATATTAATGTACTAAGGAATATTTTCCTCGCTGTGCCTCTTTGTTGCCTTATGGACTTTTTCCCTTTACTATGCCATATCACTGCCCTGATGAACATTCTCCGTTACTGTGCCTTATTGTTGTCCTGTGGACTCTTTTTCCTTTGCTGTGACATATTACTTCCATGAGGATCATTCCCCCTTGCTGTGCCTCCTTGTTGCCCTGTGGACTGTGTCTCCTTTGCTGTGCCATATTACTGCCCAGAGGATCATTCTCCCTTGCAGGATCTCCTAATTACCTGGTGGACTGTTTTCTCTTTGCATAAACTGTTAACTCTTATTGTGCCCTGAAGATCATCTCCAATTGCTGTGCCATATTGCAATTTGGTGGACTATTTATCAGTGCTGTGATATAGATATAGTGGGGCAGCACAGTGGTGTAGTGGTTAGTACTCTCACCTAGCAGCAATAATCAGCAATCAAATCCCGACCACAACACCATCTGCCTAGAGTTTGCATGTTCTCTCTGTGCCTGCATGGGTTTCCTCTGGATACTCCGGTTTCCTCCCACACTCCAAAGACATGCTGGTAGGTTAATCAGATCCTGTCTATAAATTGGCCCTAGTGTGGCCCAGTGTTGAGAACAGCGGGGTAAAGGACCACGCTACATAAAGATGCAACTCAACTCGTATATGTTTGCCCTGTGGACTATTTCTCTGTGCTGTGACCTATTGCCACCCTACCTGTACGCTGAAGTTCCCAAATAAACGATTGCACATCGGATTCTGTTCGATTCACCCCTATTTACTCTCTCTGTGCTCATAGTTCATCACAGACCACACTGGTGACCAGTTGTTATATGGGAGAGGGTACTCAAGGAATGCCTAGCAACCTCTGGTGGAATCCTAGGATTCCATGGAACCCTGGTTAGGAAAAGCTGCACTAGAGGAACCATGGAAGACTCAGTATATGAAATACAATAATTGAAATATAAAAAACCAAGCAAATAAATGTAAGAAATTGCATCAAAAATACTTTCAGGTAAATGTTTCAATAATGACCTTTAAGGAGACCATTGTTCCCATTTAAAAAAAAAAATCTTACTGTCAGAATAATATCTGCATTGGCACCCGGATCCCCTTCTACAAATGCTAGCTTCATGCCTGGCTTGCTGATCACTGACCCAAAACAAGCAGACAGGTTGGGAATTACAACTTCACTGTCTGCATACTGGGTCACTGGGTCATGTAGTGTCTCACAAGGTAGTGAAGCCTGGTAATGACTCACAAAATGTTAATGCTATCAGTATGACAGCCATGGAACTAACATATTCAGAAGGCGGGTCTGGGGTGACAGCACAGATATTTTTCACATGACAGGTTCACTTTAATTAGAGAGACAGCTTGTTAAATTGGCCAGTAAGGCAGCATTTGTTGTACCTGAATTGATCTGACTTTTCCCTTACCCACGGTGCAATGCCAGTGACACGTCTGCTGCAGTATTCTAAAGAAAGCAGATTACTGTGCCAGTATTCCTGAGAAAATGCGATGTAACACCGGTCTGACAATCAAGCCTTATAAGCGTGCATACAGTATATTAGTCATGTAAGTGATTCATTCATCTTCCCATAGAACCTTACATTTAAATGTGCATATTTCAATATATTTTCTTTTTTAAATCATCTATGTAGGTACACGGTTTTAAAATGTCTTTTGGGGGAGCCTGTCTTTCCAATTCCATCAATTCAAATGCACATAATACTAACATCCCCAGGTAAAAGTCATGATGCAATTCTGTAAGACAGTTCCTGTATTTTCCGCAGTGTGGGTGTAAGAGCTAATTTGGTCCTTAGATTCTTTTGCTTCATTAACAGTCTTAACACATTCGCTGCAGCTTTCGAAAACCCTTTCAGGCTTTAACACTTCATCAGTAATATCATGACAAAATATATACGTATCAAAACACAGCCAATGCATTTTTCATATTGTCATGTAGACATTTTTTGCCTGCCAAGGGAAAAAAAAAAAGAAAGAATGAAAGAATTCCTGCCTGGCTAAAACGCATGAATAATTATATAAAATAATATTGTAATATTGCATTCCTTCAGATTCACAGATCCCTTCATACATAAATAGATTAAATGGTCGCACTGTAAACATGAGGATGCAGATGAGGTCTGAATCCTGGAGAATGCAAACGTTTGCAACGAAGCAACCAATGTTTTCATTTTCCTCCGACAATAACATTTGGTGACCTGCTTTGCTACATGCAGTCATCAACAAGACGTTAATTGTGATGGCCATCCTTGATCGCCATGTCAGGCTAGATTGCATGCCCTATCTTTTCATCAGCTCGAGAACTTCATATAATAACTATCCTGCATGTGAATAATAAAAAAAAAAGGCTAAACAACTCTTTCTGATTTCTATTGCTTTTTCTATATTAGCTGGCTCGCCGGTGAAATGCAAAAATTCTGATCACATGTAACCGTGCTGCATAGCAAAGTAATATTTCTACCTGAGGACACATTAGCTTACAGTTCATTGCTTGCTTTTCCTCGCTGCCTCACTACAGCATAATCATGGTGCAGAAACGCAAGACAATATGTAGGCACAGTGAGAACTGCCAGACAGGAGTATGGAAGTCTGGATGTTCAAGGTATTGTGTCAAGTTGCAGTACAATGGATTCATGAAATATCCTACAGTCTTTTTTTTTTTTTTTAATCATTTGTATTATATAACATGTTTACAATGTATTTTTATGCCACTTTTAAAATGTATCTTGAAGGCAATCATCAAAATGTATGTAAAAATGAATCTGACGTCTTTCTATTGGCCCATTACTATGATGGACAGACTCTCTGACTAATAGGGAGTCTTAGGTTGGAAATCCAGGCAAACAGCTCAATACAGAATTCCCAAACAATGTATACTGCACAGAGATGATCCAGGATTGAAGGTTATTTAGCCTTTATGAACATGTATGTTTAGATTCACAACCTCAAGTGTAAAATTCCTGCTGAGCTGCAGGTGGTGCATATAGCCAGCCATTCAAGTGAATGGTTGTACAAGGCTCTACTTGTGTAAACATCTATGCTTCTTTGTATCAGTGTTTAGCTATGCATATGCTTATGATGTATTTCTCTGGATGTGAATCTCACACGTAGGTGTGGAATACACCATCTGTGGCTCTCTGGGTGCAAGAAAGCATTGTGACTGTTACTATTGAATATTCTTTGAGCCTCTAAATGTCTGTACACAGGAGGCCTTATTGTGTAAAATATTAGAAGCGGAGCCTGGTTTAGGGCCACTGTTGACAGGCTTTTGTTTGTTAGAGAATGCTTATCTACCTATAAAGTCTATAAAATTAACCGAAGAAGGTGAAGTGCAGGTCAAATGCACTTGTAATGACTTCTGAATGATCTGAGAAGCATCTCAAACAGGTGTCAATTGCACATTTGCTCATTAAAGTCCATTCTCACTAGTCCCAAGGTTCCTTTCACATGGAGTGGGCTCCGTTAAAGCCCACCTACTCAGTGGGGAATCTGTCCACTGATCCTCGCTGAGCAGGCAGATGGCTGGTCCTTGTCCACCCTGCTTATGCAGAGTGGACACAGACACAGCCCACTCTCCTCCATGGTCAGATGTAAACGGACCATTTACATCGACTGCCATCCTATCTGATCCACCAGACGAATATTTTTAGTGGATAGGATCAGATCGGATGTTGGCAGGTGTCAACAGACAAATGTCTGTTGATAGCCACTGCTCCATAGAGGAAACTGGAGGGTCCGAACGGGTCCGTCTGAAAAACTGACAGCGGATCCGATCGGTCCCCTAGGGTGTAAGGGGCCTAAATCACTGACTGATGGAGATCAGCAGCACAGAGATAGAACATTTATGAAAAATAGGTGAAAAACAAGAATTTTATTTAAGACATATGGCAATTGTTTATAATACAAAATGTAGTTTAACAAACTAAGTTTTTAAATCTGCTGATGGGTAGAGATGGAAAGGCCTGACTCCTGACCCCCTAAAGGCCTTAAATGCAGGTGTGTTAAGGTCACTAGTAAGTGCTGACAGCACTTGATGAAGCAGGTATAGAGCCCTTCAGTATTATCTTAAATGCCATTGGCTCCCGTTGGTGCCATTTGCTCCCGCTGCTGTCAATCAAAATCGGTGAGCCAATGAGGAGAGAAAGGGGGTGGGTGCAGGCCATGACTCTGAGTCTAAATGGAAACAGGAAGCTGTGGCTCGGCTCGGGATCCACAGGAGGCACTCAACAGGAGGAACGAGCACCAAAGAGGGACCCGAGAAGTGGAGGATCTGGGCTACTCTGTGCAAAACTACTGCATAGAGCAGGTAAATATAAAAAAAGTTATTTTGAAATGAAATAAAAAAACAGAATTTAGTATCACTTTAAAATTATTGCAAGGCCTCATGCACACTGGACATTTTTTTCTGCAGCTAGTAAACTCTCCAGAATGTTATCCTATGGACAATGCACACATAGGCTTTTATCAGCATTTTTTGGCAGGGGTGTTTTCTGGCTGGCCGGTAAAAATTCCAGAACTAGTGGATTTGAAGAGGAGTTTTTTGGCTGTAAAAATGCTCGAACTCTGTAAATTTGGGCTATTCTGCATTCATGAGCATTTTTGAGCCACAAGCTTTTGTGGTAGTATAACATTGTTAAAAAATGCAAATGCTACAAAATGCTAATGAATAAATGCTGCAAAAATGTGGCAAAACATGCATTTGTAACACTGCTACTGCAGATTTTCTAACTTCCAGTGTGCATAAGACCTAAAGGAAAAAAATGTGATTCAAAATCAAACATGGTATACTTTCCTGCTCTATGCAGTGGTTTTGCACTGAGCAGCCACAATCCTCCTCTTCTCGGGTCTCCCACCGGCGCTCTGGGCCCATTCCCCTTGCCAAGTGCCGCCATAGCAAGCCTTTACAACCAATACTAATACTAATGGGAACCCTTGAATAAAGAGACACAGGCCAGGCATGGGTTACAGAAGGATTTCTACTCAGCAGCCATATTGTTAGTAGGTCACGACTTTTCTAAGAAACACCTTTTATAGCTGTACTGCTTGATTAAGTTCTCATTCAGGACAATTGCATTTAAAGACCGACTTCTGTAAGTCAATGGGAATTCTTTTATAAAGCCCATGGCTTTTATGACACTTTTTTTTTTATATAGAATAACTATCTAAAGGGACCCTTTGACTACAGATTTGAAAAATTTAAGTTAAGACCCATTCAAGTATCACTTTTGAAAATATATTTCAGAATTAACAATCTCGATAAGCTGTAATCCAAGGTGATATCATGAATGGGTAATAAGTGGAGAAAAGACATTACGGTAGTTAAATTGCTATAGGGTAGATGTTTTGGGTAGGTTGGAGATAAATGAGAATTTATGCCAGGTCACCAAGACAAGTAGGCATAGACAGCAGTTAAAACACTGTCAGACATTGTTACCCTTACCACATGTTTTTTTTAAATGTATGTGCTCCCATTGGAGAAATGTACCATCACTTCCTCTTCTCACAGGAAGTGAGTGGAAATCTACCAAATTGTGTCACATATATCAATAAAAACATGCCAGAGTCCCCAATTCTTTCCTGCTATGTCCAAAAAAATCTAATATATTGGCTGGAGTTGGGCATTAAAAAGTACAAACATTAGGTAGCCACTTTCCAATACTATTTATTTATTTATTTTTTCATTTTTTTTTCATTTTTAATTTTCAAAATATAAATTGTTTTGTTATTACCACTTCCACATATCATGAGATGGATGTAGCCAGTTTTCATACAAAGTTCTTTATTTTTATGTTTAAAGGCACCAGAAAGTAATATAGTCAAAATATGCCTCTTATCTGATCCCTGTGGGTTATATCATCAGCATCCATAAAAATATAGCATCTATTTTACAGCAATAGGAGCTCACACTCCATCAGATATTAGCAGTGTTATATACAACAAGAAAACTGTAACTGTGGATTTCACAAAGCCCAGGCTTCCCTGGCCACCATTGTGTTTAACCCAGCTGCTGTGAGTCATTCTGACACATGGTTGGGTGGCACTGACATTTAATCTGTCAGGGTGTCGGGAGTCACAGAACTGCTAATTTGCATATTATCAGCTTTCCCAGAGCCCGCATACCAAAAAGAGTTCATACACAAGTACATTAGAAGATTTAAATAGCTTCGGTTTTGCCAGAGTTTATATAAAGATGTTAATGCAGGGTATTTTTAGTGGAAACTGTTTTGTATATTGTAATGTTTATGTAATGGTATTATGAAATGTTCAAATTTTGAGCACCCTGCTCTATTCTTTTGCTTTAATGTACTTTTATAAATGTAAAAACAGTATGGAAAATATATATATATATATATATATATATATATATATATATATATATATATATATATATATATATATACAGTATACACAAAATGTGACAATTTTATTCCCGGAATCGACTGTAAAAAAGAAAAGAATCCACTTGTCAGGTCAGAGTTCTGGACTTTTTGGACAGATTGCTGTAACTTTCATAAGATTTCCAAGTGACAATGTTGGTTGACCAAAATTACCATGTTGAACTAACTCGTAGTGAACTATCCCATTTAATAAAAAAAAAAAACAACAAAAAAACAGACCAGAATGCAAGTATGAGGGTTCGCACTTTGTCCCCATTTGCATCTGTCCTTTAAGTTTTTGGCTGCCCAATTCTTCCATCATCATGGACATCTTCCCGTCCCTCCTTAAATCACCTATGCCATTCACAAACACTTGGTTTCTTCATGAAATATTCACCATAAGCCTGTTGATTCTTCTACTACTTCATAAAGACTGAGTGAACTGACCTTCAACCCAGGCGAGTACAGGTTGGAACATGTCAGAACATGTTTAAGTGTGAATAGCTGTGTGACACTCTACCATAGTGCTACGCTGAGGGCATTCTGGGAATTAAATTGACACTCCTCGTATATATAATAATATAATACTGTATATCATAATCTACTGTTTTCTGACATAGAGCTATATATGCACACATCTATGTAATTTTCCTCTTTAGTGATCATTGCTCTCAGACATTCAAGGCATAATCTTTACTATAGAACTGCTGAAAGAAAATATGATAGTGGCTAAGCCACATAATGCAAACTGTGTGATATATTTCCATCATTTATTTCTTTTAATTGTAATGATTATGGCTTACAGCTAGTGAAAACCCCAAATTCTCTCAGAAAATTAGAATATTGTTAAAAAGGTCAATATTGTAGACTCAAGATGTCACACTCAAATCAGCTAAGCTAATTAACTCAAAGCACCTGTAAAGGTTTCCTGAGCCATTAAATGGTCTCTCAGTCTGGTTTAGTAGGTTACCCAATCATGGGGAAGATTGTTGACTTGACAGTTGTCCAGAAAACAATCATTAACACCCTCCACAAGAAGGATAAGTCACAAAAGGTCATTGCTAAAGAGACTGGCTGTTCACAGAGTGCTGTATATATAGAAAAAGGTGCAGAAGCAGCAGGAATAATCACATTCTTGAAAGGATTGTGAAGGCCGTTAAATAATTTGGGGGAGATTCACAAGGAGCTGACTATTGCTGGTGTCAGTGCTTCAAGAGCCACCACACACAGACGTATCCATGACATGGGCTACAGCTGCCGCATTCATTGTGTCAAGCCACTCCTGAAACAGAGACATCAGAAGCGTCTTACCTGGGCAAAGAAGAAAAAGGACTTGACTTTTGCTCAGTGGTCCAAAGTCCTCATTCAGATGAAAGTAAATGTTGCATTTCATTTGGAAATCAAGGCCCCAGTGTCTGGGGGAAGAGTGGAGAGGAAAAGAATTCAAGTTGCATGCGGTCCAATGTGAAATTTACCGCTGGTGTTGGTCCACTGTGTTTTATCAAGTCCAAAGTGAGTGTAGACCTCTACCAGGAAATTCTAGAGCATGTCATGCTTCCCTCTGTTGACCAGCTTAATGGAGATGCTAATTTCATTTTCCAGCAGGACTTGACACCTGCCCACACTGCTAAAAGTACTAATACCTGATTTAATGATCATGGTATCACTGTGCTTGCTTGAAAAGCAAACTTGCCTGACCCAAACCCCATAGAGAATCTGTGGGGTATTGTCAAGAGGAATATGAGAAACACCAGACCCAACAATCCAGATGAGCTGAAGGCCGATATCAAAGCAACCTGGGCTTCCATAACACCTCAGCAGTGCCACAGGCTGATCGCCTCCATGTCACGCTGCATTGATGCAGTAATTCATGCAAAATGAGTCCTGGTCAAGTATTAAGTGCAAACTATACTGTACATGGGCATACTTTTCAGTAAGCCAAATTTCTATATTAAAAATATTTTTTATTGGTCTTATGTAATATTCAAATTTTCTGAGATACCGTATATACTCGAGTATAAGCCGAGATTTTCAGCCTCTTTTTTGAGGCTGAAAGTGCCCCCTCGGCTTATACTCGAGTCACCGCCGTCTGACTGCTCGATCAGCGTATCGAGCAGACAGACGGCGGACATTAAAATTCAAAAGCCGCGCCTCCTTCTCCGCCTCCGCCTGTGATAGGCGGAACACTGAATTTCCCAGCAGTCAGTGTTCCGCCTATCACGGACATCCGTTCATTCTCATACTACGGACGAGTATGAGAGGATGTCCGTGATAGGCGGAACACAGGCTGCTGGGAAATTGAGTGTTCCGCCTATCACAGGCGGAGGACGGAGGCGCAGCTTTTGAATTGTAGAATGGCCGCCGAGAAGAGCGGCGATCCTGGAGCGGCGATCCATCGGCACGACACGGGACGGAGGAGGCACGGGACGGAGGAGGCACGGGACAGAGGAGGCACGGGACAGAGGAGGCACGGGACAGAGGAGGCACGGGACAGAGGAGGCACGGGACAGAGGAGGCACGGGACAGAGGAGGCTCGGGACGACGGCGGCTCGGGACGGAGGCTTGGGACACAGGTAGGCTGGACACACACACAAGGCTGCACGGACACACACACACACACACACACACACACACACACACACACACACACGGATGGATGGATGGATGGATGGATGGATACACACACACACACACACACACACACACACACAGGGATGGATGGATGGATGGATGGATACACACACACACACACACACACAGGGATGGATGGATGGATGAATACACACACACACACACACACACACACACACACACAGGGATGGATGGATACACACACAGGGATGGATGGATGGATGGACACACACACATGGATGGATGGACGGACACACACACACAGGGATGGACGGACACACAGGGATGGACAGCCATGTCTCACCCTCGGCTTATACACGAGTCAATAAGTTTTCCAGTTTTTTGGGGGTAAATTGGGAGCCTCGGCTTATATTCGGGTCGGCCTATACTCGAGTATATACGGTACTAAATTTTGGGTTTTCATCATAAAAACTAAAATAAAGAAATGCTTGAAATATATCACTTATATGTAATTAATCTATATAATATATGGGTTTCCCTTTTTTAATTGAATTACTGAAATAAATTAATGTTTTGGTGATATTCAAATTATTTGAGATGCACATATATATGTAATGGGCAAATATGCCTGACTTTCAAGGTAGGTAAGGATTTCATTAGTGACTTTGATTAAATAACTCTACTGCATATACAACTGATTATTTGATACATCCTTGAGTGCGTGTGTTTGCGAATGTCTTTCCTACTTCACAATCAAATAAGCAAAGAGTGTTCCCAGGTGATCAACGAATGGACCACAAGAAAGTATAATGGTGTAGTGATATACTGGGTTCCTTAGCATTTGCACCTTATTCTTTGTATTCATCCCAAATGTAAATATACATTTTGGCCAAACAGTAGCTTTTATTGCCAAATTCCCTTGGAGCATTCCATTAGGCCAATCAAAGTCACATATAAATAAGACTGCAGGATCCCTTTAAGAAAAGTGTTACTTTTTAAAATATATTAATTAGTTCTGTTGTGCCGTTAGAGTGATAGGCATTGTCGTCTTGAGTTGTCTGTTCCTTAATTGGAGGAGAACACATTATTTCCACACAGCTATTCTCCACATTGTCTATATTTTGGAGCTCACAACTGTACTTACTTACCATGTTTATTGCTGAGAAAGGACATTTTATAATTGTTTATAAGGATAAACTATTCCAGCCTAAAGTAATGTGCATAATTTGTAAACACCTGAACCAAACAGAAAGGGAAATTCTGCTCTGTTAGGGATTGAAAATAAAGTGACATACAATACGGAAAAAAAATATTGTAATGAAAAGTACAGAATATATTGTTCTCTAAATCCAAATGCTTAGATTGCATGCAATATGCATAGTAATTGGCATATTTATGTTAAAATCCCTGTACTCAACAAATACAGTTGCTAAGTGCACAGAACTTGTATCATTGCAGTGATTCAGACACATGGGCAGAATAGTCATTATTTTTTAACCACTTTGTGATTCAAAGTTCTTCTACCTAGGTAAACCAGTTGGAATTAGAGCAATTTATGAAGGATGAAGCAAAATTGGGATAATTAGCCATAGCAACCAATGGGATTACCTGATTTATTTATTTTTGACCAGCATATATGAATCCTGGCTGGTTGCTTTGGGCCTGGAACATGTTACATGTCACACCCTAAATATGGGTGTAATGTGTAAAATGTTCTAAAAGGGGAATGTATCCTTTAAATTAGAAACCTGAAACATAAAATTGAACTGAGCCAAAATGGAAAAAGAAAATGTTCATAGAAGGGTGAAAAAGGCCTGGGAACTCAAGTTACAAGTCCACCTCCAGCTAACACTTTTTCTTTTTTTTTTATCAAATACTTTTTTTATTTTTTGTTGCAAAAAACATATAAACAATAAACATATAAAAAAGCTAACACTTCTTCAGTAGTAATGGCAAACCCCAGTGGGTTTCAGTGCTATTCATGACATTGCATTCTAGATGTCTATCTCCTACTGGATATTACGACAGGTGTTTTTTTCTTGGATATGATGTAAGTGTTCTACTTTTTTAAATAAATGGCACTGCTACAGTTTTACATGTGGAGGCTTTTTGTATTTTTATGGGCCATTGGAATACATGTTAAGGTGAGAGCTGATCCTATCATGAGCTTGAGACATGAGACCCTTAGAATTGCCTTATAAGTTTCGGTAAGTGCAACATCTCCTTTGGTGGTGGTTGTCCACATATGGGTGAATGATACATGGACTGCTTTTGCCGTTATCCATAACCATAGTGATTGCACCGGGATTCTTCTTTCTTTTTTCCTGTTTTAGGATTCTTCTTTTTAATTTATGAGCTGGACTTTTGATTTTATTTTTTTTGTATTTTGCACAATGCATTTTTTTTGTTTACATTGAGATATACACATGTGAGATGCTTTAAAGAGGGATTCCACCAAAAAAAATATTAAAAGCCAGCAGCTATAAATACTACAGCTGCTGACTTTTAATAAATGGACACTCACCTGTCCCGGGTTCCAGCGATGCCAGCAGCCGAGGCCGATCGATCGTTCGGCTCTCGGCTGCTACCGCCACCATTCTAGGTGAGGGAATAAGGAAGTGAAGCGAATCGGCTTCACTTCCCGGTTCCCTACTGCGCATGCGCGAGTCGTGCTGCGCAATAGGAAATCTCCGCGCTGTCACTGGGACCCGTGTGTGTCCCAGCAGACAGCGCGGCAGGGCAGGAAATGGCGTAGACTCCCACGGGAGTCTATGCCCGGAAGTGGGTGTAAATACCTGTCTTTGACAGGTATCTCCACCCCCCTCCCCCCGGAAAGGTGTCAAATGTGACACCAGAGGGGGGGAGGGATCCGATCAGTGGAGGTTCCACTTTAGGGTGGAATCCCGCTTTAAGTGTTTACACTTTATTATTTTAGCGCTGCCCTGTTATAATATATTATTTCACAGTGGGTCGTCAATTGTAGTGTTAGCAGCTATATGTTTATTATATTGATTTAGCGGTGCATTTTTCACTATATATATTTTTTATTGTTTGTTTGTTTGTTTTTTCCACTTTTCTAAAGAGGTTTAAACCATATGAATAAATGGTGACCATTATAAGCACCCCTATCAGTTTTTCTGGGGTTATCTCAACCCCGTAGATAGGTACAGTAAATATCTCCTAAACATGCACCATTTAGGAGACATTTACTTGTGAATGGGCCAGTGATGTCACCGGCGCATGCTCTCTGAGAGAAACGGAATGCCTGTGCTGCTCCCTCAGAATCCAGTGGCGTGAAAAGCGGTTCCCCCATGCATGCGTGGGAGTGACATCTTCACGGCATGGCCAATCAGATGGCCCAAGGACGCTAACCCTGAAAGGAAGACCAGGTGAAGATTGAAGCCCTGTCAGCGGTGACAGTATGTCATTGGAGGCCTTTGTTTTAAGGTAAGTTTCACATGATTTGCTGCACATTATAACTTTACCGTGCAGGTTTAAAAAAAAATGCATGGCGGTTTACTACCGCTTTAATACTATAATTACAGGCATTCACCTCATACAGTTACCAGAATACATCATTTCCATTGACCTTTGAATCAATGGTTAGTTTATAATATCTCCTGTGACCAGGTCTGCAGAGCTGTTGTAACATTATTAGGCACCCCAACTCTACTCTCTTTGGATTCTCTATTTATTAGTATGAAGAAGAGCACATAAGTTAGAAGGTATTGCAAATTATAGCAAGGGATCTTGCTTTTGGAGTATCCAAGACACAGAAGAAGCTAGGAACAATGGTTGCTCCATTTTTTTATCCCCACAGGTTGACTTAAAGCTTTACCATCTTTGGGCCCCCAAAAAATGAAGCATTTGCATACTGCACAGCTATTGCTATATGAAAAAAAGCAGGTGTTTCCCACCATGCTTTAGTACAATCATATACGTAAAACCAGCTAAAAATATTTTCTAACATTTTTAAGAATTTCTCAGCTTTGCACATACACACTCTTCTGTTTATTGATCAATAAATCTTAATAACTTTGAAGGGAAGAAAAGAAAAACAAATGGAGACAGTGAAGCAAACAAAATATTAATTTTCAGTGGAAATAAATGGCCCTGCATCAAGTCTTGTGGAACACCTATTTCACAAAGCAGTCAGAGCATAGAAAAGAAAACACAGAAAACACAATACATTAGTATAATTGGAAAGCGCATAAAAAATACTGTGCATTCAGCCTAACAGTTTAACAAATTTTTAAATGTAACAAAACTGGCAGGGGAGTAGTAACATGCAGGTATACATAAATACAACCAGGTGATAAGTTTGAATATTCCTGATAATTAAATCTGTTTACAATTAATATTTCATTTAGGTCCCAGAAACTGCCACATGCTCAACATGGTATAAAGGGAGATGAAAGACAGAAGATTATCTCTCTTATCTTCAAGCTTTCAATATTTAGAATGTCTCAATCCTCTTTTTTTATTTGATACGATTTTGGATTGAGGCACAGACGAAATAGTATTTAATAATAATAACTGGCAAAATAATATTTGCACAATTTTCACACTGTTGAAATATTATATTACAGGTTAGTCTGTGTAAAGTGTTGTTAACCATTTGAACCCTCAGGCTTTTTTTTTTCCTAAATCCCTTTAAGTCCCAAAGTGCTTTTTTTTTTCCGGGGATGTCTCGGTTCTGTACACCTTTTAGGATTTGTAATCTGCCTTAAAGAATTATACATTTCTTTTTTCAGCACAGATATGGCTTTATTTGTTAGCAAATTTGGATACCCATATATTTTTATTTCTTTAGTTCTTATTGGGAATAAATAGTAAAAAATCCCAACCAAGCTTTACATAATTTGTGCACCCACATATATTTAACCAAAAGTATAATCAAGAAAGTCTACTGATTGAAATAATATAACATTAGTGTGATTTTTATGTAACCAAGTAATGGTAAGATTCAAAGTGAACATGTGTTTTATGTTAGGAGAGCTATACAGTATTCCCCTTCCAACACCTCGTTGCGGTTCACACAGAAAAAAAAAAAAAAACTGTTTGTGTAAATTGGTAGCATAACATTAAGAAAAGATCAATTGAGTTGGTGAGTGCACAAATTAGCACATTGGTGACTTTTTCACAGGTTTTCAACAGCAAAAAATTAAATTACATTGTAGTATTGAACATGTCACAATTTTTCTAGGTAAATATATTTCTAATGGTGCTATTGGCATGACATTCTCAACACATCCATACATATCAATGACCATGCAATCCATACAAACCAAAACAAATAATTTCAGAAATTAAGTTATGTGTAATGACACAGGGAAAAAGTATTGACCATATAAAGAACGGGAGGTGCAAAAGGGCATGGAAAGCCAAGACACCAGCTGAAATCTATTAGTAGTAAAAAAGCCCCTTGTCAGTGCAAACAATATCAACTGGTTCAGTCTTAACTGATGGCATATAAACAGGTGTCTCATTACCAAGGTGCCACACAAGAAACATCCTATGATGGGTAAAAGCAAAGAGTTCTCTCAAGACATTTGCAACCTTATTGTTACAAAACATACTGATAGTTCCAGTGAGCACTGTTGCTGCCATAATCCAGAAGTAGAAAGAACATAATTTCACCATAAACCAACCATAACCAGGTGCTTCTCGCAATATTTCTGACAGGGGAGTGAAAAGAATTATCAGAAGAGTTGTTCAAGAGCCAAGGACCACTCGTGGAGAGCTTCAGAAAGGCCTGGAATTATCAGGTACAATTAATTCAAAGAAAACAATAAGTAATGCACTCGACCGCCATGGGCTGTATGCACACTCACCGCACAAGATTACATTGCTGAAGAAAAACATGTTGAAGCTCGTTTTAAGTTTGCTGCACAACATTTAGACAAGCCTGAGAAATACTGGGAGAATATAGTCTGGTCCGATGAGACCAAAATTTAACTTTTTGGAGGCCATAATACACACTATGTTTGGAGGTCAAATGGCACTGCACATCACACCAAGAAACACCATACCAACAGTAAAGTTTGGAGGTGGGAACATCATGGTGTGCGGCTGTTTTTCAGCATACAGGACTGGCAAACTTCATATCATTAAAGGAAGGATGAATGGAAAAATGTACCAAGACGTTCTTGATAAAAAGCTGCTGCCATCTACCAGAATGATGAAGAAGAAAGGAGGGTGGACAATTCAGCAAGACAATGATCCCAAACACAAAACCAAAGAGATTGTCAATTGGTTTCAAATAAATAAAATAAAGCTGCTAGAATGGCCCAGCTAATCACCTGGCTTGAAACCAATAGAAAATCTATGGAAAGAACCAAAGATCAGAGTTCATAGAAGAGGCCCACAGAACCTTCAAGATTTGAAGATTTTGTGGAAGAAGGGGCCAAAATCACACCTGAGCAACACATGTGACTAGTTTTTACATACAGGAGGAGTTTTGAAGATGTCATTACCAACAAAAGATTTTATAGTTTAACTTTAACACCTTTTTGTTTTAGTTAGAGTGGATAGGTATTTTATTGCTATCTGTGTCCCCAATATGGAGGTTGACTCTCTTTGTTTGTTTTGGTAACTATTATCAATGAAAGTGAAACAAAATTAAATATCTTGGGTTGTCACCAGAGGGGACATTTTCTAGTTCTGGTGACTCTGGTAACAACCAGGGATTCCTTCACTATGGATGGATTTCCTCTCACTTCCTGATTTGTCTCTGGCATAGGAAGTGAAGGAAAACCTTCCAGAAGAAACACAAAAGGAAACAATTGCCTTTGCTTCTACTTGTAGCCATTCAACTCACTACCTGATAATATTATTCACAGCTGAGGAGTTCTTGGCTGGTATTCAGTATGTGTACACATTTTTAAGAGGCTGGGCCTGCTATATAGCTTAGTGTGGATTACAAGGAGTTAACTCACCACTGAAAATGGTTCTTACTGTATCAGCTCGATTCCTCCAATCCGCCTCTGTAAAGGTCAGATGATGCTGACTTTTGCTGCCCTGCCCCAGGCACAGTCAAACTAATTTCCCATTGAGTCATCCTGTCTGTGTATATTGTTCTGCAACTGTCACCAGAGTCAAGATATATATTATCTCCAGTACTGGCCATTTTGGTCACAGGTCCTCCTAATGAATTGTATCTTTCATATTTACTTTTCTTTCCAATTCACATCAATATTCATAAAACACAGAATTGTTTTTCCAATAAAATGTCAAATGAGACAAACAGCACAAATAGCAGCTAGGTAAAAATGAACTAATTAGCAAGGCAGTGCACAGATTAACTATGTTGTGCACAATGCAACATTCCAGCAATCAGTCACAAAATAACAATTCCTGTTCTACCAGTGAAATCTAAAGCACCCATATGTAGCTCCCTCCTAGGTCAGGTGCTACAAGTAAGGCAAATGTAGTTTTTGGCTCTGCTGTTAGAAGTGGAGATATGATTGTGTTTTGCCTACTCTAAGCTCTGCAGCTGTGGACTTGTCTGTTTCCCTCTGTCTTTCCAGAATCTTCCGGAAACATAGTGAGAAGGAAAGGGCAGAGTCTGAACTGACCCTGGATGCAACTTCAGCTGTTCTCTGATTTAGAAGAATGGCCAGCAGGGGGCTGTCAGGTGTATATAAGGCTGAGAGCAGAGAGTAGCAGGGTGCTTTTACCTGCTAAGCGTGACCCAGCCTTAAAATGTTGTCAACCCTCCAAGGCTTAGGAGGAGCCTTAAGTAGTCCTGCATAATTCACGCTCAGTGACGAGCCATAGGATCACCCCTAATGTCGCAGGAACATTCAAGGAAACATCCAAGACAACATCCACAGGGGATCTTCCTGGGAGAATTCATTACAAGCTGAAGATGAGAGTAGGCCTTAGAGATTTCTCAGGAGAGAGACTGTTGCCTTTACACACCTTCTTGTTAGAGGGATCCTCCCAGACTTTCTGCCGAGGTTGTGCCTCAGAGAAAAGGCCACAGTGTTTAAAGTGGTTGTAAACCCTTACAAACCACTTTGACCTACAGGTAAGCCTGTAGGTCCAAGAAATATCTCCTAAACCTATACGGTTTAGGAGATATTTCCAAAAAGACAGCCACCGCTGTCTACGGCGCATGCGCCATAGACAGTGGCGCGCAGGCGCACTGGGCACGCCACAGATCGCGGCTATATGCCGTGAGTGTCGGCTCCCATGAGCATGTGCGGGAGTGATGTCATAGCTGCTCCGGCGAATCACAACGCTGGAGCAGCGAGACCTGGAAGTCACTCCGGGATCCATGGCAGCGGCAAACGTGAAGACGGAGGACCGCTTCGGGGGCTTCGTTCTCAGGTAAGTTATTCATAGCATACTAGCTCATTATGCCTTTGCCTTGCAGGTTGCTTTTTTTTCCCCCTCCATGGGTTTACAACCTCTTTAAACCTGGTTCTAAAATCTGGTGCTAAAACCATGTGCTACCTTTTTGTGCAGAAAATGTTTTGTTTCATAGCTGCTTCAAAATAGTGTTCTCTTTTAAGTTGTTTGTTCTGTGTATCCCAAAGCTTTTCCCTATCCCAGTTCTTCAAAACAATAAAAACAACAACAAAAAAAGGACAACATCTGCCTTATTACTGTCTTAGGACTGAGTGCGTTTGCATGCATCTGACTGAATAACCCTCTGCCTGGTTGCTTGCCTTGTTAAGGCATCAGAATCTGGGATCAAATTGCCAAGTTAGGGGTTTGCTACACATACATGGGTCACAATTCGACCAGTTCCTGCTGAACCAGCCAAATTTTGATCCAGGTATGGGCAGGGTGGTTGTACTGAAGTCGATCTAATAATCAACTTCTATAGAACTATCCTGTCAGATTTCTGCTGCTTGATCAGCACCGCCAGCTATAGCCATCAGTGCTGATCAGTGTATTTTGACAGCTGTCAAATTACAATTACACAGAGGGAGGATTCTCCCATCCACCTCAATTGAGTGGAATCAAATCAGTTTGTTTTTTTTCATTCAATCCACTGCTCTATGAGCACTTCTCTACTGTCAGTGGATACATTTAGGGGTGTATTTATCAATGTTTTCACCCAAGATTCACACATTTTCTAATCAAATCTTATGAGAAATCTGTAAATCTTGGGTAATTTTGGGGTGAACATATTGATACCTAGACCCTTTAATGTGAATCTAGTCACTAGAATTTCAGGTAATTTCTAACCAGCCTAGTACCAGCCTGTAATACCCTTTCACTACTAGGCTATTTTTCAGTTTTCTGTGCTGTGAATGTCAATTACTCAGTCATGCAACACTATATACAAATAATTTATAAAAAAAAATTGAGACAGATAGAGTTTCCTTTTGGTGGTATTTACTAACCACTGGATGTTTGCTGTGAAAGGAAAAATTACGAATAGTTTTTGAAAGAAAAATATTTCACTATTTTCTGTTATAAAACATAGGAAAAAAATGGCAGTACATTATGAAGCCCCCCAAAATGACCCTTTCTTGGAAAGCTGTTCACCCCCTCGGGGATCTCACTTTTTGCCTGAATTTTTGGCAAATTAGAAAAAAATACTGACAGCTTGGTACTCAGCGTTTATTGGAGATTGGTTCCAATGGGTATTCATATAGTACTATTTATAAATGGCACTGGGTAAATAATGGGCCATTGTTCAAAAACATACCCAAGAAGAAAAGGGGTTAAAAGCGAATGCAATTTCAAAAGTCACTTTCAATATTTTTAAATCTGAATCTTTGAATTTTAAAATAATAACTGGTAATCCTGCAATGAAACTCCATGTTCGGGCACTATCTCCTACAGTGTGACAATGCTCTGTCCAAGTCTTCCAATTGTGCACCTGAATCACCAGGTTGTCAAACAAGGCTTTGGTAGGAGACTGCAAGTGCCCATTTGAACACACATTAAGCAGACATGAAAATAAACAACTAAACCTAAAGCTAAAGGTGCATTTTCTATAATGTCTTTTACCTTTTGATGCCATCATCAACAGTTGTACCCATATACTACAGATAGGTGAGATTGCTTCGAACTTTTGTGTTTCCCCTCTCCCTTTCATATTTGTATATTCTTAATTATTATATTCATTTGGTAATTTTATTTCATTATAGATACCCCAAAGTCTTGCATCTGTTCCTGATGAGTGGTATTGTAACCATGAAACGTGTAGAGCTCTCCTATGATGCGTTGTCACAGTATCTATGTATACATATCTGCACTGTAATATACTTTAGGGAGCCAATCCCCCATTATTGGTCATGTTTAAACTCTACTACTATTATAACCTTGGTCTACATACTGAAGGTCCAGTACTATATATACTATATTGAACTAATTGTGTATTACCATGAAATGTTTAGATTTTATTTATTGATACTTATGAATTTTTACATTTTTTTTAATAAATGTTTCTATATTGAACTAATCATGTAATACTATGTTATGTCTAGATCTATCAATTGAGACCCATTATTTTATTACTATATCAATTTACTATTTATTGCTGTATATATGTGTATGACTTTTGATAATAAATAATGTGTATATTGATTGGCTCATTTGGTCTAGTGATATGTTTCATACAAAGTCCCACTATATTATTATTTTTTTTCTTTTAATTAACCTCCCTGGCGGTATGATTAGTTCTCATTTTAGGTGCTGAAAGCGGTACATTTATTTTGCATGGAAATTTGGCGTTTTATATTGTAGGCCTGCAATTCTTAGGAAAAACTCTCTTAAATCTGTTCAAACCAGAGTCTAGCAGACATTCCAGGTATGATAAAATTGATAATGTAATAAATAATGATAATAAATAATAATAAAAATTATTCAATAATGTAATCAAATCCAAAAACACTGAAATTTGCTCATTTGCAGAATTGTCACTGTCATTAGATTTTGTGTTTGATGACGGATCTCCCCACAAATCGCTATCGCTCAATTCTGTAAGTGATTCTAATTTAAATAACTTTTGACATAAAGGGACAATTTTTGGTTGCTATGGACAATCTCCAAATTCCAGGCAGAAAAAAACAGTATTTATAATATAAAAGTGCATGCAGGGCACTGGGCAGACCACTAGGGACAAAGGGGGTGTGTATTTTTTTTTATACAGTACTGTAATCTGTAAGATTGCAGTATACTGTATGTGTATTGTGTATTTTTACTTTTTTGAATTTGGCGCCGATCTCCGCGTAACATCACAGGGAACGGAGCTCGTCGGCACTTGGGCACTGTGTGAATCGAGCAGAGGACAGCTTGCTCACACAGCGCAGAGGACATCGCTGGATCCAGGGGACAAGGTAAGTAACTTCTCCCTGTGTCCTCCCTGTATGCAGCGATGTGATCCCGAGTCTGGCTCGGGGGTTACCGCACATGGTACTGAAATCCCAGCCCGAGCCAGACTCGGGATCACCGCTAGGGAGGATAAGCAGACATGGTTCACTTTTGTCACCATCAGGAAACCTGATGAGGGATGTTGTGCAATAAATCACTATATGTGTAGACAGGAAGAAACTACAAAGAAGCTGCAGAAGATAAGCATTAATGAATCACAACAAAAGATTTAAAAAAAGTTTAACACAAACATTTCATTTTTAACATTTGTTTATGATACACAATGCTTGAGCATGGGGTAGGCCCATGTGACCAGGGGCGGACTGACCCATCGGTCACTCGGTCACGGACCGAGGGCCCGTGCCGCTAGGGGGCCCGTGAGAGCCTCTGCATCTGCAATACATGCTAACATGCAGCATCTAGCAGGGATCAGGACGCGTCTGTGATAATACCTCTCACAGCGCACTGCTCCCGCCGGCTCTTCCTTCTCTCCCGTCCACCCCAGGTGCTTGTACATGACATCACCTGGGACTGGCGAGAAGAGAGGAGGGGCCGGTGGGGAGCAGCGAGCTATGAGAGGTATTCAAGCATCGGGTGACCACGAGGCGCTGTTTTTTTTTTGCTGGAATCTGAAGGTACCATGACCGCCATCGCGGGGGCGGGAGCGGGCGGCAGGCAGTACAGGTGGTGTAGGGGGCCCGGGCCACAACATGACTGCAGGAGGCCGTGACATTCTCCTGGTCCTCCAGACCTCCACCTACCCTTAGTGTCCTCCAGACCTCCACCTACCCTTAGTGTCCTCCAGACCTCCACCTGCCCACAGTGTCCTCCAGACCTCCACCTGCCCACAGTGTCCTCCAGACTTCCACCTGCCCACAGTGTCCTCCAGACCTCCACCTGCCCACAGTGTCCTCCAGACCTCCACCTGCCCACAGTGTCCTCCAGACCTCCACCTGCCCACAGTGTCCTCCAGACCTCCACCTGCCCACAGTGTCCTCCAGACTTCCACCTGCCCACAGTGTCCTCCAGACCTCCACCTGCCCACAGTGTCCTCCAGACCTCCACCTGCCCACAGTGTCCCCCAGACCTCCACCTACCCACAGCGTCCCCCAGACCTCCACCTAACCACAGTGCCCCCCAGACCTCCACCTACGCACAGCGTCCCCCAGACCTCCACCTACGCACAGTGTCCCCCAGACCTCCACCTACGCACAGTGTCCCCCAGACCTCCACCTACGCACAGTGTCCCCCAGACCTCCACCTACGCACAGTGTCCCCCAGACCTCCACCTACGCACAGTGTCCCCCAGACCTCCACCTAGGCACAGTGTCCCCCAGACCTCCACCTAGGCACAGTGTCCCCCAGACCTCCACCTAGGCACAGTGTCCCCCAGACCTCCACCTAGGCACAGTGTCCCCCAGACCTCCACCTAGGCACAGTGTCCCCCAGACCTCCACCTAGGCACAGTGTCCCCCAGACCTCCACCTAGGCACAGTGTCCCCCAGACCTCCACCTAGGCACAGTGTCCCCCAGACCTCCACCTAGGCACAGTGTCCCCCAGACCTCCACCTAGGCACAGTGTCCCCCAGACCTCCACCTAGGCACAGTGTCCCCCAGACCTCCACCTAGGCACAGTGTCCCCCAGACCTTCACCTAGGCACAGTGTCCCCCAGACCTCCACCTACCCACAGTGTCCCCCAGACCTCCACCTACCCACAGTGTCCCCCAGACCTCCACCTACCCACGGTGTCCCCCTGTGTGCTCCACCCACCTGCAGTGTCCCCCTGTGTGCTCCACCCACCCACGGTGTCCCCCCCCCCAGTGTTCTCTACACCGTGCCCCTCCAGTGTCCTCCACCCACACCGTGCCCCCCCATGTCCTCCACTCACCCATGGTGTCCCCGTGTCCTCCACTCACCCATGTTGTCCCCGTGTCCTCCACTCACCCATGGTTTCCCCGTGTCCACCCACCCAGTGTCCCCCAGTTTTGTCCACCCCCCCCCCCACAGTGTCCGCCTGTGCTTTCTACCCCCATGGTGTGCCCTGCTGTGCGCCTCATGCCCTGCGATGTGCTTGTGCCTTACTGTGTGCCCCAATGATTTATGTAGGTGGGGCTTTGTGTAGGGTAGGTGTGGCTTGCATATGGGTGGGGACACAGGGGGCCCATTGCTCTACTATTGCCCGGGGGCCCCATGAGTTGTCAGTCCGCCCCTGCATGTGACTCTGGGATTTGGAAATCAAAATGATTGGACAGTATACTAGAGATGGCATCAATTGCTCTCAAATAAGATATGTAATAAAAAAAAATAACATTTTGTTTAGGTTTAGGTTAAAAAAAAATAATTACCATGGCAATGAGGAGGGAAAGGAGGTTCAGGGAAGGCAAAATAAGCAGTTGAACCTTCACCAGAGTTCTGCCATAAATCGAAATCATTAAACGTTCAGTACATGACATACAAATACATTTCAATATATAATGTTAATATTTTCCATAGACGCTCGAAATATCTTCTATCCACTTTTAACTGTGTTGAATGTGACCTTTATGGAAAATGGACGTTTTATCACGAGGCAAATTCTAGCGTACATGTGCTTCTGTTTCCATCGTAAAAAAAAAAGAAATAAAGGTACTAAGGTGAAAAAAAATTACAAACTTGAAAATTAAATTGCAGGATTTGCATTCAGCAAACCTTTAAAGGAGACAATTTCTAGGAAGATTAAATTGGAACATATGACTATAAAAGTCAGCGTTCCTGCTACAAAATTAGTTTTCAGAGATGAATTCGCTAAAACAAGGTAACAGTTGCAACAGTGATAAGCTAAAGTGACTGAACTCATTAGGACTGTTCGGCTGCCTCTTCACTGAATATTATCACGCTGCGGTCTTTAAAGACTTTATTTTCCACTGTCCTCCTGAACATCTGTGGGATTTCTCCTCACTTGTTATGTGCACTGTTAAACATATCCAATATTCAACTATCCACTAGGCATATCATTGTTATATAAACATTCAGCTCCAAATAAGAAGACGTGGAATAAAAAAAATAATGGATGAGAAAGTCTTTAGCAGAGCAGAAACACGCAGCCAAGTTTAAAATGGAATTGGAAGGACAATTAAGATGAGACAATAAAACTGAAATGTAAAATGGACATGCCCGTGAGGGCTATAATTATTCTGACACATTAAAACACAATGACTTTATACCCATTGCCTCTTTTTAGGAAAGCTAGAAGGATGTATGTGCTTAGTGTCATATTTTTAGCATGACTTTTTATGGCTCACGGCTCATGTAAGGCCTCATTTACATGGGTGGCAAAAAGGATTTAAAACCAGGTTGTTGTTCCGCCTTTTTACCATCTCTTGACCATCCACCTAAATTCTAACATGGCAGCCAGGGGTGAGGGGGTTATACACTTGGTGTGGCCACAATGCTTTGTATCCATGACAAATTTAACTAATCATGTGGTTGTAAAGGTAGAAGGTTTTTTTCACCTGAGCCCATTCTCTGTTTTAAGGTAAAAAGCCTTATGTGATCAGCTGCCCCTCAGCCCCCTAAATACTTCAAAACAACAAAAAAGAGGGCACACCAACCTAGTGCATTACCATAACTAAATCTTTATTAAGAAAGTAAAACAACAAGTGGGTACTCACAAGCATGTGTTTGACACAAGCATGTCTATACACACTGACGAGCCTCCAATACACCATACTCAGCTGATGGCATGGGAAGACCACTAAACATCCATAGATGACTAACATGTTTTGAGGGTCAGGTCCTCATCCTCAGAGCTCTGTGGAAGAGAGCCTGACCCTCAAAATGCGTTAGACATCTATGGACATTTAGAGGCCTTCCCATGCCAACAGCTGAGTATGGTGTATTGTAAGGTCAGTCAGTGCACTCTCTTTTTTGTTGTTTTGTAGTTTGTGCAAGGATACCGACAGTCCTAAGAGGGCAGAAAGACATGTGTGCTCTGTACTTGCTCTTTACTCCTAAGCACCACACCTGAGCATGGGAGATTATGTTTCAAGTCCCCCTAAATACTTGCCTGATCCCAATCTCAACCCAGCACTGGGTCTGAGAGCAGCAGCTCTCTTGGCTCTCTCTCCTTGATGGATAGAAAGGCGGCATCTGTAGCAATTGGCTCCTGCTGCTGTCAATCACAGCCAGTGAGCAGAGAGTGGGGGCAGGGCCTGTGCCTGTGAACACACAGAGCATTGCTTTGGATCGAGTCTGCATGAGTGCCCCCATCGCACTTGGCATGGGGAGGAGCAGGGAGCTCTGGCGGGGGAACCCAGAAGAGGTAGATTGGGGCTACACTGGGAAATGATTTTGCAGGTAAGTGTGACATGATGATGCATGTCACGCTGCTTAGCTCTGAGAAAGGGGGGTGCACCCCCGAAACACATCAGCTTTGCACCCCTTGACTGAAGGGCATATGATATGGTCCAGAAATATTTGGACAGAATAAAGGTGGATAAAGCACCTGGACCTGATGGCTTCCACCCATGGATCCTAAAAGAATTGAACTCTATAATTTCAAAGCCATTGTATCTAATTTTTAGGGACTCATTAATGACAGGAATAGTACCACTGGATTGGTGCAGGGCCAATGTGGTGCCTATATTTAAAAAGGGAACAAAGTCTTTACCAAGTAACTATAGACCTGTTATTTTAACTTCTATAGTTGGGAAGATACTGGAGAGATTAATAAAAGACCACATAGACGAGTTCTTGCAGGAAAAAAATATTTTAAGCAACAGACAGCCTGGATTCATGAAAGACAGAAGTTGTCAGACAAACCTGATTTCTTTTTATGAGGAGGTAAGTAAAACCTTGGACAGTGGGGTGGCGGTGGACGTGGTATACTTGGATTTTGCAAAAGCATTCGATACAGTTCCACACACACGGCTCATGTGTAAGGTAAAGTCTACAGGTTTGGAAATATCAGTTTGTAAATGGATAGAAAACTGACTAAAAGACAGAATTTAGAGAGTAGTGGTTAATGATTCTTACTCTGAATGGCCTCAGGTTATCAGTGGTGTAACCCAAGGTTCAGTGCTGGGACCCTTACTTTTTAATATGTTTATAAATGATATTGGGTCTGGGATCAAAAGTAACATTTCTGTCTTTGCAGATGACACCAAGCTATGCAGTGGAATAACGTCCTTACAGGATGTCTCCAATTTACAAGCCGACCTCAATGCTCTGTCTAATTGGGCGACTATGTGGCAGATGAGGTTTAATGTTGAGAAATGTAAAGTTATGCACTTGGGGGCTAAGAATATGCATGCATCATACATGCTACGGGGAGTACAACTGGGGAATCCATAGTGGAGAAGGATCTGGGGATTTTGGTAGATCATAAGCTCAATAATAGCATGCAATGCCAAGCTGCGGTTTCCAAAGTGAGCAAAGTCCTTTCTTGCATTAAGAGAGGTATGGACTCCAGAGAGAGAGAGATAATTTTGCCCCTGTTCAAATCATTAGTAAGACCTCATCTGGAATATGCAGTTCAGTTTTGGGCACCAGTTCTCAAAAAGGATATCGAGAAACTGGAGAAAGTGCAGAGATGGGCAACCAAACTGATAAGAGGCATGGAGGAGCTCAGCTATGAGGAAAGATTAGAGGAACTGAATTTATTCACTCTTGATAAGAGGAGATTAAGGGGGGATATGATCAACATGTACAAATATATAAGGGGTCCATATAGTGAACTTGGTGTCGAGTTATTCACTTTACAGTCAACAAAGAGGACAAGGGGGTACTCTTTACATCTAGAGGAAAAGAGATTTCATCTCCAAATACGGAAAGGTTTCTTCACAGTAAGAGCTGTGAAAATGTGGAATAGACTCCCTGCAGAGGTGGTTCTGGCCTGCTCAGTAGATTGCTTTAAGAAGGGCCTGGATTGTTTCCTAAGTGTACATAATATAACTGGGTACTAACATTTATAGGTGAAGTTGATCCAAGGAAAATCCGATTGCCTCTCAGGGGATCAGGAAGGAATATTTTTCCCCTGCTTTAGCAAATTGGATCATGCTCTCCTGGGGTTTTTTGCCTTCCTCTGGAACAACTGTGGGTACAGAATTGGGTATATGGGATTGTATGATATTATTTTTTTTTTTGTGGTTGAACTAGATGGACTTGTGTCTTTTTTCAATGTAACTATGTGTTTCTGCACTGCATAGCATTATGTGGTTTTATGGCTAATTGACAGTTGCCACTTTGTGAGTAACCATTTTTATTCATTTTTAATATGCAAATAAATGTCTTTCGGTAATGCACTAGATGTGTGCACCTCCCTTTTTGTTTGTTTTTGTAGTATGTAAGTATGATGTGCTTGTTATTTAAATTTAAATAAAGTATATACTCACTTTAAGTCTGGCAGGCAGCATCAACTGTCAAGCTCACCCATTCAAGGCGATTGACCTGGGATGTAATCATGAGCCCAACAGTTGGTTCATGGTTTTAGTGGAGTATTCCCATGAAAAGAAATAAGAGGCAGTATCGCCTCTTAAATGCCGGTAAACCTCTTCACAGCCACCTCTGAAAAGTGATGCACTGCAGATCACTATACCGGGGGAGGGTGGTTAAGACCGCAGCTCCTGTGTATTGGGTTACAAACTCTTCCAATGAATCTAAGCTTTCGGTATCAAAACAGTCTTAAGGCCCATACACACGATGAGACTTTTTGACAACAAACATGCAAATTAGCTGTTTTGGAGCAACATCCGACCGTGTGTACACTCCATCGGACAAACTTTTTTGGTTTTCATTGGACTTTTGTTGGCTGTGCGAACGGACATACTTTCTGGCAACAAAAGTCTGATGGAGCAAAGTCTGATCGCGTGTACAGAAAACCATAGGACTTTTGTACAAAGTACAAACAGGCATGCTCAGAACCAATGCAAAAGATCAGACAACAATACAGAAGTTGACCAAAGGTGGTGGTAAAGAGCAGAAAAAAAACAATATTTGGTGAAAGTTGGCTGAAAAAGTCCTGCTGTGTGTATGCAGTACAAGTTTGGGGCCGACGCCCTTTGTAGAAAAATCCAAGGGAAAGTTTGTACAAAGTCCTATCGTGTGTATATGGCTTTACAACTATCATCCTTTCCATAAACAAATACATTATTTTACATTTTTCATTGCACTTTTACCAGGTACACATAATAATACTGTACATACTCATTCCTCATGCTGCAATATAAAGTGTAGTATATAGTGTTTACAGTTTGTACAAAGTCAATTGTTTTTTTATATAGGTTTGTATAAAGCAGTGAAAGGTTAAGACCCTGTCAGTATTTTTATATTTGTTTCCTATTGTGGAGATTTACCTATACTTCTTTTCCTAGAAACATAGCAGGAAGTAACAAGGGATCTCCCCAAAGAGTAGGGATAACACCTCTTAAGCAGCTGTCATCAAAACAGACGACCCCATTAAAAAACAATTAACAAATGTTGGATTTCCCATCAATTTCTGTGTCACAGGAGACGGCCAGCAGGGAATAACCCGATCTTGAGCATATCAGTTTGGCTAGGATAAAACTCATGCAGGGCCCGTTCACGTTGTTCCTGTACTAAACAACAATTCTCAAAAGTTTGCTAGTTGCAGTTAAAGTATATTGTGCATATTTTTGCACACACAGGGCCTGCATAACCCTTTGTTAAGAAGAGATGAGGGAGGGAGGAAAGGTCCAAATGCATTAAAGTGTTATTGAACCCAAATGCAAACTGTTGCTGTAACTGCTTGTGTAACTGCAGTGTTAGCTGGAGCTTGGCTTAAGCTTGCTAGTGTATCTAAATATACTAGTACATCTAACACCCCCCCCCCCCCCAGACTGACAATGTTGCTGCCCAAGGGTGCCCCTGTGCTCCTTCATCCAGAGTGCAGGCACCCTACTACACAAGGCCGATCACCAGGTGAAAATAGAGGGAAAAAAAATCAAAAAACAGAAACCAATGCTGCCACCACATCTAATGATTGCTAAGCTGCAATATATTTAATTTTGGTTTTGGGAATAATACCAATTTAATCTCTTGAAAATAATTCAACCACTTGGTACCAGTGAATCTGTAACTGTTGAAAAGACAAATGTTAAAGTGGTTGTAAAAGCAGAAGTTTTTTTTTTTTTTTTTACCTTAATATGTTCTCTGCATTAAAAAAAAAAAAAAAACTCCTACATGCAGCTCCCCCTTCCATCAGCCCACCCCTATACATACCTAAGCCCGATCTTGTTTCAGCAATGTGCATGAGAGCAGCAGCCCTGTCTGCTCTCTCTCTCCACATTGGCTCAAAGACAGCAGTGGGAGTCATTGGCTCCTGCTGTTGTCACTCACAGCCAGTGAGAAGAAAGAGGGGGCAGGGCCAAGCCCTGCTCTGTGCTTCAATGAACACACAAAGCAGGGCATGGAAGTGAGCATGCACGAGTGCCCCCATAGCAAATGACTTACTATGGGGGGGCACTTCGTGAGGGCGGGAGCCAGGAGCACCAGCAGGGGAACCCGAGAAGAGGAGGATTGGGGTTGCTCAGTGCAAAACCATTGCACAGAGCAGGTAAGTATAATAAGCTTGTTATTTTAAACTTTTGGCACTGGCAGTATACATATATGTGGCCTCTCAGTGAGTGGGACTTAACGTTGAGCGGCCACACATATGCATATAAGAATGTAAACAGGGCTGTACCAAAATAACACACCCTGCACGCTCCTGACACAGTTACTGGCAGCTGATAGAAAGCTCCCAAACTCTACTTGTGATTGGGAGCTTCCCGAACATGTGACCGCTGTGACAGCCAATTAAAGTGGTCACATGATCTGATACCCTGCCTCCCGGCATCAGAAACCTCCTAAATGGCTAGGAGGTGTCGGCATTAAGGGGTTAATAAAAAAAAAAAAGCTGGAACATTTAGAATGATTTTAAATAAGACTGAGGCTGCATATAAAGTGCTAGTTGGTGCCAGTTTTTGTGACTCAGGTATGCACAATTTCTGGCTTTCTGATGGCCAATACACAATACACATTCACAATACACAGTTTTCTTTATTTACAAATGAAGACAACTGATATAAAAATGTAATGAATTGATACTAGGCAGGCACTTAAGATGCATATGATGCCTTGTAGGGTTATTTTTAGATACAATAGGCTACCGTAAATACAATACTTAATAAAGTAAGAAATCAAATGACACTCAAGATACACATAACAAGTAAAAATGAACTACACTACGATTGTTTTGGATACAATAAACTATTCCAGCAAGATAATACACAGTCACAACATTAATCATGGACCAATTTAGATAGGAGAAAAGTACTAATTATTGTAATATTAAAAAAAAAAAGAAATATTCCTAGCTATCCATTCTAATGCTACAACAGAAATGACAGAAATAAATTGGATTTTTATCTAATTTTACTGCCATGCAAAGATAAAAATAGGAGGTAAACCTGACAACACATTTAAACAATAACCCTTCAGCGTGATCAAAGAGGCTTATGAGAACTGTCTACCTGAATATCCGACTGTCTGCATAAACATTAAGAAGTGTGAAGGATGAAAGGAAGACAATTTAATCTAAGTGATACTCCAAATAGATCCTTCTAGATAATACTTGAGTGGCATAATCAATTCTTTTGGATAAAGCATCAACATCTCAAGAAGGCACTCACTTCCCTCAGAATAGGTAAAGCCTTGTTGAAAAGTTCAGGCATTCCTGACATGAATGTTGAAGCACCAAGTAAGGGTCAAAGTCAAGGCTGAGGACAACAGTTATATGCCAATGTGCAGTCTTCATGCTTGACTTTGCAGATGCAATTTGTGTGTCTAAGGGCTGTTTACCCACTTCAGCCATGGATGGATTTACCCCATTAATGACCAGGCCATTTTTTGCGATATGGCACTGTGTCGCTTTAACTGACAATTGTGCAGACATTGTATCCAAACAAAATTGATGTCCTTTTTTCCCCACAAATAGAGTTTTCTTTTGGTGGTATCTGATCACCTCTGTAGTTTTTATTTTTTGCGTTATAAACAAAAAAAGACAGACAATTTTAAGAAAAAATATATATATTTTACTTTCTGCTATAATATACATGCATTCTTGGAGAGTGCATGTAATCAGCACAGGGCCTATCAGCACTGTGCAGACAAAGGGGCAGGGGTCCTGCAGCCTCATAGGACAATCAGGGGAGAATGAAAACTCCTCCTGCAATCCTGGCAGCTCCTCTGGTTCCTCCCCCTGCTTATGGGACATTGGAGAATGTTCTAGAGCTAGTGGGTGGAGGTTAGGTGAAGCTGCCTGGAATATTTATGAAGCCTCAGCCAATCCTCAGTAGTGGGCTGGCAGGGGGCAGAGCTTACCTCATAAATAGGCATTAGCCATGCCAGCAGGGGCAGTCAGGTGGAAGATGGAGATACAGTGTTGAGGAGGCTTTTGGCGGCCCTCAGGGGTACCCCCTAGTCTCGGCTGGGGTTTGGGTGCTGGAATCAAAGAAGCTTATGAGAACTGTCTACATAAATATCCGACTGTCTGCATAAACATTAATAAGTGTGAAGGATGAAAGGAAGACAATTTAGTCTAAGTGATACTCCAAATAGATCTTTCTAGATAATACTTGAGTGGCATAATCAATCTGTTTGAATAAAGCATCAACATCTCAAGAAGGCACTCACTTCCCTCAGAATAGGTAAAGCCTTGTTGAAAAGTTCAGGCATCCCTGACATAAATGTTGAAGCACCAAGTAAGGGTCAAAGTCAAGGCTGAGGACAACAGTTATATGCCAATCCCCAGTAGTGGGCTGGCAGGGGGCAGAGCTTACCTCATAAATAGGCATACAGTGTTGGCTGTAGTGGAGGATTTCGGTGGCTCTCAAGGGTATCCCCTAGTCTGGGCTGGGGTTTGGGTGCTGGAAGGATCCTGCCATAACACACGGGAGGAAGCCCTTTCTGGAGGCACAGGAGCAAGAGAGGACAATGTGAGTAGATCAGCACTGCTGGGGACTAACATGGGGGGAGACTGCCACAAGTAGGTAGTCTCCCTGAAGACAGTGGTTTGCTTAAGTCTTCATCCTTTCTGGAAGATCTGAGAGTCACCTGGGTGGGTTGTGAAAGAGTCAGTCTGAAGATCTGGAGTGAAGAGTTAGCCTAGAGGGCTAGTGAAAGGGGCAGCTGCAGCAGGTGGGTTGGCAGTGCCTGAAGAGATGGTGCTGGGATCAGTAGCCACAGAGGATAAGTTCAGGCCATTCACTGGCTGCACTTATTTTTGCTACACACCAAGAGGATATGAGTTCCTACCTGTAAAGGGCCTTTGCTAAATTCTGACTAAGAGATTGTCAGATCAATTAACAATGATTCAGCTGGAGCCAGCAAGCAAGTGAGTGCAGGAGGAGAGTAAAATAGACTGTATATAGACTGTATATAGGAAGATGTCCCTGAAGTTGTTGCCAACGTTTTTCTGAAGCCAAGTGGGCATCCCATAACCTCCCATCCCTATCCCAGGTATGAACCACTAATAAATAAAAAAAACAACGTCAATGACTGTTCTCTGAGGCCGCGTACACATGGGCGGACTGTTCGTCCAACTTTGTCCGCTGAACAGTGTTTCAGCGGACAGTCCGCTCGTGTGTGGGCTTCAGTGGACAGTTTCAGCGGACAGTCTGACGAACAAAGTTTTTCGGAATTTCCGTAAGACTGTCCGCTGAAACTTGGTTTGAGCGGACAGTCCGCTCATGTGTAGGCTTGTTCGTCAAACTAAGTTCCGCGCATGCTCAGAAAGGATTTACACGCCGAAGGTTGCATTGCAGTGTATAGGACTTCGAATCTCTCGTCCCGTCGTACGTGCCGTTCACGTCATCGCGCAAGTTTTCAGCGGACTGTTCGTTCGTCGTGTGTGGTCAAGTCCGCTAATGCTAATTTTGAGCGGACTCTTTGTCAAACTGTTTGACGAACAAAGTTGGGCGAACAGTCCGCCCGTGTGTACGCGGCCTGACTCTAGAGTGTTTGTGAAAATGTGGTGTGTCTGGCTGTGCAGAATCCAGTTCATCAGCAGTCCCTACAGTGGATGTGCTACACTAACTAGCTTTCAAAATATCCCCTTCCTCCTCCTGATACCTATGCTGATTAACCAGTGTAAAAGATGTTTATGCTTACCTATTTTCAGCATGCTCCGGTCTCGTCACATGATCCAGCTCCCCTGTGTCAGTCAGCCATGGCTACAGGTGAGAGGAGGGAACGCTGACAATGGCTGGAACATGAGAGCCTATGGGTGACGTCACATCTCCGGGATTTCCAGCCATTGTTGAGCGGTCTCCCCTTTAACCTCTGCCAAATGATACAAGGGATCATGTGACCATAGTGGACTGAAAATAAATGAGAATACACTTTTTTTTTTCTTTTTTTTTTCTTTTTTTTTTACACAGGTTATTCAACATTGATATTTTAAAGAGGAAAAAGACATGTTCAAGACTAGTTAGTATTAGCCAGGAATTCTACTTTAGGCAACTGAAAGGCATATCAAAGCAACTCAAAAAAGATCTCAGTGGCACCTGCAACAATCTGTATTAGATTGTCATGTAGAGCTGAAGCTCATCAACACAAGCTCAGTCCAGAAAAAGCACAGAAGTAAGTCCATAAGGCAAACTGTCGCTCCATATTGATATAATGACATTTCAAACCAAAAAAACCCGGTTGTGATTGGAAACATTGCTATATCAGTGTGAAGTGACAGTTTGTTTTATGGACTCATTTCTGTGCTTTAATGAACTGAATTAATAAAAAAAGCTAATTTAGCATAGATTTCCTTGTGCCCACCATGTTCTGGCATCTTTTGCTGCTGCCATTTGTATCTCAATGTTGCCTTTTACTTTTTGTTTTTTGTAAAGACAGATTTGCTTTAAATTATTTTTCGCATGCTAATGTTCATGAAAAATAATTATGCAATCACTGTGCACAGAGCTTTTTTAAGACATAAATAGGCTCAGGTAAAACATCACTCAGTTGAGCCTACATCATTTTTGGAGGACATTATTATTTTTATTTATTAAAGTACTTACACACAACTGACAATGTATGCAGTGCTATACATATACTGTATACATAATACATTTACAACAGTCTCTGCCCTCAAGGAGCTTAAAATCTGAGGTCCCTAACTCATATTCATACATACACATGCGGGCCAATTAACCCACCAGCATGTCTTTGGAGTATGGAAGGAAACACACATAGGCACAGGTAGAACATGCAAACTCCAGGCAAGTAGTGCCGTGGTTGGCTGCAGGTATGCAAAGGAGCAAAATATCAGCTGGAGAAGGCACAATAGTCTGGCAAACAGGAAGTTCAGAGACATGGAATAAATCAGGAAGTTCATGGGAAGAGCAAAAAGTTCAAGGTTCACCAGAATCAAGAGACAAGGCAAGAAAGTCCAAAGAGTCAGATAGAGAGCTGTCTGGCATCTCAACAAGCTTGGTGGCTCAACAAGAAGAACCACTGCCAAACGTAGCAGAGGTTGTGGGTTTAAGTCCTGACACCCAGAAGGTCAAGTAAACTGGAGCACGCAACCGATTAATGGAGGAGTAGGGATGCTCATTCCAGTTTCTGTATTGGCAGGAAACTCTTGGTCGCAGTACAAATACACTCCGGGAGTAATCTCCATGATCTGTCTTCAGACAAAAACTGTTCCATCAACTGGACACTAATGAAAATCTGTTGGAATCTTGCAACTTTTTTTTTTTTTGTGTTTCTGGGCATCACCCCTCATTATCCAAGCAAACAATAATGAAACGTAACCATCTACAACAGGTTCAGCAGGCTAAAAGTAAATAAATTATTGTTCAACAAACTTCTTCCATAACTATGTCAATCTGTGACATTGTGGCAATCTATACATTTCTTGCAGTCAAGACATTGCTTATTTATATTCTGATCTAGTGCACTAAGTTCTGTATATGCAGCACTCTTTAGAGCTCCGGTACACAAATAATCTAAAAATATGCAAACTACAGCAGTTCCTTTTCAACAGTTCTCTCATTAAAAGGGGTTAGCGTACAGTGCGATTCAGAGGCAGTGACAGTTCCATTCAGCTTGCCTGTCAATGTCTATGAGATTACTGACCTTGCCCAAGCAGCATAACCTTGATTATACCTTAATATGTACAAATCTCTTTTGCTGCAAGTCAATTAGCTCTTAGGATCATAACTCGCGTGCCCCTTTGTGAGATATTATTTTACAGGATAACTTGTCTGGCTTATTACTTTTTTTTTTTTCTTTAATGAGTGCAGGTGGAAAAAAAATGCAAGGGTTCATTCAGATGTGAAATAATTGCTGACTGAGCCCTGAATTAACATACATTTTTTTTCCCCTCTAAGAAACAATCGTAGGGGTGACAAACTTAATCTACAGTTTTACATAAAATGACCCCAAGGCTTTTTGATAATAAGCCTAATTCATCATAAAGCGTTCACATCCACAAGCTGGAGTTGCTTTATTCCTAATCATCTCCTGACAGATGTAGACATCTAAATTACACTGGTATTATAATACCCCACTTCAATTTCCTTACTCAGCAGTAGATGGGCAATCACATAAATTCCAAATGTGTTGACAGATAATTACCTGCATGTTGTATCGGGAACTAAATGACAATAAGAAAGGTAAGAGAGCAAGTAAGAGCTGAGCTAGAATGATCATTCATGGAATACTTCTAAGTTTAGACCAAGGGTGAAAAAAAAATGCAAAATAAAAACATAAAAACAAAAAAAATGTGTGCACCAAGCCTTAGTATATGTATACGTATACATTATGCTATTTACAGGGATTGCATTATCTTTTTAACACTTCATAGCTATACATGTAAATATATCTGATTGATGTAAATAATCTTATTAATGCGAGTTAATGATTTAAAAACATTGGGGTTGATTTACTAAAGGCAAATCCACTTTGCACTAAAAGTGCACTTGTAAGTGCAGTCGCTGTAGATCTAAGGGGAAACTCTGAAATGAGTTGAAGCCCTGCTGATTTTATCATCCAATCAGGTCCGAGCTAAAATGCTGTTTTTTATTTTGCTTGCATGTCCCCCTTCGGATCTACAGCAAGTGCACTTTCAGTGCAGTTGTAGTGCAAAGTAAATAACCCCAAATGCTTCTATTTTGAAATTATTCATTGTATTTGCTCACTAAAGCAGGACTTCAGGCAGGATTTTTTTTTTGGTGACAGCACAAGTGACTCTAAGCCCTTGTACACACGGTGGAACATTCCGACAACAAAATCCATTGGATTTTGTCCGAAAATGGTGTTGCATACACATGGTCGGACAAAGTTGTCGGAAAATCCGATCGTAACATGATGGCGTAATTTGGTTACGACGAGACTACGTTCAGGCTAGTAGCCAATAGCTTTGGTCTAGGAATTTGATCTGAGCATGTGTGGCACTTTGTCCAATTGGAATTCTCTACAAACTTTGTCCAATCGGATCATGTTGACAAAATTTTTTTATATCCAGCTCTCAAACTTTGTTGGTCGGACATTCCGACGGAAAAAGTCTGATGAGGCACACACACGGTCGGATTATGCGACAACACTGTCCGATCGGACATTTTCCGTCGGAATGTCCGACCATGGGTACAAGGGCTAATGATGAGTAACCTATGCCTTGATGGCTAAGGACAGCATAGGGCACATCTGAGTGTAACAGTATAAAAATGAATGTATTCACACGACAATTGTCAACTTATAACACAATGTAGTCATATCAGGCATAGACATGTAGAAAGATCCATCTCTCATACAGCCATGTTCTGTAGCCGCTACCCCTCCTCTTTTCAAAAAAAAGACATGTATTCAGTTCACAGAATACAAGACATTGTGTGAACGGATGATGGGAAATCCTGGCAGGTAAATGACAGGATCTCCCCTTGTCCATTTGCAGAGCTCCTTGCGTGCTGTTAAAAAAAAAAACATGTTTTGTGGGGAGAGGAGAGGTGAATACATGATAAGATCCTCAAACTATATAGGAGTTAGAACTCCTGCCCCGTACACACAATCGTACTTTCCAATAAGGGAAAGTTGGCTCCAACTTGTCTTGCATACACCCGGTCACACAAATGTTGGCCAACAATTAGGAACGTAGTGACGTACGAGACGTACCTGATATCTCCATTAGGAATACTAGTTTTGCAAGACCGATCACTTTCAGCTCATACTTGATTCCGAGCATGCATGGACTTTTGTGCGGCAGACTTGTGTACACACGATCGGAAAGTCCAACAACAAACATTTGTTGGTGGAAAATTTGAGAACCAGCTAGCCAACATTTGTTGGCGGAAAGTCTGACAACAAATGTCCGATGGTGCATACACATGGTCAGACTTACCGCCAACAAGCTCACATCCAAGATTACACACGGTTGGACTTACCGCCAACAAGCTCACATCCAACACTACACACAGTTCGGAACTTACCGCCAACGAGCTCACATCCAACATTACACACAGTCGGACTTACCGCCAACAAGCTCACATCCAGCATTTACCGTTGAAAAATCTGATCATGTGTACACGGCATAAGTCGAAGGGACAGAAGAAGAGCACTCTGTTTAGTATCCTGCACCAATGAAGATAGGATTGTACAGCGAACAACAGCCACCCAAGAATATAATAGTTATCATTAGACATGACCCATTTAATTTGTGTTGTTCTCTCCTAATGCATACTAGCACATTATGACATTGCCTTTCAGGTTAGGGGAAAAAAAAAACAGAGGTTTACTACCACTTTAAGGCCTGTCTTGTGATCATCTCTTCTCAGTCATTAGACAGTCTTTATTCATTCAAAGATCTGCTCTGAAGTGATGACACTACATTATTGTATGTGTGTACAGGGTGCTGTGGTGAAGTACTTTCAGAGGGCTGATCCATGACACCTTGCACTCACAGGATGCCTTCATATTTCCAGGCTGAATGATGCTGGTTGTCATTCAAATCTAAAAACTTAGGACATCTAAGGATCTAAGAAAGAAAATACTGTAGTGGTTAGCACCAGAAAGAAGGTGACTATTGCAGCAAGAACTTCTTTTTTTATTTTTAAACCTCTAAATAAAATAGCATGGTGTTGGGCTTTGAGCCCCCTTCACACGAAGGGTCTAATCCGGTCCACCTGTCAATTTTTCAGGCAGGCCTGATCAGATGGTCCATTCATCCCTATGGACAGGCAAGTAGAAACAGACTTGTATCTGTTTACACCCACCTACCTGGGTGTAAAAAAAAAATGAAGGGTATTTGTCCTCCTCTGTCTAAGAAGATAGGATCAGAGAGCAGTCAGGTGTAAATGAGCAGCAAAGTCAGTTTACTACCAACCACCCATAGAAAAGAATGGGATTTGTATGCATGCGCTCTGCAGAAACTGAATGGACTGGGATCTGCCATCTGCCCACTCTGCTCTGATCAGCAAAGGATCAGCAGACAGATCTAATGCTGATCAAAACTGAGTTGAAAGGGGCCTAAGAGGCAGCTTATATAATTATAGATTCACATTTACCCTCATGTTACAGTACTGAGCCAATGAAAGGATTCACATTTAGGGTTAATGCGAGGTTCAGAACTATAATTTCTGAGTTGGAGAAAGCTGTGTTTTTAGCTTTCCCCAGATTCTGTAGTTTTGGATTAGGACATTCCATACTGTGTCTGGGTTTTGCTAGACACCGGCAAACCCGGCTGATTACACTGGTGTGCAGGGTCATATCATATTCAGGTCTAAGGAAAGCGCAAAGCTCCCAGTTTGGAGACAGCTTCCAGTTTGGAGACAGATTCCAGTTTGGATACTGCTCCCAGTGTGGGAGACGGAAGATCTCATCCAGGGTCAGGGGGCCCCAGCCAGATGACACAAGACAAAGTTCTCATCGAAGGGTCAGAGAGCCAGTTAGAAGCCATAAGACAGAGATATCATTGAGGGGTCAGAGCGCCCAGCCAGAAACCAAGAGACAGTGGGTCTCATCGAAGGGTCAGAGGACGCAACCAGAAGCCATGAGACAGAGTTCTCATCGAGAGGTCAGAGGGCCCAACCAGAAGCCAGGAGACAGCAGGTCTTGGTTCAAGGAGTCAGGTTGGCTCTTATTGGGATGTAATGAGAAACCCATGGCCAGAGGTGGGCCATTCAGCGGATCGCTGGACAAGACAGTCAAAGGGACTGAGAAGAGGAGCAGCAGTGTTGCCAAGAAGTGAGCCAGGTGGCTTTATTATTTTTGTTTATGCATGTTATGTGAAAGAAACCCCTGCGTGAGCAACTGATGTACATATGAACTTTTCATTTATTGAATAAAAGTGGGCTTCCACTCCCTAAAAATACAATTTGGGCTGGTGTAACTCATTGTAAACACACCCACTGCTTGAGTTTAATCTTGCCAATCTCACACTATGTATACCCAATTAAAAAATTAAAGCAAGGAGGTAAAAATATGAGTTATATCTAAAGTTATTTTATTGTTAACAATAAAATGATGATTCAATGATGACTTTTGTGTCCAAAATAAACATTCCCTTTTTTTTGTGTATTTTTAGAAAGTACATTTGATAAAAGTACATTTGATGTGTCATTTACATTTTTGAGTGCTTGGTGTTCCATTAATGAATACCTGAATTTTACATAGATAAACAGATAGAGATATATTCTGGTGCTATTACTTTGTCCTCTTATAACGTCTGCCTATATACAAATTATGTTCAGCATCCAATGCTTGTCTAAGAAGCCAAACCAGTGCATGACTAAATGTAATCTAAATATTTCAAAAGCCTGTTTGTACAAAGGCAATTTTTGCTTATGTTTTTAACTGTTTTTATGATTGCACCCGGGAAAAGAAAAAGTAGTATTATTTAAAAAACAGCTTAGCAGGCGAGAACATAACTACAGAAGATTACAGGAAAGGAGCGAACAAACAAGAGGTGACAGGAGTCTCCTGGACTGAGATATTTGCATTTTATTGCAATTTACTTGGAATTCATCAATGGTCTGGAAAATATGCAAAATGAGGCAACAGCTACATTGGCTGTTTTGAAAGCACGGAATATGTACAGTTGTGTTTGCCCCGAGTCTAGCAAGTGCGGAGTCTCCTGGGGCAGAGACAGTGGTGGATGGGGATTAAAAAAAAAAAAAAAAAAACGTCAGATTTGTTTTTATTCATACAATGTGACCTTGGTAAACAATTTCAAAATAGGTTTTTGTATGCCATAAAAGGTAACCATCAAGTGTGTTCGCAATCTGTTCTGTATTTCTGCTACAATGTCTATGCAATGGTTACAAGATCCAAGAAAATAATACATTCTCATAAGAACTGCTATTTAATATTTATGATGCGTGTTTTTGATACATTAAAATATATGGGCTGGGAAACTAATATACTGTTGCTGACTGCCAGTGGCAGTGAATCAATGGGGGGTTATTATCTTTAACATTTAAAACAGTCCTAAAAAATGCAGGATAGTGCAAAGGATGGATGAAAACGATGATTTGTCTAGGATTAATGTTGGAAGTATTTTATTTTTAAAGGAGAAGTCAATGCAAAGGGTAAAGTTTAAACATTTAAAAAAAAAATCACTTTTGTAGCAGCACTAGATATGGTAAAGATTGGGTGAGTGTAGCTGAGGATGACCCGTGGGTGGTAGTTAAAGTAAGTAAGGTCAGTTACCGAGCTCTTCTTTAGGCCTCCTGGAGAGCACCAATATCTTTTACTTTGAGATGCTGGATTGATTTGCTAAAGACGATTAAGCTGTTCACTTTGCAAAGTTAAAGTAATATTAAAAGTTTGTATTAAAAAAACAAAAAACAAACATGGCATACTTACATACAAACAGACCCTAGCCTCCTCTTCTCAGGTCCCCCACTGGTACTCCTGGCTTCCCCTCCCCTTGACCAGTGCCCCCAATAGCAATCTGCTTCCTATGGTGGCACTGGTGCATGTTCGCTCCCCGGCCCGCCTCTATGCGTCCATGAGGCCCAACCCTCCGCTCTCTTCTCACTGGCTGTGATTGACAAAAGTGGAAGCCAATGGTGCCTGCTGGTGTCTCAACTAATGAAGAGAGGGAGTCCTGGGACGGCCAAGCCCCTTATGCACATCGCTGGATCAAGAAAGGGCTCAGATGAGTATTAGGGGGGCTGGAGGTGGAGCTGCACCCAAAAATGTTTTTTTTTTACCTTCATGCATTCTATATTCAAAACTTTTAGCCTTTACAACCACTTTAATTTCTCCCAAAGCCTGATTGTGAAGAAATGCCACTTTTGAAAAGATACCCAATTACCTACAAGGAAAATAATAAAAAAAAAATCCTGGAAGCCAGCAAAACTTCACCTCATTCACTACGTTATGTGAAAAATTCCCTTACAAAGCAACACTTCCATTACAAAGTGAACAGCTTATATTAAATAAATATAATAAATTAAATGCATTTAGTAAATCAACCCTGCTGCCCTTTAGCGTGGCAGTTTGTTTTAAATGTAATGTTTACCCCCTGCAGGAGCGACTAAGTATGATGGGTTCTCTGTTCTGCCACAACTCTTTAAAAAGTTCTGTCTTCTCTGACACACTGATGACTTAAATGTTAGTGTGTTACCACCAGTGGTGGCTGCTCATGCATGTGCCCAGCCCCTAATCTACACACAGAGTGTCAGAATTCATGGATACCAATGTTTTTTTGAAGCACATGATTAGAGCCTGAGGATCCAATTTGCTTCAAAAAGGGTGGGATCGGGGGAACAGAGCATTGCACTCGGAGCCCACCGAGTTGCGTGACATTAGAAAAGGAATAGTAGCTAATGTTTTTCTGTTTCTCCTCCCGGCATAAGACCCATCTGGCCATGAGTCCTGATTGGTCAGGAGGAGAAGCGACCACTGGGACTTGGGAGGAGACGCAGGGTGGGAAGCTGCCAAAGCCGCAACCTGGATGAGATAAGTGCAGGGCTGGCGGGGGGCCTGGCTGGTGATGGGCAAGCGATGCGGCGATCGAGCAATAGGGAAGCGGCGAACGAGCGATTGCCGGGGGTGGAGATTTGTTGGTTGGTTGGCTGACTGGCTGACTGGCACGGGAGGTGCGGGCCACCCCTCCAAGAAAATTGAGCACCAGCTGCCACTGGCTACCACTCTATAATAGTACACAGGAAATAGGCCACATACAACTTGATGGTAGATAAAGTAATGGTATTATGGCAATACAAGATAAATGCAATGCACAAACTAATATTCAGGTAAAAAAAGTTGGAATATGTTAGCCTATATCCCATGAGTACTAGCCTCAAATCCAGCAATTAACTTAGACCACAGTAAGGCTAAACGACATTAACCGCTATACACAGTGCTAATAAAGAACAGCCCGTTAGCCTCCATTCAGCACTACTTCCAGGACAACATTTCCAAGTGTCCTTAGAGGTCTCCTTCTCATAGGTTCACCACTGATTTGCTCAAGCTGCTGATTCTAAGAGGGAAGGGAAGCAGGACTGAGCGGGATTTGACACGGCCCATTCCAATCCTCAGTGCAGAGGTGGCAGTGGTTGGGAAGAAACAACCCACAGATATCAGCTCACATGATCACTCTGTACACACAGCACCCAATGCTCTTCCAGCCGACAGGACAATGGTGGGGGGGGGGGTGAAGGGCTCAGCCCGAGGAGAGCAGGCAACGGAACACAAGCCCGCCTCTCAGCTGGCTACACAAAGTACATCTGTAATCTACATTTCCTTAATTAACCCCTAAGGACCCTTTTACACTGATGCATTGTGGTAACAGATGCTACTTTGCTACCTTGCTTTACTGCCGCACACAGTGATACATGAAGCTAAATGTTGTGATACAACTCATTTACAATGGCACCCTGATGTACTTAGGGAGTGCAGAGAAACACATTTTTTTTATTGCAGTGCATTACAGCACACAAATGTACATTACTTGTATGTTATGGTGTATTTCATTATAAAAATTGCTGTGTTCTATATTCAGTCTATGGTGTGGTGCTGAAGCATTGAACACCCAAATACCTCAAATTAAACAGGCCTTACAGGTTGGCAATACACTATTAGATTTTTGAACATCAATATAAATATTTGTACAAAAATTCTCAGTATATTCGATGACTTCATGAAAGTCTTTTGAAAGTACTTTTGCATGATTTTAACATTCGGCTTTAGAACAAACGGACTTAACCAAATGAAAACCACATACACAGTTAGAAATGTGTTTGTTTGAGCAGTCTTCAATCCTGCACCTTTCTTATCACTGCAGTTGGAAATAAACATTGATTTGACCCCACTGACGATTAGAAAATCAAATGCCTACACTGCCTCTACCTAGTGGTGGCCACACATACCTTAAAATCCTTGTAGAGTTCCTGCAAATCCCAGAGTGCCTCTAACATGAAAATAACAAAATGTCCTAGTAGGAATGCAAGTGAAAGTGCCATGGGTCAGAACTGATGTGTTAGATATGTCCCAGAACTGATCAATATTAGTAACTCATCCATTAAATATACTGTACAGTAACACAATGCTGTTGTTATCAAACCTGCATATGAACTAAGTGCAAAATGGTAACATGCAACATTGTTGGATAGAAGAGACTTAGATTAATATTCAATGTCAGGTTAGCACTTTACTGACATCAGTATGTGATCATCACCCAGCTACATTTTCTAACAACAGTAGTGGATGTGATTGGTAATAGGCATATCACTTTTGACACCTCCTCGGGGAATGCAAATGGTTTAATTTAAAAACTGCAAGCTAAGCAGCCAATTGGCTTGGGGCAGAAAAGCGTATTGCATCCCTTAGGGTGCCTGTAGGTTCAGTGTATTGTTACCATTTTAGAAATATTTTTAAAGATCACGCTATAGTTGACAAAACTCGACTACCTCTGTTGAATCTAATCTGTGAATTATTTTTTTTTTTTTTTACTTATTTAAAAAAAACATTTTTCTTTAGCTTTAAATCCCATACTAGCAGCCAGTGATCTCATCCTCAACCAGCTGCAATAGGATGCAGTACAGTGACCGGTCCAACTGTAATACACTTTCTGTTGTGGGGTGAAAAGGCTTACCCACTATTCTGTATCTAAGGAAAAGCAACATTGTCTTGCTTGGATAAGAAGTGTGTTAGGACTATACAACTGTACAGAACTGCTCAGGAAGTTAGCAGCTCACTGGATGTCTGTTTTAGTTTTTTTTTGTCTTTTTCACTTATTGAACATATACAACAAACCTGTTTGGTATATTTAACCAAAAGGAAGCAAATTAGAGGAGTTCATTATTGGAATTTACAACTGTAAACGCCGTAGTTGCAGTTATTCAACTTACATGTGGGGGCATTCACAAACATGCCCTTAAACTGATCTCAATCTGAAAGCTCATTTGGCTATACTTCTCCTGTAGATCACAGGAGTGCAGATCGTTCTCCTCCTGTGACCCGTTTTCAGCCCACAGCAGGCTACAGCTGATGTCACAGAGCCAATCCAGGCATGGGCAAGATCACGACAATGAAGTCGGAAACCGCCCACATGCTTGGACTGGCACCCGGCTCAGCCTCACAGCGTGCCGCTGAGAGCCTGATGCGGCTGTTTCCTCCACAGCCCAGCGATCCTGCGAGCGCCCCCACAGAGGGATGGGGGGGACAGACAGAGGTGACTGACAGTCCCCAGCTCTCTGCCCAAGGAGCTGTGAGAACCAAGTGATCATCAGTGTTTGATTGCTCGGTTCTCAGTGTTAGAACCAGCAGGGGACAGATTCATCACTGAGCCGAGTGATCTCCTGCTTGATAGAGACTGTATAGCCCTGGCAGAGGGAGGCAGAACAGAGCAACAGCACAGGGCACATACTCTTGTATGGGTACGTGATTTCCACTGACACCCGTGCTTACTTACATCCCTGGTGGGTACTTGTGTTCCTCCTCCACCACTACTGGACACTACTGTTCCTCCCACCCTCCTTGGACACTACTCTTCCTCCCTACTCTTAACTGGCCACAATTATTTCTCCCTAACCTTGCTGGACACTATTGATCCTCTCCACCCTCCACTGGGCATCCTTGTCCCTATGCACACACACAGACACACCATTGTTCTTCCCTATCCCCAACTAAGCACTATTGTTCCTGTTCACCCTCTGGTAGACACTATTGCCCCCCCCCCTACTTTCTGCTGAGCACCATTGTTCCTCCACAACCCCAACTAAGCACCATTGTTTTTCCTACCCCACATGGTTGAAAACAGCCATGGCTAATTGTGCTAAATAATGGGCGTAGCTTAAAGGACCATGGCGTATTATGGTCTAAACTGTGCATATCACATGTCTTTTTTAACACAAGGTGTCCCTCTTTCTCGAGTTCCTACATTGGCAAGTATGGCTTCCTAAAATTGATCCCAAAAAGTTTTTTTTTTTTTTTTTTATTTGCTTCTGTGTCTGCAGCCTGTGCACACTAGCCCTAACAGGGTAGATGTGACTTACTAAAGTAAAGTATAAGTAAATTTAGACTATATTTCTTTTAAGCAATCGATCACATGGATAAATGTATTTTGAATGCCCCAGCCTATGATTATATGTTTGGCAAGATAAATATAAAAAATAAAATAGCATATTATTTGAATAACAATTTACATATCACTAGATGTTGGTTATCATTCATTTATGTTTAATGCTTTACATAACTAGTATATTCGGGGCAGCATTTGCATTTCCATATGTTTGTAACCAAAAAAATGGCATCTACCATTGAACATAGCTTGCAGATGTTTTTAAAATAAAAAGTAAATACATTCATAAATAAAAACACCTAGGCATGAGTACATCATCTTTATCTTCTATCAGGGGAAATCAGAATGACATATCCAAAGTAAATATACAGCAAATATAACTTTTAATACGTAGCATGCATTGGTGGTATCATTATAAGAAGATAGGACTATTTGCCATTTACATGATAAAACATTTGTTGTATGTGGCAGAAAGCACATCATATTCACTCTCTCATACATAAAAGTGCAAAGATTTCATCACCAGCAAAAAAAATTAAATTGTCAGAAAACATCTTTATAGATGTCATTTTTCAGCATCTCTCCCAAAGCAAATTTACTTTATATCCAAAACAAACATTCAAATCTTATATGCATCATAAGAGCTACAGACAAAAAAAAGTTAGAAAATAGCATAACTTGGAGTATGCTTGATGGGGAAAAAAACTTTAAATATAATTTTAATAATTTTGTACCAAAATGCATAATGGAAACACATGTAGATTTTAAAGATATCCCTAAGCCAAACGAAAAAATACTGCATTTAAAGGGAACCGCTCATGTAAGAATAATGGGGACTGCAATTGTTAACAGGTTTTCAAATATGCCCCTTAGCCCTTATACACACGGTCGGAGATTCCGACAACCAAATCCGTCGGATTTTGTCTGACGGATTTTGTCCGAAACTGTTGCATACACACGGTCGGACAAAGTTGACGGAAAATCCGAGGTGATGACGTTATTTCGTTACGACGGGACTACGGAGCATTTTGTCGGAAAATTTTAGCAACAAGTTGGAAAACTTGGTCCGACTGACCAATTTTTCCAACTTGTTGGTAAAATTTTTGGACAAAATGCTCCGATCGGACATACTCCGATCATGTGTAGAGAATTTCGATCGGACAAAGTGCCACGCATGCTCAGATCAAATTCCTACACCAAAGCTATTTGGTCGGAATATCCGACAAAACGGTCTGATCGGACACATTCCGTCAGACTCTCCGACCGTGTGTACAAGGGCTTAGACTTGCTTTACTAGTTAATGACTTGATGACCTGGAGAAAGCATGCTATGTTAGCTATCCAGGTATATGCACATTTAGGATCATTGCCATATCAAGTAGTAAAGGAAGGATTAAGATGATAGCCACACAGCTGCATCTTCAGGAGTAGATCAGCAATGGCAGCACCCATATATCTGTTTTGTTTCCAACCTGTAACACCCCTTTAATACCTGACCATTTTTCAGTTTCCAGTGCTGTGATACTTTAAAGCAGGAGTAAACCGCGCGGGAGATTTCTTTCTGGCAAGGTCCGGCGTCTGCCGGACTTTGAGCCTAGAATCCCCTGTGCGCATGCGCCGCTGCAGTCAGCAGCACATTGCAAGGGGAATATGTCCTAAACGTACAGGTTTAGGAGATTTTTTTTTACCTACAGGTAAGCCTTATTATAGGCTTACCTGTAGGTTAAACTTACAAAAATGACTATACAACCGCTTTAACCCCCCTGGTGGTATTCCCGAGTCTGGCTCGGGGTGGAGATTTTATACCAAAATCAGTAACCCTCAGCCAGACTCGGGACCACATCGCTGAATCCAGGGAGAGCTTCCTTACCTTGTCCCCTGGATCCAGCGATGTCCTCCCGCCGTACGAGCGAGCCATGCTCTGCTCGATCTATCACGGAGCCAAGCTCCATTCCCTGCGAGCGTTGCGACGCACGGGGACGGAGAACGGTGCCAAATTCAAAAAGTGAAACACACAGTATACATACAGTATAATGTAATCTTACAGATTACATTGCTGTATGTAATTATTTCACATCCCCTTTGTCCCTAGTGGTCTGTCCAGTGTCCTGCATGCAGTTTTATGATATAAAAACTGTTCTTTATGCCTGGAAACTGGAGATTGTCCATAGCAGCCAAAACTGTCCCTTTACATCAAAAATGATTTTAGACCAGCTAGAAAACAGCGATAATAAGTTAGAATCACTCTCAGAATTGAGGGATAGTGATTTGTGGGGAGATCCGTCATCAAATATTGAAAAGTAATGACAGTGACAATTCTGCAACTGAGCAAATTTCAGTGTTTTTGATTTGATTACATTATTGAATAATTGTTATTATTGTTATATTATTATTTGGTATAATTATTTATAGTTATTTATTATATTATAATTTATGATTTCATTTTTCAAACTTTATTATACCCGGGATGTCTGCTAGACTCTGGTTTGGACAGATTTAAGTGAGTTATTCCTAAGAATTACAGGACTACAATATAAAACGCCAAATTTTTATGCAAAATAATTGTACCGCTTTCAGCACCTAAAATCTGAAATAATCATTCTGCCAGGGAGGTTAATTGCTAATTACTCTGTCATGCAACACACAAGTAAACATTTTTTTTTATTTTTTGTTACACTGAGAACTTTCTTTTGGTATAATTTAAAAACTTTTTTCATCTTTTATTATGAAAAGAAAAAAAAAAGACCAAGAATTTGGAAAAAAGTTTCCCTTTATCTCTGTTAAAATAAAAACAGGACACTGTAAAAAAAAAAAAAAAAAAAAAAAAAAAAAACACACTAAATGACCCCTTTTTGCAAAAATAGCCTCCCCACAGTCATATAATATTTTGCCCACAATTTTTGGGAAATTAATAAACTTGTTAGTATTCAGATGTTAAAACATGAAGTGTATTAAGGGTGCAATAGATGGAGTGCATGCACATTATACTCAGAGGATAGAGGCGATAATGTCCAGTTCAATACCATGGGAGATTAGAGATGAAGGGATTCATTTACAAATGTATAGGATAAGTCAGGTGAAGGATTAATATACTGATTACACAGAGATAAGATGTATAGGTTAAGAGGGGGGTGAAAGGGTTAAACCTTACTTGAATATGCTGCTGCCATGATCTCTACAGTGTACTCTGAACTAATGAGTGATTAATACATGAATTATTTTTTTCCCTTTTCTCAGATGAAAGAGAAAAGGGAGGTTTCTTAGAGTCTTAGGGTCTCTTAGAGCTATTTTTAGCGATATAGCACCTGTAAAGCACCTCCAGTGTGAAAACAGCCTTAGATTTATACATATAATGTTTACATCATGTGATCATTGTGATTGATCTCTCTATGACCAATCATAATGATCTAAAGGTACAGAGCCACTCAGATTGGCTCTGCATTTGGTGCTTACATGAATAGAGCCAAGGGTGGCCCAGTTAACTGGTATTGACATGAGGAACAGATGACAGATAGCACTTTATTCAGTTTAGTTTGTCAATTGCATCACAAGATCACAATGTTTTGCCACCTCATGGAACCCCTTCATCAAGCTAAACACGAGTGATGAAAGGTATTGCAAGGCTAGACATTTTATTTTTGTAATGTAGCCAGCTTGCATGCTTGACAATAAACAGTCTTTATTCAAGAGATGCAATGGGGGTTATTTACTAAAGCAAAATCCACTTTGTACTGAAAGTGCACTTGGAAGTAATGTCACTGTAGATCTGAGGGGGACATGCAAGGAAAATAAAAAACAGCATTTTAGCTTGCACATGATTGGATGATAAAATCAGCAGAGCTTCCACTCATTTTAGATCTACCCCTCAGATTTAGAGCGACTGCACTTCCAAGTGCACTTGCAGTGCAAAGTGGATTTGCCTTTCGTAAATAACCCCCAACATGTACTGGCAACACATTTTATTTACTGTAATGTACCTGTAATGAAGATCAATACTTGCTACAGCAACCTATATTCAATGGTCGATTCTAGAAAAGCATGCAGCTGGAATGTCTGAACTAATAGGAAGAACAATGTGTAACGTGCTTCCCTATATCTGAAAATGTTGGGTGCAGGCATACCCCACTTTTAAGTACACAATGGGGTTTATTTACTAAAGCTGGAAAGTGCAAAATCAGGTTCACTTCTGCATAGAAACCAATGAGCTTCCAGGTTTTATTACCAAAGATGAATTGAATAATCTGGGGTTGGAATCTCATTGGTTTCTATGCAGAAGGGAGCCTGATTTTGCACTTTACAGCTTTAGTAAATAAACCCCATTGTGTACTTAAAAGTGGGGTATGTCTGTATTTACCTTCACTCCAGGTGGGGATTGGAGCAGTAGGGTATTAAAGGAAATGTGAGTGAAACTTGGTGCAAGGCTTAGTATTAAAGGAGATGTATGACTATACTTATCCTATGAATCACCGTTCATTTTGCACTTCTGTTACCTATTTTCATGTGACAGTGGACTAAAACTAATTGTCAGCTGATGTCACTTGGCCGGTCGGGATCCACCCAGATGCCTGGACCAGAAGTTGTCTCAGCCTGTCAGATGTGCTACTGGGAGACTAAGCCAGACACTCCCTCCCCTTCCCGGCCCAGTGCTTCAGTGAGAGCTGGAGGGGCAGAGGTGACTGACAGTATTTGTTGGTACGGTTCCTGGTACAGAGACAGCAGGGGACAGATGCAGTATCAGTTGGATGCTGCATCCACTGCAGTGAGTATACGTTTTTTTTGTTAACTCCGTACTTCTCTTTTAAATTCAACCTGTTGCTTTGCTCTTGCATGGTTAAAGACAAGGTTTACTGGGAGACACCTGAACAAGTCATTAAAGTTCCCTTTAGAAACTTCCAACATGACTTGTTCAGTCGAGCTGAAGTCAAAATGGGATTCCTTATATTGTACCTTGTTTTGAATAATTGCATTGTTACTGAAAATGTATATGGACTCTGCATTATGAAACTTATTGTTCTACAAACTATATCAATATTGTTTTTTGGATATTAGCATCAAACCTGGAAGTTCAAAATAAATGGTCTTTATATGCTGCAAATGTCATTAATGAATATTGTTCTTTTATTCTCTTGCTTGTTATTGTCATGGTTCTTTAAACCCCCCATAACCTCAGTTCCATGTAACAGCTCACTTAAGGGCTCTCAGGTCTCAGGTCTCAACTTCTTAGCTCAGCAACAGTTGGCTCAGCAACCAGCTTGTGCCATTCAAGCATGTAGGATGCTCCTGGGTGTCACAATTACAGTACTCACTGGTCTTTACTACCATTATGACATCACATACAATACTAATTTACCAGGAATACAAGTGGGTTGTTAGTGGCTAGCTTAAAAAAATTATTCCAGACAGATATAAAAACAACACAATGTATTGCAGTTCTGCCATATATATATATATATATATATATATATATATATATATATATATATATATATATATATATATATATATATATATATATAAACCAATGAGCTTGCAGGTTTTATTACCAATTCTTAATTGAACAAGCTGGGGGTAGAAGCTCATTGTTTTCTATGCAGAAGTGAGTCTGATTTTGCACTTTTTTTTCCAGCTTTAGTAAATAAACCCCATTGTGTACTTAAAAGTGGGGTATGCCTATATATATATATATATATATATATATATATATATATATATATATATATATATATATATGCTCTGGCTAGAGTGGAGATGGGTTAGAATAGAAGCCCTGTCAGATTTTACGATTACGATTTACTCCTGGCACTGGGACAGAGAGGGAGGGGGGTCTCTCTAGTGGGGCAGCCAACATTAGAAGCCTTGCAGACATTCATAGGATTCACTAATCTACCGTAAACAGTGCTTTTATGGGTGTCCCTTTTGAAAAGTCTGTTTCAGTGCTCACAGTCATTGGGAAATGAAGCAAAGTAAATTACAATGTTTCTAACTGTATATTTAATGATTTAAGCAGAGTTCAGCTGAGTAATAATTCACATGGGCTGCTCTATTGATTGTTATATAGGAACCTAGAAACATAACAGAGAAAGAAAACAAATGGTCCATTGAGTCTGCCCCCTTTATTTTGTGTTTATTATTTTTTTCTGAATTTAGATGTATGTTTTAATTCAAGCACGTTTAAATTAATTTCCCATCAATTAACTCATTGGGGGTTATTTATTAAAGGAAAATCCACTTTGCACTTGGAAGTAAAGTTGCTGTAGATCCGAGGGGGACATGCAAGTAAAATAAAAAAAACTGCATTTTAGCTTGCACATGATTGGATGATAAACTTCCACTCATTTCAGATCTACCCCTTAGATTTAGAGTGACTGTACTTTCAATTGCACTTGCAGTGCAAAGTGGATTTGTATTTCGTAAATAACCCCCAATGTCTTACCTGTTCCAAGCATCCACTGATCTTTTGGTAAAATAATACTTTCTAAGGTTAGTTCAGAACCTTCCTCCTATAAATGCATGTTGCATGCAATCAACATAATATATATTGATTATAAATTATGTTCTAAATGCTTAAAGTGGATCTTCACTGCATCTGATCACTACAAACAAAACACACTACATAATTATTTTTTTAAATTTAAAGCAAACTCTCCAATCCATCCATGCCTCCATACTTAATTTTGTTGAGAAAACACTCCCTAGCATTTCTGGCTGTGGCCATCTTGAGTGTGATTAATGTAGCATTTACTACCTGGAATCCATCTGCCCTTAGCTCAAGAATGCAAACAGGAGCATGTACATAGCTGAGAAAAAACCTCCCCTCCTGAAGACTCCTGGGATGTTCGATATCATTTGCATGGCAATTAATCAGGAAGTAACTGAAGAAATGTAAAAACAAAAGTTTAAAACAAGTAAATATGATACATTTCCTACCTGTTTATTAATGTTAGCAGCCTGAGGATTAAAAATACTCAATGTTGATCGGGAGAGAAAAGTTCCACTTTAAAGTATAACTAAAGGCAAAACTGTTTTTCTTTTTCGTTTTGGATAGAGTGGAGAGGGATTAGAACACCTGTCAGTTTTTATTGCAGTCTGTGCCCTCGTTAAGGAAATTACCCCTCTCTATTTGTCCTGTTTACCATTAAAATTGAAAGTAAAAGAAAATCCCAAATTTTAGGTTGTCCCCAAAAAAAGTAATAGCGGAAATCTTCCAATGAGGACACTAGTTCTGGGTCCCCAAGAAATGTCCTTAATTTTCAGGGATTTCTTCTCACTTCCTGTTTGCCTATGGGACAGGAAGTGAAGTGAAATCTCCGCAATGGGACACAGAAGGCGAAAAAAAAATTTGATGAGTTATAACCCTCCTTTAGTCTATCCAAACTGAAAGAAAAAAAGTTTTGCCCATAGTTCTTCTTTAAGTTTTGAGATGGGTGCATTCTTAAAATTACTTCTTTTCATAGGTAAATAAAGTAATACATTAAAAGAACACATTAAAGGCATTCAACTGACTTGCCATCTTAAACTAAAGACAACTTAGTTCTAACACTAGCTATGGGGGCACTACTGACTCCGTTGATTAATTTCCCTGTCTAATCCAGAGAGAGACGGATTATGTTGTGTATAAGTCATGATTTAGAGAACACCACACATCAATGTTTTAGAAGAAACAGAACATAATGAATGTCACATCCAGCCTGGAATGCAAAGGGCGAAAGAAGAAGAGGGGTGGCATGCATCCTGATGGGAAAAATGGAATTTGGTTGAGCTGAAAGAAGGAAATTACTTGAAAAGTGTTCAGGGACCAGGACCTTAGTGCAGAGCAAAACACACATTGGAAATAGAATTGATTGGCACCGAAACAGAAAGGAATTTCAATGAGCCAGAGAAAAACTCCCAGAGAAGGATTAAAAAGAAGTAAAGAGGGAAAGTTCTAAGTTTAAAAAAAATCGAGTCAAACGAAAAGTGTCAGAATCAGAGTTCAGGGAGACAAGATGAACCAAGACAACACTAGAAGAACAATGACTTTTATTCTTCAGCATGTGAAGTCATCAAAAGAGAGGAGCTTACAGTAGAAGATGAGGGAAGATTGCTATACAACAGGCTTGATAAGAGCTAGATAGAAAGGGAGAATAAAAAGATGAAAAATTTGTAAAAGATGACATGCTCTATCAAAGCACTGAGGACAAACACCTCGACAATAGAAAACCCATTATGGCAGACAAAGTATGATGAGGCCACAGGCTTTCACCATGAAAATTTGATGGCTTTGTTGCACTAGATCAATAATAAAGGATTGCCAAGACACGTGAGGATAAAGATAATATAGCACAATTACATAGAATGAAACAATGTTTTGTGGGAATGGTTATAGAAATGTCATATGCAGTGGTTATTGCTTATATGAAAGATGGCTAATGCAGTTGGAATGGTTTACTGTTGGTTTCTACTATAAACTGTAGTCAATGTGTCTATCCTTCAAAGCCCTGTGGAAATTATGCTTGCTGTATACTATGCGATTTTATTTGTCAGTGAGATTAAAATACTGTTAGATGTCACTGGGGACAAATCATGGCAGAACAGCTCCTGAGGACTGATAAAAGTTTGTTGTTGGGTCCCCTTTGATCCCACGAAAGCTTGATTTATCTTTTAGGCATCAGCCATAAAGCAGTATAGAAACAGGTGTTTCCAATGTAGTTCAATTCTTGCCTTTACTGTAACAGTTGCAACCCCTGCTCTGATAAAATTTACAAGGATGATGAGCTTAATAGAGTGTAAATAAAAAAAGTTCTGCAAACATCCCAAATACAGATAGACATATGCACAACTGTGCATGGAAGACACCCCTCTTGGCCTTCTCTATGCCTTAAAAGTCCCATTGGTGTTTGGAAATATGTACTAAAAAATGTCTAATTTGGAGGAATTTATTAAACTCTGAATTGGGGAAGTGGAATTTTTGTTCTCTAAAAAATTAAAGAGGGATATTAGGTTATTTTTTGCCCACCATGAAAAGTCTCCTCTTTCATATTTGTTAAGGGGGAATTTTGGGTCTCCAATAAAAGATGCAAGAGGAGGTGTGTTAGAGGTTAGGTTATATTTTTTGTTAGGTAGTTTCCATAATTGGTATGATTGTGAGACTAATTGATTGAGTTTGTCTAAGATGTGATTTGATATCTTCTTACCCCATAATATACCGGAGATAAAAAATGGTAGAATGGAATCTTTTTCAAATCTAACCTATGGGATTTTGGGGTTGGGAATGTGCCATTGAACTCATTCCCACCATCTTCAAAAACATTTGTCTAAAATCACAGAGGAGAACAGGTCTGATATCTGAAATCTACTCTAACCTAGTCAACAACACAGAACAATCTATATAAACTTCCCTATATGTTCAAATGGGAACAAGAATGCGATTTTTCTTTTACAACGGAAAACTAGGACAATTGTATCAATAATCTACACAAATGCACAAGATCAATCACGATCAAAGAGACTGCAATTAAAATATTTACAAGGTGGTACTATACTCCAGTTAAAATTTATGCTATTTTCCCTGACACTCCACATACATGCTTCAGAGGTTGCAATTCAGTAGGTTCCTTTTCACACATCTTTTGGAATTGTAAAATAGTTAATCAGATATGGAAGCAACTAGAAAAAATTGCTTCCAAAATTTCAGATAGTAGTATAGACATCACCATTTATAACTGTCTCCTATTTTCTCCTATCATCGGTCTTTCCATACATAATATGAGATTGATACACACAATATGTCTTGCTATACACTGGTTGATAGCATACCATTGGAAATCCCCTTCAGTCCTCCTATCACATTTGAAAACCAGAATCAACAATATTATTCTTATGGAAAAATATTCCACACACTACAGAATACTAACCATTTTTACACAAAAAAATGGGACCCATGGCTTAACCATGCCAATCTCTTTTTCAACCCTGAATAATTCTACCAAATGCTGGAGCTCACTGAATAATATAATATATGTATATAATTTAATAAAAAAAAATATATATATATATATATATATATATATATATATATATATATATATATATATATATATATAAAACAATAACTTTTTGTACTATTACTTTGTACCAAATAAAAGAAGTTTGTAAACAAAAAAAAAAAGTCCCATTGGTGTGTCTTCCATGCACACTTGTGCATATGTCTATCTGTTCTGATAAAAAGCTTTTGGTACTTTGTCTGTTAAGGCTCTAATTTAACCAGGTCATGGTATAGCTAGAAGATTCAACTAGACACTAATGCTGAAGACATTCTGCTTCTTAATCTAGTGCCTACCTCAGTTTGAATGAGCATCAGAAACACATTCCAGAATTTATAGCCTCTAGGGTATCTCAATCACCAGGGTTTCAAGCTATATAAGATCTAGAGGACATGATTTAGGTTACTTGCCTGCTAATGTGATTTTAAATGCTGGGTTCTGTTCATGACACTCATTTTAACTTAAGAAACCATGTATAAAAGTGACAAAACTTCTTCAGCATTACAGAACAAGTCCAGTTTATTATGGCTAATAGTAGCTACTCAGTGGGACACCCTCCACTAGAAGAACCCATCTACTCGGTAATCCTGAAATTAGTACATCCAAATTAAAGCGGAGGTGGACCTTCCGCTCATTGGAACCCTCCCCCCCTCCGGCGCCACAATTGGCACCTTTCAGGGGGGAGGGGGGTGCAGGTACCTGTACAGTACAGGTATCTGCACCCACTTCTGGCGTAGATTCTGCAGAAGGTACGCCCCTTTCTGCAGAATCTATGCCCCTTTCCGAAGGTCCCCCGCTGCCTGCTGGGAAACACACGGATCCCAGAGACAGCGGGGACCATCCTTATTGTGCAGCGCGACTCGCATACCTAAGATGGCAGCGGCAGCACCCCAGAGACAATCTCTTCGGGTGCCAACATCGCGGGCGCGCTGGGAGGGTAAGTGTCATTATTTTAAAAGTCAGCAGCTGCAGTATTGGTAGCTGCTGGCTTTTAAAAAAAAAAAAGCCGGACTCCCGGTGGACTCCCGGCTTTAAGTCCCTTTTATATTGCTGAGGCTACTTGCTTATAACTAAAGGATATAAAGAGTCTAGTACTACATATGCCAATGCAGAACCTGCCTACTTTGAGCACTTAGAAGTTTAATCCAAAGTCTTCCTCAATCAATCTGGTGATGAGATTTATTATCAGTTGGTAAAGGAATGCTGAAATGATTTAAAACTCATCCACTTAAAAAGTAAGGATGAGCTACGGTATGTTCACACAGACCACGTGCAGAGCCTGCCAGGAAGTTGGCACTGAGCTGCGCTAATCACAGGCAGTGAGACATTGTCCTGATGTGCGGCTGTGCCGACTTCCTGGCGGGCTCTGCACGTGGGCTATGCGAACACGCCGGAGCTCATCCTTATTTAAAAGGGGACCTTTTATTTTCAGTTACATAGCAAACACAAACACTTGAAGACCAGGCCTTTCTAGCACTTTTTTGTTTACAAGTTTAAATCTAAAAAAACAAGTAACACAAGCAAAAAACAAAAAATGATATATACCCATTTTTTTTTGTATAATATGAAAGATGATTTTTTACATTTTATAATGTTTTAAATAGATAACTAACATGTCACACTTTAAAATTGCACTCATGGAATGGCGACAAACTACGGTACTTAAAAATCTCCATAGGCGACGCTTTAAATGCCTTTACAGGTTACCTGTTTAGCGTTACAGAGGAGGTCTGTCACTAGAACTATTGCTCCTGCTCTAACATTCGCAGCGATACCTTACATGTGTGATGCGAACACCATTTACATATGTGTTAGCAACATGCATATGCATTCGCTTCTGCACATGAGCACAGAGGGATAGGGGCACTAACCTTTTTTTTCATGTTGGTTTTATCTTTTATTTCTACACTGTCCCTTTATGGATTTTTTATCACTTTTATTCCTCTCTATGGAGATATCTGGGGTAAAACAGACCCTAAACCTTTTCTTTTCCTTTAAAAGTAAAAGATCAACCTTGGACCTGCAATGACATTGCTCTGGTCCTCCAAGGCCATAGAGGCGAGCAAAGATGATCTAGTAGCTTATCAACTCTGTGACCAGCCAGCTGCACCATCGAATAATTTCTTGGGTGAGCCAACTGAAACAGTAAGCCCAATAGACACTGGTGAGCAGCTGGGTTTTGGGGGTGGAGGCCTTCCCTCCCACTGCTTCTGAAAGTGTTCCAGTGGCTCACGAGCTGCTCCGAATGCTTTCAGGAAAAAGCCGGTTGAAAAAAAACAATGATATCTTCAGCTCAGTAAACCACTTATATATGTGTTGTGGTCAGCAAGTGGTTAACCCCTCGGCGCCAACGTAACACAAATGTGTGGCCCCACTGGACTGGTCTTCTTTTCATGGGGCCACATATATGCATATCTCCATTTATGCTGGGAGCGCACTGCACAGCATGATCCCAGCACAGAGATCGGGGTCTCACTGAAAGCTCCGGGCCCCGTTTTAACTATCTAGATCCAAAATGTCGAATTGCGGGTCACCTGATAGCTGTGATAGCCCCTGATTGGCATGGTGAAACCTGCCCTGTCTTTTCTGTGTCTGTGAATAATATACGAGAGATATATAGTATCTTGCTCTTTCGTTACAGAGATAGAAAAAAAAAAGGGTGAGTAGAAAAATAAATAACAATAACAAAAAAAATGTAGATCAAGGTTTAACTTAGATCAGTGCCAGGGTTAGCGTTTGGGTCAAGGTCAGGAACAAGGCCAAGGTCAAGGTCAGGGTCAAAGGTCAGGTTATGTATTTTTTGACATGCTTTTTTTATTAGTACGCGAGTGTCAGTTAGTGTCAGTGTGTTAGGTAAGATAAAAACAAAACAAAATGTGCTCTATTGTTTTTGGGCTGTACCACGGGTAAAACAACAACTACCATACACATATGTGCTATTGCTGCGAGCATCAGAAGTGGGGGAATTTCTTTTGGGTTGTTCTTTAGTAGTAGGTTATGATAGTAGAAAGGAATATACAGATACATTTAAATAACAAGTTTTTTTTTTTACTATTTTAGCCCATTTTTTTTTCATAATTTAAAAAAAAATTAAGAATCCATAACCGTTTACCACCAAATAAAAGCCCAATTTGTCCTTAAAAAATAACAAGATATAATCCACTTGGATGCACAAAGTAGTTGTAATGATATGTACGGTTTTATTAACACATGTCAAAGTTCCAAAATTGAGCTTGGGCTTGAAAAATGTTATTTTACCCTTAGGCATGGAGGGGTTAAAGAAAGCTTCCCTGGCAACCCAAGAATTTTTCATGTAGTGTTTCTTCTAGGTAGTGGGGCCATTCTTGGGTACCAATATTTGTTTTTGCTTGATTGCTAGTGTGAACTTCCTTTGAATTACACACTCTGTGAAATGCATGCTTTTCTCACATACAAATCAGTTCATTTTTAAAGTGCAAATTTCTATGACATTCCCGTAATCAAATTGTTAATTCATCAAATAAAAACACTGTGAGTAACCGGCATTGCTTTCAGTTTGTATGTGCCACCTGCTGCCTTAGGTAAAATAGCTTCCTGATGTCCTGATGTGTTAAATCTATGTACATTGCGTAACGACTCAATACATCAATCATAAATCAATTTACATGGCTATCCTGCAGGAAATCCCAGGTTACAACACTATTTAAACCTAGAGCCTCAAACCAGTGATACACTGGCACAAACCATAGGTGTAGTCATACCAATTTCTCTCCTACTATTCTATCAATACTTTGTTATTTAAGATACAATTGTTTAAATAAAAATGTGTAGTTTGCAGATTTCATTATATGTAAAATTGAATCATTAAAAAATTCCATGAAGCTGTACAAAGTCAAGATTAAAAATGTGTTGCTTTCTTTGAGATCTAAATTTGACCCATGGTGTAAAGGCCTTACAAGCAATATTTTGATTGCATTGTACAGTGCCTTGAAAAAGTATTTATACCTCTTGAAATTGTTCACATTTTGTCATGTTACAACCAAAAACGTAAATGTATTTTATTGGGATTTTATGTGATAGACCAACACAAAGTGGCACATAATTGTGAAGTGGAAGGAAAATTATAAATTTACAAATAAATATCTGAAAAGTGTGGTGTGTTTTTGTATTCAGCCCCCTTTACTCTGATATCCCTAAACTAAATCTAGTGGAACCAATTGCCTTCAGAAGTCACCTAATTAGTAAATAGATTCCACCTGTGTGTAATTTAATCATAGTATAAATACAGCTGTTCTGTGAAGCCCTCAGAGGTTTGTTAGGGAACCTTAGTGAACAAGCAGCATCACGAAAGGCCAAGGAACACACCAGACAGGTCAGGGATAAAGTTGTGGAGAAGTATAATGCAGGGTTAGGTTTTAAAAAAAAATATTCCAAGGTTTGAACATCTCATGGAGCATTGCTCAATCCATCATACGAAAATGGAGAGAGTATGGCACAACTGCAAACCTACCAAGACATGTCCGTTCACCTAAACTGACAGGCCGGGCAAGGAGAGCATTAATCCGAGAAGCAACCAAGAAAGAGGCCCATGGTAACTCTGGAGGAGCTGCAGAGATCCACAGCTCAGGTGGAAGAATCTGTCCACAGGACAACTATTAGTCATGCACTCCACAAATCTGGCCTTTATGGAAGAGTGGCAAGAAGAAAGCCATTGTTGAAAGAAAGCCATAAAAAGTCCTGTTTGCACTTTGCGAGTAGCCATGTAGGGAGGACACAGCAAACATGTGAAAGAAGGTGCTTTGGTCAAATGAGACCTTTTGGCCTAAAAGCAAAACGCTATGTGTGTCGGAAAACTAACACTGAACATCACCGTGAACACACAATCCCCACCGTGAAATATGTGTGGATTCAGACCAGCGTTTTCTTAGCCCGTAGATGTGTCCTCCATGGGAAGAAGCAATCCCGTCCACTAGGATTTCCTTATCTGACTATGGGGTCTGAAACCAAGGCTTGACTCTGGTCAGCAGTAAAACAGGCATCGAGCGTGGTGACGTCACTAGCAGTAGCAGCGACAATGTTTCGGAGCTTGCGCTCTGTGTAGAAGAAAAACAGGCGCGCTCCTTCATCCTAAACATAGTGGTGGCAGCATCATGTTGTGGGGATGCTTTTCTTCAGCAGGGACAGGGAAGCTGGTCAGAGCTGATGGGAAGATAGATGGAGGAGCCAGATACCGGGCAATCTTAGAACAAAACCTGTTTGAATCTGCAAAAGACTTGAGACTGGGGAGGTTCACCTTCCAGCAGGACAAGGACCCTAAACTTCCAGCCAGAGCTACAAAAGAATGGTTTAGATCAAAGCATATTCATGTGTTAGAATGGCCCAGTCAAAGTTCAGACCTAAATCCAATTGAGACTCTGTGGCAAGACTTGAACATTTTCCATCCAGTCTGACAGAGGTTGAGCTATTTTGCAAAGACAAATGGGCAAAAATGTCCCTCTCTAGATGTGAAAAGCTGATAGAGACATACCCAAAAAAATTTGCAGCTGTAATTGCAGTGTAAGGTGGTTCTACAAAGTATTGACTCAGGGGGGCTGAATACAAATGGACGTCACACTTTTCAAATACTTATTTGTAAAAACTTTTGAAAACCATTTATCATTTTTCTTCCACGTCACAATTATTTGCCACTTTGTGTTGGTCTATCACCGTTGAATTTTTATATGTTTTGATGTTTGTTCTGTCCTGTAATTAGACTACAATAAATACTCATGTGTTTTACTTTTACAGGCTTCACTATTGCTGCTTTTTTTCTTCATTGGGGTTTACATTCTGGTGATCATTGCATAATACATCCATCTTCTGGTGTGAGTCCTGATGCTTTTTCTGATATTGATGAACCTGGATACTTTTATGATCCGTCTATCAAGTTTGGAGTGTGCCATTCAAGTCCATTATTTACCTCTTGCATCGGATGATTACATGCCCGCTTTCATATCATTCTGGTAAGCAGATTGAGAGCACGTGGGTGTGGTGTGCTTTTCATATGCACATTGAAAATGTTTGATTTATTTGAGTGTTGCACTTTGGACTTTTTTTTGTTTATGTTTGATGAATCAGCAAACTGTGCTGGCTGCTGTTGTTGCTTTTTTGTTTGAGTTAGCGCAGATATTCGTTCACCCAGATTTATTTATCACATAAAATCCCAATAAAATACATTCACGATTTAGGTTGTAACATGAAAAAATTTGGAAAATTTAAAGGGATATGAATACTTTTTCAAGGCACTGTATGTCATTACATGAAATTTGCTTAATTAAAAGGCAATTAATGATGAACTCCTTGTAGACACAAATTCTTAAAGGGGTCGTAAAACTTAATTTTTTTAAAATAACAAACATGGTATACTTACCTTCTCTCTGCAAGGGTTTTGCACAGAGTGGCCCCATTCCTCCTCTTCTGGGGTCCCCTTACGATGCTCCTGGCTCTTCCCCACATCGCGTACCCCCTCGGATTCCTGCTTTCCATGGGGGCACACGTGTGGGCGTGCTCCCAAGTCCTGCTGCTAGGTCCATTGACAAACAACAGGACTTGGCCCGGCCCCTGGCTCCCATGTCACTGGATTTGATTTACAGTAGTGGGAGCCAACGGCTCCTGCTGCTATCAATCTGTCCAAAGAGGACCCAAAAAAGTGGCTGGAGCTACTGGGCTTGTTCTCCTCACTGGAAAGATCGATTACTGGTAAGTAAAAGGGGTGCTCTGGGGGGGGGAGCTGTACTACAGAAGGTTTTTCACCTTAATGCATAGAATTCTTACAACCCCTTCAAGGTTTTGTAGTCACTGATACATCATGAAATATCTTCATTTAAATTAAAGCAGTGTAAGTACCTGGATCAGACTTTTGCAGTCTCTGTACAGCAGATCTCAGAAAGGTAGAGAAATTAAACTGTGTAAGGGGCTAACCAAGTGTGCTGAAGTGCCAAGAGCATGCTGAAAGGAGGAGAGAACAAAGCTGCCAAGAGATTAGATTATGCACGTGGGCTGTGAGTACCTGTGTATTGTATTGTTGAGTACCTGTGTATTGTTGAGTATTAGTGTCATGAAGCTAGTTGTTAGTTAATTTGGACAGGGTATAATTCCCAATCCTCATTAAATCAAATCCTCATTAAATTAGTAGGTATGATGCCCGGCAGGTGTGGAGATGCGACTCAGTGTACATCTTGTGGCATGTATGCGTTCCTTGATAATCTGTTGGTGATGAGCGTATCCGGCAAAGTAGATGGGTGACATTTAGGAAGGTTAGAGGGGAAAGTGCCAGGGAGGCCGATCCTGGGCTGGCACATCCCAATAAGTACACTCCATTGAGTGACATTGGTGAAACCAGTCAGGGACCAGCACTGCTGGAGTTGAGGGACTCCCCTAGATGCCAGGGGAAGAACTCCTCCAGTGAGAATGGGGGGGGGGGGAGTGAAGGGAAAGGGAAGACAGATTCTGGTGGTAGGGGACTCAATTCTTAGACGGACAAAGAGGGCAATCTGTGACAAAGACCTGAAGCACCAAACTGTATGCTGTCTATCGGGTGCTTGGGTTCGGGACATCATGGATCTGGTGGACAGATTACTGGGAGGGGCTCATGAAGGCCCAGGTGTTATTGTGCATGTTGGCACCAATGACAAAGTCAGAGGCAGATGGAGTGTCCTAGAGAACAATTTTAGGGACTTAGGAGCTAAATTGAGGAAAAGGACCTCCAAGGTAGTATTCTCAGAAATACTACCGGTACCTAAAACCACATCAGAAAGGCAGAGGGAGATTAGAGAAGTAAACAAGTGACTGAGGAGCTGGTGTAGTAAGGAGGGGTTTGGGTTCTTGGAGAACTGGGCCGACTTCTTAGTCGGTCACCAGTTCTATAGAAGGGATGGACTGCACCTAAATGAGGAGGGTGCAGATCTGCTGTGAGTGAAGAATGGCAAAAAGTTAGAGAGACTTTGAAAATAGGAGACAGGGAGGGTCCAGAGATAGAGATAGTCAGCGCGGAACATATTCCAGGGGGTAGTGTTGGGGGCATTAGTGGTAGGTTGACTAAAGCACATAAACCTGAGGTAAGTGTAGTAACAAGTCCTATTTGCAATCTCGGAACACCCAACAAGAGGACAGTATGGGACCGGTCTAAACTATGTGGCATGTTCACCAATGCCAGGAGCCTGGTTGACAAGATGGGAGAACTAGAGATACTGTTGTATGAGGAGGATTTTGATTTTGTGGGAATTTCAGAGACTTGGTCCAACAGCTCTCATGATTGTCTGGCAACCATTCAAGGGTATTCCCTTTATTGCAGGGATAGAGAAGGTTAAAAAGGGGCATGGGTGTGCCTGTATATCAAAACAAATTTACAAGTTAATGTAAGAGATGACATCACTAAGGGAGCTAGGGAGTAGGTGGAATCCGTATGGGTAGAGCTCCAAAGGGATGAAACTAAGGGGAAAATAATACTAGGAGTATGTTAAAGAGCCTCTAAACTGAGAGAGGAGGGGGAAACAGACCTCCTATCACAATTTGGATTAGCAGCAAGGATGGGAAGTGTCATCATAATGGGGGATTTTAATTATCCAGACATAGACTTGGTGGAAAGAACAGCACATTCGTCTAAGGCTCGCCAGTTCCTAAATCTCTTGCATGAGAGTTTCATGGGTCAGATTGTAGACACATCAACTAGAAACAAAGCGTTACTAGATCTACTGATTACCAACACTACAGACCTGATGTCCACGGATGTGGAAATAAGGGGCAATTTAGGAAACAGCAATCACAGGTCAATTAGCTTCAGTATAAATCACATGAATAGGAAACATAAGGGGAATACAAAGACACTGAATTTCAAAAGAGCCAAATTCCCTGAACTACAAACCTTGCTAGAAGATATAAATTGGGTTACAATCTTAGGAAGAATGAACGCAGAGGAGAGATGGGTTTGCTTAAGAGCATATTAACCACTTTCGGACCGCCTCACACCGATATACGTCAGCACTTTTGAAGAGGGATATCTTTGTTATGGCAGCAGCTAGCTGCCATAACCCCATTATCTTCTTCTTCAGTGAGAGGTCCGGTTTCCTATAATAGTGGTCTCTGAGGTGGATCCACCACAAGATCACTTTTATTGGCAGCAGGAGAGGGACCCCCCACCGCACTCCAGTGCCCTCCGTCGCTTACCGGAGCCACCAGTAGCGACGGAGGCCATAGGGCCCTCTCCCTGGCTTGGTATGGAGATGAGTGAGCTGAAGATGGCCCCTACCTGTCTCCATACCATTGCAGGGCGGAAGCAGCATCAAAGTGTCACTTCAGCCCATAGCTCTTAAAGCAACATTTTTTTTAAATCACATTTCATTTTATTTTATTTTTTATTGCATTCTAGTGTAAATATTAGATTGAATGTCTTTTTGATCCCAGATCTCATATTTAAGAGGTTCTGTCATGCTTTTTTTCTATTACAGGGTATGTTTACATTCATTATAATAGGAATAAAAGTGACTCATTTTTTTTTTAAGAACAATGTAAAAATAAAAAATAAAAGTAAAATAATTAATACAAAAAAATAATCATTTTTAAACGTGCCCCATTCCCCTGAGCCTATGCACATATATGAGCAGTGTCCCACATTTGAAAATATGGCCTCTGTAACTCAAAACATGCAACCTATAGAATTTTTTAAACGTCGCCTTTGGAGATTTTTAAGGGTAAAACGTTGTCGCCTTTCCATTAACGGGCGCAATTTTGAAGCGTGACATGTTGGGTATCAATTTACTCGGCATACCATTATCTTTCACAATATAAAACAATGGGGCTAACTTTACTGTTGTCTTATTTTTTTAATCAAAAAAGTGTATTTTTTCCCAAAAAGTGCGCTTGCAAGACCACTGCGCAAATACGGTGTGACAAAAAGTATTGCAACGACTGCCATTTTATTCTCTAGGGTGTTAATCAGTGAGTGATTGGTACCGATTACTCACTGTGTTTATTCATAACTGAACCCTAGTAGACTGGTTTACTAGGGTTCAGTTTGTGAATGAAAAGGAAGCTGCATAATACAGGACATTTCCTATTCATTCACTGCCCAGTGCAGCTGACGCTTCAATGAAAGGGGCTGGAGAATCTCTGTCCTCAGCCCCTTTATCTGTCACAAATGTGAGACATCGGGGGGTCTGTTTAGACCCCTGATATTTTACCAAAGCCCCCAAAATAATAATAAAAAAAAATACCGACACTGACCACTGCCATCAATCTCTGCCATACTGATTTTAATGCATTTCAAAATGTTTGTGTATATATATATATATGTATATATATATATATATATATATATATATATATATATATATATATATATACACACATACACCCACACACGCATGTGTGTTTTGTTTTGGGGTACACACCCTAATGCAATAGTCTGCGCACACCAATGCTTATTTGTGTACAAAATAATGAACCCAAACAAACTAAATTTAAGGACTTTTACGGTACCCAATTACAGCAACTCATTATGCTCCACAATAGGGGAGCCACCAATAACCTTTATTCAAGGAGTACTCAATGGTTTTGGTTATGTTGTATGTGCAGTTTTTTTTGTGTTTTGTATGTTTTTTGATATATATACATGTGCAATTTTTATCATATAATAAATATTTGCTAATACTTTTTATATACATTGGGCACCGTTATAGTCCTTAGATTTAGTTTGTTAGGGTCCATTATTTTGTACATCATTGATTAGGATGAGGTACCAGACCTATATGGTCTACTAAATGAGGGTCTCTCATTGAGGCCTTCCTCCCAATTTCCTATTTTTCATGCTTATTTGTATACATCCTGGACTTAATTATACAAAGCCCAGGGATTTTTATTCATTCACACTAATGTGTTGCCGTAATGCGTGAATTACTGTGCACATTAGCATTACACACATTGGTGTGTCACAGTACTATGAGTGGGACCACAATAACATGATTTTAAAGTGGCATTTAAAGTGGTTCTAAAGTCAGAAGGTTGTTAACCTAAATGCATTGCATTAGGGTAAGAAAACTTCTGTGTGCAGCTCCCCCCCTGAGCCCCCAATTATATTCACATGAGCCTGATCTTGATCAAGCACTGTTTATTGGCTCCTACTCTACTACTTTACCAGGCTGATCTGTGATTGTAAAGGAAAAAACAAACAAACAAACATGTCATGCTTACCTGCTCTTTGCAATGGTTTTGCAGCCCCAATCCTCAACTTATTGGGTTCCTTACCAGCGCTCCTGGCTTCTCCACCCTGCTGAGGGCAACCGTAGCAAGCTGCTTGCTATGGGGCACTCGTGTGGGCTCACTCCCTGTTTGTCTATTGACATACACAGTGTACTTTGGCTCTACCCCTTGCTCTCTGCTCACTGGCTGTGATTGCAGTTGTATACGCTACATTATTTATTCACAATTTTTTTTCCCCAAGAAAGTAGAGTTACCATTTACCTAAATTGCAATTGTGAAAGTACTGTGTATGATAGAAAAAAAGAGCTAGGCTGCTATTTTTCATTCTCCTCTGTGACGGTAACTTTTGGTAGGAATGCTACGTAGTTGACATACGTCTTACAGTTTACTTTTCCTGTATGCGATAAATAAACAGGCAATAATACTTTGCATTTTCCATGCATGAAAGAATGGTATGAATAGGCCTAAAAATATCAAATTAAAATACTTATAAGATAAATGAAAGAATGTGGCGTCACTTAAACGGCTTATTCTTTGTCCCTTGCCTTTTAAAAAGCATAAGATGCAATCTGCACTAGGCCTACACAGAATGTAATGTTCCCTGTTCACAGAGGAAGTTTGTGAGTCAAGCTGCTGAAAAATGCAATCCTGTTTTTTTATTGTGAGGTTTTTCTTTTATGTGCTGCGGTAAGCAATAGACTTGATTGCTCTTGTAAACAAATGAACGGTTCATTGTTTATGGTGAAGACAATTAATTTATTCCACATTATAGCTACATATCCATTCCTTAACCCAGCTCGCTGCCAGAGGGGACCGCAGTGTGTGGCTTGCTAATGCTTTACAGGGAGAAGGACAGAAAATGAGAAGTAGATTTCATTGGCCGAGAAAACATTCCAAATGGCAAAAAAAACAACTATCTCAGAAAACTCAAAACATCATTTGAAGTGGATCGGTACTGCAGATTTTTTTTTTTTAAGTATAAGTTCTTTCTTAGAGATTCATTAGAAGGTAACTGCTGTTATTGCATCTCATTATTCCCCCTATTTGATTTAGTTCCACTGGGGCCCAACTTTGTTTAACTTGGTTACATCCTATATTGATGAGATTTTGGGTCAGAACTGGTTAACTCACCACAAAAGTCAAGGAATATGCAAAAGCAGCTTAAAGCATGTTGATAAAGCTTTGAAAAAGGTCAAATTCAGGCCAGAATAAGCTCAACTGCAGGTCAATGCACTTGTGAATACATTCTGGATGACCTTAGAAGTGTCTCAGGCTGATTTATTATTTTTTTTCCCACATAATATATTTTATTTAGGAAAAAGAACAGTGTGCAATCAGCAGGGAAATTGACCCTATGTTCACACCTATGTGTTTTTTAGTGCATTTTATAATTTACAGAAACGCACTACAGTCCATTTAAAATGGTTTTCTATGGTACTAGTTCACATCTATGAGTTTTGCAGCCGCTGTGTTTTTGGAAAGGGTCGTGGGCTTTTTACTCGCAATTTGCGGCTTATAGATTTCATTGGAACCGCATCATAAATGGAAGTGTTGCATTTGTGAAACGATTTTTGCTGTGTTTTGCGGTTCTTATTACCACTACATATAGCTGGTTGCTAAGCAGGGGGCCAGGAAGCCAGCTGCCGTGTCCTTAACAACCGATGAGTCATCAGCTGTCAGTGGGGTTCCCCGCTGGAAGCTGAACGTAAAAAGAATAAACAATTTGGCGGCGTGGGGTTCAGCCCCAGGTCCATACCAGGCCCTTAAGATCTAGTATGGATTTGGAGGGGAAAAAATGGCATGCCCCCCCCCCAAAATCCATACCAGACCCTTATCCGAGCATGCCGCCCAGCAGGTCAGGAAAGGGAGGGGATGAGTGAGTGTCCTCCTGAACCATACTAGGCCGCATGCCCTCAACATGGGGGGGTTGAGATCTGTGCCCCCCACCCCAAAGCACCTTTCCCCCATGTTGATGAGGACAAGGGCCTCTTCCCGAAAACCCTAGCCGGTGGTTGTCGGGTTCTGTGGGCAGGCGGCTTATTGGAATCTCAAAGCCCTCCTTTAAGAAGGAGGCACCCAGATACTGCCTCCCCATGTGAATGGGCATCGGGTACCTATACCCATTCACAGAAAAAACTGTTAAATGTAATAAAAACACAAGAGCTGTGTTTGACAATTCATTTATTAATAGCTCTGTCTTCTCTAACCGAGAGCAACAAGAGCAACAATTTTGAAAAAAGCTATATTTTTTACTTATTGCTATAATAAATATCCCCAAAATATATATAAAAAAACTAATTTCTTTATCAGTTTAGGCCACTATGTATTCTTCTACATATTTTTGGTAAAAAAATAAATAAAAATCACAATAAGCGCATATTGATTGGTTTGTGCAAAAGTTATAGCGTCTACAAAATAGGGGATAGATTTATGGCATTTTTTTTATCAGTGATGGCAGTGATCTATGATTTTTATTGTGATTGTGACATTATGGCGGACACTTTTGACACTATTTTGGGACCATAGTCATTTATACAGCGATCAGTGCTATAAAAATGTACTGATTACTGTTTAAATGACACTGGCGGGGAAGGGGCTAAACACTAGGGGGCGATCAAGGGGTTAAGTGTGTCCTAGGGAGTGATTATAAATGTGGGGGGATTGCCTCACTAGAACATGACCGAGATCACTGCTCCCGGTGACAGGGAGCAGTAGATCTCTGTTATGTTGCCAGGCAGAACAGGGAAATGCCTTGTTTACAAAGGCATCTCCCTGTTCTGCCGCTCCGTGACACAATTGCGGGCCCCCGGCGGACATCGACTCTGCGGGACCCACAGGCACGGTCATAAAATAAATGGCACGTGCGTGTCCACAATGCCGTGATTTAAAGGGACGTACCTGTACACCCATTTGCCCAGCCATTCCATTGTACTGACGAATATCGTCATGCGCTGGTTGGAATGTGGTTAAGAATGCACATTTATACTTCACAGAGATGCTCTTTACAAATTTGCTTAGCACTCAGCTAGTTCCAGTTCTCTTAAGCAAGTGAAACACTATTCTTCCTAATAGACTAAGAAAAAAAATTGGTGCCCAACCACCACAAGTGGTGCTGTTGTCTAACAGTGCAGTATATGGGAGAGAGAAGAGAGTAATATACACTCTTTGTTAAAAATGGAGCTCTTAATTAGATAGGGGCACAGATGAGTATTTTCTGAATTACAGACTCATGGAGTCTGTTCTTATGCTGGACCTTTACCTTTCTTATGCCGCATACACACTGTCGGAAATTCTCAGCAGAAAAAGCTCTGATGGTTTTCCTGATGGAATTCTGACAGAATTCGTCTCAAGCTGTCTTGCCTACACACGGTCACACCAAATTCCGATCGTTTATAACACGGTGACGTACAACACGTACAACGCGACTAGAAAAAGGAAGTTCAATAGCAAATAGCCAATAGCTTCTGTCTCGTAGTTGAATCAGAGCATGCGTGATTTTTGGCGTGTTGGAATTGCATACACACGATCGGAATTTCTGATAGAAAGTTTTTCCGTCTGGAAAATTGAGAACATGCTATAAATGTTTTCCCAGTCAGGAATTCGGACAGCTAAATTCTGATGGAGCATACACACGGTCGCATTTTCCGATGAAAAGCTCTCATCGGTCTTTTTATGGCCGGAATTCCGATCGTGTGTATGCAGCATTAGGGTTTTTTGTGCAATATGTTTAGTTATGGATAGAGACGGTAATGGGTAAACCCCATGTTTTTTTTTTTCTTTTCTGTTTTTTTTTTCTGGTCTGTGTCTTCACATGGTAGATTCAGGCTCGTGTGTTCCAGGGCAAAATCGAATGGGTTATCCAAAATTGTACAGCTGTCACTGCACAAAGTTGTAGGGAAATCTTCTCTTCGTTGTCCCTGGTATAGTAGTTGGAAAAAAAATTCTAATATTTTCTCTCAATTAGATATTAAAAAAAGTAAAAAATAAAAATCTTGCTATAAATAAAATTTAACAGACCCTTTTATAAAGACTGGAGAATTCTTTGTATCTATTTTCCATATAATAAAATATGAAGTCTGATTTGCTGCTACAGATAACATCACAACTTTTCCCCCTGTTCTGTTCTTTAGTTCTGAACTATATCCCTTAATTTAACCGCCAAATAATATTAACATTAAAAAAACACAATATAGTATTATAGATTTATTACTAACAATCTTTCAAAATTTCACCCCCATTTCTTTTCTCTATTGTCTGTGTTCTACTACTGGCAAAACATCTAAAATTGGAACATTTTACCTTTTTACTGAATTATTCTGTAATTACTATATTGTATGCAATTACAGTCTCGTCTTAATATAACAGGTACATTTTAATGATTGCATACTCTTTTATATTTTCTGAAATGAAAAAAGTTTGAAAAATTACAAAAAAGTCCTAATGGTAAAGGAAAGGGTTGCTCTTTTTAAAACTATAATGCTAGGATCAATAGGAGATGGAGGGCAGGAAAATAGGAAATGCAGAACAGAGAGTAGTGTGCATATTATATCAAGATAAAGAGTGTGTATAAGGGCACTGAGTAGCAGAACTAAGCAGATAAATGTCTATGTTGAGTGGAGATATTCAAATGATGAGAGGTCTTCATATACTTAGAGCAGCACTCGAAGAGGGGAGCAATCTCTAATGACAAAAAAATATACAGAAATATTTGTGTTCCACGCTGATCCTGACAGCGCAATTGCTCCACCAGAGCCTTCAGAGCTGTGGCTTTCATCTGCTGGTCCTCCTGGGACTTTCTGCTGCTGTATAGTGACACCCCTGGGAATCTGTGATACATACTGGAACCATCCTGATGCCGGATCACCTTCTTTACTTTACACATGATGTGGTCCTTTCATCCTTTATCTTATAAGTGTTTTTAATCCCTTTGGGATATTAAAAGTTTTATTTCTGCACTTAGAGGCGTCTTCTTTCTGGTTATTTTTTGCATATTATATTGGTATCTGTGTGTAATATCTTTCACTGATAATGATTTTTAGGAAATTCATATTAGACAAAGTCAGACATGCATGCAATTTCTAAGAATCTTGTAATACAGAGACGTGCTACAAGTTATTTTCAGCTACACCTACTTTCCAGCAAATTATATCAATATAGATATAGAATTGAGTAAACAGGTCGGGCTGAGCAAAAATCTGGCTTAAACTTTGCCTGTTCAGCAAACACCCCGCTGAATGCCCTGAAATGCACTGCGCACTGCATAGTGCATGCTAAGCCCTAATTCAGATTCTGATTAGCCCTCTGCCCATAGACCACAACCACAGCCCAGGCTTGTGGGGATGAGTCCCTTGTTCCCATCATCATAGGATCAATGTGCAATGTAACAAAGCAGCTCACTCTCCCCCCCCCCCTTTTCTGACTTGCCAGCTGCATGCGTGTCTGTTATGGATTTTTTTGCCGTTTTTCTTTTACATTTTTCTATTGCCGGAAATGGTATTGTAGTGCCTGCAATTTGAATGTCATTTCATTCTTTTTTTTTTCTTTAGAAGTGTCAGTTTTGCTCCAGTAGGTTCTATGCATGGTACAGATGTGCCACTTTACAGGCAGATGAAGGGGAACCCCCCCACTATATTTAAAGGAATTGTTCATTTTTATTGTTGCACTTTAAAGAGGAGGTCCGCCCCCACACGAAAAATTCAAATTCAGCAGCTACAGATACCGCAGCTGCTGACTATTAATAAATGGACACTTACCTGTCCATAGAGCCCATCATGATGGCAGCGCAGCAGATCTTCAGGACGTGTGTCGGGTGCAGCCACCGCCATTACCAGCGAGGGAACCTGGCAGTGAAGCCTTTTAGGTTCACAGGCAGTTCCCTACTATGCATGCACAAGGTGTGTTGCATTTTCTAATTGGGCCAGAGGCGTAGGAAGGAGCAGCGGGGCGATGAACTTCTGAGAGATGGGGCCACAACAAAAATAGGTCCCCGTTCCCCCCTGAAAGGTGCCAAATGTGACACTGGAGGGGGGAGATGAATAAGTGGAAGTTCCATTTTTGGGTGGAACTCCCTCCACTTTAAGCATCATTAAAATCACTACTTACTTTTACTTTAAAAAACGTTTTTTGCATTGATACATGTCCCCCAGGGTAGTACCCGGACCATCATACCCTTATTTATGGCTAATTACTTGCATATAAGCCTGCAAAATGAGGACTTTTTTCAAGTTCGGGTCCCATAGACTTTAATAGGGTTTGCCATTCGGGTTAGAACTTTTTCTCTGTTCAGGAGTTCTTGTGCAAACCAAACAGGGGGGTGTTCGGCTCATCTCTATATAGATATAATTATCTATCATGGAGCAGCCATTCATTTCTACAGCCAGATGTGGACAACAAAAATGAATGGGTCCCCCCTTCTTACAATTTAAAACTTTAAGCCTTATTTTGGCAAAACAAATTAAAACACAATTTAGGGTTCCCTATTCAACTAGTGACCAGGTGCAAAAACACATTCACAGTGTAAAGGTCTATATAACAGGGGGAAGTGGACTCAGCACCCACATCTAATATACAGTAAACAGACACCCTAGGTACCTGGGATCCTTATGCAGCTATACAGTCTGCACAAATGATATGTCCACCCCAAATGCACATGATTTTGTCTCTTAAATAAGTCTAATAATGTTAAATTATAAACATGTTTTGTTACAATATAGTAAAGAAATGCACATGATGGATACAGTCAGTATGTGTATTTTTGTACAACCAAGCTGTAACCCCCCGTAACCATCTCAGATATACCAAATGTGTTTTGCTAATGTTTAAAGGAACTTAGTCATTTTACTTCCCCAAAGGTGGCTTGGCATATCAAGTCACTGACCCAAAATTGCCTTTTCACGCCATCCTATTTCCCTTGCAGCTGGTAACTTCAACCATATTCAAGTAATAAAATTGTTGATTACCCTCAGGAATCACTCAAAAAGAGACCATTAGATACTGTTCAATTTGAATACAAAGTATTCATTTGTAATTGAAACTATATTAATACAGGAGATAACCATTATGTATAATGAGCCATCTAATGTTAGAGTGCCACGTGCTCGAGATCTGCGTGTTATATATGTAAGATAGTTCTATCCAGAAATAAAAAAAAGCAAGTCACACTTTCTACTTGATATTTAGAGCTGCAATTTTTTATTCTTATTACAGACATGCAATCTTAGGAAGAAAGTGTCTTAAATTGTGTCTGATGATCATTTTCCATTCTTTATGGAGAATTCTCCTGTTGCTTCATTAAAAGCTCTGCCGGTTGCTGACGAATGGGCCATTCTTTAGAACCAATACAACTAAACTGCATCCTGAGCTACTCATCCATCAAACTTCATATCGCCACATTACATCAAAGGGGTTCCATTCAATATTGGATAAAGCTTTACTGCAAAGGTCATAATTATTTTTTAGAATGCCAGACATGACTTCCTTTCTCATCCCTGTAATTTTAAATGATATGGGTTTTGCAGATAGCTTAAAATGTCTATTGCACTTACCTATCTGGGAATCTGGAAATCAAACTATATTTTGGATTTTATAACACACAAGGAACACAAAGAAGTGTCAGTCAGGCACTTTACTATGATTATAAAAGACCTAGGGAACCTGTTTGGCATCCTAAGGAGAGTAATAATGCAGCATGTGTAAACTGCTGTGGTGAACATTGGGTGTGGACATATTGTGTTAATAGTGGAGTGGTTTAAAGAAGCATAGTTATTTAAAATGGAACCTACTTACTGTATGCATTCACACACTTGCCGCTGATGTTGTTCACATACATTTTTTTTACTGTGCAATAAGAGAGGTTCACATTCATGTATAAACCTTAGCACAATAATTACTTAATTAAACACTTCCATTACATATACTTTTCTTTACACTGACAATTGATCTAATTATTTGTCTAATACTATCTTAAAGCAGAGATTCACACAAAAATTTTACCTCCGCTTTTCGGGAACCCTCCCTCCCTCCGGTATCACATTTGGCACCCGTCCCACCACGCTGTCTGCTGGTGTCGCACATGGGTCCCAGACAGCAGGAACCATTCGTGCATGGGAGCTTGAGACTGCGTGACTCGCGCATGGGAGCCTGAGCCATGAGAGAACCAGGGAGCCTAGCAGGAAATGTAGGGCTCTGTTGAAATAACTAATGAGTTCCTATATCATTGTCTTAGAAATTGCAGGCTTACAAACCCATTTTTACCTTCTAAAGTAGCCCCAGCTCATAGAACAGGTGCTTTTTTTCAGAATGGGGTTCTATTGTGAAAGTGCTTCTGGGGTTAAACTTGCAGACCTCATCCATCCTCTCTCACCTACATATTGGCCTCTAAGTTGGATTTATGCTTACATAGGCCAATAGGAGGATTTGGGGGACAATTAAAAGTGGGACAGAGCTTGACCAATGGAGCTGTGTTTGGTATTTCCATACTAGAGCTCTCTGGCGTTGGAGATACCCAAGTGTTTTGAAGAAAATATAAGGATACAAGCAGACACCTATGGGTGCCTTTTCTATGGATATGGGGTTACTGTGAAAGGTAAAGTGAACCCTCAGATTTACTGTAAGTGAAAGTGATGCCATTCTGAGTAAATGTGATGTAGAAGGACAATATGAATGTTCAATGTAAGTACATTAGGTTGATGCAAACTTCTTTTTTAAGATATTAGACAGTTAAGTAAGATGGATGAATATCTTTAACTTCAGTTGTTAATAAATGGCTCCTAAAAATATCAATCCACAAACATACAGTACATATCTCCAGTATTTTTGTTTCATGAAGTAGATATTAATCTGTGCAAGGCCTCTGTTTCTCAAATTGTTTATCATATATAATTTTTCTAATGAAACATTATTTTATCACCATCTCCAATGGCTATTTTTTTTACTCTCCTCATTAGATACCTCAATGAACCACCCAATCTTAAAGCGCAGATCGTCTGGTAAGGCTGCAAGTATGTGTGGTCCCTGTTATGTCAATACAAAGCTTTATACTATTTCATGTTTCAAGTAAAAAAAAAAAAGAAGAAAGATCCATCTCTCAATATACTATCCCACTGCAGATAAAGTGTTTTTTACAACTCCCCTAATGACCTAACGAGGAATTATGGAAAAGCCCACTGCCAAATCAGAAGTTCTTGGGGGAGGGGAGTTGGCCCCCTTTGAGACAACCAAGCAATGCTGAAGAGCATATCAGATGATTTCCCCATAGCAAGGGGCCCTCTTGCTATAGGGATATCAGTCTGTATGCCCAGTTTCAGAGGTCACTCTTTGTTACAATTTAAAAAATTGTGGAAAAAGAAAATTATTTTTGACAAAGAACATGACAAACAAAAGAAATAAGCAAAACGTTTTTCAATAAATGGATGTAACACCTTTAGATGATCGTTTCTTCCTGTGTAAAAGACATTAATTAATATTCTAAAACCAATCCTTCTTCTGAATGTTTACTTTACTGTATCAAATATTTTATTTGGATCCAACCATGATGAAGAAGCTAATTATAAGTAAACTAATCCGCTTTTGCTTGTTTTTTTCCCAAAAGATCTCTGTTAACCATCTGAAACCATTAACTCAGCTTAAAGATAATATGGCTGAAGGTTATTGTAACAAAACATTTGATTGCTTTCCATAAAGGAACAAGTTAAAAGAAATTAATTAATAAGAGGGAAGTGTTTATATGTACACAGAAAATATTTTTTTTTTATAAAATGTGTCAAAACAACTTGCAGAACAGTTTAAGAAAAAGTCCTCTCAATTTAAAAGTAGAGGTTGAGGCATACAGAGGTATTATATTGCAGTTGGACATGCAGGCAAATCTAATGGCAAGAAAGCCTTTCCGTACTACAGTTAAAGTGATACTAAATTCTTGTTATTTTCATGGTCAGTGGTTTTGCACAGGGCAGCCCAAATCCTCCTCTTCGGGAGCTCCTGGCCCCTCCCTCCTGTTGAGTTCCCCCACAGCAAGCAGCTCCCCACAGAGCTGCTACCCACCCCACCCCTTTCTCTCCTTATTGGCTCACTGACTTTGATTGACAGCAGTTGGAGCCAATGGCACCATGCTGCTGTCTCAGCCATTTAGAAGGGAAGCCCCCGACAGCTGAGTCTCTCGTGAACATCGCTGGATCTAGATGGGGTTCAGGTAAATATTAGGGGGCGGCTGCTGCACACAGAAGGTTTTTTATCCTAATGCATAGAATGCATTAATATAAAGGACCTTTTTCCTCAGTCCCAGTGTAAAGTCACAAACGGTTTCCCACACTAAAGATGCGTGTGCCAGGGGCAAGAAGACCAGTAAAGAACCAGCCCAGGCGAGGACGGCGCTGGACCCTTGGACAAGTAAGTGCAATTTTATTAAAAGTCTGCAGCTACAGTATTTGTAATGGCTGACTTTTAATTTTTTGTTCTTAGGGTGAAGAACCACTTGACTGCCTTTGTCCCTTTTTCTGCAAGGATTTATCCCTTTTCTGGAAGAATTGGAAGTTTATCTAAGTGTTGACCACCCCTGTTTCTATTCTGTATTTCTGTCTGTGCCATTCTGTCTCACTGAGCTGTGTCATCTGCACTTTCTAGGAGGGTGGTGGCCTCCGGTGTTATCTTCACCCCAACCAGTATACATTTAGTGGCATGGCTGCCTGCACCTGTGCACTAATGTTCCAAAGATGGGACATTACTTGTGCAATATAGGGGTATGTCGTTCAAGTTTATGAGGTGTTTTGTGAGCAGGTACATGCACTATTGCACTAGATTTTTACCAGAAGGGATGTAGACAGCACAGTAGGCCACCATCGTCATAGGAAGCAAATAAGGACCTAGGGGGAGGATGAGCTTTTTGTGCTATTATAATGTAAGGCCCTCTTAAATATGTTCATATTATATTATCACAACACACCAAGGGAAGCATTTTTACATGCAGGCAAAACATACTGTAATAACTTTGGTGTGTAAATACCCTTTAAACAGATCTAATAATTACCTTTTATTGTTTGCTTCTAATAAAAACACAAAATCTTATCTTGTGTTTTGAAAAAAAACATTTCATTGTTTACATTGTTAAAGTTTTTTTTTTTTTTTTTTTTGGAAAAAAAGGATACCATGCATTGTCCTTCACAGTATCAAATTAAAATTATGTAGATGTAATTGAAGATTGACAACAAAATCAAAATTTTCTAGTTAAATAGTTATAGAGAATAGAGAATAGTATGAAGTTAAATATTTTACATAGAAGCACATTTCAACTGCCCACTAAAGTGTAATAATAATATTAATAACAACAACAATTGTCATCGTTATTATTTAATTTTGCATAAGGAGTAGGGAAGGATTAAAGTGGTTGTAAACCTTTGTCCAAAGCTCTGTGTCATCTCTGGTGCTTTGTTCCTCTTCTAAGAAGTTTTCCCAACACATGAGATACATTTGTGATGGGGGAGTAGAGCTCAAGACACAGCTTGTCTATTCACAACACAGCTCTGTATCCATCCTTCATTACTGTGCAATGTGTGGAGGAGGGTGTGTCCTTTTCCTCCAATCAACTCTCACACACTGTAACTGCAGCTCTCCACCACCCTCTTCTCTTTGCTCCACACAGATGCAGAAGAATTTTATCACAAATCCGCCTTTTTGAAGGGTTTTAAAGAAGAGAGGGCTGCAGATAAACAATAATAAATAAAATGTATGTAGGGAGGTTTCATCTCTGTGTATGACCTGAGGCTATTCATTTCACTGGGTATATGAGAGGGTTTACAACCACTTTAACATCTCCTACAGTTTATGTCTCTGTTCCATTGGAAATATTTATTTTGACTTCTCTGTCAATTGATTGGAAATCCCCATCTAAACAGTTGTCAGTGGATAAAGTCTCCTGATTGGAAGATTTACTCTCACTTCTAGTGAAAACGCTAACATTTTGGATTCCCCATCACTTCTGTCTCAGTTACAATGTTTTACCAGGACAAAGGGTGTTTGAATCTACCTGTCGAGGACACATCATAAAAAAAAAAAAAAAAAAACTTGACAGGAGATGCAATTGTTTTCTACTATATCCAAAAAAAGTTTGGACTATATATTTGCTTTACAACAAAAATACACCACTTAATGAGGTACTTTGATATGAACCCCAAAAATTATGAGCAGGTATGTATTTTTTTTTTTTTTTTAACAGAAGAGTCATACTATATCTCCTCTGCAATCTCACAAACTCCTTTATACTGTAACACATACAGTGTAACACATTCACAGGCGTTGTCATCCTGTAACTTCCAATCAAGATCGCTGAAGACCTCACACCTGGAAGAAGGCGGTAAAAATTTGTCTTCACATACCAGGGAGCTCTCGGTCATTGTACTGAAGCAAAATTACATATTTACAGACCATTTACATTTTTCCTGGAAATGTGACCAATTGAAAACACAGTAGCTATATCTGTCACCCGCATCATGCAATCATGTGCAACATTTTTTTTTTTTATTATTTCCTTGCATGTGATTGGGTATTCTTTGCAAAGTGAAGCCTTGTTTCATTTACTAAGCTCTGGAGAAACTGCACTTTGCAAAGTGCACAGTCTATTTTTCTGTAAACCCCTCGGAATCTGTGTATCTATACCCAAAACTCTTTTTCAGCTGTGCATAGAATGAAAATGACTGTTAGAACCTCTGCCAGGTTTTACTGCTATCTTTTTTTTATATATATAAATTGCTTAAATCTGTTGGCACTTTATACAGACTGGAAATAAGTACACATGCTTACAATGTATTTTACTCAATACTCCAGATGGATGTTCTCCTTTAAGAGAGGAGGGCAAAAGACAAGTCCAATTAATCTCTGTGTTCTGAGATTTCCTGACATTGAGTATTTGCGTGCAATGCTATACAAGAAAACGGTGCATCTTTCATAACACAGACTGACAGATGGCGTGTCCTAACACAGACAAAATGTCAGGGCTGATTTCGATGGATTTCATGATGAAAGTCTGACAACCTGACACCTTTTTTACAGATATTCCCATTTGGAGAATCTCAAATCAGCTTGTATACAGTGATTAGTTGTAAAATGACCTGAAGCCTTTTATGTTAGAAATTCAAGCATGTTGAAGTAAATGGTCAAGGTGTAACCCCATTCTTAAAGAGGTTCTTCGGTCTGTTTTAAAAAAAAAGAAAAGAAAAAAAAAGAAAAGTCAGCATCTACACATACTGTAGCTGCTGACTTTTAATAAAAAGACATTCACCTGAACAGCGATCCAATACTGCCCTTACCCTGCTGGTTCCTCAAGGATCTGCATGTCCCCAGTACTGGCATGTTTACTGTGAGAATCTGCCTGTGACTCCTTGTGGCTTCACAGTCGGCCACCTACTGTGCATGCGAGAGCCGTGCCGCACCCTGTGCGGGGTCCTGCAGCCTTTTGAGACCTGTGATGTGTTCTAGTAGGTTACAGGTGGGGGGTGTAGAACCTCTGCTGGGAATGCCTAGGGAATTCCAGTGGAAGTGGGAGCAGGTGCCAGCTAGAAATAGGTACCTACCACCCCCCCAAAAAATTTTTATGATTGGCAGAGGAAGAAGAGGGATGAAGGGAAAGTAGAACTTTATTTCTGTCAGTGAAGTTTCACTTTAAAATAGAAGTATGGGAATTTTTTTATCCCATATTCATACTTAGGTGGATGCAGCATCGGTCCACCTGTTCACTGAGAACTGAGCCACAAACACCGTCAATGGCTCGGTTCTCTCGCCTCCCCAAGCGGAGAGCTGCTGCCTGTCAGTCAGCCTCTCTCCTGGTCTGCTCTTCCACATTCATTGGAGCGCTGAGCTGTGGGGGGATGGGAGCAGTCGTCTCAGCCTCTCAGCGGCTCCCTGAGAGGCTGAGATGCTTACCAGTCCAAGCACCTGAGTTAGGATGATGTGACTGATCCTGGTGACGTCAGCAGAGAGCGGACTTCAGACCACTCTCTGCTGAAAATCGGTCACAGGTGTGCAAAATGAATAGGAGAAGCCCAGCCGAATGAGCTCAGGCTGGACTTCTCCTGTAATAAGACTTAATAGGATACTTTGTTGTAGTGCTTTATCCTGTATATTGCTGTTTGCCATAGTATTAATCATAACAAGAAAATACGGCACAATAAACACCCACGCTCTACTCTATATACATTTTTTTTTGCTACAAATGTACATTCCGGTAATTTATACTGGTGACCATTTTCACTGAGAAAGAAAGTGAGTGGAAATCCAAAATTTTACAGTTGTCCACGGAGTAAGTGGTGAGGGAAAAATCTTCCATTGAGGGAAGTTCCCTCCACTTTGAAGAGTTCTTCTAACTTTCTGTTGCAACTCTTAAACATAAAATAAGGAAAATTCAAACCATAATGAAGTGCAAATCTTTTGTGCGGCACCACATCCAAAAGAGAAATGCGGAACAATGTGGGTAAAACAATAGATGCATATAAAATGTAACCACAGTTGGCATATGTAAAAACCAGCTGGTGTGCAGGAAATGTAGATCTTGGACTTTGAACTATACGCGTTTCACCCATCGTTGGCTTGTTCAGGACATCCTAGTGATATTGGTGAGCAGATTATAATCATAAAAGATATACATAATATAGTTCCCACATAGAATAGTCAGTTCAGGCACTCACATAAAATATATATATATATACTGGAGGGGCCCAGTGCTTAATCTCAATGGTCAGATCCAAGCCCACCCAATACCTGGGGCAACACACTAGGGGTACAACAGTTGTTGGAGAGGCCCCAAAAGAGGGCAGTCAGTTTGCCTATCAAATCAATAATGCTCATTAAGGAAAATGTAAACAAATCTCCGCATGAACGTAAAAACCATGTCAATTTATTAGTAAAAATAGAGATAGAAAAAATTCTGGAAACAGGAAAAAGAAAAAAAAAAGAAAGTTTGTTTCATATGATGGTGGAAAAAAAACAGGGACCCATTTGTATAAATAAAATAGGTGGCCATGGTGTAACCCCAGGTAAAAGAAGTGAGTACACTAAATATAAGTAAAAAAAAATACATAAGTGGAATATATGTAGTTGATCCAGCAAGGGTTACACAAAAACTACTATGAATAAACTTATGTATTTTTTTACTTATATTTAGTGTACTCACTTCTTTTACCTGGGGTTACAACGTGGTCACCTTAAAAGTCCTTTATTTTCTCCACATTGTCATGCATGAAATAAGGGGAAATGACTGCAATGGTACTCAAACAGCAGAAGAATAGCCTGTTAGTGGTTTTTCTATTTTCTCTGAAATTTGAAAAAAAAAAAAAAATTAGATATCGATAGACTTTAAATGCACATCAAGGGTTAAAGTGGGAGGCAGTGCTGAATCTGATGTTTGCCTGGATGCACGCAGTTTTTGGTAAGCTTAGTAGTACTAATTGGTAATAAACAAATTACAGAAGGCTGCTCTTGGTCAGATGCCAGGACAATGAAGTTGGAAACTTGAGCGGGATCAAGAAAGAGAAGTAGAACACTAAAGACTCGTACACATTACTATTTTTTCATTCAACCGAGCAGGCTGAACGGAAAAAAAAAACCTGACAGCTCAGGTCGGAGCAGCTGTACTATGTGATGTTAGTACAGTTATCTCCTCTGCTGTTCTATTGTGTTCTGACAGGAGGGTGGCCCCCCGCCAGAACACTCCATCGCTGTCAGCGCTCTCGGCCATTGGCTGTTGGCCGTTGCCTCTCAGCCATTGGCTTCTGTCAGATTGGCTGCAGTACACAGGAGCCAAATGTCAGCCAGTTTCTATTGAACCAGTCAATGCCATCTGACATTCGGCCCATGTGTACTAAGCTTAAGGCTCCTTTTGCACTTTGCAATAATGTGTGGAATCGCTGCGATTCAGCCCACAATTCCAAACTTCTATAGCAATCAGTGCACACACATTTAGGTGTCATTAATTCTAAATGGCAACCAAATGCAGTGCAATTCTGCAGCGATCAGCATGTGATAAAATTGTGCTGTAATTGTAACAAAACGAGCAAGAGTTTCTTTTGGATGAAAAACGCACTTAGGACAGGTAAGTGAAGTGAATGGGCTGCCCTATGCAATGACATGTAGAAGTATGTGAAGATCGCTCACACAAAATCACAGACCTCTTGCAAACCACTCAGAGACGCCCGGAGACACTTGGAGATGCTCGGACACACTTGGGAATGGGTTGTGTCCGAGCATCTCCAGCGCCCCAGCTTGAATCCTGCTCGACTTGCGAGACAACGCTCCCATAGCGGATCGGGATTTAAAGAAAAAATAGCTCATATTGCGAAACACTCGTAAACTGTGTTACTCGCAATCTGAGATTCCACTGTATATGTTAATTGTAACAAAACTATGCTTTTATATGCAGGTTAACACTACCATATCAAGTTTCCTGGTGACTCTTCTGTCCCAAGCAGCTATCTTAAATAAGGACCATAGGTGTGTGTACTGGGTATGGCGGGTGTGCCCGGGCACACCCTAATCATGCTGTACAGTGCCTATTTCTTCTGCTTCCTGGTACCTCCTGCCCCCACCCCTGAAGTGCTGCCAGCTTCCCTCCTCTCCCCTCCTGTTGGCTGCTGTGGGAACACAAGTAAACTGTATATGCGATCATTCCTGTGTTCATTCTTAAATGAAGCATAGTAAACTGTGTTTACTGTGCTTCAGTTTGTGAATGAACAGGTAGCCTCTTAGCAAAGAACACTTCCCATTCATTCACTATCCAGTGCAGCTATCTGAGGCTGCAGAGAAAGGGACTGGGGAAGCTCTTTCCTCAGTCCCTTTCTCTCTGTTTAGACCCTTGATATTTTACCAAAGCCCCCCAACGGGGCTCCTAAAAAAAATAAAAAAAAAGTAATAAAAAAGAATATTGTAAAAAATAATTAAGAAAATAAAATTGTGAAGAAAAATAAAAAAAATGATGACACCGCCCACTGCCCTACTGACAACAATCTCTTCTCTACATACACCGTCCACTGCTCTGCTGATATACATGCATGTGTGTTTGTGCTCTGGGATGCACACCCTAATGCAATAAGCTGCACACACCAGGAAATTGTTCTCGTTTTCCAACCATTTTCCTTGTTTTCTGAGTGCACCCAGTGCTCTACTCGAGGATATTGTTTACGAGTTCACGTGAAAATAATATGAATCCACAGGAGAAGTTCTAGGTGTGCATTGTGGAATTGGCAACACGTGACCCAGCCTTCCCTATGACAACATGTAAACAATCTGATTCCCTTGGGTAGAGTGCTGGATGCGCATGCTCGGGATTGCAGGTTTGGGGCACTCAGAGCTCTTGGAGTTGCCTACAGACTCTGGAGATATATGATTTTCATATTCTAGGAGTCTGCATTCAGTGCAACTAAGTAATTATTGCCTACGCAAGAAAAAAGAACGTGCTTCATGGAAAATAATGTATGACATTTATGAAAGTCAGGGGAGTAAACATTCATTTTATATAAAAAGCAAAAAAAGAGGGCGAAGGTCTGCTTTAACTTCTAACACGAAAAGAGTCCACAGATGACTCAGACTAAAAAGAAAATACAGATTACAGGAGTTTTTTTTTCCCACATGATCTTAGTATTTTCAGAATTATACTGCAAGAATAGAGTGGCAATCTACACGCTATTCATTGAGTAAGACCCGAAGTTGTTAAACATTCCGGTGATTACTTTTAGCACAAAATGATAAGCTTTGCCTAACCACATTTTCTGCAGTGGATCACATGCTGGTTTTATTCTCTCTTCGTAAAGAGTAAGTTCTGATCTAAGCCTCAAGTAGTAAGGCAATCAATGCTGATGAATGACTAGAAATGGTTTCTTTATCCCAGCCCTCACTGAATAGAAAGTTTCCATTATCTAGTTCAACATCTTCACTCTATCAATTTGACAGGGGCGGGCAGGACTGCACTCCACTGGATTCTCTACGCTAGTGAATGCTTCTTTCTCTTTCTCATATAAAAGAGAAATCAAAGTGCCAAAGTGTACAGCAAACATCTATTTTAACAAATATAGGCTTCGACTTATTTTCATGGTTAGGGGGGCTTTATAGTCTGGTTGGTCTACAATTTCTTAGAATGACGGGTAAAGGCAGATTTCCCAGAATCCTACAATTAATTAGGCCATATATGCTGCATTCCCACTTTAAAAGGCTTGTAACAAGCTGAATACTCTGTTAAGGTCTTTTTTCGGTGTGTCGGTATAACACCAGGACCAACGAAGTAGTATAGCAATCAAAGCAGATTTTCTATTCCCACACAACATTATATTCCCTTTTCCTGAAGTGCTCTTGAAAAGAGATTAGCTCAGAATGAACAGGCTGTATTTAGTCCACTGTTAGAACAGCTTACTGCTATTGTTTGCATAAACCATTCAACCATTTACTCATTGAAATAAGGTAAGGCTGTGAGAACTACTGAGCACCTTTGGTGGAGAGCTGAAACAATTATCCAGAGAAAACCATCAGAATTATATTGTTCACATTAGTGTTGGTCTATGATAAAATTAACGGGTGATATGAGAAATCCTGCACAGGTAGTAGGCATGATTATTTTTATTATTATTATTATTTTCATTTTTCACTGTACATAACATAGAAAGCGAAAAAGAAAAATTGAAATAAATAATAAATGCATGTTTCATACAGAAAGTACAATTACAGCGTTAACATTTTTCCACTTATAATATTTCAAATGTCTTATTAATAATGACCTAGAATTTTATACCCATTTGAATTTTTAACAATTTCATTAACCGCTTCAGCCCCAGAAGATTTTACCCCCTTCCTGACCAGAGGAGTTTTTGCAATTTGGCACTGCGTCATTTTAACTGACAATTTGCGCGGTCATGCGACATTGTACCCAAACAAAATTGACGACTTGTTTTTTCCACAAATATAGCTTTCTTTTGGAGGTATTTTATCACCTTTGTGGGGGTTTTTTTGCACTATAAACAAAGAAAGAGCGACAATTTTGAAAAAACTCAATTGTTTTTTAACTTTTTGCTATAATAAATATCCCACAAAAATATATAAAAAAAACTATGTTTTCCTCAGTTTAGGCTGATATGTATTCTTCTACATATCTTTGGTAAAAAAAATCGCAATAAGCGTTTATTCATTGGTTTGTGCAAAAGTTATAGCGTATACAAAATAGGGGATAGTTTTATGGAATTTTTATTATTCATTTTTTTTTTTACTAGTAATGGTGTTGATCTGCGATTTTTATCAGGACTGCAACATTATGGCGGACATGTCAGACAATTTTGACACATTTTTGGGACTACTGTAATTTTTACAGCGATCAGTGCTAAAAAAAATTGATAAATGTAAAAATGTCACTAGCAGAGAAGGGGTTAACACTAGGGGGCGATCAAGGGGTTAATGCATTCCCTGGTGTGTGTTCTAACTGAAGAGGGGAAAGGACTGTGCAGGGGAAAAGATATAGATCACTATTCATACTCTGTATGAACAGATTATCTGTCACTTCTCCCCTTAGAGAATGGGAAACTGTGAGTTTACACACACAGACCCCGGTTCTCCGTGTGCCCTGAGCGATCGCAGGAGCCCGGCAGTGATCGAGACTTCTGGACACTCACATCGGCTCTGTAAGTGAGCGGGGGCATGCCCTTAGTGGCCACAGGGCGTTTCACCCAGCTATGCCATTCTGTCGCAGTACAACTGTGGCAGCTGGTGGGGAAGGGAATAGCTTTCATCAAATAGTACATCCAACCATTCCATAGCTATATCTAGTATCAGTGAGTCAAACAAAAAGGAAAACGAGGGGGAAAAATAAAGGAAAATAATGTTTGGAAAATAAAGAATGTGGAAGAGATCTTTTATATTTGCAATATTGGAAATTAATTAGTGTCCTTCTAAATATTTTGGATTATATTATTGAATACATTTTTGGAATTTCTCTAAGCACTTAACTGGGATTTGTTTGTTAATAATAAGGATTATTTTGTTGGATCTGTAGGGCATGGTTATTTTAAACTTTTATTATACTATATACTATATGCTCATATCTTTGCTACACCAATACAAGACCTTTTTTTTTTCCTATGAAAGTATTCCCCATTTAGGGGCAGGAGGTCCTGGCATTCCTGTTACCTCCTCCATATCCTTCCCCCCATCCATTCTCTCTCTATGTTTTTCAAGCAGCTAAAGAAAGCACATTTTGCTATATTTAAGTTTTAAAACAGTGACACAGTGAAACAGTTCAAGATACATTGTTTGTATTGTATTTTATTCCCCCTCTTCCCCTTACTAATTCCACTATTAGGACCGGTTCACAATGGCATTAGAAACAGGTGTTTGTGGCGCATTTATTTATTTTTTTGCCATTCCCTGAACCCCTACTACAGCAGCCTATAATGATAATATGGACAAAGGATAGAGCTGTTCATATTTGAAAAACACATTTGCATCTCTGTGTGGCAAAAATGAAGCTACATATCAAGCCTAGGAGGAGTTGAAGCTTGTCAACTCCTTCCTTTCTATGGTAATGTGCCATAAACGTATCTGTAGATTTTACAGCATGTTTCTTGATATGCTTGAAAATCGTTTATCAACTATCAATGAGGTGGGAAAAAAATGCTTCCCCCAAAAATCACTTGGAGAGCACATGGGGGGCATTTTTTAGCGCACTCTAAATGTAACAAAAATGTACAATAATGCTATAGGCATGTTGGTTTGTGTTGGAATTTTTTTTGTAAGTGTGAACTAATGCCCTGTACACATGGTCGGATTTTCCACCGGAAAAGGTCCGATTGGATTACATTGACGGAAAATCCGATCGTGTGTGGGCTCTGATTATTTCCATGGGAAATTCTGACGGAAAAAATTTGAGAGCAGGACTTCAAATTTTCCGACAAAAAAATCTGATCGGACTTTTTCCGATCGTTTGTAGAGAATTCCGATCGGGCAAAGTGTCAGGCATGCTCAGATCAAATTATGAGCCCAAAGCTATTGGCTACTAGCCTCAATGTAGTCCCATCGTAATGAACGAACATCATCGCATTCCGAACGAACTGATTTTCCGACATATTTGTCTGACCGCGTGCATGAAACACCAGTTTAGGACAAAATCTGTCGGAAAAAATCTGACGGATTTTGTGGTCAGGATGTCCGACCGTGTGTACAGGGCATTAGCCTTAAGCTCCAATTGAAGTAAATTCTTAATCGTAAGGAGCCTGGTGAAGCACGTATAGCTTTGAAGAATAAACCAACCAATGCATGAATATCAAAGTAAACACATTTTTTCATACTATATTTTTTCCTGCAGAGTAATCATCATTGTCACTTTTCCCTGAAAAACCAAAACATTTGGACAAAATATGGAATGTTGACAATGAGGGGTGAGTGTCTGATGTCATTGAACTTAATTTTGTAGCAAAACTACACTTTATGTCCCCCCTACATATGAACCTTCGAGTTGCAAACTTTCAAAGATGGAAACGTGTTTGCAGTTTTATTTTCACTCAACCCAGTGGGCTGAACCAAAAAAAAAAAAAAACCTGACAGATCACCGTACCAACACAAGCAAGCTCCCCAGCTGTGCTATTGTGTCCTGACAGGGGGACTTCCCCCGCGGAACACACTAATAAGCGCTCAAAGCTTTTGTCTACAAGCAGTGATCTTTGTTGGACTTATGAACAAGCTGGCCTTATGAAGGAATTCCCGCAATGGAACTTCATTTGGCCACAAATTTTGCCATGTGGAACTACAAACTTAGCCAAAAAAGTTCACTGTCTGACATACTTTAGTTATAAAAAAAAAAAAAATACAACATTAGATCCTGGTGCTATTTGACATGTCCTTGCTGATATACAGAACCATGAAAATTGATTGCTATGCCCTAGGGTGGCAATCTAAACACCCAAAATACAACATGTACTACATCCTAATGGTAATTTTGGACATTTCGTTATTAGGGCTCAGTATCTGGGTCTTTAACATTGCCTTTTTTTTCTTTCTGTATTGACCAATTATAATTGTTGTTATGTAACTGTATTTTTGATTTGTGAACTCTTAATAAATGTTGTAATCATTTTTATACGTGTCTATAAAGTCCATCTCTTTTTCCAAATATACAGAGCCATGTCACTAAGATGGTTTTATTTCAAAACCATGTGCTTTCCCATGCCATAACATGCTGTTACCGTTTATCTTTCTAGGTATACTATTTTTATTAAAACTAGTACATAAAGATTAACACACATTTTATAAAAATAAAGGTGCCTACCCAACCCCAAGAAGATAGTTAAAGCCCAATGCACCCTTGAAACATCAGAAAACACCATTATTTTACTGTGCAGATTCCAAAGCATTGAAATGGTGAATCTTGCCAGGATGTCCAATTTTTGACCAAATTTCAGAAAAAGAGATAACTTTCACCTTGACTAATCCATATTGGCAATGTAAACAAATATACAACAAATGCCCTTCTGCTGCTATGTTTCCTAAGCATGTGTGGTATTTGAGAAGGCCCTATGATCCCATTGACTTAACCTTAAAGTTGTTCCAAAGCCTAAACATTTTTTTTACCTTAATGCATTTCTTGCATTAAAGTGGAAGTAAACCCTCCTATCATTTTCAGTCAAGGAAGCTGCCATCTTGGCCTCTAATAATTCTTCAACTGCCATAATGCTGCACATGTGATCACTTATGACACCAGCCATTGGGTGGTTTGAAAGTTTGGTTGAGAGCACAACCAATGTGAAAGTTAGCATTTCCGGCATGCCGGGAATGTAAGTGTTTTTTGAAACTGGGTTTACTCCCGATTTAAGGTGAAAAATGTTTAGGCATCAGTATACCCCCCCAACCCTCTTTTTACTTACCTGGGCCCTCCTTCGATCCAGCACTGTGCCTGTCTGCTGCTCTTCTCTCCCCTCCCTTTCTGGTCTCGCTGGCTTTGTTGAGGCAACGGGAGCAGGAAGTGGGGCTGAGTCCTGTTGTCTGTGTCTAAATAGACACATACAGTGAGACTCCGGAGCAAGCCCGCATGAGTACCCCCATAGAAAGACACTTTCTATGGGGGCACTCAGCAAGGGAAGTGGCCATGAGCATAGGGGACCCAAAAAGAGAAGGTATGGGACCACTATGTGCAATTATATTGCACAGAGAAGATAAGTATAAACTTGTTTGTATATTTAAAAAAAAAAACGAAACTTTTACAAACACTTTAATTTTTCAAAAAGTGTGTAGAGTTTGAGGAATGTGGCCTACAACACAGATAATGGGGCATATTTTGTGGCACTACCAACAGCAGAGACTGGAAGGACATCCAACAAGAAAGGACTTTTCATATTATTCGTTGGGTATAGGATAGTCAAAGTAGGTGGGTCAGATTTTTGCATAGGTTCCTTATAATAATACAGTTTGTGTAAAGGGATACTATAATTGCTTACAATTAAATGTCTCAAAATTCAAGGTGCCAATAACAAAGATAAAAGACGTGCTTGAAAATGATGGTTTTAAAAAGGGCTTATGTTTGCTGGGCGAAGAAGTCAAGCGGGAGGATGTAGAGAGATAAGTAGTGAAATATTAGAGGTAAAAGATTGTTGAAGGGCTTTAAAGATAAAGGAAAGGATTTAGTAGAACTTTCTGTGCTCGATGAGAAGAAAGGAAAAGTATGTATGAACGTTGTGTGCAGTATGGATCCCGGGAGAGCAAATTAGTCAACTGAAAGCAATGGAGGAGTAAAATGGGAGATACAGTACAGATACAGGCCAAGCTTCAGTAATCCAAGTGTGATAAGGTAAAGGCGTATGTTAGTGACATGAAACTGACTGAAACAGGAAGAAGCATAATGCATGTTAGTAGTATTGTAACAGATTTTATTCATGTATATCAAATAACCTGTATAAAGTTTCAATAAAATAGAAAAAAAAATCAATAGATTTCACTTTCTCCATTATAAAATTCACAACAATCAGATAAAAAACAATTAGTTCGATTAATGAGTTGTCCTTTGGTTGTCGTGAGTATGGGGCAAAATCACTAACAGAACTGTTGTATATTTGTACATAATTGGGGGAGATTTTCCCTCACTTCCTATAACTCTGTTCCTGTAAAATACTGTGATGGTGTATTTACCAGCACAGAAAGGCCCATGAGCAATAAAAACATTATCACATATTCTAACTCTTAGGCTGGCCATAGATAGGGCTGATCCCCAAAAAAAAAAAATGGATTCCCTCAACCATGCAATCAAGGTGGGTGCAGAAACCTCCCCACATTTTATAAAATTCTCACAGTGATGTTCACTGTCAGAATACACAGATCAGCACCCCACTGATTGGCTACAGCAGTGGATCAAAGTGAAATTTTATAACATCTAATTTGAAAAAAAGTTTGCCGTAGAGGGATCGAAATCTATACGCTCCCTGCCGAATTGACCAAATTTCAATCCCTCTGTGGCCAGGTTTATTCCCTCTACTAAAATATATTTTATTGTTGTCCCTGTTGGATAGATACCCTTGTCCTGACAGGAAGCAAAGTGAAATATTCCAGCTGGGACACAGATGGCAGTAAATACTAGAAAGAGATGCTAACCCTATACACAAAATAATTTTTTTTGGCTGGAGTTGACTTGAGTTGACTTGTTTCATCTTTGTACAGTTTTGCGACAAGTACTTTTGGTGTCTGCTATTCAGGCAAAGTGACATTTTACACAAGACAACATAAAAATATTTAGGAAGAGGAAAATACATATATTTATTGATTCATTTATAGTAAGCTATACATTTTCTCCTTTTTGTCCTGTGTCACTCAATGACGGCTGCAGGGGAGAGGCGGAGGCGCTGGACAATGGCTGGTAAAGCTTAGAGGAGTGGCATCACCCATAGACCCCTTTCACATGTGTGGATCCATTTTCATACAACCGCCTGCTCAGCAGGGATCTGTCAGATCTCCGCTCTCCTCTATAGGGGATCGAATGAAACTGGACCGCCTGTCCGTTTTCATCCGATCCGCCAGATAGATAGAAAGTAGGTTGGCGACATCGGCCACTCCATAGAGATGTATGGAGCCACCGTTCAGGTCCCCCTGAAAAAACGGAATGATCCGCATGTGTGAAAGGGCCCTTAGGCTTCCATGGCCCATTTATTGTTGGTGCTCCCTCCTCTCCCCTGCAGCCTCTGCTGGCTTACATAGTGGTGCCAGATCACATTACCAGACCAGTGCTGTCTAAAAATATTTAAGTATATACATTGTTCTTAAACAGATTAGTTAGCATAGATGTTGGGAGGGAGTGGGGACAGTTAGACTGGTTAGGTTTTAGCTAGAATTCCACTTTAAGCTTTACGTTTATGTTTTGGCTTCACTACTAAATTGTCTTCATACCAGTTAATAACTTAGTCCAAGTTTATCTGCCCATCACAAGATCCATGTAGGCGTATTTATGTTTCCTGCATGCAACAAGAGACAGATGGACTGGAGGAAGAAATATGCTGTTCTTGTGTTAGTCAAAGTACATGAATTGTTAGAATTCATAGGTATAATAGGTCAAGAAACTCGAATTTGTCAGAAAAATTACACCCAAGAGTTTTAAATTTAACATCAAAAAACGTTGTATCGTATTTGGCTTTGGGGAGCCCTCAATAGAACAAATATCAGACTGAGAATGGTTAAAACAAACTGTCACTTCAAAATATTAATTACTGCCTCGGAAACTATATGACATGTTTCTGTTGCTATGGAGATAAATTTCATATTTCTTTTTCCTCTGTGTTAGCATCATACAGTTATCTTGATCTCTTTTGTTTGTATGTAGGCAATGCCACTTCTTTACAAATGGAACAAAAACATTAATTGCAGTGTCCAAAAAAGAATATGATTATATTTTAACTATTAGATAATTACTTCAAATTGGTGAACTTCCTTCTCATCTTTCAAAGTTTAGCAGATGACCTGAACGTTTTTCTTTTTCTTGAGTTTCTAATTTTCACAGATTTAGTTTTAAAGTCGTTGCAAACTGCAGACATGGTAGATAAACAAATTGTATCCCTCCATAGTGTGTATTTGTCCAAATCCAGAGCACTAAGGTTAATTTCTGTCTTTGTTCCTCTGCTATCAACATGAATCACTTCTGGCAAGTTTTTGTGACACCAAGAGAAAAAAGGTGACGGGGGAGGAAGCTCCAGCTGATTGCAGCCTCAGCTCTGTCCCTATGCAGTATGGGGGGGGGGGGGATTTCCCTTCCCTCCAATCAGCTCTTGTATCAGCTCAATGTATTTCATGCATTGAATGCATATTGTTGCATTTCATACATAATTAAATACTGATGACCATATACAATCCAACTGGCAATACATGATTAAAAGAAAATGGCATTCATAAACTCCTCACTGAGCTCTGCAGAGTGTAATTTCAGCTCTCCACCCCCTGTTTTTTGACAGCCCTGACAAGCTTTATACATTCTGGATGTCCAATGCATGTAGAAAAGAAGACAAAATAGAATGTGGCCTAGTGCACCCAGTGATGTGCCTTGATCCTTTCATATATCTCCGTACAACCAATGTGTTTGTCTTGGGACTTTAAATAAGGCACAGCACATACAACCAATGAATAACTCGTTTCCAACATTGTTGTATAACAAATAAATAAAAATTGATACAAAACCAGGTACAGTTATAACAAGATGATTTGTAGTCAATCCATATTATTGCATGTCATACATTGAATGCATATTGTTGCATTTCATACATAATTAAATATGCTGATGACCATATAAAATCCAACTGACAATACATGATTAAAAGAAAACGGCATCCATAAACTCCTCACTGAGCTCTGCAGAGTGTAATTTCAATTCTCCGCCCTCCTGTTTTCTGACAGCCCTGACAAGCTTAATAAATTCTGGACATTCAATGGATGTAGAGAAAAGAAGACAGCAGATAAACAGGTACAACTTATGTAGGGGTACTTTTTTAATCTCTGAGTATCAACTGAGGCCATTCGCTTCACTAGGTACATGTATGGGTTTACAACCACTTTAAAACAGATTTTTATTTTTCTTAACTTTGGATAGAGAGGGATAGGGGGTAAAACCCCTCATAGGTCTTTATTAGTGTCAGTGTTCACAGAAGGTATAGTAAAAAGATGAGAGTTCAACAATAGGGTTACAAGTACAGTAGGTTTTTATTGATCACAGCAAACAATGAAATAAGTAGCTTATACATTTTGGAAACTCACCAGTTCCTCAAAATTGAATTATATATCTATATCTATCTATATATATATATATATATATATATATATATATATATATATATATATATATCTATCTATATATATATATATATATATATATATATATATATATGATAGGTGAGCCCCTAAAACGCTGGATATTTATGTCATAATTGCATTCATCAATTGGAAACCTACTGGACCTGAAACATTATTAAGGCACATGAATAGGCACTATGCTTACTGCCAATATTCTGAGACCCTTCACAAGATTTTTAACTTCTTAATGTGTCACCAACACCAAGCACAGCTTCTCATATTTGGATCCAGTGCTCCAACAATCCAATTGTACCTCATTTCTGTTCAGAAAGTAGTAGTAAACCTAAAGAACAACTGTAGCTTTTTTTCTAAGAAAATGATCCACAACTCCATACATGCTCTTACATATCTCCATATTACTGTTACTCCATAGAAGACAAGTACAGCAGAACAAGACTGTCATGACTGAAACGCATTAACATCTGCTGTACCTTATTTGTCTTTTATGGAGTATCCATAAATTCATAGATATTTAAGAGTATAAAAGAAAATATAGGAACCAATATATTCCAAACCGGCCCAAATCAATGACCAAAAAACTACAATAAAGAGATGTGTGTTGTAAAGTGTAAAAGACACATTAAAGGTGAAAAGAAACAAAGGAACTGCACTCTTATATTATGAATTACAAATCATAAATCACCATAGTGAATAAATAAATACATCTTAATTTGAATTATAAAGAAATACCTATACATTTTGAAGTCCATGTATAAGTCCCACACGTGAATAACGTCCTCAGGGGGTAAAGGAAAGGTTCTTCTCCACCCACATGCAGATACACAATGCACTCACCAGACTTAATTGGCCCCTATTACAGGGAGTCAAATTATACATATGGAATTAATCCAAACCGTTGCTGTCATCCATTCAATATATATGTAGATAGCTTATTCAAAATTCCACTTTTGCCATATAGAGAGGGAGAGCAAAGAACTTTATCATGGTGCAGTAATCCAAATCATTTATTTAGAAATAAGGTTGTATTGCACTTACATCAAGGAAGACAAGGATCGGCATATATTGTATAGGAATTGCCGATTATCGCTCCAGCTGACCAGAAATAACATATCTCAAACACCACCCAACGCCGTATCCTCAGCCTACATTTCACATCAAGTAAAGAATGGAAACTACACACTGGGGTTGGTTTACTAAAACTGGAGAGTGCAAAATCTGGTGTAGCTCTGCAAAGAAACCAATCAGCTTCCAGTTTTTTGTAAAAGAATAATTGAACAAGCTGAAGTTAGAAGTTGATTGGCTACCATGCACAGCTGCACCAGATTTTGCACTCTCCAGTTTTAGAAGGTCAACCCCAGTAGTTTTGTGTTAATAAATTATATATTTTTCAAAACTGTTAGGTATACGTTTCGCATATCCCTGATATATTTAAAAGTTCCATATAAAAACATTATTTAAATTGTACTTTTGGGATTGTCAGATGCCTTTGTTCCCCGCCATGCACTGTGGTTACATCCACCAACTCCTACATCACAACAGAAAACCGAAGTTCATGCTAAAGAGATTGACGGAGGCTGCAGCACCTAAATAGGTGAGTAGAACACATGAGGCACAAGGCAGGTAAGTTGGGGCCATGCATCCGCACCCACACGGATGTTACATTGGGAAATATTGGCTGTGTCCATGCAGCTGTGTATCCCACTAAACATCTATGGGACTGTCGGCACAGGGATGCATGCAACACCTGTGCATGCCCATGCTGGTAAAAGGCGTCCCTGAAAGAAGCACACAGCTAATCACCCCATGTGAGTGGGGCCTGATGGTCCTAACACATTAACAGAAAGAATATCATACGAAAAATACAGCTTTCAAAGCGATCGTACAAAAATCTGATCATTCATACACAGCTTTCTATAGCTGACCATGAGAGTTCCTCTGATATTATCCAATTGGACAAGCACAAAATATTTTTAAGATTTTCATTTTATCAGTACAGTTGTCATTCGAAAAAAATACAATACAAATACACTACAACACATTACACATCACTTACAAATGTTTATTCTGTCATACAAGAATGTTTGTAACTTTAGTCAACTCTTCATTTTTGAGATTAGCATGCAAAAAAAAAAAAAAAACTGATGATCATTCGCCCGATAATCTCATTGTGTGTACCAGGCATTAGAGCACTTCTCTTGCAGGAAACTTTCCTTAAAATTTTCCTTTAATCCAACAGGGTCACAAGAAATCAATATCAAAGGGGTTGTAAAAGCAGAAGGTTTGTTTTATCTTAATGCATTTTAAAAGCCTTCTGTGTGCAGAAGCCCTATTTAGACCCACCTAATACTCACCTGAGGTCCCTCTAGATCCAGCGTTGTTGCAGGAATGTCTTGGCTGCCTGGCACTCCCCTCCTCATTGGCCGAGACAGCAGTGTGGCGCCCTTGGCTCCTGCTACTGTCAATCATAGACATTCAGCCAATGGGGAGACAAAGGGGGCAGGACTGGGTCATGGCTCCATGTCTGAATGGACACAGTGAGCTGTGGCTCGGCTTGGGTGCCCCCATAGCAAGCAGCTTGCTGTGGGCGCATTCAACATGAGGGAAGGGCCAGGAGCACAGAAGAGGGACCTGAAAAGAGGAGGATCTGGGCAAAACCACTGCACAGAGGAGCTAAGTATAACAGTTTTGTTATTTTTTAACTAAGAAAATGAGACTTTACAATCACTTTAAACTATTAGCCCTTGTATACACAGTTGGACATTCCGACAACAAAATCTGCCGGATTTTGTCTGATGGATTTTGTCCGAAACTTGTGTTGCATACACACGGTCGGACAAAGTTGTCGTAAAATCCGATTGTACGTAACGTGATGATGTTATTTCATTATGACGGGACTACGTTCAGGCTAGTAACCAATAGCTTTGGTCTAGGAATTTGATCTGAGCATGCGTGGCACTTTGTCCGATTGGAATTCTCTACAAACAATCGGACAAAGTCGTGTTGTTGGAAAATTTTATAGCCCAGTTCTAAAACTTTGGCGGTCGGATATTTCGATGGAAACAGTCTGATGGAGCCCACACACGGTCGGATTATCCGACAACACGGTCCGATCTGACATTTTCCATCGGAATGCCCGACCATCTGTACAAGGGCTTAGGGTTATCTTGCACCAAGCACCGAAGCTGACTGGACATAATTGTATTTTCCTACAACACATCTTCTGTGCTTCTGGGAACTCTTGATATGTGCTTTGTGATGTCTTGGGTGCAGAGCCAAGTCGAACTTTGGTTCACCTCTACCCTCTCCTGGACCCCTCATAATTCTGACCATAAGCAGATCATGTTGTGAAGCAGAGAAAACGTTGATCCTGTTTATAAAACTCATAAAACTCTGTACACAGTAGAATTGTGGAAGGGCTCGTTGAAAATAAAGGTGTCTCGAACTCTTGAAAGTTGTCCCAGCCAGATTCCGGGACCCAGCAAACCTTTACAAACAAACAGCCAGCAATATGAATGTATAAAGCTTTCATGCTTCACTTCAAATGTAAATTGAAAAGCCTTTTTTGAACTTATCTGAAATGCTCCCTAAAGCAGTTCCCTGGCCGATTTTATTCATTGCCCTAAGTTTTGCTTGCTTTTGACAACTGTAAATTGTAATCGTATTTGCTATGTACGGAAAGAAACTTTTTTGAATATTTGCAATATTAATAGCTCCTAATGGGAATTCTAATTCTCGGTGAAAAAAAAGTTATTTTACGTTCTTAGAATCAGCTGTCATGGTAACATACAGTATCTGTTTGTATGATAATAAAAATGACAGATAAGTGCACTGCCACAATGAGCAGGAGAAAGGGATTCTACAAAGCATCTCTCAGCAGGGGGAGAAAACATGTTGAGAGAAGAGAGAATGTACTGTGAAGGGGAGGGATACAGGCAAAGACAGGGGAGGAAAGCTGCTAACTGCGAACTGTTGGACAGTTATGTTTGTTGTAGGAAACAGAAGGGATTGCACACCCACAGATGCTAACTTAGTGTTGTGGGAAGACTTATGAAATTATGACATGAAAGCAATGACTGCTTAGAAATATCCTGCTGGCAAATTTAATGACTCAGTCAGGGATATGCATGTGTTCCCAAGCTTAACTCTAGCACACATGCGGACCCGGTGCTTGAATGTAAAGACATGACATTAAGATAAAACCAGAAAATCTAGATATACAAAAATAATACATAGTATAATGTTATTTTTAGCAAATGACTCATAGTCACAAAATGGCCACCTTGCAAGGTTGGCATTTACCAAATAAACTGACGGAAAATGAAAATAATAATGTACACGGGCCTATTGGCCAGAAATTGAATAATAAGCCAAAAATCTGAGGATAAAGGCACCACATCCCAGAAGTACAGAAAATGTATATGGACAAAAAAAGTAGGATTTGTAAGGTGCCAATAAAAAAAAGAAGAATAGCAGAATTTAATTCATAAGATCACAAAATTATTACATATTCAAAGTTAAAAACCATCATAATTTTAAAGCCATCATGGAAAATGTGTGCAGTTATAGTATTCATACAGTAACTTCAGCTCAACATTTTTCACCATTCAATGGCTTCCTCAGGAGACTTGTGAAATACTGTACAAAATGTCACTACAAATAAATGGAAAAATTACATATGAGTCAAATATGTACCTTAAAGAGGAGGTCCACCTAAAAATAAAATATTAAAAGCCAGCAGCTACAAATACTGCAGCTGCTGACTTTTAATAAATGGACACTTACCTGTCCCAGGGTCCAGTGATTTCAGCAGCCAAAGCCAACAATCGCTCGGCTCTCGGCAGCTGCCGCCGCCATCCTTGGTGGTGGAATCAGGAAGTGAAGCTTTGCGGCTTCACTTCCCGGTTCCCTACTGCGCATGAGCGAGTCGCGCTGTGCGTCCTAACGGGACCTGTGGGTTTCCAGGAGACAGTGGGGGGGGGCACAGGAAGGGGTGTGACTCCCGCGGAAGTCTATTCCTGGAAGTGCGCGCAAATACCTGTATTATACAGATATCTGCACCCCCTGAAAGGTGCCAAATGTGACATCGGAGGGTTCCAAAAAGTGGAGGTTCCATTTTTGTGTGAACCCCTGCTTTAAGTGAATATATAAATATATTTGTACATAAATCAATGTCATCAATACATATGAATCAACATAATAATCAATAGGTCATCTGAATGTCCATCTTACCCTGGGTGCTCACAAAAAACCTTTTAAAAGTTCAATATGCATCCGAATGTCGGAACCAATAGAGTTCTATAACACGCTGATATCCCTAAATGCAACTCTATTGGTTCCAACATTCCCTTGTGTATTGATCTTTTAAACTTTTTTTTTCTGGGCATCCGGGGTAAGATGGACATTCAGATGACCTATTGATTATTATGTTGATTCATATGTATTGATAACATTGATTGATGTATAAATATATTTATATATTCACTTAATTTATAAATTTGACTCATATGTGATTTTTTTTCCCTTTATTTGTAGTGGCATTTTGTACAGTATTTCACAAGTCTCCTGATGAAGCCAATGAATGGTGAAACATGTTGTGCTGAAGTTACTGTATAGATATTATAACCACACACATTTTCTGTGATGGTTTTTAACTTTAAATACATACAATAACATTTTGTGATTTTATTATTGGCCACTTTATCCTTGTCCTAGCCATTTTTAATATACAGTGTTATCACCTGTAGTTTCTGTTGCACCAGCAGTACAGCTCTACAGCTGTGGTGTCAGTGCATAAACAATGTGGTGTTACCAAGCTTAGTGAAGTTTGGATATCTACAAAAATATGGAACAAGATATTTTAGATGCCACAGCTACATCAAACTCCAAGTCAAACCCTAATGATTAGCATTTTATGTAAAAGCAGCAACAAAAAGCCATGTATTTTGTTTTGTTTTTTGCCATCTATATGCCATTGGGTGGATTTCCCTTTGTGTCCCAATAGCCACAACAAGAAATGAAAGAGGACATTTCTCCAAAGCCAGGGAAGTGCCCCTTAGACAGAACAAGTGTGCCTATTGGAAGATTTCCTCTCTGTTGCTGTTATGGTGACAGACTGCTTATTGTCAATCAGTACCTTAGATCTGTCTGCCTGCAACAGGATTTGCAATTACCAGAAGGAGCTCCAGGTAAAAAAATGTAACATACACAAAGAATAATTTGTGTAAAAACAAAACAAAAAAAATGGTATACATTGAAATATGATGCTAAACATACTGTGTGCTGGAGCTCTCTCTCCTGTCACATGTTTTCTTTTGGTGTCAGCAAAACTTGTCAGAAGTGACTAATGCAGATAGCAGAGGAATGAAGGAGCAGACAGAAAAAAAAACACTTTATGATCTAGACTGAGACAAGTACACACTATAGAGGGATATGCTTTGTTCATATTTCATGTCTGAAGTTTACAACCACTTCAAGCTAAACTATGTGAACTTGACATTATCGTAACTCCAGCTTTTGCTGGATAGCATTGGTATCTTACTGACAGACAGGCTTTATGTTTGATTAGAATTTTTTTTTTTTTAAGCGCTAAAAGACACCTGTAGTCTTTAGATGACAAATTTATCAGCTAGCTCTGCTAAACATGCTTCTGCAGGATGTCCTATATGTGCCATGGGGCAGCGAGGGTGTAAGACATTAGGAAAGCTGCTGGGGCTCAATAAATAGGTTCCTGTAAGATATAACAAAATGTTGTAGATCATGATGTCATACATAAAAACCCACTAATCCTGTGTTGTTATTATTATTATTATTGATATTATTATTATTATTATTATTATTATTATTATTATTAATAATAATAATAATGATGATAATATTAATAATAATACTAATCTTAATAATAATAATAATAATAATAATAATAATTATTATTATTATTATTATTATTATTATTGTTATTGTTATTGTTATTGTTATTATTATTATTGTTGTTATTAATATTATTATTAATATTATTTATTATGTTATAAATAAATGTGTAGAATGATACAATGAACAGTTAGTAGCACAACAGTGGCAAGTGATCAATGACTCGATCCCCATTTTGTAAATGCCCCCCCCCCCCCCCCCCAAAACTTCAAAAAATGATACTGCTAGTTAAGTTTATTATCTTCCTCTTAAACAATGTCATGAAAATGACTTTCTGATAAAACTTGCCTTTAAGTATTCATATAATTACAGCAGCCTCCTCTGACTCTATAAATTTTAATTGCAATAATACCATGTGTGCACAATTATAATTGACAGCAAAATCTCACTGGATCAATGAGAGTGCAGTACATGCTAAAACAAAGTAAGCAGCGTTGTTAGGAAAAGCACAGACGAATCGCAGACCCCACAGGACCAAAATAATAAACTCCAAAAACTCTACAGGAAATCTGTTCACTGGGAACAAAAAACATGTGCAAATCTGCTCACACCATCCTCTACCATGTCAATGGAGGATGGGAATATAACCAAAGCTGCCACTAGAGTAACTAATATATTGTCTACAGAAATGCAAATTAGCATACAAATGAGCTGTCTTTGCAAAATTAAGTATTGAAATTATTGGAGTGTGGAGTTTTGGCTGGGTTCGCACGCGTAAAATTGTTTCATACAGCTGCAAATAAAAGTTAAAACAGTCAGTAAGCGTAGGGGGAAACCTAATTTAGTCACTTGTGATAAAAAGGATACCACTAGTGAATACGGTTAATGAACCATTAATAATAATTATTAGAAAATGTAGTGGATTCCTTAGGAAATCAATTAACAGAAGACCTATAGCCACAACCAAAGTGCTCAGAATGACTCCTATGTGGCCCAGACGTACAGAGACCCCAAATCCAAGTCAAAAGTCAATTAGTTTTGGGCCGAGAGTAGGGTTTTGCTTCATTTTAGGAATTTTATCGTTTATTAAAAATGCAGAGACAAACAGTCATAGCACAGACTAATTTTGTTATGCCTATTAAAAAAACAGAGGTAAAAGACTAAATTTCATTACCACCTGAGGCTGTATGGCAGCCTATACAGAGGAGGGGCAGTAGCCCCCCTTCCTCCGGGACCCTGCTCATCTGACCCTGTGCACATGTTCTCCTGGTATAAATATAGTTACCCAGCATGCCTTGAGGCACCTTCCTCTACCAATGGCCAGGGCTGTGTCTACATCCATGCTCCCATTTGTCAGATTTCTTCCCACTGTCCAATATGCCCCTTCCTATTGGATCAGTGTGAAACAGGCAGGCAACATGAGCAGCATCTGATCACACTGAGAAGACCCCAACAATGGATTACTGCTCCCCACTAGGCAGAGAGCACCTAAATTTGCCTGTCAGCCCATCAATTAAGCAGGGAACCCCAAAACTATGCACTCTCTCGTTTTTTTTTTTTATTATTATTATTCATTATCCTCTTCTTTTCATTTTCTGAAGTTATATGTTCTATCATTATGGACTGGCATGTACTCGGGACTACCGGGAGTTTCCCAATGGGCCCCAGGCTCAGTGGGCTGGTCCGGTACAGTCCTGGAGCCGCTCTTCATTGATAGGAATGATCGCAATTTCATTCCTGTAAGGGGGACACTGATGGAGACACTCTGATGTAAGGGGGGTACTGATGGGGATGCTCTGATGTAAGGGGGGCACTGAAGGGAACACTCTGATGTAAGGGGGTGCTGATGGGAACACTGATATAAGGGGAATACTGAAAAGGACACTCTGATGTAAGGGGGATGCTGATGGGGACACTCAAAATTAAAGCGGGCCAGTCTGGATGAAATCTATGGCCAAGTTTTTGTTCCAGTCCAGCCCTGATGGGATTCAGACCTCCTTGAAAAGGCAGTTCTGTTCCTTGGGTTGCACCATAAATGTCTGACATCAACAGGACTCATTGTATGCACACATACAGGGTGATTTACTAAAACAGGTTCACACAGAATCTGGTGCAGATGTGGAGGCATGATGATACCTACACACTAAGCTGCTGTCCCTCCTCTGTATAGGCTGCCATACAGCCCTAGGTGGTATACCTGAGGGCCAGTGGTGCAGAAGCAACCCAGATGTCCTTCAGAGCTGACTAAGAGGTAGACATACCTAGAAGGATCTGTTACGGGCAATTGTGAGTACAGACCTAAATCTAGGGTCCTGTCCTGTGAGGGCCATCCCTGCAAGCTAGTAAAGTTGATGGATGGGTTAAAGGGGATGCTGGTTAGTGTCCTGAAGAATTAGAATCAATGATTCTGCTGCCAGAGCAATATGAATGTTGTATGGTTCAGCAGAGGATCTGCTATTCAATTCAATCAAGTGAGGCCAAGAGAGAGTTGGCCTCTTCCGTGCATAGGTTAAAATTGGAGTATCCAACTAATCCCTTCTTGTATCCAAGTTCTACCAATAAACACAAAAAACAAGTCCCCTAGACTGGTCATTGAATAACGAGTAGATAAGTGTGCACCTGGTCGTGTGGAAATACCCAAGCATCTGGCTGCAGGATAATCATAGGGAGGCCAAGGGAATTCTATATTCAGTGTCCCCCTACGGGGGTAGTGCTACAAATGTATTTGATCATAGAATGCATGCAGCGTCGCTTGAAGCCCAAGACACATAACACTGCCGGAACTCAGAAGGATCGAGCAGGCTTCCAATTCCAGTGATTCAGAAGTGGGCATATGAAAGACATCGCTCTACAGACCTGGTGTTTGAAAGAGAATGAGAGGCCTCAGCCAGTGCTACTCCACCTGTCACACCCCCTGAAGCATTAGACCCCGCCCAATGGGGCTTAGTCGTGGAGCACTGGCTGAGGACATTCATTCACTTTCAAACACCGGGTCGGTAGAGCAGCATCTCATAATGTAATGTATTTGATAATGTTAACAGCCCACTGTGTGATTTCACTCAATGCCTGGAGTTACTCTTAAAACTGGGCCTGTGTCCAGTCTATGGCCTAGAAACTATTTGCATAGCCTTATAACACAGCAAAAAAGCTTTTAAACAAGCCATAACTGATCTCTCTATATGCGTTTATAAGTTATTTATTCTGTAAGATCCTCAAAGACTCTAAAGTCTGGTTTCAGTTTCTAACAGTTTAGAAACACCTGCTGTTTATTTACATTAAAAGGTTGGAGGGCAACCAAGATTTCTTATAGAAAAAAAGCTGAAACGTCAGTGCCTCTGTTGTGAATTTTGAAAATTAATTTATCCTCAATGTCTACAGATACAGAGATGAATGAGGGCAAGTTTTAAAGTACATCCACTGCTTGTTCAGGATATATAAATATTTAATGTGCAATATTGGAGCACAGAATCACTTTAAAAGGCAACTTAGATGTAAAAATGTTCCATTTTATCGGTTACATGGCATAGCAAGACCTGCATATAGTATAGTACATTTTTGTATTTTTACTTTTTCTACTGGGTACAATGATAACAGAGTCAAATCTAAAAACTTGACTTATATGTATGACAATTCAGACCATATTCACTTGGATCAACTGGAACAGAGAGAACAATTTACACAACATTTGACATTGTGAACAAGAACTTTATGGATTTTGTAGACTCCACGACTTGTATGTCCCATGTCTCAATTTAAAAAGTGGAAGCCGAAGGCAAGAAAGTTCTCTAGTTAGACTTCATGTCCTACCTAATCCGCTCATTGTTTTTGTATTTGTGTTAGTATTGAAAAGAGGATCATTCTACTGTTTGCCTAAGGCAGCTGGAGCAACTGGGACTAACCATGAATGTTTCCTTTTCAGCAGCAGAAAAAATCATCAGAGTATCATCTGCAACAGTTTTGTGTCTGCTGGCAAAAAAATAAGACTATAAATATAGAGAGATCAGGTCACAAGGTAAACAGAATGTATTATAGAAAAATGTGCCATTGTGTATGGCTTACAGTATATAAGTGCATATTATTAACTTAAAACTTTTTTCCTAACTAATCTTCTCGTAAACCTCCCAACAGTTAAAATGGTGGAAATGCATTCAGAATTAGAATATTTATGCCCTAATAAAATGACCCCCTGAACCTTAATTGTCCTTTTCCTGCACGCTAGTTAGGGGGAGAGTTGAAAGCAGGTTTGCCATAAACAAAACTATTCAGAAAGCTTACCACTTTAAAAAAAAAAGTAATTTATGAGTACATCAGTAGAACCTTATAGTGAAAGCCAAAGTCACCACTTTCATATTAACTCTTTAAGTTCACGTTTGATGAATGTTTCGGTTAAGCAATTCCACCAAACAATGTGAAACATTACTTAAAGACAATTTTAGATGAAATTATGTAAATCATAAATCTATTTTTGCACACCCCTTCCACAGCAAAAATTTAAAAGTACATATGTCTGGTGTTGCGAAGCTGCACATGGGCCAGGCCCAACCATAGAACTTAATGGCAGCCTCTGTTATTAGTGCAGAGCAAATGGCACTGTTCACAATTTTCCACAAACTGACATTGCATCCATCCTTACAGCACATTGCAATGCAGTGTAGTGTGCCACACGCTGTGGTGGGAAGAAAAAGTGCAGTGCAATGGTATGAACTGAAGTCAGGGCTGTCTTAATGCATGGGTACCCCTGGTCATTGCTCACGGGCCCCAGGTGAATGGGGGCCCCATGACAATCTTGCATTATAACATACTTGCCAACTGTCCTGGATTGTACCCTCCTGACTACCCTTGCACTCTGCCCTTCTGCACCCTCCTTTTTGTGCCCTTTTTTCGATTAGTCTTTGATTTATGGCATGTTTTGTTACTGTTTAACCACTTACAGACCGGACCATTTTGTTGGTCAAAGATCAGACCACTTTTTGCGATCCGGCACTGCGTCGATTTAACTGCCAATTGCGCGGTCATGCGACGTGGCTCCCAAACAAAATTTACGTCATTTTTTTCCCACAAATAGAGCTTTCTTTTGGTGGTATTTGATCACCTCTGCGGTTTTTATTTTTTGCGCCATAAACAAAAATAGAGCAACAATTTTTAAAAAAAAACGCAATTTTTTTAAACTTTTTGTTATAATAAATATCCCCCAAAAATATATAAAAAAACATTTTTTTTCCCTCAGTTTAGGCCGATACGTATTCTCCTACATATTTTTGGTAAAAAAAAATCGCAATAAGCGATTATTGATTGGTTTGCGCAAAAGTTATAGCGTTTACAAAATAGCGGATAGTTTTATGGCATTTTTATTAATAATTTTTTATTATTTTTTTTTCCTAGTAATGACGGTGATCAGTGATTTTTATTGTGACTGCGACATTATGGCGGACACATCGGACATTTTTTACACATTTTTGGGACCATTGTCATTTATACAGTAATCAGTGCTATACAAATGCAGTGATTCCTGTGTAAATGACACTGACAGTGAAGGGGTTAACCAGTGGGTGGCAGTGTAGGGGTTAAGTGTTCCTAGGGGTGTGTCACTAACTGTTGGGGGGCTGGGCTTTCATTTAGTGAACACTCATCTCTGCTCCAGTCACATGGAGCAGAGATCAGCGTCACTAGTTGCTAGGCAGAATGGGGAAATGCAGTTAACACAGCATTTCCTCCATTCAGCCGCCCCGTGAGACGATCGTGGGTATCCCTGCGGCGATCGAGTCCGCAGGACCCGCGACCAGACTCACGGGGGTCCCGCCTGGAACGCGAGCGCGCCGCCCGCAGCGCGCTCGCGATGGCCGGGGCGGCATTGAAGATTGGACGTACCTGTACGCCAAAATGCCTGCCCGTGACATTCTGCCGACGTACATCGGCGTGCGCCGGTCGGGAACCGGTTAAATCAATTTTAAAGTACTGATAAATATATGTTTAATTCCATCAACTATTTATACTTTCATTCTTGGCAGTTGGTGCGAACAATTGGGGCAGGCTGGTAGGGGCTCCAGTGCATTACTTTGCCCACGGGCCCATGATGCTATTAAGACAGCCCTGACTGAAGTTATAGGACTTGGGGCAAAAGTTCTTGTCTATGTGTTGGGACTGCAGCTGAACAGGCTGTTCTGTCCAGTCAAATGCAGATGGTGTTTATGGATCTCTCTTTCATTCTCGATGCAATGTGAGAGCCTGCTGTTGAGTAAGAAATAATTACTGGCACTGTGCTAAAAAAAGGTAGATGTGCTGTTTATTTAGGGGATTCTGCAGGTTTTAAATCTATGGACTTGCTGTACTGTGCTGTATTGTGGTAGTTTATTGTCTTGCCAAAAAAAGGGCAGGGCAAACCTGCTTGGAAACTTGTGCATGGTTACCTCTGCCACTACCAGTTGAGCCTGTCCATTTACAACATAAACACAATACATATACTGAAATATATACAGTAAAACCTTGGTTTGAGAGTAAAGTTTGAGCGTTTTGCAAGACAAGAAACATTTTTTTAATAAATGTTGACTTGATTTTCAAGCCATGTCTTGATATACATGTAGCTACATGTCACAACTCAGTATAAAAGAGAAGAGAGGAGCCTCTAAGTGTAGCAATATGGTTACATTTAATGAAGGTACAACATTTAGCAACTCACATGGTTGATGATTAAAACAGGCACATCTAAGTATGCAGGCATCCAGGGTAAAGCTGTCCACATAGACCATCCCCCGCACCACCACCGACGTCATCCCTTCCATTCTGCGGTTCAAGCCTCGCTTTCAGATCGCTCTACTGCAGGGTAGTCTTCCCGATCACTATTGCAGACTGACAGCGGTGGGAGTCGGCGGTGTGAAGGATGGTCTATGTGGACAGCTTTACCCCGGATGCCTGCATACTTAGATGTGCCTCTTTTAATAATCAACCATGTGTGTAGCTAAATGTTGTATCTTCATTAAATGTAACCATATTGCTACACTTAGAGGTGCCTCTCTTCTCTTTTATACATTGTAGCTCCTGATGGATTTTGCTTCTAATCCTCTTGTGGAGGCTTCCATTTGTGGATGGACATTTCATGGTTACA